>NC_133395.1:85754707-86392232 GCF_047511655.1 Castor canadensis
AAGGACCTGATTAAAGGTGAAGAGGATGAAATCTCAATTTTTTTAAATTTTATTTTGTTGTTTTTACATTTGCTTACGTGTATACATTATTTGGGCCACTCTCCCACCCCCATCCCGCCTCCAGGTAGAACCTGTTCCTCCTTCTTGTTTTCCTATTTTGTAGAAGACAAAATATAAAAGATAATAAGAAAAACATGGCATTTTGCTAGTTTTGAGATTAGCAAAGTACTTTTTGACCCATTAACTATGCTCCGGGATGCCACCATCCACTATAAGGATAGCTACACAGGGAGATTCTTTGTGTTGTTTCCATGTATATGTATGAAATCTCAATTTATGAGCTTAAAAATGATGAGTCACCAATGAGATGAATGTAGACATACATTCTTCAATGAAACCAAAGAGTAAGAATAAATGATTAAATGAATCCAAAGTGAATACAAATAAACAACTAAATGAATTCAAAGATACAATGAAAAGTTCAGGACTGACAGATTCACTGCTGAATTCAGACCTTTAAAGAACTAAAACCAATACTCCTCAAACTTTTCCATGAAATGGAAAGGGAAGGAACACTGCCAAGCTCATTCTATGAAGCCAGAATAACACTCATCCCTAAACCAGATAAGGACACAACAGAGAGAGAGAGAGAGAGAGAGAGAGAGAGAGAGAGAGAGAGAGAGAGAGAGAGAGAGAGAGGCCAAGCTCTTTAATGAACACAGATGCAAAAATTCTCAATAAAATATTAGCAAACCAAATTTCAAAAACAAACCCCAGCATATCAAGAAGATCATACACCATACAATCAAGTAGGTTTCATCCCAGGGATGAGGGATGGTTCAACATACACAAATCATTAAATATAATACAACATATTAACATAAGCAAAGACAAAAACCACATGATTACCTCAATAGATGCAGAAAAAACCTTTGATAAAATTCAACATCCCTTCAGGATAAGAGCTCTAATAAAACTAGGAATAGAAGGAATGTACCTCAACATAGTAAAGGCTAGAGATGAGAAGCCAATTGCCAACATCATACTAAAGGGGAAAAACTGAAACCTGAAACCATTTTCTTTAAAGTCAGGAATAAGACAAGAGTGTCCACTCTCTCTACTCCTATTCAATAGCCTTGGAAATCCTGGCCAGAGCAATAAGACAGGAAGAAGAAACAAAAGGAATTCAAATTGGAAAGGAACTAGTCAAACTATCCCTATTTGCAAACAATATGATCTTATCCGTAAAAGATCCAAAAAACTCCACCAAAAACCTCCTAAACACTATAAACAGCTTCAGAAAAGTACCAGATTACAAAATCAATTTACAAAAATCAGTAGCCTTTCTCTACAACACCAATAAATAGATTGAGAAAGAATATAGGAAAATAATTCTATTTGCAATAGCCTCAAAAAAATTAAATACCTGGGAATAAACTTAACAAAGGATGTAAAAGAATTCTACAAGGAAAAATAAATCATTGAAAAAAGAAATTGAAAAACACTACAGAAGATGGAAAGATCTCCCAGGTTCATGGATTGGTAGAATCAACATAATGAAAATGGCTATGCTACCAAAAGCAAGCTAAATGTTCAATGGAATTCCCATGAAAATTCCAGTAACAGAGGGATCCAAAATGGCGGCTAGGTAGGGACCCAGAAATCCTAAACTCTGTGACCCCAGAAACTTCCTTGAACCATTGGAGCTACATTTGAGTTCATTCTGATTGCTTCTAGCCAAAATAATAACCGCTATCACATTAGGTGCAGATAAAATTCAATGACTGACCCTTAAATCAGCCTTTAATTGCACCTAACAGCTAAGAAAATCCCGCACAGCACAGCCAGCAAGGCATGTCTGGCTCTGGGAAAAAAGCCCCCCCTGACTGTTTCTCTTTTTTCTTCATTCTCCCAACAAGCAGAAGACAGAGCATCAATCAGACTCAAACTCTGCGACATCTTAGACCATTAGCCTGTGGAAAGCCTCCCTATGCCTCATCCACACTGAAAAAAAAGCAAGACATTTCCCCATCCCCCCACCAGCCGACTCCAAAGCTGTTTGTGTGAAATTGCAGAATGAACAGGTGAACATCACATACCACACGCGACTCCCCTACCCACCTACCCACCCTGGGAAAATAATCCAGTGCAGTCCTGGGCAGACTGAACCCCTTCCCCATGCAAAACTGAAAAACATAAACAGTGAACTGTAATCTAACACCAACAGTGGAGGTGGTGGTGGTATGCTGTACCTGCCCTGGAGAAGGGGGGCCGGGCAAGCAGCCTAACTCTCAGTGAAATGTGGGAAAAACAGCAAAGCTGAGAGTGGGAGCAGGTTGACAAGCCAACCTCCCAGAGGAGCTGCTGGCACCCAGCAGAGATCAGGAAAAGCACAAGGCTAAGAATGGGGATGGGGGTACACCAACCTCCCAAAGCAGGGCAGCTGGTGGATCCTGGAGCTGATCTCTGGGACAGAGGGCAACATTCAAAACTGAATTGCCCTACCTTGCTGGGGGAGAAACTGACCAAACAGAGCTGAAGCTGAAGGGCAATGTAGCTGCTGTCTGGTGAAAACAATAGCTCTGAACATTCTGCAAAAGCTGGCAGTCTTACCTCACCTCACAATTCCAACTTGTGGACAGAGGGAACCAAATACTACTCACAAGCCAGTCATTTGATGAGACTACATCAGGTGAGACTACATTGCTTATATGCCAATACCAGGATTGGACACCTAAGAAATACTCCAGAACTTCTACCAAAAGAAGTTTTGAATTTTTTGTGGTTCCTGAACCTGGTGCTTTTTATTGTGCTTTTTAAATTTTTTATTTTTATTATTCCTGTGCCATTAACTTCACCATCACTTATCTCTTCTCTGTATTCTTATTCTCTTCACTTTCCATTGTTCTCCCTCCCAACTACTCTTTCTGCCCCTTTTCATCCACTCTTTACCCATGTTCACCTCTCCCTCCTATCCTCCCCAACCTGTCACCACACTGCCCCCCCACACACACTCACCACCTGCTGACTAGCCTACTGTACCAACTGTTCACAACCCTAGCCCCCTGCAATCCCCGCACAAGCAACCTTCCACTAAAACAAGAGAAATACACCAAAATGCACACAAAGGCCACAAAACCCAGCAGCCTCCATACCTCTTCCACCACCACCCACTCTTTTTCCTGCCCCCCCTTTTAGTGCCACCTTTACCAATCCCCCAAAATCTGTAACTAGCCTAATAACCATTACCTGTCCCAACTCCCACTGTTTATACACATTATCACCAAAGGGTTTTATATATAACATGTAAACACTGATCTGGCATTGAACCTGTGAATTTGTTATTGCTAAATCACATCTCCAGGGCAGGGACAGAAAGAGCACATCAACTTAGCTAACAACCAAGTCAGTCACAACATAAAAATTAAATCAGGGAAAGAAATCAGGCAATCAAAACCACCAACTAACCTATCAAAAACATAGTTGCACAGCATGAAGTGGAGCAACAGGAAGAAGAAGGGATGGAAACCACTCTCCTCAAAAAAATAATTCAATATAGGATTCAGTGGGAAATGAAGAAAATGGATAACCAGTTCCCAATCTCAACAAATCAATGATAAATTTCAATAAAGAGCCCAGTGACACCCACATAAAAACCCTCAAAGAAGAAGTTTTGGAAGATATCACTGTGAAATTCATGGAGAAGATAATACACATGGCTAATGAGAATGTACAAGATGCACTGAAGAAATTTCAAGACACCAAAAATAAAGAGCATAAGAAAACACAGAAACAAATAAAGGACTTCAGCAAACATGAAAGTGAAACAAAGGACACTGTAAAAAGGGAAATATATGAATTAATGATGACAGCACAAAATATAAAAGAGGAGTTGAGCAAAGATATGGAAAACCTCAGAGAAAAGAATCAAACAGATATCCTGGAAATAAAAAGTCCATTTAGTCAAACAAAAAATACAGTGGAAGGTCACTGTAGCAGACTAAAAGAAGTGGAAGACAGAATCTCAGAGCTCAAAGATAAAACAGAAATTAAAGAAAAAAACAGAAGCAATCTTAGTCAGACAACTCAAGAGGTGTGAAAGGAATATGCAAGAACTCAATGACTCCGCCAAACCTGAGAATCATGGGCATTAAGAAGGAGAAGAGATGCAAGCAAAAGGAATTCATAAAATATTCAATAAAATAATAACAAAACATTTCCCAAATCTTGAGATAGTTGCCCATTCAGGTACAGGAAGCCTTCAGGACACCAAACAGACTTGACCAAAATAGATCTTCCCCATGACAGATTATCATTAAAACAATAAGCACAGAGAACAGAGAAAGAATACTGAAGGCTGTAAGAGAGAAAAAAACAAATGATGTATAAAGGTAAATCCATCAAAATCACAGCATATTTCTCAAAAGAAACCTGAAAAGCAAGAAGGGCATGGAGTAAGGGATTTCAGGCACTGAATAAAAATAACTTCAGCCCTAAGATACACTACCCAGCAAAACTATCATTCAAAATTGACAGAGCAATAAAAATCTTCCATGATAAACAGAAACTAAAACAATATATGACCACTAAGCCACCACTACAGAAGATTCTACAAGGAATTCTGCACACAGAAGATGAAAGCAAACAAAACCATGAGAGGATGAGAAGTTTCAAACCAAAGGAGAAAAGAGAAGTAATCAGAGAGTAGCATTGATTCAACTGCATACAATCAAATTCTTCAACAACAAAAACAATGAAATGGGAGGAATCAACACATACCTATCAATATTAACACTGAATGTCAATGGACTCAACTCCCCCATCAAAAGACTGTTTGGCAACATGGATTAAAAAAGGTCTGACAATCTGTTGTTTACAAGAAACCCATCTTATTGACAGAAATAAACACTGGCTTAAGGTGAAAGGCTGGAAGAAGATTTACCAAGCCAGTGGCCCCTGAAAACAGGCAGAAGTAGCAGATAAAGTAGACTTCAAACCTACATTGGTCAAATGAGATAAAGGACACTTCATACTAATAAATGGGGCAATACATTGAAAGGAAATAACAATTATCAACCTATATGCATACAATAAAGGACTTAAAAACACATGTAGACGCAAACACAGTGGTAGTGGGAGACTTTAATACCACTTTATCACCAATAGATAAGTCATCCACACAAAAAATCAAGAAGGAAATCCTAGAACTGAATAACATCAAATGGACATAAGTGATGTCTACAGAATATTTCATTCAACAACAGCACAATATACATTCTTCTCAGCAGCCCATGGAACTTTCTCCAAAATAGATCATATCTTTGGGCACAAAGCAAGCCTCAGAAACTATAAGAAAATAGAAATAATTCCCTGCATTCTATCTGATCACAATGCATTAAAACTAGAATTCAACAACAAAAACAAGAAAAAATATGCAAATAATTTGAGGCTGAATAATACATTGCTCAATGATCAGTGGGTCACAGTAGAAATAAGAGAGGAAATCAAAAGGTTCCTGAAAGCTAATGAAAATGAAAACACGACCAACCAGAACCTATGGGACTTAGCAAAGGCAGGGAAAAGACCCAAATTAGTAAACTCAGAAAAGAAAAAGGAGAGATAAAAACTAAAATCAAGGTAATCCAGGGAATCATCAAAGAATACTTTGAGAACCTATATTCCAATAAATTGGAAAATCTTGAAGAAATGGACAGATTTCTAGATTCTTATGACCAGCCACAATTGAACCAAAATAATCACCTGTATAGAATTATAACACAAAATGCAACTGAAGAAGCAATAAAGAGTGTCCCAAAAAAGAAAAGTCCAGGACCTGATGGATTCTCTGAATTCTATCAGACCTTTGAAGAAAAACTAATACCATCTCTCCTTAAACTTTTCCACAAAATAGAAAGAGAAGGAACATTGCCTAATTCATTTTATGAAGCCAGTATTACACTCATCCCAAAACCAGACAAAGACACCTCCAAAAAGGAGAACTATATGCCAATTTCATTAATGAACATCGATGCAAAAATCCTCAATAAAATAATGGCAAACCAAATCCAACAACACATCAGAAAGATCATTTACCATGACCAAGTTGGCCTCATCCCAGGGATGCAGGGGTGGCTCAACATATGCAAATCTATAAATGTAATACAGCACATTAATAGAAGCAAAGACAAAAATCACTTGATCATCTCAATAGATGCAGAAAAAGCTTTCAATAAGATCCAACAGGACTTCATCATAAAACCTCTAAGAAAACTAGGAATAGAAGGAATGTACCTCAACATTGTAAAGGCTATAGATGACAAACCTATAGCCAACATCATACTTAATGGGGAAAAATTGAAACTATTTCCCCTAAAGTCAGGAAAGAGACAAGGATGCCCCCTCTCCCCACTCCTATTCAACATAGTCCTGGAATTCCTAGCCAGAGCAATAAGGCAAGAAGAAGAAATAAAAGGAATATAAACAGGTAAAGAAATAGTAAAAATATCCCTATTTGCAGATGACATGATCCTATACCTGAAAGACCCAAAACAAACTCCACCCTCCTAGACATATAAACAGCTTCAGCAATGTAGCAGGGTACAAAATCAATGTGCAAAATCAGTAGCCTTTCTATACACCAACAATGAACAAATTGAGAAAGAATATAAGAAAATAATTCCATTTACAATAGCCTTGAAAAAAATCAAATTCCTAGAAATAAACTTAACAAAGGATGTAAATGACCTCTACAAGGAGAACTACAAACCACTGAAGAAAGAGACTGAGGAAGACTATAGAAGATGGAAAGATCTCCCGTGCTCATGGATTGGTAGAATCAACATAGTAAAAATGGGTATACTACCAAAAGCAATCTACATGTTCAACACAATTCCCATCAAAGCCCCAATGACATTCATCACAGAGATTGAAAAATCTACCCTAAAGTTCATTTGGAAACACAAAAGACTACAAATATCCAAGGCAATACTGAGCAAAAAGAGCAATGCTGGAGGTATCACAACATCCAACTTCAAACTATACTACAGAGCCATAGGAATGAAAACAGCACGGTGGCACAAAAACAGATATGAAGACCAGTGGAACAGATTAGAGGACTCAGATATGAATCCACACAGCTAGGCCCACCTTATTTTTGACAAAGGTGCCAAAACCATACAATGGAGAAAAGACAGCTTCTTCAACAAATTTGCTGGGAAAAAGTGGTTATCTACCTGCAGAAAATTGAAACTAGATCCATGCTTGTCACCCAGTATGAGTATCAACTCAAAGTGGCTGATAGTAAGGATTTTACTATCAGACCCAAAACCTTGCAGTTAGTACACAAAAGAGCAGAGACTACCCTGGAGACAATAGATATAGACAAGAACTTCCTCAGCCCAGCAACTAAGAGAAAGGATGGACAAATGGGACTACATGGAATTAAAAAGCTTCTTCACATCAAAAGAAATGGTCTCTAAACTGAAGAGATCACCCACAGAATGGGAGAACATATTTGCTAGCTATACATCAGACA
This sequence comes from Castor canadensis, assembly GCF_047511655.1. Taxonomy (NCBI): domain Eukaryota; kingdom Metazoa; phylum Chordata; class Mammalia; order Rodentia; family Castoridae; genus Castor; species Castor canadensis. Next base: position 85,762,242 of record NC_133395.1, read on the forward strand.
AAGGACTGAATATACAGGGAGCTCAAAATACTAAACTCCCCTTAAATTAGTGAACCAATAAAGTGGGCAACTGAACTAAACAGAACTTTTTCAAAGGAAGAAGTCCAAATGGCCAAAAAACAAATGAAAAAATGCTCACCATCCCTGGCCATAAAGAAAATGCAAATCAAAACCACACTAAGATTCCACCTCAATCCTGTTAGAATAGCTAGCATCAAGAACAGCACCAACAAATGTTGGCGAGGATACAGGGAAAAAGAAACCCTTAAACACTGCTGGTGGGAATGTAAGCTAGAACAACCACATTGTAAAAAGATATGGAGGCTTCTCAAAAAACGAAACTTAGATCTGCTGTGTGATCCAGCAATCCCACTCCTAGGGATATACCCAAAGGAATGCAACTCAAGCTATTACAAAGGCACCTGCACACCCATGTTTATTGCAGTACTATTTACAATTGACAAGCTACGGAAACAGCAAGATGCCCCACTACTGACAAATGGATCTAGAGAATGTGGTATTTATATATAACGGAATTTTACTCAGTCACAAAGAAGAATGAAAATTTGTCATTCGCCAGTAAATGGATGGAATTGGAAAACATCAACTTAAGCAAAGTCAGCCAGGCTCAGAAGGGCAAAAATTGCATGTTCTCCCTCATATGCAGATTACAGACCCAACAAATGCAGTAATATTAGGACATGGGTCACACACTAAGAGAAGAACATGCACGGGAGGAACAGGGAAAGGGAAGGAAACCTAAAACTTGAATGTGGTTGATGTGCTCACTGTAGAGGAGCAAATAAAGTAATCTTAAACTGACAGAGGCCACTATGGGAAGGGGACTAGGAAGCAGTGAAGCGGTCTGGCAGAGATGAACCAATGTGGTATGCAATACATAAGTGCATGGCAGCAACGCTAGGAATCTCTCTGTATAGCTATCTTTATCTCACACTAGCAAGAACGCCATGTCTTTCTTATTATCTCTTATACTTTCTCTTCAACAAAATCAGAGAACAAGAGGGATTTCTTTCTTTTCTTTACATTTGTTTTGTATTTTTTCAATAAAGTTGTATAAGAAATTTATGTTACCTTTGATGATTTTTTTTATTTTATCATTTTTACATTTACTTGCATGTATATATAGTGTTTGGGCCACCTCCCCACTCCTCCTGTCCCCTTCCCCTCACTTTGGGGCAGAACCTGTTTTTGGACATCCAAAGAAACAATTACTAGATTCAAAAGACAACCCACAGAATGGGAGAAAATCTTTACCAGCTATTCAATAAACAAAGGATTAATATCCATTTTATACAAAGTGCCCAAAAAGCTAAACACCAAAAGAACAAGTGATCCAATTAATCACTGGTCAATGAATTGACCAGACAGTTCTCAGAAGAAATTAAAGTCGCTAATAAAGAAATGCTCAACATCCTTAGCCATAAAGGAAATGCAAGTCAAAACTACACTAAAACTGCGTATCATCCCTGTCAGATTTGCCATCATCAAGAAAACAAGCAACAATAAATGCTGACAAGGCTGCAGGGAAAAAAGGAACCGTCATAAACTGCTGGTGGGAATGTAAGCTGGTGTAATCACTGTGGAAATCGGTATGGTCTTCCTCTTAAACCCAAAACTAGACTCACCTTATGACCCTGCCATGCCACCCTTCATACATTGGATTGAATGTAAATCAACATACAAGAGATATATCTGCCTACCCATGTTTATTGCAGCTCTGTTACAACAGTTAAACTGTGGTATCAGCCAAGATGCCCAATAAGAAAAATAAAAATGAACTTATATAATTTGCAGGAAAATAGAACCAGAGATCATCATGTTGAGTGAGATAAGCCAAACTCAAAAAGCCAAATACTGCATGTTCTTCGTGTTCTTCATTTGTGGAATCTAGATTTAAAATGGTGATGGTGATGATGATGATGATGATGGTAATGAGACATGAATCTGAAAGTGGGACAGTTTGGGAGGAAATCACCAGATAGGGAAGTGGGAAAGGTATGGATAATGTGGGGGGAGGGGGAAGAGGATCAAAATATGCTATATGTATATGTCCAAAGACAGCATAATGAAACCCAGCACAAACGCTGTTTGAAAATGGGTGGAGGAGTGGAAGGAAGAGGAATACAATGGAGGGGTGAACTTGTTCAAAGTTCACTGTGAACGTGTGTGGAATTTCTATGATGAAACTCCCTGGATTATTCATTTAGATTAATTGAAAAGGTAATAAAACTATTACAAAATTACAAAAAAAACCCTCATGGGCCAAAGAAGAAATCAAAAGGAAAATTAGAATATTTTGAGTTAAATACAACATATCAAAATGTGAGAGATGCTTCTAAAGTGTAGTCAGGAAAAATTTATAGCATTAAACACTTATATTAAAAGGGTCTCACATCAAGTTCCACCTTAGGAAACAAGAAAAACAGGGATGAATGCAGGCAAAGGAATGGAAATAATAAAGTTAAGAGTGGAAATTAATGCAATACAAAGCAGAAAAATATTTAGGAAAAATCAGTTAACATTTCTTTGAGAAGATGAGTAAATCTAGCAACTGTCTAGTCAGCCTAACCAGCTATAAAGAGAGAAGACAAAAATTGTCAATGTTTGTATCTAGGCCATCAAATTCAATAACATGGATGAAATGGACCAATTCCATGAAATGCATAATTTGCCAAAACTTGCATGGGAAGAAATAGATAATTTGAGTCCTACATACATTGAAGAACTTGAATTAATAAATAACAACTGTCCAAAAGATATAAAAAACAAATCCATATGGGTAACTGGTGAATTCTACCAGTTAAATAAAAAATTATACCATTTCTCTATAATCTCTTTCAAACACAAAAGCAGAGAGAATACTTCTTAACATATTGTATGAGGTCAGCATTAAACTAACTATCAAAATGAGACAAAGATAATACAATAAAAGAAAATTATACAACAATAGATCTTATGAATATAGATGCAAAAATCCTCTAAAATATAAGCAAATGGAATAGAACAGGTATAAAAAGAATTATGTATCATAACTCAGTGGGATTTATTTCAGGTATGCAAGGCTAGTTAGACATTCAAAAATAAATTCCTATAATCCATCACAACAACAAGCTAAAAATGAAAAAAATCATATGATCCTATCAACACAGTCAAAAAAGCTTCTGACAAAATGTAACACCCAATCATGATGAAAACTCTCTGTAATCCAGGAATAGGGAGACACATTCCCAACTTGATAAAGATTATCTACTAACCCCCCTCAAAAAAAAACCCTCAACCACCAATCTCCTCTCACCACTCTTTTTTTAACATTGTATTGGAAGCACTGGCTAATATAAATATAGCAAGACAAGAAAAGGAAATAAAAGGTTTATAGATTGGGAAGGAAGAAGTAAATTTTGTTCACAGATTACATTATCATCTACTTACAAAACCCAAAAAAAAGTGGCAAAGTATCAGTGTCTTGGAGACAGAATAGACAAATAAATCAATGGAACAGAATAGAAAGCCAGAAATAGATCCACATGAATATACAAAATCATCTTTTATTTTTTTGGTAACGTTGGGGTTTGAACTCAGGGCTTTGTACCTCCTAGGTAGGCATCCTACTGCTTGACCCAAGCCACCAAGCTGAGTCAACTCATCTTTAACAAAGGAGCAAAGACAATACAATGGAAAAAGATACTTTTTTTCAGCTATTGATTCTGAAACAACTGGACATTCATATGTAAGTCAATCTAGACACAGACTTTACACCCTTCACAAAAATTAACTCAAAGTGGTCTTAGACCTAAATGTGGAGAGCAAAAGTATAAAACACCTATAAGAAAACAAAGGAGGAAACTAAAGATAATCATGTATATAGCAATGATTTTTAAAGATACATCACAAAAAGGCATGATCCATAAAAGAAATAATATACAAATCAGACCATATTAAAATTAAAACCTTCTGCTTCTGTGAAAGACAATGTCAAACCACAATGTCAAGAACTTGAAAGAAATATTTGCAGAAGATACATCTGATAACGGGCTACTATCCAAAGTATACAAAGGTTCCTTAAAACTCAACAGTAAGAAATCAAATAACCCAAGTTAAAAATTGGCCAAAATAAAAAAATCCTGCACAGACACCTCAGCAAAGAAAATACACAAATAGAAAAATAAAGGCTCAACATAATCTGGCATAATTAAACTGAAAATTCAGTCAACAATGGCATACTATTATGCACTTAGTAAGATGGCTAAAAAACATTGTCTGCATTGAGAATACCAAATGCTAACAAGGATGTGAAACAACATGGTTTCTTATTCATTGCTGGTAGGGATGTAAAATGGTACAGACACTTAGGAAGATTTTTGCAAAATATCATATGACCCAGTATCAAGCACCCTGATATTTACCCAAAGGACCTAAAAATTTATGTCTACACAAAAACCTACACATGAATGTTTTAGCAGCTTTATTCCTAATTGCCAAAACACAGAAGGACTCAAGATTTCCTGGCATAGGTGTATTACTGGAGAGGGCACCTTTGACATGGAGTTGATAGAAATGAGATCAAGTAAAGTGTGCGGGAATGTAGGCAAGGTTTTAATTTGGGTTTGACAGGCAAAAAGGAGTAGAGTACTGACCAAAGAGGTCAGGATGCTCTCCAAAGAGAGAGGCAAGTGTCTGTTGATTTGCTGGGGTGGGCTAATGGGTGGTCATCCTTTTTCCTGAAGGAATGCAGGTTTTTAAGTTGCTGCAGCTGCTGAAAGAGCACAAGGGTGGACCGGAACAAAACACATACCATGCTTTCAATAGGTAACAAGCTAAGGGCCCAGGAGATAAAGGCCTAGGAGTTTACCTTCTGTCTTCTTGTTGTGGTTCCTAACTGTCTGAGATGTATAAACTGTGGCATATCCAAATAATGGAATATTAACCAGTGCTAACAAGAAATAAGTTAGAAAGTCATAAAAAGCTATGAAAGAACTCTAAATGCAAGTCATTGTGTGAAAAAAAATATTAAAAGGCCACATATTATATGACTCCTAAGTATAACATTTTGGAAAAGGCCAATCTCTGAAGGTAGTAAAAAGGTCAGTGATTGCTAAAGGTTAGGAAGGAGGAAGAAGAGGTGAAACAGGATTTTTAGGGCAGTGAAAATATTCTATATGATTCTACAATGGTAGATACATGTTATTCTTTATTTGTACAAACCCATACCATATACAACATTAAGAGTGAACAGTAATGTAAACTATGGACTTACGGTGATTACGGTAAGTTCATGTAAGTTCACCAACTATAATAAATGTACCACATAGGTGGGAGTTGTTAGTAACTGGGAGGGCTACACATGTGTGGGGCAAGGGTTATTTATGAGATCTCTGCACCTTCTTCATTGAAAAATGTTTAAATCTTTTTATTAGTGTATAATAGTTGTACAGGGAGTTTCGTTGTGATATTTCCATATATGTACACAATGTACACTTATTTGGTTCATTCCCTCCATTATTCTCTCTCTTCCTCCTCCCACTTCTTAAAATGGCTGAGACAGATTTCAATGTTCCATATTCATATATGTATAGAAAATACTGTAAACCTAAAACTGATTTTTAAAAGGTTTTTTAAAAATAAGGAAGGACAAATATTTATGAAGACATCACGAAATAGAAAGGGAAAGAACACTGCTTAACTCATTTTATGAAGCCAATATTACTCTCATCCCAAAACCAGACAAAGACACCTCCAAAAGGGAGAACTATAGGCCAATTTCCTTAACGAACATCAATGCAAAAATCCTCAATAAAATAATAGCAAACCAATCCAACAACACATCAGAAAGATCATTCACCACGACCAAGTCGGCTTCATCCCAGGGATGCAGGGGTGGTTCAACATAAATCTATAAATGTAATACAGCACATTAATAGACACAAAGACAAAAACCACTTGATCATCTCAATAGATGCAGAAAAAGCCTTCGACAAGATCCAACACTTCATTATAAAAGCTCTATGAAAACTAGGAATAGAAGGAAAGTACCTCAACATTGTAAAGGTTATATATGACAAACCTACAGCCAACCTCATACTTAATGGTGAAAAACTGAAACCATTCCCCCTAAAATCAGGAACGAGACAAGGATGCCCACTATCCCCACTGCTACTCAACATAGTACTGGAATTCCTAGCCAGAACAGTAAGGCAAGAAGAAGAAATAAAAGGAATGCAAATAGGTAAAGAAAGTGTCAAAATATCCCTATTTGCAGATGACATGATCCTATACCTTAAAGACACAAAAAACTTCACCCAAAAACTCTGAGACACCATAAACAACTACAGCAAGGTGGCAGGATACAAAATCAACTTAGGAAAATCATTAGCTTTTCTATACACCAACAACGAACAAACTCAAAAGGAGTATATGGAAACAATTCCATCTACAATAGCCTCAAAAAAAATCAAATACCTAGGAGTAAACTTAACAAAGGATGTGAATTACCTCTACAAGGAACACTACAAATCCCTGAAGAAAGAGATCGAGGAAGACTACAGAAGTTAGAAAGATATTCCATGCTCATGGATTAGTAGAATCAACATAGTAAAAATGGCTATACTATACATTATACGTCTACATGTTTAATGCAATTCTCATCAAAATCCCAATGACATTCATCACAGAGACTGAAAAACCTACTCTAAAGTTCACATGGAAATACAAGAGACCATGAATAGCCAAGGCAATACTAAGCAAAAAGAGCAATGCTGGATGTATCACAATACCAGACTTCAAACTATATTACAAAGCAATAGCAATAAAAACAGCACAGTAGTGGCACAAAAACAGACATGAAGACCAGTAGAACAGAAGAGAGGACGCAGATATGAATCCACACAACTATACCCACCTTATTTTTGACAAAGGTGCCAAAAATATACGATGGAGAAAAGACAGCCTCTTCAACAAATGTTGCTGGGAAAAGTGGTTATCCGTCTGCAAGAAACTGTAACTAGATCCATGTTTATCACCTTGTACTTGCATCAACTCAAAATGGATCAAGGACCTTAATATCAGACATGAAACTCTGAAGGTAGTACAGGAAGGAGCAGGGAATTCTCTGGAAGCAATAGGTATAGGCAAGGACTTCCTCAATAGAACCCCAGCAGCCCAGAAACTAAGAGAAAGGATGAACAAATGGGACGTCATAAAATTAAGAAGCTCCTGCACAACAAAAGAAATGGTCTCTAAACTGAAGAGACCACCCACAGAGTGGGAGAAAATATTTGCCAGCTATACAAATATCCAGAATTCTGTAATATACAGAATATACAGGGAACTTAAAAAACTAAACTCTCCTAAAATCAATGAACCAATAAAGAAATGGGCAAGTGAACTAAACAGAACTTTCTCAAAAGAAGAAATTCAAATGACAAAAAAACACATGAAAAAATGCTCACCATCTCTAGCCATAAAGGAAATGTAAATCAAAACCACACTAAGATTCCACCTCATCCCTGTTAGAATAGCTATCATGAAAAACACCACCAACAACAGGTTTTGGTGAGGATGTGGGGAAAAAGGAACCCTTGCATACTGCTGGTGGGAATGCAAGCTAGTGCAACCACTCTGGAAAAAAATCTGGAGGCTTCTTAAAAATCTAAACATAGATCTGCCATATGATCAAGCAATCCTACTCCTGGGGATATACCCAAAGGAATGCAACACTGGCCTCTCCACAGGCACCTACACACTCACGTTTATTGCAGTGCTATTCACAATAGCCAAGTTTTGGAAACAACCAAGATGCCCCACTACTGACGAATAGATCAAGAAAATGTGGTATTTGTAGACAGTGGAATTTTACTCAGCCATGAAGAAGAATGAAATCTTATCATTCGCAAGTAAATGGATGGAACTAGAGAACATCATTCTGATTGAGGTTAGCCAGGCTCAGAAGACCAAAAATCGTATGTTCTCCCTCATATGCAGACTTTAGATCTAGGACAAATATGGCAATGCTGTTTGACTTGGGTCACATGACAAGAGGAGAGCACATATGGGAGGTAGGGGGATAGGTAGAAAATCCAAAACATGAAAGCGTTTGATGTCCCCACTCCAGAGGAACTAATACAGAAACCTTAAAGTGACAGAGGTCAACAGGAGAAGGGGAACAGGAACCAATGTAAAGATCAGTTAGAGATGACTCAACTTGGGTTGTAACACATTTGTACATAGAAGCAATGCTAGGAATCTCTCTGTATAGCTACCCTTAACTCAACTAGCAAAAATGCTTTGTCTTTCTTATTATGCTATGTCTTCTCTTCAACAAAATTAGAGATAAGGGCAGAACAGGTTCTGCCTGGAAGCAAGGGGGGTGGGGAGGAGGGAGGAGGAAAGGGGAAGAAATGGCCTAAACAATGTATGCACATATGAATAAATGAATTAAAAAAAAGAGAATAAGAAGGGGTCCTCGTCCTCCCAAACCATGAAAACTTAAAATAACGCAGTCACAGTATAGCCTGGGCACAGATCTAACCATCAAAAGATAATGACCCCAGAAACTGAGCCACATATGCATGGAAATGGTGTGGCTAAAATTAGCATTACACGTCACTCAGTCCAGGTGAGGACAATTGGCTGTCCATACTGCAGGAGGTAAGGGAGGGGAAATGTCCATCCCACCTCATACCACAGACCACTCCCTGCCCCCTGCACCAAGATTAAAACCCTAGGTAAACCGGGAGCTGGTGGCTCATGCCTGTAATCCTAGCTAATCAGAAGGCAGAGATCAGGAGGATCAAAGTTCGAAGCCAATCACAGGCAAATAGTTCATGAGACCAATCTCGAAAAAAAAAACCCATCACAAAAAAAGGGCTGGTGGCGTGGCTCAAGTGGTAGAGAGCCTGTTTAGCAAGCATGGGGCCCTGAGTTCAAATCCCAGTTCCTCGAGAAGAAAAAAAAATTTACAAAGAACAATGAGACAAAGAGAAAAACAAAATGCTAACAGGAGTATGCGTTTATTCAATGACTAGATGGGCAGGGGAGGGGAATATGAAATACACACAAAAGAAGAAACCTAACTTACCCTCCCTTTCTCAACCTTACCTCATCTTTCTCAACCTGTCTACTTGGGTTCTCATCTGCTCTATGCCCTGTGATGCAATGTGTCTAACAATCAGAATTCAAGCATGAGGTCCTGAGTTTAAACCTCAGTACTGCCAAAAAAAATCCATTTTTTAAAAGTCAGAATAAACAGTGGCCACAAGTAACTAAAATCTTAGTGACTTTGTTTACAACAGAGGCTTATTTCTTTTTTATTGCTTTGTGGGTTTTCTTGGGGGGGAGTAAAAAAAATAAAAATAAAGGTTTTTTTAAAAATAAGGAAGGGCAAATATTTATGAAGACATTTCCCCACAAAGAAATTAATAGATAGTGTGTAAGAAAGAGTTAATATTAAAGGCTAATGCAGCAGCCATACTTGCAAGGGAAATACCCACTTGCAAGGTTGGCCCTTGGCAGGCATCCAGGAACTAATAAACTAAATAAGGTGGTATAAACTTTGTCTTTGTGATTCAATGGGTTCCTCCAGGCTCTGCCTATGTCTTTCTGCTTTATGATCTGGCTGTGTATCTTTACTGTGCTATTCTCATAAATGTTAGCCATGAGCACAACTGCATGATGAGTCCCATGAGTCTTCTTAGTGAGTCTCTGAACATAGGGATGGTCTTGTGCACCACCGCCACAAATGGCAAATAAACACACCAAAAGATGCTAGCTATCATGTCACAACATGTAAATGTAAACAAAAGCCAAAATGAAATACAGCATGATAAGAATGACTGAAATTAAAAGACTAACCATGCCAAGTGTTGACAGGGATTGTGGGTAGGAATGTAACCAGTTTGGTGGTTTCTTAAAAAGTTAAATATACATTTGCTATGTAATCCAGACACTTCACTCCTAAATACATGTCCAAGAAAAAGGAAACCAAATGTCCAACCAAAGACTTGCACACAAATGTTCATAAAAGTATTATTTGTAGTAGTCCAGAACTACAAACAAAATATACACCAATAGGCAAAGGATAAGCAGACTGATACAGCATACAATGAAGACACTACACATTAACACAAAAAAATGAAGTACTGACATAGCTACAACATGAATGAGTCTCAGAATGATTCTGAGTGCAAGAAGCCACTCACACATTCTTTATGAGTTCATATATATATTTTAGCAAATGCAAACAACTATAATGTGACAGAAGGCAAATCAAGATCAAAACTTATCAAACTGTACACATTAAAAATGTGCAGCTCATTTTACCTCAATAAATCTGTTGTACCTCAATAAAGCTGATTTTTTTTTAAAAAAGTATATATGATAGTGAACACAAAAACTTTAAGAACAATTTTAGACTAGCAAAAGGAAATTCATGAGATCCATCAAATCCAAACATTTTGGGTTGGAACTGGGATCAAAATTCCTGCTATAAATCCTTAGCATCAACAAGCTTATGACTGGTTCTCAACAGAACAATTAAATGACAGTGAACTTTTCACTGCTTAACAAACATTCTTATGCAAGCCACCATCAATTTCAAAGGGTTTTGGCTATGGGGAAAAGCTCTTTGGCTGCTTTGAAATGAGGTTTTGGTCCTAGATGATGCTCTTGACAGCTGATGGCAACAGCAGATAAAAAGTAACATTTAACGATATTGTGAGGTCATGAAAGTCTTCTGACAAGTTGTCAGAATGAAGAGAGAAAGGGTTCATGTGAATAATGAATCCCAATACTTACTGCTCCTTTGCAGTAGAGCCGGAGCTGTCCCATAGGAGTCCGGACAATTACGGACATCCTTTTTCTACTGCTAGAACAATATTAAAACATGTATTTATTAGTTTCTCTTTTCTTTAGTACAGGAACACACATACAACCAAAGTCAAAAGAATTCTGGTAGTTCAAGTCCTTAGCTGACAATCAGCAGGAAGGTCAACATGTTTCTTCAATTTCCAGTCTTTACTTTTTCTTTTTTGCTGGGACTGGGGTTTGAACTCAGGGCCCTGTGCTTGCTAGACAGGTGCTCTACCACAAGAGCCATGCCATTAGCTGTTTTTGTTGTTGTTATGTTTTCAAATAGGGTCTTATGTTTATGCCCAGGTTAATCTGCACCAAAATCCTCCTATTTATGCTTCCTGTAGCTGGGATGACAGGCATGTGCCATCATGCCCAGTTTTTATCAGTTGAGATGGGGGTCACACTAACTTTTTGCCCACAATGGCCTGAAACCATGTACCTAGGATTACAGCATGAGATGCTGTACCTCTTTGTTCTTTTTTTTTCTTTAATCTAGCTCCTTAAACTAGGATTCTAATTATAAATATCTAGATCCCTCTACTATTTCATTATATTACACATATATTATATATATGTGTATATGATTTTACATATAATCATGTGTATGACTCCCACATATGTATATAAGACACAGAATGTCATAATTATATGCATTATTAAATATAGATTTACTATGTAGTACATATATTTATTTAACATTGTTATATATATGTTATATCAATGTAACATTATAAATAGACAATTATTAAAAACTGATGAAGAAAGAAGAAAGCTGCCCTTGGCTCTGTGTATTATATAGTCCTTGCATCTCTATCAAGTAGATCTTCCTGACCCCATTTTGCTGCAAATAGATGTTAATCTTGCTTGCTCAATAAATGTGAGTTTTTAAAAATGTATTGTTCTGTCTTAAAGTCCTCTTTCCCCCACCTATTTAATTTTGCAGAAAGAATTTACACTCATTGCTATTATTTGACTTAGCCCATGTAGACTTGTAGATCTCCCCTCTCCACCTTATCCCACACATTGACAAAATGAACTGCCTGAAATAGTTCTTCTTCCCTGACTCTTAATGTTTGGATGGCTCTCCATCTTCTATAAGTATCTCAAAAGACTCCTGCAAATGACCTTCAAATAATCACCTCTTCTGCTCTTCCTTTTACCCCACACTCTGGTAACTCTTGTACCACCTGAACTTCAGTCATACCAAAGAGCCTCTTCCTAAGTTATGTGTACTCCATATTCTCTTCCTTAGGAGTGTCCCATTCCCAGCTGCCATATCAACCTGTTGAAATACCATACCACTATGTGATGACACTCAAATGTAGAATCTAAAAGTTGACTTCATGTAACTTAAGAGTAGAATGGTGGTTACCAGAGTTTGGGGACAGTGGCAGGGAGGGAGATAAGCAAAGGAGGGGAAAGATGATACTAAGTTATACTTAGAGAAGAGTAAGAAGTTCTGGCATGCTAGTTGTATAATAGGGTAATGATAGGTAATAATGTCTTACAGATTTCAAAAATCCAAATGGGTGAATTTTGAAAGTTTTTACTATAAAGAAATGATAAATGATGAGCTAGATATGCTTAACCTAATTTAAATGTATACATGTGTGAAATAGCACTTCTTTTCTCTATTAATATGTATAATTTTTATGCTTATAGTTTAAAAATAAATTTAAAAAGAACATCTTCTCTGCTCACCTAGAACATGATATATCCATCTACTCAGATCTTACCAATTGTACCTAGAACAATTTTTGCATATAACTGTATCTTCCAGTAGACAAAGATCCCCAGGGCAAGGACCATGACTTCATCTTCATACAAACCTGCACACCCTACAATAGCTCTTAATACAGAGTAGGTATGAAATATCCCATGAAATATTAGCAGGAAGACAGCAACAGGCAATAACTTCTCCCACTGAAAAACTGTATATACAATTTTGAACCATGGTTGGCTACAAAGGTGCCCAGGTAAATAAAAGACACATTAAACTTTAGCTGGCATTTGAGTTGCATAATTTTAAGCTTGGAAACTAAACCCTTCCTTTTCAAATTCAAGCTATAAACCCACTTCAATGGCTACCATGCCTTCTCTTTTTTACCTTCCATTTCCCAGAAAAAGCACTGGCAAAGAAACAAAGGAGTAAAAATTAGAAGTAAGAAATACGAATAATGACATGGTCACAACTAAGTAGTCAGTTGGCAAACAGACACTAGTATTGCAAACTTAAGGATGAAAGACATTTTGCTCTTTATTATCTTAACATATGGTAGCACTACAACAAGTAAAAGTGGTATAAATACATTTCTTAAAACAAGAAAACAAAAGGTAGCCAGATGCTGGTGGCTCACACCTATAATCCTAGCTACTCAGGAGGCAGAGATCAGGAGGATCACTGTTCAAAGTCAGCCCCTGGCAAATAGTTCACAAGACCCTATCTCAAAAAAAACCCATCATAAAAAAGGGCTGATGGAGTGGCTTAAGTGATAAGAATACAGGCCTAGCAAGCATGAGGCCCTAAGTTCAAACCCTGATACTGCCAAAGAAAGAGAAGAAAGAAGAAGAAAAGACCTCTTTGACCATTTAATGCAAGGTCAACCTCCACCACCAGTGGCACCTCAGCCTCTCTCTATTGATCATGTTTAGTTTTCTTTATAGCACTGAGCATGACTAAAGTTTTTACTTGTCTGTTTAGTGTCCTCCACTAAAGCAGAAGCCCCACAAACAGATGGTGGTCACAGAGGCTCTAGTTCTGGAACAGTGACTTACATATGTAGCTGCATACAATACATTCTTCCCCATGAAGATCACAATATATATTTCACATTCTCTAGCTTGTCTCTCACTTCTGGGAAACATGGTATGTTAGCTTCTCTCATGTAACTGTGACCAATATCTAACAGATGCAACTTAAAGAAGGAATGATTTATTTTGCTCATGGTCTCAGAGGGTTTAGTCCATGGTATCTTGGTTCTAAAGCAGAAGCATAAGGTGGAGCTTCTTCGCCTCAATCCAGATAGGAAGCAAAGAAAAGAGAAGGGACAGGAGACCAGATATTACCATCCAATGACACACAACCAGTTTCTACCACCTCACAAAATAGTGCAACCCCAACTGTGAACAAAGCATTCAAGTCATGACCCTTTGGGGAACATTTTGTATTCAAACCATAACACAGATTAGATGAAAGCACCAGAGTCTTTGGCATTAGATAGACTTGGACCTGAATCCTGACTCTGCCACTGATCTGCTTAGTGATATGGGGAGTCATTTAAATTAACCTCCAGTTGCATATTTCTCAAATGGGCCCTGTCCTCTACCTTACAGTATTGTTTTGTGCACACATTTGGCTCTCAATCATTAGTTTTTCCATGATCTCAAACTCTTTCAGCAAAAAGAATTTTATTTGTCCTTCTTTAGGAATGAAATAAAACTCACAAAATGAACATCTAAGAGAAACAGATTCATAGAAATGATTCCTGGAGGAAAGAAAAAACATCTCCTTTAAGGTTAGAAGGAAGGCTAGTAAAATCCAGATGTGGATCAGAGAACAGTGTTCTAATTATAATAATAGCAATATCAATAAACACAGTAAGTGGTACATCAATGTTTAGATCATGAATACTGAGCATTACTTATCCTCACATCAATACTTGAGGAGGATACTAGTATTATTTCCATTTTATGAATCAAGAAACCAAGGCACAGAGAAGTTAAACAACTAGGAAAAACAGGACATAGTGACAGAATCACAGTGTTGCCCACAAATGATGCTTTCCTCCCCTACATTTCCTAGGCAAAATCTTTTTATCCTTCTCATGCCTCCTATTTACACATCTCTATGCTAGTTATGTCTCTTTCTTCCTCCTCTAGCTGACCCCAGTAAATATGGCCATGACATTGCATATTCTGCTACTAACACACAGAAAAACACAGGCTTTATCTGTCCCCAAGCTCTAAGTCAAAGCTCCTGTCTTAAGGATGCTCTGTGAGTGTAGTCCTCAAAAGAGCAGTTGAGAGCAGTGGACTTTTTAATAAAGGACAAAGGACTAGCAATTATCCTTACTGCTTAGAAAGCTGTGAGAGCACTACTTACAACAATTAAGTCATTTATGTGGCAACTAGTTATGAGTGCACATTTGGTTTTTTTTGTTTGTTCGTTTGTTTTTGCAGTACCAGGGATAGAACCCGGGAGCTCATGCATGCTAGGCAAGCACTCTGCCACTGAGTCACACTCAGTGACTTATATTTTTTTTCTATAACAAAGATTTCAGAGAAAGTTTTCCTGGGTGTATGTGGGGGGTGATAACAAAGACTTTTCCCAAATCTCAAAACTCTAAATTTTTTAAAGAAAATGTCATTAAGAAACAAGGTCTTAAAAATATGATTTAAAAAATCATCCAGTGTTGGGAAGAAGCCATCATTTCTTTTCCTAAGGGTTTTTTTTTTGGGGGGGAGGGTAAATGAAGTTTGAACTCAGGGTTTTGTGTTTGCTAGGCAGGCATTCTACTTCTTGAGTCACACCTCCAGCCCCCTTTCTTCAGTTTTTAGATTCCACATGAGAAATGCTCAAATGGTTTAAGAGATGTGATTTCATGAGTTCTAAGTTAAGTGCAATGAAATTAGTAACCCCATCCACACCCTACCATGTGCAGTGGGGAGTCAAACACAGCTGACAGAACAAAAGACCCACTGACTACTTTTTTAAAGTAAAGTAAACAAACAGTTTGGGGTTTATTTTTCTGTGAAAATAATTCACAATATTTGTCCTGGATCCCAGACTCTGTGAGATCCTGCCCTTGGGGGTTTCCAGCCTAGGTGGTGGGATAGTTAAATAATAGCAGATTCTAAATACAGTTATGACCTTGACACATGCTATAAAGAAGAGGTATGTTGGGGTGGTAGAGTGAGTCAAGTGGTAGAGCACCTGCCTAGCAAGAGCTCAGATCCCACTACCACCAAAAAAAGAAAAGGAGAAAAGGAAAGAAGGAAGGGAAGGGAAGGAAAGAAGAAAGGAAGGGAGAGAGAGAGATTGCACCTTAAGAAATTGACAAAGGGGGGTTTGGCCTAAAGCATTCTCTAAAAAACTTGGAGCTGAACAGATTTCAAGGCAGAGGCTAGCTAGACTTTCATGGCTGAAAGTTTTATAGTACTGAAGTTTTGATTTATGTTGCCAGATCTCAAATGGAGTAACTGTGGAAGGAGTCCTTGGAAATATGTGAATTATATGAGGTGGTAGCTTACCTAGAAAATTCCAGGATGTTAAGAATTTCAAAAGTATATTTTTCTCCCATCTAAAGGAAGATAAAACAACACATTCTCATCTAAGGAAGAAAGTTTTCATCTCACAAAATAATTCACTCCCCCAGTCAAGACGAAGTTTTTCCCTCCAAATACACATCAGTTTTTTCAAAATATACATTTCTTGCAAATCTGATGACTTGGCAGCACCCTCCTCTGGTAAGATCCTTCCTTGCAACTTTAGCAGTATTAATAGCACGTATCTACCAAACCTATGTAGGACAAAGAAGCCTCTCTTTTCAATGTAAAATTAACACTATTAGAAATATTTGATACATACTTTCAGGTGACATTTGCTAAATTTAAATGAGACAATCAACAGTAATGTAAAAACAAACTCTTCATTAAATGGAACATATTAAATGAAATCCTTACTACTTAGATAATTTGAAGAGATACATTATGGTAAGAGGTGTCATGCTACATATATATATATATAAAGTTTTACAGCAACGATGATTTTTTTCCTAAATTTTCCAGTTATAGCCTCTAGGCTTCCTGTAGCCAATATGAATTTATCTCTGAATCTATCAAATCCCAGCATCATCAATCTGGCACCGCAGAATTTCAAGTTATTTCAGAGTTGTCCAATGTGTCAGGTACCATGGATACAAAAGTGATTTACTCAGCACCTTCTCCAACTACTCAATGTCTAGTAAATATTCCTGACCATCACATTATTATCAGAAAAACCAACATGTTGGATACCATGTTCCTATTGCTTCAGCTTTTCCCACATAACATCAAAGATGTGTGATGAGTGGTCATCAAAACAGAAAAAGAAAAGAGATAAAATAAAATGAAAAATCACTATTAATAACAATTCACAAAAAAAGTTTGAATCATGTAATTCCTCACAGGAAAAACAATATATTTGTTGAAGATCTGATGATTTTAACTCTTTGGAAGAGCTCACTTGAATTGTGTACTTTCTATGTGATAGACACTTATTCCAATTACTTTAAATGTGTGTGTGTGTGTGTGTGTGTGTGTGTGTGTGTGTTAACTCAACTAATCCTCCAAAGGACCATATGGTACACACAATGGTAAAACTGAGACAAACATGAGAAGTGCAGGAAGGCCCAAGAATAATGGCTGGGAATGGGTGGGTCCAGGAGGAAATCCCAGGTGCTTCAGGGCTCCTATTCTGAAGCACTATTCACTGTCCCTCTCTGAAAAAAGCAGGAACATGTAAAACATTGAAAAGTATTCAGTGTCCTACTCACCACTTCTATGGTGACAGAGTATGGTGTTCTTGCTGTAAAAACAAAACCAAGGTTTTTTGCTCCTTTCACTAAAGCTGCTTCATCTGTCAATAAATAGTCTGCATTAATAGAGTTAAGTAAATATATTAACACCAAATTTAACTTAATACAGATTTTCACTCTCCAGCACTAGAATATAATAACAGTTTTTTACTTTGACTTTTTTTATCCAAGTGCACTTATCTGTCCTTCTAGGTACCACAGTGCTCATGAAAGAGGCAATTTGGTTAAAGAGGGTTTCTTTCAGTTGGGGTAAATGAATTCACCAAGCTGACAGTACTACTACTCATAATGATCTTGTCTATTCTCAGTGCCATTATTAGTAGCATTTCCATAAAATCTTGCAGGGCCTTAACTTTACCACTATTTATTACTACTTATAACCAAATATACCACAGGGCCTAAGTTCTGACATCTTCTCCAGCATCGTTATGACATCTTTGGGATAGGGGATAAGGAGCCCTAGACATGGATAGCAGCACAGAACTGCTCTGCTCTGGGTGCTGTGACCTGTGAGAACTCCAGGGAAGGAGAAAGGCAGGAGCAACAGAGTTGATGGGCGGCAGCATTAATCTCTTCTGAGGCCTCATCACCTGCCAGGTATGAGCTGTATGCTTTCCCTACACATAACACCTACCTGGGGAGGAAGCTTGGTAGATTATATTATTTCCATGTCTCTCAGGAATAACTGTGTGGCACACACATAATAGGGTAAGAAATTCCTTTATGTATTCTCCGGTGGGCTAGAAAAAGGCACAGAGGAGTGAGTCTTTTCCAATGCTGGCAATGTGAAGAATTATATGTGTTCTACAATTTGTACCAACTGAAGTTTGACCTCAGGAACATAAAATCAAGTACTAGCCATGAAACATATCACACATTCAAAATGTGTCTGTGGGGTGGCTAATGAACAGAATGGGGAGACCTCAGGGAACAAATGGCCTTGCTATTTTGGAACTTCACTCCTCCTTGGGGAGACAGGAGTTCCAAAACTGGAGGAAGGGGCTTGTCAGAGAAAAGAGGGGCCTTCTATAGATAGTTGGTCAGGGAATAACACTTAAGGACATGATATTTAAATTAAGATTAATTCAGCTGCTTTATAGTTGTTGGTGATGGTGTTTAACACAGAGAATAATACACTCAAAGGCTAGGGCTTTATAGCTTTTCGTGTTCATGGGGTTTCTAGACAAGAGTGACTTTAGCATCTTGAGCAAAAGGAAAACAAAGAATGAGGTTGAAAAGAAATCCGATGTAATGACTTCAGGTTTTAAGTGTAGTGCCACATCTCAAAAAGTGTTTTTGGCTTTTAAGACAGGGACTCACTGTATTAACCAGGCTGGCCTGGAACTTGTCATGTAGCCCAGGCTGGCCCCCAACTTCCAATCCTTCTGCCTCAGTGTATGGAGTACGGGAATTATAGGTATGTACCGTCATGCCCAGCTCCTCAGGATTTTAAAAAGAAAAGAAATGTATTGTTGTATGCTTTAAAAGATCACTTTGATTTTTGAGACACTTGAGATTTCAAATCAATTAGATCAGTATGTTGGAATAAGTGAAGGTATGGATGGCATGTAATACAATAAAACCAAATCATTGAAAAGCAGATAGATGTTTTTAATGTAAATTACCTCATAGTAAAAGGTCTTCTACAATGTTTAAACCCACTTACACTAATAAGGTCAGTGTTTAACTTATAATATCAGTACAAAATGCCTTTTGTACCAAAAATTTTGATTAAAACATCACAGAGAAAATAGAATTTCTTTTTTCAAGAATCTCTCTCTTCAAAAATTGTACATTTAGTAAGCAGATATATATTTTAAAGTTATATAGCATAATTGCAACAATTTAAAGAGAAAATAACAGACTTACATGGCCATTCTCAAAGTTCTCCAATAACATGGGGTCATTAAATTCATGGGCAGAAGGTGTGTGACTATAAGGAAGAACAGAGAAAATTACTTTGACAAGAAGCTCCTGATAGTGCCCTGTCAATAGTCAAAAGAATCTAAAGAATAGACACTGCCCCATCTTGTTTTCAGATAACAACTTCAGAGCTATAGTAATTGTTTAAATGTTCTGTCAAATTACACATACTCCCAGGCCTTGAACTGTAAAATGACATTACAAAATGCTAAGCTTATATTGAAAACTGTACACAGATTGAGCTTTCCTAATCCAAAAACCTGAAATCTAAAATGCTCCAAAACGCACACATTCTGAACATTACCATGATGCTACAAATAGAAAAACCCACACTATTTCTTCATGTACAAAATAATCAAAGATACTGTATAAAAATATAGTTATGAGGAGTAAGTTCTACTATCCTACAGAACAGTATAGTGACTACAGCCAACAATAATTTATTTCAACATAGCCATGAGAGGATTTTGAATGGTTTTGCTACAAAGAAACAGTAAGTCTTTGAAGTGATGAATATGTTAATTACTCTAATTTGATCATTACATATAGGATACATGAATCAAAATACCACATTGTATACCATAAATATGTACATTTATTAAGTGATTAAACTCTAAAATGATATAAAATTACTTACCAGCTATGTGTACAAACTGAAAGAAATTTCATTATGTATAAACAAATATTGACAAAAATCTAAAATCTGAAACATTTCAGGTCTGAAGCATTTCAGATAAGAGATACAACCTATAGTTTTAAGCAACATGAGTCAAAGTAACTACAAAGCCATCATAGTTTTGAATGCCATGTAGTGAAGGTCAGTCCAGGGGAGAGTCCCGAGAGCTCTATTTAAGGTATGGACAAAAGGAAGGTGTGGCATGTCTGAACTCCAGCGCTCATAAAAGTTGGTTGCAGGGGAAAGGAACACAAGTAAAGTGGAAAGGAAAACTGTCTATACCTGAAGGTTTTTGCCCCAATATCACTGGTATCTAAGTGATACTGAGGGAAGAAATATAAGTGCTGCAAGACTATGTTGTAATTGTATATAAACGCAGTTAAAACCATGTTTTAACATTTGATGGTTTCATTTAGGTTGTATTCTATTTCAGTCTCACTCAGAGACAGCTAAAGTCTTAGAAATTCAGCTAACTCTTGAAGTAAACAAAAGCCAATTCATTATAAGAAAAGAATTTATGAAAGAGTATGGCAATAAAAACACTTACCCATAAATTATGCCTGCAATAGTACATTTCTTAAAGGTCATAATGTTGCAAGTAAGGGTTCCTGTTTTATCAGAAAATAAGTATTTTACCTAAATAAAGAAAAAGTGAATATGATAAACCACATAAATTTAAAATGTAGTTCAACACAAAGATGAAATTCTTTCTCTCTAAATCCTCAAAATGTGAATTTTTTAAAAAGCAAGAAACTCAGTCCATAAGAATTCTACATTTAATATCTATATTTCTTTTGAAGAACATTCTCTCCTGTATGTTACACCCTGCTGGTGAAATTATATGGTAATACGCAAAGAAAACTTTAAGTCATTAAAACAGAGAAGAAGATCAGAATCCCAAGTTCATTTTCCTGCCAAGAGAAATTTCTTCAATAGTATCTAGAAAACGTTAAGTATGTAGATAACCATATGAAAACAAAACACAAACTCAAAACCATTTTAATCACAGTCGCAACTATAATGCTCATTTCTAAAGACAAATGAAAATTCTTTGGATGGTCACTTCTGCCAAACAAATAATGCAAAAGCAATATGGAGTTAAAGAGTTTTAAGACCTTTGTATTATTTGGGAATAAGACAGACACAATGACTAACTTTAGATTCTTATTACATATATACAGTAGCCAAATAATTATGAGACTGAAGATATTATATATGCTGTACATGCATAACAAATGCAAAAACACACTTAAGACAGTGAGATTTTTAAAAGGAAAATCAGGAATGGAAAAAGACACAGTAAATGGAAATAGAGAGCTAGCAGGAATGGTAATAACAACAACAAAGCACAAGTTCAAGTTTGGGGGAGTCTGCAGCAGGAGGGCAACAGAGGACTGCAGCAGGGATTCTTCCTCACAGACACATCCTATGGAGTACCGTTTATCAAAACTGATTGCCTGCATAAACACTGAGAAGGCCAGTACTGGAGATGAAAGAGTTTAAAAACATAACAACTCAGGGCTAGTTGATAAACACCAATAAGGATCTACATGGCTGGGAGAAGAAGGGTTGGAGGCCAGAGGGGAAAGCACATGGAAGTGGAGGCAGGCAGGCTGGCCGCTGTGAGCAGCCAAGGTCTGCAGCCTGGAGCAAAGAAGCCGCCTGGCACAGGATGTTAATGGAAAAGCAAATGTGGCATCCAGTGCAGAAACAGTGGAGAGTTCAGTGCACAGTTTCTAATATGGCAGGGAAAGTGATCAGAGGAAGTGAACCCATCCAAATATAAAAGTCCCCACCCAACACAAAGGACAGAGTCCTTAGGTCTAGCTGGGCTCTGCTGCCAGCCACAGCTCCATCTAAGAAATGGCAGCCATGTGCATCTTTGTTAGGAGCGGCATGCTGGCTTCTTGTCCCACTGCAGAGGTGTACCACAGAGCAGACATCTCACAAAGGACTGAGCACAGATTACAAGACTGTGAGTAGTAGGGGCTTGGGAGAGGGGAACTGTACATCTGAGTTGGGCAATTTTGCACTCTCTCCCATTTTCTCTTTAGTTCTGCTCCCCTCTCCTTCCTTTTCCCTGCACTCATCATTTGAGAGCCAGGAGACCTGCCTTTCAGTATTCAATCTTAAAACATTTCTTCTTCCTTCTATTGCCCGTTCCCACTTATACTTTCCTCCTGTCCACAACTAGAACTACTCTGTACCTCATATTTTCTTCTGTTAATCCACACGTAATCCTCCTTTGTTACATATGCTTTCAGCAGGTAAGCAGACTGCCAGATAGTCTTTCTATATGTTTGCTTGTCTGTCTGCTCAATTTTCTCCATTTCTCTTCCTCTTGTCTCCCTCAACACAGAATTAACTAGATCTCTTCTACTTACTCCACTCCGCTTTCTCACCAACCCCTTCTATTAAGCATAGCAGTTACACCTTTCTGCCTTGTAAAATTATATACCTGCGCTATCCATTAGAATTATGCCCCCATCTCCTTCCCATTACTACCCTTATTACTTTGGGTCTTCCAAGAGCGTGAAGATTCATCTTTGCTTATATTCTCTATACATACTGAAGCAAGAAGCAGCAATTGATCTTCCTTGGGGATTGCTGTAATCACAAGGCTGTGGCTTAACTGTGGTAGCTTTAGCAGCTAAGCTCCCTCTAGTTGTGTGGAGTAGGGGGCAGTACCTAGCATTTTAAGAACTAAAGCTGAGTGTTTGACTACAGAGCAACACTCCCCAATCTAGAGACAAAAAATACCACAACCTAGCCACTACTCAGTCATAAATAATCTTTGAGAAATCCTCAACTAAAGAAACACAGGGTTCCCTGTATATTCTGGTTATCAGTCCTTTGTTTGATGTATAGCTGGCAAACATTTTCTCCCACACTGTGGGTGGTCTCTTCAGTTTAGAGACCAATTCTTTTGTTGTGCAGAAGCTTTTTAATTTTATGTAGTCCCATTTGCTCATCCTTTCTCTTAGTTGCTTAGCTGCTGGGGCTCTATTGAGGAAGTCTTTGCCTATACCTATTGCTTCCAGAGTATTCCCTGCTCTTTCCTGTACTAACTTCAGAGTTTCAAGTCTGATATTAAGGTTCTTGATCCATTTTGAGTTGATACTAGTACAGGGTGATAAACGTGGATCTAATTTCAGATTTTTGCAGGCAGATAACCACTTTTCCAAGCAACATTTGTTGAAGAGGCTGTCTTTTCTCCATCATATGTTTTTGGCGCCTTTGTCAAAAATAATGTGGGCATAGCTGTGTGGATTCATATCTGGGTCCTCCTCTATTCTGTTCCATTGGTCTTTATCTCTGCTTTTGTGCCAGTACCATGCTGTTTTTATTGCTACTGCCTTGTAATATAGTTTGAAGTTGGGTATTGTGATACCTCCAGCATTGCTGTTTTTGCTGAGTATTGACTTGGCTATTCAAGGTCTCTTGTGTTTCCAAATGAAATGTAGGGTACATTTTTCAATCTCTGTGATGACTAAACTCTCCCTAAAATCAATGAATCAATAAAGAAATAGGCAACTGAACTAAACAGAGCTCTCTCAAAAGAAGAAATTCAAATGTCCAAAAAACACATGAAAAAATGCTCGCTATCTCTGGCCATAAAGGAAATGCAAATCAAAACCATACCAAGATTCCACCTCACCCTTGTTAGAATAGCTATCATCAAAAACAGCACCAACAACAGGTGTTGGCGAGGATGTGGGGAAAAAGGAACGCTCGTAAACTGCTGGTGGGAATGCAAGCTAGGGCAACCACTCTGGAAAACAATATGGAGGCTTCTTAAAAGTCTAAACATAGACCTGCCATATGAGCCAGCAATCCTACTCCTAGGGATATACCCAAAGGAATGTGACTCAGGTTACTCCAGAGGCACTTGCACACCCATGTTTATTGCAGCACTATTCACAATAGCCAAGTTATGGAAACAGCCAAGATGCCCCACTACTGATGAATGGATTAAGAAAATGTGGTATTTGTATACAATAGAATTTTACTCAGCATGAAGAAGAATGAAATCTTATCATTCTCAAGTAAATGGATGGAACTGGAGAACATCATTCTGAGAGAGGTTAGCCAGGCTCAGAAGACCAAAAATCGTATGTTCTCCTTCATATGCAATCTTTAGATCTAGGGCAAATGCAGCAATGTTGTTGGACTTTGGTCACATGAGAAGGGGAGAGCACATATGGGAGGAATGGGGATAAGTAGGAAACCCAAAACTTGAAAGTGTTTGATGTCCCCACTGCAGAGGAGCTAAAACAGTAACCTTAAAACGACAAAGGTCAATATGGGAAGGTGACTGGGTAGTAGTGAAGAGGTCGGTAGAGATGAATCAATTCAGGTTGTAATACACTTGTGCATGGAAGCAATGCTAGGAATCTCTCTGTACAGTTATTCTTATATCAACTAGCAAAAATGTTATATCTTTCTTATTACTGCTTATGTCTTCTCTTCAACAAAATTGAAGAAAAGGGCAGAACAGGTTCTTCCTAGAAGCTGGGGGGGTGGGGTGGAGAGGAAAGGGATGGGGGTCAGGGGGAGAAATGGCTCAAACAATGTATGCACATATGAATGAATGAATTTAAAACAATAAAATAAACAGACACAGGGGTTTGGAGCCTCCAACCCAAAACTACCCCAGATGTATAAATCCCAATGTAGAAACATGAAAGAACAAGGCAACAGATCTCTCACAAAAGCCAACAACTTCCCAGTTAAAGGATTTAAACAACAGTGAAGAGGAAGAAATATAGATGAATTAAAAAATGACAAGAGTGATTAATAAATCCAAAGAGAAGATATATAAGCAACTGAATGAATTCAAAGAAGATACAAATAAACATCTAACTAAACTCAAAGAGAGTTGAAATAAACAGATGAATTAAATAAAGAAAAGAATGTAGTACATGAAAGAGAAATTCCATAAAGATGCAGAAATCATGAATATCAAAACTGACATATTGGAAAAGAAAAGATCAATATCCCAAATAAAAATGTCACTGGAGAGTCTAGCTAACAGAGTGGAACAGGTTGAAAACAGAACACCACAGATGGAAGATAAAGTAGAGCAATTAGACTGATCAGAGAAAATGAAAAAAATTATAGGAAAATATGAATGGTACATGGAAGACCTCTGGGCTACCACCAAAAGACCAAACCTACAAATCACGGGCATAGAAAAAGGAGAACAGATACAAACTAAATGCACAGATCGTTTATTTGGTAACATAAAGCTGAAAACTTCTCTAGTATTGATAAAGAGGCGTAGATACAGCTACAGGAGGTTTTCAGAACACCAAAAGACCAAACCTACAAATCACGGGCATAGAAAAAGGAGAACAGATACAAACTAAATGCACAGATCGTTTATTTGGTAACATAAAGCTGAAAACTTCTCTAGTATTGATAAAGAGGCGTAGATACAGCTACAGGAGGTTTTCAGAACACCAAAAGACCAAACCTACAAATCACGGGCATAGAAAAAGGAGAACAGATACAAACTAAATGCACAGATCGTTTATTTGGTAACATAAAGCTGAAAACTTCTCTAGTATTGATAAAGAGGCGTAGATACAGCTACAGGAGGTTTTCAGAACACCAACAGGCAGGATCAGAAAAGAAACATTTACAGACATTATAATTAAAATGCTAAATATACAGAACAAGGAAAAAATTTTTGAAAGCCTCAAAAGAGAAGCAACAAGTCACATGTAAAGGCAAACATATCAGAATAACAGCAGACTTCTCAAAATAAACTCTAAACATAAGGAAGGCATGGAAAACTGTCAACCTAGATTCAGCAAAACTGTCATTCATAATTGGAGAAACAAAAACTTTCTACAATAAACAAAATCTAAAGGAATTCATGACCACCCAACCAGCACTGAAGAAAATACTTAAAGGGATCTTACACACAGTTGAAAAAGATAGGCACAGCCAGGAAAGTGCAAGACAGGCTTAAACCCCACTAATGAAGTAGAGTTTAGCAAATAAGATTAACAAGTAAGGAATAGGGGAAAGTAAACATGAGAAAATCAACAATATAACTGGAAAGGCTACATACCTTTCAATATTAATGTTAATGTCCTCAACTCCCCAATCAAAAGATGTATAATAGCAAGTTGGATTAAAAAACAAGACCAATCATTGGTTGTGTTCAAGAAACACATCTCATTGATAAACACAGGCTCAGAGTGAAAGGGTAGGAAGAAAATCTTACAAGCAAATGGACTCTGAAAGCAGGCTGTACTCATATCTGAAAAGGCAGACTTCAAACCAAAATTAATAAGAAGAAACAAGTACACTTCCTCCATCAGGAGGAAATAACAATTGTTAATATATATGCACAAAACAACCATGTACCCAACAACATTAAAACACATAATTGGATTCAAAAGCACAGGTAGATTCCAAAACAATAATAGGTAAAGGCTTCAATACTCCACTCTCAACAACAGAGAGGTCATCAAGAAAAAAGTCCAGCTAGCAGAGTGGCTGAAGTGGTAGAGTGCCTGCCTTGCAAGTGTGGGGCCCTGAGTTCAAACCCCTGTACTATCAAAAGCTAAAAACAAAACAATAAAAAAATCAGCTAGAATGCAGGATATGGAATAAAATATGCATGAAAAAAAAAAAAAAGAAAAAAGTCCAACAAAGAAACCTCTGAATTTATTGACATGGACTAACCGGACTTAGCAGACACATATTGAGTATTTCACCCAGAAGGTGTACAATACACATTCTTCTCAGCAGCCCATGCAGGTCTTAGCGAATGTAAGTTGAAATAACCCCCTGTATTCTATCAGAACACAGTGGAATAAAATTTGACCTCAAGAGCAAAAGAAATTACAAAAAATATTCAAATACATGGAGACTGAATAACACATTGTTGATTGACCAGTGGGTAGATGAAGAAGTAGTGAAATGAAAATTTTCCTAGAATGTAATGAAAATGAAAACACATTCTGCAACAACATTTGGGATATAGCAAAGACAGTGTAAAATGTAGCTATGCATGCCTACATTAAAAGAAACTGAGATCTCAATAACTAGCTTAATGATACACCTCAAACACTTACAAAAACAAGAACAAGTCAAATCCAAAACAGATGGAAAGAAATAATAAAATGTAGGGCAGAAATTTATGAAATAGATAACCCCCCAAAAAACTATACAAAAAATTAATGAAATAAAAAACTGGTTCTTCAAGAACGTAAGTAAGATTGATAAATCATTAATCAATCTGATGAAAAGGAGGAGAGAAAAGACTCAAATAAAATTAGATATGAAAAGGGAATATTACAACAAATATCAATGAAATCCAGGGGATCATGAGGGAATACTTTGAAAACCTATATTCCAGTAAACTGGAAAATTTAGAAGAAATGCATAAATTTCTAGATGCATTTGACCTACCAAAATTAAACAAAAAGGATACAAACCTCTTAAACAGATATGTAACTAGCAATGAGAATGCTAGTTTTCTTTGTTGTCTTTCCCAACAAAGAAAAGACAAGAACTTGACAGAGTCACTGTTGACCTTTAAAGAAGAACTAATATCAGTACTCCTCAAACTATATAATAAAATAGAAAGGCAATGAACACTATCAAACTCATTATAGAAAGCCAGTACTACACTCATTCAGTGGACAAGGATAAAACAATAAAAAAGAGAATTATAGATCAGTCTTTTTAATGAACATAGATGAAAATATTCTCAGTAAAATATTTGCAAACTGAATTTAACAACACATAAGCAAGATCATACACCATAATCAAATTGGTTTAATTCCAGGGATGCAGGGATGGTTCAACATACACACCTCAATAAATGTAATACAGCATGTGAACCAAAACAAGGACAAAAATCACATCATCATCTTCACTGATGCAGAAAAAGCCTTTGACAGAATTCAACACCCTTTTATGATAAATGCATCTGAAGAAACTAGGAATAGAAGGAAAGTGCCTCAACATAACAAAGGCTATATATGACAAACCTGCAGCCAACATCATTCTACATGGATAAAAAACTGAAATCATTCCTTTAAGCTCAGGAATGAGATAAGGGTGTCCAGTCTCCCCACTCTTGTTAAATATAGTACTAGAATTCCTATCCAGAGCAGTAAGACAAGAGAAAGAAATAAAATGCATTCAAATAAGGAAGGAAGAAGTCAAATTACCCCTATTTGTAGATGATATGATCTTATACCAATAAGATCCTAAAAATTCCACCAAAAACTCTAATATCTTTTAAAACACTTTTAGTCAAGTAGCAAGATGCAAAATCAATATACAAAAATCAGTATTTTTCTTTGTACCAGTAATAAACAGATTGAAGCAATTAGAAAACAATTTCACTTATAGTAGCCTCAAAAAAATCTGGGAATAAATTTAATGAAGGCAGTAAAAGACTTCTATGATGAAATTATAAATCACTATGGAAAAAACTCAAAGAAGACATTAAAAGATGGAAAGACCACCCATGCTCATGGATAAGCAGAATCAATATTCTGA
Source organism: Castor canadensis (assembly GCF_047511655.1). NCBI lineage: Eukaryota > Metazoa > Chordata > Mammalia > Rodentia > Castoridae > Castor > Castor canadensis. Next base: position 85,790,811 of record NC_133395.1, read on the forward strand.
AGATGGCTATATTACTGAAAACAATGTATATAGTCAATGAAATCCCCATCAAACTTTCAATGACATTCCTCACAGATATTGAAAAATCAGTCCTAAAGTCAATATGGAAGCACCAAAGGTCTCAAACAGCCAAAGCCATCCTGAGTAAAAAAAAAGAAATACTGGATGTATCACAAAAACTGACTTCAAAGTATACTACAGAGCTATACCAATAAAAGTAGTGAAGTACTGGAACAAAAACAGACAAGAAAAGCAATTGAACAGAATAGATTATCCAGAGATAAATCCAAGTAGTTACAAACAGTTTTTACAATGTAGCGCAAAACATATGTTAAGAAAAGGCAGCCTTTTCAACAAATGGTGCTGGGGAAAGTAGATACTCACTGTGGAAGACTGACACTAGATCTCAGTTTCTTGCCTGGTATTAGAATCAATTCAAAGTATTTCAAAGATCTTAACATGAGACATCAAACTGTGAAACTACTACAGGGAAAAAATAGAGACACCATATAGGTATAGGCAATAACTTCCTGAATAGAACTACAGTAAGTCAGCAAATAAAAGAAAGATTTGACAAATGTTTGACTCTATCAAACTAAAAACCTTCTGTACAGCAAAGGAAAAAATCATCAGACTGAAGAGATAGCCTATAGATGGGAGAAAATCTTTGCCAGCTGTTTATCTGACAAGGGATTAATAACCATAATACATAGGAAACTCAAAAAACCTAAACTCCCAATGAATCAACAGCCCAATTAATAAATGGGCAAATGAACTGAACAGACAATTCTCCAAAGAAGAAGTACAAAAGGCCAATAAATATATGAAGAAATTCTCAACACACCTGGCCATAAAGGAAATGAAAATCAAAACAACATTTACATTTCAACTCACTCCAGTCAGAATGGCTACCATCAAGAACACAAACAATAACAGATGCTGGTGAGAATGTGGAAAAAAGTGATCCTTATACACTGCTGCTAGAATGTAAATTAGTGCAACCACTATGGAAATCAGAATGGAGTATCTCCAAAAAACTAAAAAACAGACCTAACATATGATTCAGCCATATCACTTCTGGGCATATATCTAAAGGAATATAAATCAGGATACAATAGAGGCACCTGCACAACCATGTTTATTGCAGCATCATTCACAGTAACGAAGCTATATAAACAGCCCAGATGCCCTAAATCTGATAAATGGATTTTTAAAATTTGGTATATTTGGTACTTATACACAATGGAGTTTTACTCAGCCATGAAGAAGAATGAAATCTTATCATTCTCAAGTAAATAGATAGAACTGGAGAACATCATTCTGAGCGAGGTTAGCCAGGCTCAGAAGACCAAAAATCTGTATGTTCTCCCTCAAATGCAGACTTTAGATCTAGGGCAAATTCAGCAATGTGGTCGAACTTGGGACACATGCTAAGGGGAGAGCACATACAGGTGGTATGAGGTTAGGTAGGAAACCCAAAACATGAACATGTATGATGTCCCCACTGCAGAGGAACTAATACAGAAACCTTAAAGTGACAGAGGTCAATGTGGGAAGGGGATCAGGAATCAGTGAAAAGATCAGGTACAGATGAATCAATTCAGGTTGTAATACACTTGTGCATGGAATCAATGCTAGAAATCTCTCTGTATAGCTATCCTTATCTCAACTAGCAAAAATGCTATGTCTTTCTTATTATTGCTTATGTCTTCTCTTCAACAAAATTGGAGAAAAGGGCAGAACAGGTTCTGCCTGGAAGCAAGGGGGTGGGGGAGAGGTAGGGTGAGGAGACAAGGGGCAGGGGGAGAAATGGCCAAACAATGTATGCATATGTGAACAAATGAATTAAAATTTGGTATATTTACAGAATGGAGTACTATTCAGTCATGAAGAAGAATAAACTTATGTCATTTACAGGTAAATGTATGGAATTGGAGATCACCATGCTAAGCAAAGTAAGCCAGGTCAGAAAGGCAAAGGTTGTATGTTGAAATGTGGAAGCTAGACCTCCTAAAAGATAATGTATACATGAATACATACATGATCTCACACACACACACACTCACAACATACACATATATGCACACACGTAGAAAGAGAAAACATGTTTGTCCCAGAGGACATGTTTGAGGGGACTAGGGGAAGGTGGGAGAGGAGCAGAGAATGGTAGAGGGCTAGTAATATATAAATTCATTCCATCTGTGTATGTGTATGGCATAATGAAATGCACTTAAAGCTATTAAAATGGTGGGAGGAGAGAGGAAAGGGAAAAAGTAATAGAGGGCAAAAACTGATTAAAATAAATACAGTCATTCGTGAAATATCATGGTGAAACCATTCTGAATGATGAGTATATACAAAAAAATGAAGGACAGTAATGTACAACAGGTCTTTTCCTGCAGTAGTAGAAGTCGGAGGCAGGGTGAATGGCGAGGGTGAAGGAAGGTGAGTATGTTCAATGCACTTTATATACTTGTATGAAAAGAGAATAATGAAACCTGTGAGATTGTTCTAAGGGGGAGGGTAATGTGGGAGAATGATGGAGGAAGTGAATCTGACCAAGGTACAGTTAGAACATATGTAAAAATGTCACTATGAAACCACCCTATCCAACTAATGTATGCTAACAAAAATGTGAAAAACCTTCAAAGTTCAAATTACAAAATGTTAGAGAGACATTAAGTAATAGTAAAAGCTAACACTTATAAAGATGATATGAAAATTAAGACTATAAGAATTTGATAAAAGTAAATAGTATTTAGAGAATACAAAGCTTATCTTAAGAATTTCACATTATTTTAGACATGAATTCTTTCAGGTCTGAATAAATAAGATAGGACACAGAAAAATGTAATAGAATTGATTTGATATAGTAATGAGTAAATGAGTAATGACAAAATGAGTAGTGCTGCATTGTGCGGGTATACCACACTTTGTTTATCCATTTGTCCAATGCTGGCCATTTGAGGTGTTCTCTCTTTCTCTTACTATGAATGATTTTATCAGCACTGGTGTACAACATCACGTTGAACATCTGTTTCCAATTTTTTGTGTATGCACCCTGAAGTGGAGTTTATATGGATCACATGGTTTTGTGTTTTACAGCATGGGGACTGGACCAAGGGTCTTGTGCCTTGCAAGCACTCCAGCACTTGAGCCATGTCCTCAGTCTTCTTCTTGTACTTTGTTTTCAGATAGGGTCTCATGCTAACTTTTCCTAGGCTGGCTTTGAATTGTAATCTTCCTGTCTCTGCCTCCCAATATGTTTAATTTTTTGAGGAATCAGCATACTGCTTTCCACATTCTCATCAACATTTATTTATTATATTTACTTTTAATAACAGCTATCCTAATGGTATGGAGTGATATCTCACTGTGGTTTTGATTTGAATTTCCCTCAAGATAGTGATACTGAACATCTTTTCATGTGCTTATTGTCCACTTATACATCTTCTTTGGAGAAATAGCTATTTAATCCTTTGCTCATCTTTAATTAGATTGTTTTCTGCTATTGAGTTGTAGGAGTTCATTATATATTCAGAATATTAAACTCTATAACCCTCCTGTTTGAAGTATCATTGACTTCTGCTCTTATCTTTATGTTTTACCTGCATAAACAATTTTCAAAGGTTGAGTCATAACACCCACTTTTTAATTATTACTCTAAAGAGGCTGGCATCACCGGCACACCCATGTTTATTGCAGCACTATTCACAATAGCCAAGTTATGGAAACAGACAAGATGCCCCACTACTGACGAATGGATCAAGAAAATGTGGTATCTATACACAATGGAATTTTATGCAGCTATGAAGAAGAATGAAATGTTATCATTCGCTGGTAAATGGATGGAACTGGAGAACATCATTCTGAGTGAGGTTAGCCTGGCCCAAAAGACCAAAAATCATATGTTCTCCCTCATATGCGGACATTAGATCAATGGCAAACACAACAATGGGATTGGACTTTGAGCACATGATAAAAGCGAGAGCACACAAGGGAGGTGTGAGAATAGGTAAGACACCTAAAAAACTAGCTAGCATTTGTTGCCCTCAACGCAGAGAAACTAAAGCAGATACCTTAAAAGCAACTGAGGCCAATAGGAAAAGGGGACCAGGAACTAGAGAAAAGGTTAGATCAAAAAGAATTAACCTAGAAGGTAACACACACGCACAGGAAATTAATGTGAGTCAACTCCCTGTATAGCTATCCTTATCTTAACCAGCAAAAACCCTTGTTCCTTCCTATTATGGCTTATACTCTCTCTTCAACAAGAAATAAAATAAAAATAAATAAAATAAAAAATAAATAAAGAGGCTGGCATCAATTAGTCAGGCAATGTAGATGAAACAGTCTTTTTCCAATTATCATTAGAACATACATGCTGAAGGATTAGCAAATAATCAGTACTTAGAAAGTACTTTGGCTCCTGGAAACAGGCTTTTGACATTGAACAACTAAAACTAAAGGAGGATGGAATAATTGAATCTTGAGAACCTTCGAAGGTTCTCAAGATTTTTATGAGCAGAGAAGGTTCTCAAGATTTTTATTTAATTTTTATTGTTTGGCCTGTTTCCAGGAGCCAAAGTACTTTCTAAGTACTCAGTAAACTCATTATTCAAATAATTCCGTACAAAGTTATTAGACATTAGATATTATATTTACCAATTACTGACCATAATGACTAGGATTAACTAAGTCCTTACACTAGGCACTGTACTGAGTGCTTTTCATGTGTATTATCTTATATAATGCTCTTAAGAACTTTACCACACAAATGCTATAATCACCCATTGTACAGGCTAGGAATCAAGACCAGGGAAGTTACATAAGAAGACAAAAATGACTCTTCTTATAAGCAGTAAAGCCAGGAAATTTTTTTAAATTTTTATTGTTTTATTATTCATATGTGCATACAAGGCTTGGGTCATTTCTCCCCCCTGCCCCCACCCCCTCCCTTACCAACACCTGCCTCCCCCCCGACCCCGTCGATACCCGGCAGAAACTATTTTGCCCTTATCTCTAATTTTGTTGAAGAGAGAGTATAAGCAATAATAGGAAGGAACAAGGGTTTTTGCTGGTTAAGATAAGGATAGCTATACAGGGAGTTGACTCACATTAATTTCCTGTGTGTGTGTGTCACCTTCTAGGTTAATTCTTTTTGATCTAACCTTTTCTCTAGTTCCTGGTCCCCTTTTCCTATTGGCCTCAGTTGCTTTTAAGGTATCTGCTTTAGTTTCTCTGCGTTAAGGGCAACAAATGCTAGCTAGTTTTTTAGGTGTCTTACCTATCCTCACCCCTCCCTTGTGTGCTTTCACTTTTATCATGTGCTCAAAGTCCAATCCCCTTGTTGTGTTTGCCCTTGATCTAATGTCCGCATATGAGGGAGAACATACAATTTTTGGTCTTTTGGGCCAGGCTAACCTCACTCAGAATGATGTTCTCTAGTTCCATCCATTTACCAGCGAATGATAACATTTCGTTCTTCTTCATGGCTGCATAAAATTCCATTGTGTATAAATACCACATTTTCTTAATCCATTCGTCAGTAGTGGAAGCCAGGAAATTTAACTCCAAAATTCTTCCTTTTAGCTAGATATAGTGGTACATGCCAAAGTTTCAGCTACTTGGGAGGAAGATCACACCTGAGCCCAAGAGTTTGGGACTAGCTTAGGCAAAACAGTAACACATTCAACACAAAATGATAACAAAACAAACAAAATAAAAACCCAAACACAAATAAAAAGACCCTACAAAATCCTGTTTACCACTATCTATACCTCATTCCTGATTAACTGAAAGATAGCAAATATAATCTAGTAAAAACATATGAGGAACAAAAAGTAGTTAGAAACATAATTAGTTTTTTCTTTTAGGTACAACTGTGGGAGATTTTAAAAATTTAATTTGCACATACAAAGGTATGGCTGTGATTTCAAAGGTAAATTATGTACAAAGTTACAGTGCTGATTCTTAACTTCACATCATCCAATTCCTGCATCTTTCTATTGTCATGAGGTACTCGTGGCCAGGGAGTTACATCTCTCCTTTCTCATCAATAGGATTCCAGGTCAGGTCGAACTGTGAGAGGAATTTTCACTATAAAAGCAGAAGTTTTATTACTGCTCTTTCTGGCAACTGTGAACAGAGATATGAGTCTGGCAAATGTAAAATTATATAGCAGTCCCAGATGCTTCTTGTGGTTCATCTGCCTCAGGGAGGGAGGAAGAGCGAAGAGAGTTAAAGGCTCCCAGCAGCAGGTTCTGACTACACACAGTAGGGTTAACAGAATCTTTCCCTACCTTCTTCTCTACCTTTTCCACTCTTTCATAAACACAAAACAACTTGTACTATACCTGTTCTGCTTAAACATGATGTAGCATTATCACTTACCCATCATGCAGAATTATCAATATTTTGAACAAAATGCACTTATAAATTCCAGACTGGCTCCATGTGTGTTGATGGAAACTATACCCCATGGCTCACTTTGGCATTTTCATTTCCACAAAATTTCCCCAGAGTCTTGGAAGGCTCCAGTCTTGGAAGAATCTCTCACCTGCCCAAGCTCTTCATTAAGGTTAGATGTTCTGGCCATGGCATAAATATTACTTTCTTCATAATGCATATCTTCATCCTGTAAGAAATGAAAAACAAAGCCTAAACCAGAGTCAAAACAAAACAAGGAGCATTGCTTCAGGAAAGGTAGTGCCATGTAAAAACAAATTTGATACACTGATGATTTGAAAGAGTTGGCTTTCAATTCCCTGGCTCTGCTTTAGCCAAGCCTTGAATTTAGAGTAAGTTATTTAACATTTCTGTGCTTTAGCTACCACATCTATAAAACTGGAGCAACAACTTGCCTCTCAGCATTTAGAGAAAATTAAATGAGAATACATTTGAAACTACTCTGTCTCACTTTGCGGTGACTAAAATAGTATTTGCAGCCTGTGGTAGAGAGCTTACCTAGCATGTGTAACGTCCTGAGTTCTTCCCCACCACCACACAAAAAAGAGAATTCATTTGTCTTCAAATAATGGCAAGTAAGTCACTGACAAATTCAGAGAATATTTTTAACGTGGATTTTCGTAATAATTTTATTATAAAGAAAATAAATATTTATTCATTAAGAAATAAATGAATAAGTGCTTAGGATATAATTTAAAATTGGAACCACACATTCCAACTGGAAAATTAGTTCAGTCCCCAACTTATTAGGTATCAATGACCATTCCATACATGGTGGTCACCTAAGAAACCTTAGGTTCGTGAATGATTACATCTCTGTCATTCGTGCCAAAATCGGTAAGTCTGCAGGTCTCTCCTCTTCTGTTGAACGTCATGAATTTTAATGGATTAATTATTTCTCCACACTTGCTACCAATCTCCTGTCCCTTAAATCTTTCTTAACTGCTAGGAAGAGAATATGAAAAGTGATGTCCTCAAGATTAACCCAAAGAGACCCAAGCACTGCTGATCCGTGGTGACACCACACTGGTATTTCCTGTTGAAAGCACACTAGGTCTATCATTTGCAATATTTGCACACAAGGACTTGGTTACATGGATTCTTAGAAAGCAAACAAAAGACCATAGCTTGAGAGAAGTTTTTTTTTTTAATTTCTGATTTTAATACTCACCCAGTTTATAAACTGAGCCTGAATAAATTTCACAATTTCTAGAGTTACTAGCAGACTGATGGGGATGAGGTTGTGGTACAAGATGATAAACACCAAACTGTCAAATCCAAAGTTGTAAGATCTCAAATCTGTAGAAGAAAATCAAAGGAACCATGTCATCACTTCAAGCAGTGGCTTTTCTTCATCTATTTTATTGCATTATCACATTGTTAGAATTGTGGAATTTTCTCTATAAAAATATTATTAAAAGTGGAATGAATACAAAAAAAATTATTAAACATCAGCCATGTAATAAGGCAAATGCAAAGAAATGAGTTTCAAGAATGCAGCTTGCTACAGAAGGAAGGTGGATCACTAAAGATGGTATGAGGAATTCCATGTGGAACTGAATATAGCAACAATAGCACAAAGAGGGTGTTCCAAAGGGGGTGTAAGAAAAGGAGGGGAACAAAGTTTGAAGAAGAAAGGAGATAAGGGGAAGGGAATACAAGGACATTCTAGCTGGAAACTAATAGTAGGTTTGAAGTCAGAGAGATATTAAACAACACTGGGGAATTTATGTGTATGTATGTACATAATTATGACGTTTAAAACTCAGAAAGAAGAGGAAGTAAGGCAAAAGAAGTAAATGTCATACTTTGTAAAATTTATAGACAAATGTACTCAATTTTTAAAGACACAAGTGTGTTTGAGACACATGCCAAGAAGAATTTAACCTAACTTCCCAGAAACCAACTTTAAAATATTTAAATAACACAGACTTATCTATGTCTTTGTGAAAACTTGCATCTCAATCTTATACATTAAGTTTATAAAACTATGTTACATGGAGAAGGGCTATAAATGAAAAGGATTAAGCACAAGTTATTTTGTTAGAGGAATGAATTTTATTAAACATATCCATATAATCAACTCAAATAAAATACTAATTTTAATTTATAAGTTAAAAATTTACATTCCTTTTTCTTGAAAGAAAACATACTTGTAACTTAGGATAATAAGAGCTAAATCTATGTTTCTAAATTCCATCAATTTAAAAGTTAGGTTTAATTCACTATCAATAGCTACTCAAACTCTTATTATGCTCAGTTTACTAGCTTTCCTTTCTTTGCCATGATTATGCTTTTTTTTACCCACTATATTACTTTATGTTTACAAATCAGTCTTTTCAGAAAACTAGAGGCAGATACCGACCATTTTAAGGAAAAAGAAACTAAGACAAAGTCTTTATTGCTTGCCAGATTTATCAGTTGCGGAAAATGCAGTTATTACTTTAATCAGCCAGGGGTAGGAAAAATTTTTCACTAATGGCCAGAAGGTAAATAGTTGGGAGTTTGATGGCCATGCATTCTCTTCTGCAATTATCCAACTCTTTGGCTGTGAAAACAGCCACAGAGGATACAAAAATAAGCGTGGCTGTGTTTTGGTAAAACTTTATTTACAAAACAAAAAGTGGGCCATTATGCAATGGTATACCAACCCAGTGAAGGCAATAGGCTGCCACTGAAGCCAATTGTTATGTGTGCATAACTACTTTTTTATATGAGCCCAAGAGTGACTAGTATAGAAAAACAGGAAGAGCCGTCTTCTCTTTCAGGAAGTCTGATCAAAAAGGGAAGAAAAAATAATTATATAGTATACAGAACTTGACACACAGGATTCAAAATATTATTAAATAAATTTTGTAAGTTTTCACATCTGTTTCAAACTAAGATACTGCTATAATTTGGATGCTGAATGTCTCCCAAGTGCCCATGTGTTAAAGGCCTGGTGCCCAGAGTGGTGCTACTGGGAGGCAGTGGAACATTTAAAAGGTGGGGCCTAGTCGGAGGTCACTGGGGTGTGCCTCCAAGGAACACTGGGACTCTGGTCTCCTTCCCTCCCTCTTTGCTTCCCACCTTGGAATAAAAGTAGTTTTGCTCTGTCATGTGCTTCTCCCATGATATACTGCCTCACCACAGGCCCACAGCAATGAAGCCAACTGATCATGGAGTGAAGCCTCTGAAACACTGAACTAAAACAGTCCTTCTCTCTTTGGAATGTGATCATCTCAGATATCTTTTTATAGTGATAGAAAGGTGACCAACACAAATAACGTTCATACTCTTGAGTTAGACCAAATCAAACAAACAGATTCAAATTCAGATTATCTTTTAAAAGTAGTATAAGATCCATAACCTTGAAATAAAAAATTCATGTTTAACATCTTGAAATCAATACTGCATAAGAATGAAACCTTCATTTTTTTATCCTATTGATAAAGTTTACAGCTTAGTTTCTTTATTCTTAAAATGCTCCTAACAAGGTCCTCAGAGATAGATTACAAAGGTAAGAAAGACATGTAATAGTTTACTCTAAAACATGTTTACAAAAAATACTGAACTTTCAATGCCAAATAGCAGTTTAAAATATTTTATAATCTTTTACAGACAGCAGGTCAATTTAATCACTGAATCCCCGACCCAAGACCCATTGTCTTCATTTTCTCAGCACCAAACATTGCACACAAAGCACTATAACAACCCAATAAGGTAGTATTAGCCCCAATTTCAAATGAGGGAAGTAAGGTGTACAGAAGTACAAATCTTATTACTAAGTTATTAAGTAGTAGAGGCAAAGACATGGACCCTTTCACGTGTGTCTTACAATCTTATGCTTTTGCCCTTACTCTTAACTCTCTCCTTTATTTTGGAATGCAATAATTATGCATACTTGTCAGAATAATCTTTTTAAAACTTAAATTATATCCCTTACAAGGGGAATATCCAGTATATAAGGAACTCAACCCAACAGCAAGAAAATAAGTAACCCAATTTAAAAATGGGTAAAAGACCTATATAGACATTTCTCAAAAGAACAAATACCCAACATTACTAGTTATCAGAGAAATGTAAATTAAAGCCACAATAAGATAGCATATCACACCTGTTAGAATAACTTTTACCAATAAAATGAGATAAATAGTAACAAATATGTAAAAAAAGAGGGTCCTTGTACACTGTTACTAAGAATATAATTTGGCACATCCATTTTGGAAAATAATATGGAGGTCCCATAATAAGTTAAAACTAAACTATCATATTATCCAGAAATTCCACTAGTGAATATATATTACAAAGTAAAGGAAATAAGTGCATCAAAGAGATAACTGTTTCTTGCAAGAATATTTATAATAGCCAAGGTATAGAATCAACCTATGTGTCCATCAACTGGCTAATGAATAAAGAAAATGTCACACATACTGACCGAATATGATTCAGTCTTAAAAGGAAGAAAATCTTATTATTTGTAAGAACATGGATAAACTTGAAGGACATTATGCTAGTTGAAATGTCAATCACAGAAAGAAAAATACTGCATGATCTCACTTATGTGTAGAATGTAAAAAAAGTCACTCATTTCAGTAGAGTAGAATGGCAGTTTCCAGGCACTGTGGGACAGGAGGAGTGATGGAATGTGGAGATGCTAGTTCAAGAGTGTAAAGCTTCAGTTACACAGGAGGATTAAGTTCTAGAGATCAACTCTACAGTATGGTGACTATCATTAATAATAAGGTATTCTATGTTTGAAAACTGGTAAGAGAGTAGTTCTTTAATGTTCTCAGCACAAAAAAATGGTGAGGTAATATATATACACATTAACATAATTTATATATTAATTGGTGACATCATTCCACAATGTACACATATGTGAAATCATATTGTACTTTATCTACAATACATACAACACACAATATATATGTGTATATACTGCATAAGTATATAAAATTGTTACTAGTGAATTAGAAAAAAAAATTTTTTTTAATTTTTAAGGAGGACCCAGGTGTGGTAGTTCACATCTGTAATCCTAGCACTTGGGAGGATTCCAAACAAGAAGATTATGAGTTCAAGACCATCCTGAACTACATAGTGATTTTCAGGCCCGCTAAGGTTCCATAGGTTTGAAGTCAGCCTCAGCTATATGGCAAGATCTTGCCTCAAAAAAAAATCATAATAGTGGAATATTCTCTTCTTAATACTATCTCATAATCAGGTTCTCAAAAACTCCAAATACAACAGAGTAATTGTTCTCCCTTTTAATCACAAGCATGGAAAAGTCTTTTTAAAGTCATTTTAACTAACTCACTTAAAAAAGCATAACAATGTCCAAAAGTGGCAGTTTCTGGATCCCTCTGACACTTACCATTCTTCTTCATGTACCATATGTTCTCACCATACATTTCATTCCAGAACATGGCTCCCACACAGCTCACCATGGACATGATCAAGAGAAACAGGAACAATATAAGGATTTGCAGGTTGGTCACTTTTTCAACCTTTGATTTCTTCAGAGGTGATGTGACAGCATTCTGTACAATAACACACAGACACACAAACCCAAAAACAAAGATAAAAAAAAAAAAGAAGAAGGACTGTAGTATACAAACAAAGCACTTGTACTTTACATAATAAATATATGGTTAAGAAATAATTTTAAAAGTTAAAAGAAATATCTAAAGCTGGAGGTGAAAGAGTGACTTCCCTTCAAATTTCAGAATAACAAACAGAATTCACCCTTCTGAATTAAAAAAATATATGGTAAGCCCCTCACTTCCCAGAAGCAGAAGGAAAAACTAGACACAACTGTTTGTCATCACAGATTATTTTACCTGCATGAATTTGGTTTCAGATCCAGTATAAATGACTATGCCAATGATCCACTGAGTATTTCTCACCTGGGTTCCTCTTAGCAAGAGCTGGTTAGGCCCAATTGGAACAGGGCTAAAAATAAAAAGAAGTTTTTCTCTCTTCATGATGTTAAAAAGCATAGGCTTTCACCTTACATATATATCCCTTTTGTCAAATTCACCATTTGGGGCAAATGATAATAAAACAAATGTCTCTTTAAAAAAGCACCTATTTACCTGCACACCCATGTTTATTGTGGCACTATTCACAATAGCCAAGTTATGGAAACAGCCAAGATTCCCCACAACTGACGAATGGATTAAGAAAATATGGTATCTATACACAATGGAATTTTATGCAGCCATGAAAAAGAACGAAATGTTATCATTCGCTGGTAAATAGATGGAATTGGAGAACATCATTCTGAGTGAGGTTAGCCTGGCCCAAAAGACCAAAAATCGTATGTTCTCCCTCATATGTGGACATTAGATCAAGGGCAAACACAACAATGGGATTAGACTATGAGCACATGATAAAAGCGAGAGCACACAAGGGAGGGGTGAGGATAGGTAAGACACATAAAAAACTAGCTAGCATTTGTTGCCCTTAACGCAGAGAAACTAAAGCAGATACCTTAAAAGCAACTGAGGCCAATAGGAAAAGGGGACCAGGAACTAGAGAAAAGGTTAGATTAAGAAGAATTAACCTAGAAGGTAACACACATGCACAGGAAATCAATGTGAGTCAATGCCCTGTATAGCTATCCTTATCTCAACCAGCAAAAACCCTTGTTCCTTCCTATTATTGCTTATACTCTCTCTTCAACAAAATTAGAAATAAGGGCAAAATAGTTTCTGCTGGGTATTGAGGGGGTGGGGGGAGAGGGAGGGGGTGGAGTGGGTGGTAAGGGAGGGGGTGGGGGCAGGGGGGAGAAATGAACCAAGCCTTGTATGCACATATGAATAATAAAAGAAAAAGGAAAAAAAATAAAATAAAAACTCAAATATGCCTCTCAAAAAAAAAAAGCACCTATTTGTAAGACAGTATGGGTGAGGGAAGCATATTGATTAAACATTTTAGAAAGAATAATCATTTCTTATACCTAGAGTGACTACAAAATTTACTTGTCAGAGAGGATTCTGTATGCCAACTTAGTAACACACATAAGGGATTACATGAGGAGATTCACAGCACAGAAAGCAGACTCAGTATTCCATATTTACTTGACCTCCTCAAGGCCTCCAGCACTAAATTAACTTGCCATATGAAAGATACTCCTAAGTAGCTGTAAGTGGAAAGTATGTAAAACAGAGAAGTAAGGAAAATTCCTCCACTGTTATTAAACTAAATCCCATTGGTTTGTCCTTGGTCCCTTTCAAAACTTTGTTCTTCCCACTGATTTATTCAATGTGATACTCTAAGTACTTATACTCAAATGGAATGTGGAGTTGACTTCTCTAGCCATACCATTTACAGTATGCTATGGGTTAAATAAGAATAGTGCCCCCCAAAGGTCCATGTATTAAAGACTTTGTCCTCAGGGTGGTACTACAAGGAGGTGCTAGAACCTTTGGGAAGTGGGGACTAGTGGGAGGTCCCTACATCATTGGGCTGTGCCACTGGAAGTGACTATAGAACCTTGTCTCCCTTGTTTGTTTCCTGGCTTATGATGTAAGCAGTCTACCCTGCTATGCACTCCCATCATGATGTGCTGCCTTTTTAGAGGCCCAAAGTGGTGGGGTCACCCACTCTTGAACTGGAACCTCCAGAACCATAAGGCACAATAACATTTTTCTCTTCATAAGTTATTTGCCTTAGGTATTTCATAATAATAATGAGAAGTTAATTAATACACAGGTTTACTGGTTAAGAAAATGCCATATATTTTACCCCTATATTTAAGAATTTTTTAAACAATTACATAGGTGCATCAGGTTATTTCAAAGGCAAGTAAAATATGAACAAGTACAATGTTTTAAAATGTTGTTAGTTAGAAGAACAAAGATTACCACATTCTGTGCTCCATAAGAGAAAAAAAATAATAGAGAAAGATGATACCTTTTACCACTTAAACACAAGGTTCCAACAAAGCTATTGAAATGACGATTGGGTCCTTCACATTCAATTTTTCCACATAGGTTCAATAACTGCTTTTCTGTTTCCATGCCAGCTATTTCTGGCAAAGCCTATAAAATAAAACCAAAAGGGGAAAAATGACAATAAAAACTTAAGGTACTGTGGCAAAGTTCCATGTCTTTAGTAGTTACGAAAAGATAATGATACAAGTCAGTATCTAAAAATGTATTATACTTACTAGATTCTAAAATAGTACTCATCACACTTTAACATAAACTTTGCCATGCCAGAATCTTACAAGTAATTTTTTTAATTTTTATTTTATTCATATGTGCTTACAAGTAATTTTAATGAAAGAAAAAAAGTGAAAAGGTTAAGTTTCCATCACCTCTACTGAAATTATCATTTTCGAAAGAGTAACCATCATAACCAAACATCATATAATGTTTGATATGTTTATATATATATGTAGTTGCCAATGGTGAACCATGGATCACATTTTTAGTGGTACTGAGTGGTAAACTCAGCGCCTCATACTTGATAGACAGGCGCTCTACCACTTGAGTCACTCCACCAGCCCTTCTTGTGTTGGTTATTTTTGAAATAGGGTCTTGTTTTATGTCTAGACTATCTTGGACTGCTATCCTCCTACTGTTCTCCCTGCATAGCTGGGATGACAGGCTTACACCATTGTACTCAGCCCGTGGATCACATTCTGAGTGGCAAGGACCCAGAACAGTAGTTCCAAACTTTTACATTATCAGATTCATCTTAGAAGTTTGGGTTGCTGGGATCCACCCCTAGAATTTTTATTTAGCAAGTCTAGGGTAGAGTGCTAGAATTTGTATTTCTAACATTTTCTATAGGACAATGATGCTGGTCCAAAGATCCAACTCTGAAAATAATTGATATAGAGAATGCCTCATTCTAAAAAGAAGGTCTCAACGTTCCAGACAGAGAAGAGCAAATTATTTTCAAGAACACAAGACGTAAATTGTCATCAGTCTTTTTAACAGAAATATAAGGTGTAGGAAGACATATATAGTATACTAAGTAATGTATAAAAAGATTTTTAAATTTAGAATATATCATTCAAATATCAAACACAAATATAAAATTAAAATATTCTCAGATATACACATAAGATCTCACAAGTCTTAATACTTATAAATTCACATAGAAACAATTTGGGATGAACTTCTGTTCATCAAAAGACATCTTTAAGAATGCATAAGAACAAGTTACCAAGCAGGATAGGAAATATGTAGCATGTATAACTGACAATTAATATGAAAAATATAAAGAAATTCTATAAATCAATATGAAAATACAAATATTTCAACAAAAAAATGAAGAAATATTTACCAGAAGAAGAAAATGTATTGCCCATAAACTAAAAAAATGTTCAAGAGTGATGATAAAGAAAAGGCTTTAGCCCATTAATAGATGCTGAAAAAAATAGCAAAAAGGTTAACATGTATTGTAGCAAAAAAATATTAGCAAGTTTCAAATATAAGAAAACGTTCCAGATTTGGTAAAGGATAGTTACTAGTATCAAAAGCAACTATCATATTTGACTTTGAAATGTTAGAAGCATTTCCACATTAAGAACAAGAAGAGACTTAGGCACTATCAAAAAATTTTTTAGCTGCTCTGTAGTTGCTAGGCAATACTATGAGATGGAAAAAAAAGAAATAAGGCATTATTATTTGAAAGGAAATGTCAGAAATGACTCCATATTATTTTTAACAAGCAGGAACAGGACCAACATGATGATTAGTTGTAGATAAATGTTCAAAAAACATTAAAACCTTAAACCCCATTCTAATGTACTTTTCTCACTCTGTGAATATGCAACAGATATTTGTAAAGTGATAAAAAAATTCTTTTTAACAGAAGTTTTTAGAGAAAGAATTGATTACCAGAAAAACCCTATACATTTGACTCAAAAATCATAAAAATGTATGAGGGAGATTTGGTTGTCAGATCAATATGCAAACATAACTTAGTGTGCCACAGAGAGTTTAGCCATTCATATATAAGAGAATATCTGCCTATTGAAAATAAAACTGAAAACAATTTTTAAAGAAAAGAAAACTGCTATAGACATTTGTAGAAAGCTTTTTCTATGAACATACATTTTCATTTCACCAGGATAAATCTCTAGGAGTGGAACGGCTGGGTCAAACAATAGGTATACATTTAACTCTGTACAAAATTATCAAAATGTTTCCCCAACTAGCTACACCATTATATATTAACAATGGCAATGTGTGAGTGATATAATTTTCATGCATCCTCACCAGCATTTAGTAATTTTATTTTAGTCATTCTGAGAGGTGTATTGTAGTGTCTCACTGTGATTTTAATTTGTATTTTCCTTATGGATAATCACGTAGAAAATGTTCTGTGGGCTTATTTGCCACATGCATTTCAAATTTGGTTAAGTGTCTCTTGGCATCTTTTGTTCACTTTCTATTTGGTTTAATGTTCTTTTCTGTGGGATTCTGAACTTCCTTACAAATTACACATACATAACATCATTTGTCAGATATGTGGCTTGCAAATGTTTTCTCCTACTTTGTAGCTTGTCTTTATTCTTAAAGGAATGTGTATCTTAATTTCTTTAAAATAGACATGCTTTAATTTTTTGCTACAATTAAATTTTTAACTTTAAACTCCCTGTGTAGCTATATTAAACAAACAAAAATGTCATTTTTTTTCATTTAAAAATTGAAGAACAGGAGGATGGAAAAGGTCCTTCCTGGGGAAGGGGTTGGTATCAGTGGATGGGGAGGAGGTGAGGAAAGGGCTTGGAAGGCTGAATATATTGTAAATACTTTGTACACAAGTATGTAAATGGAAAAATGATACCTGGTGAAACTGTCCTAGGGATGGGGGAGAAGGGGGATAAAGAAGAATGATGGAGGAGGTGAATTCAACTACGACATATTATAAGAACATTTGTGAATGCCACAATGTACCCCTACCCAGCACAATAAAAAAAGAAAATCAAGGAAAAGAAAATGCAAGACAGTAGAGAGTAACCTCAACTGAGGTACACACAATCAAACCTTCAAACAACTAAGACAACTAAATGACAGGAATCATCACATACCTATCAGTACTAACACTTAATGTTAACGGACTTAATTCACCCATCAAAAGGCACCACTTGATGAAATGGATTAAAAAGGAAGATCCAACAATTTGTTGCTTACAGGAGACCTATCTCACTGACAGAAATAAGCATAGGCTTAGGATGAAAGGCTGGAAGAAGATTTACCAAGCCAATGGCCCCCGGAAACAGGCAGGCATAGCAATACTTATCTCTGGCAAAGTAGACTTCAAACATACATTGATCAAATGAGATAAAGAAGGACATTCCATACTAATAAAAGGGGAAATAGACCAAAAGGAAATAATAATCATCAACCTGTATGCACCCAATGTCAACGCACCCAATTTCATCAAACAGACCCTGAAAGACCTAAAAGCATATATAAACGCCAACACAGTGGTTATGGGAGACTTTAACACCCCATTATCATCAATAGATAGGTCATCCAAACAAAAAATCAATAAAGGAATCCAAGATCTAAAATATACAACAGATCAAATGGACCTAGTTGATGTCTACAGAACATTTCATCCAACTTCTGCACAATATACATTCTTCTCAGCTGCCCATGGAACCTAGGACACAAAGCAAGTCTCAGCAAATATAAGAAAACAGAAATTATACCGTGCATACTATCTGATCACAATGCAGTAAAAGTAGAACTCAACAACAAAAGTAAAGACAAAAAATATGCAAACAGCTGGAAACTAAATAACTCATTACTTAATGAAGAATGGATCATCGATGAAATAAAAGAGGAAATGAAAAAATTTCTGGAAGTCAATGAAAATGAAAACACAACCTACCAGAACCTATGGGACACAGCTAAGGCAGTCCTGAGAGGAAAGTTTATAGCCATGAGTGCATATATTAAAAAGACTGAAAGATCCCAAATCAAATACCTAATGATACATCTCAAACTCCTAGAAAAATGAACAAGCAATCCCAAAACAAATAGAAGGAGAGAAATAATAAAAATAAGAGCTGAAATCAATGAAAAAGAAACCAAAAAAACCCTACAAAGAATTAATGAAATAAAAAGTTGGTTCTTTGAAAAAATAAACAAGATCGATAGACCCCTGGCAAACCTGACTAAAATGAGGAGAGAAAAAACCCAAATTAGTAGAATTAGGAATGCAAAAGGGGAGATAACAACAAACACCATGGAAGTCCAGGAAATCATCAGAGACTACTTTGAGAACCTATATTCAAATAAAATTGAAAATCTTAAAGAAATGGACAGATTTCTAGATATATATGATCATCCAAAACTGAAGCAAGAGGAAATTAATCACCTGAATAGATCTATAACACAAAATGAAATTGAAGCAGCAATCAAGAGTCTCCCCAAAAAGAAAAGTCCAGGACCTGATGGATTCTCTGCTGAATTCTATCAGACCTTTAAAGAAGAACTGATACCAACCCTCCTTAAACTGTTCCACGAAATAGAAAGGGAAGGAAAACTGCCAAACACATTTTTTGAAGCAAGTATTATACTTATCCCAAATCCAGGCAAAGACACAATCAAAAAGGAGAACTATAGGCCAATCTCCTTAATGAACATTGACGCAAAAATCCTCAACAAAATAATGGCAAACCAAATTCAACAACACATCAAAAAGATTATTCACCACAACCAAGAAGGCTTCATCCCAGGAATGCAGGGGTGGTTCAACATACGAAAATCAATAAACGTAATAAACCACATTCACAGAAGCAAAGACAAAAACCACCTGATCATCTGAATAGATGCAGAAAAACCCTTTGATAAGATCCAACACCATTTCATTATAAAAGCTCTAAGAAAACTAGGAATAGAAGGAAAGTACCTCAACATTATAAAAGCTATATATGACAAACCTACAGCCAGCATTATACTTAACAGAGAAAAACTGAAACCATTCCCTCTAAAATCAGGAACCAGACAAGGATGCCCACTATCTCCACTCCTATTCAACATAGTACTGGAATTCCTAGCCAGAGCAACTAGGCAAGAAGAAGGAATAAAAGGAATACAAATAGGTAAAGAAACTAAAAATATCCCTATTTGCAGATGACATGATCCTATACCTTAAAGACCCAAAAAACTCTACTCAGAAGCTTCTAGGCATCATCAATAGCTATAGCAAGGCAGCAGGATATAAAATCAACACAGAAAAATCATTAGCATTTCTATACACTAATAATGTGCAAACTGAAAAAGAATGTATGAAAACAACTCCATTTACAATAGCCTCAAAAAAAATCAAATACCTAGGTGTAAACCTAACAAAAGATGTGAAAGACCTCTACAAGGAAAACTATACACTTCTGAAGAAAGAGATTGAGGAAGACTATAGAAAGTGCAGAGATCTCCCATGCTCATGGATTGGTAGAATCAACATAGTAAAAATGTCGATACTCCCCAAAGTAATCTACATGTTTAATGCAATTCCCATCAAAATTCCAATGACATTCATTAAAGAGATTGAAAAATCTACCATGAAATTTATATGGAAACACAAAAGGCCACGAACAGCCAAGGAAATAGTCAGTCAAAAGAACAATGCTGGAGGTATCACGATACCTGACTTCAAACCATATTACAAAGCAATAACAATAAAAACAGCATGGTACTGGCACAAAAACAGACATGAAGACCAGTGGAACAGAATAGAGGACCCAGATATGAAGCCACACAACTATAACCAACTTGTCTTTGACAAAGGAGCTAAAAATATATGATGGAGAAATAGCAGCCTCTTCAACAAAAACTGCTGGGAAAACTGGTTAGCAGTCTGCAAAAAACTGAAGCTAGATCCATGTATATCACCCTATACCAATATTAACTCAAAATGGATCAAGGATCTTAATATCAGACCACAAGCTCTAAAGTTGATACAGGAAAGAGTAGGAAATACTCTGGAGTTAGTAGGTATAGGTAAGAACTTTCTCAGCGAAACCCTAGCAGCACAGCAACTAAGAGATAGCATAGATAAATGGGACCTCATAAAGCTAAAAAGCTTCTGTTCATCAAAAGAAATGGTCTCTAAACTGAAGAGAACACCCACAGAGTGGGAGAAAATATTTGCCAGTTACACATCAGACAAAGGACTGATAACCAGAATATATAGGGAACTTAAAAACTAAATTCTCCCAAAACTAATGAACCAATAAAGAAATGGGCAAGTGAACTAAACAGAACTTTCTCAAAAGAAGAAATTCAAATGGCCAAAAACACATGTAAAAATGCTCACTATCTCTAGCAATAAAGGAAATGCAAATTAAAGCCACACTAAGATTCTACCTCACCCCTGTTAGAATAGCCATCATCAGCAACACCACCTCCAACAGGTGTTGGTGAGGATGCGGGGAAAAAGAAACCCTCTTACACTGTTGGTGGGAATGTAAACTAGTACAACCACTCTGGAAAAAAATTTGGAGGCTACTTAAAAAGCTAGACATTGATCTACCATTTGATCCAGCAATACCATTCTTGGGGATATACCCAAAAGACTATAACACAGGTTACTCCAGAGGCACTTGCACACCCATGTTTATTGCGGCACTATTCACAATAGCCAAGTTATGGAAACAGCCAAGATGCCCCATCACCGAAGAATGGTTAAGAAAATGTGGTATCTATACACAATGGAATTTTATGCAGCCATGAAGAAGAACGAAATGTTATCATTCACTGGTAAATGGATGGAATTGGAGAACATTATTCTGAGTGAGGTTAGCCTGGCCCAAAAGACCAAAAATCGTATGTTCTCCCTCATATGTGGACATTAGATCAAGGGCAAATACAACAATGGGATTGGACTTTGAGCACATGATAAAAATGAGAGCACACAAGGGAGGGGTGAGGATAGGTAAGACACATAAAAAATTAGCTAGCATTTGTTGCCCTTAATGCAGAGAAACTAAAGCAGATACCTTAAAAGCAACTGAGGCCAATAGGAAAAGGGGACCAGGAACTAGACAAAAGGTGAGATCTAAAAGAATTAATCTAGAAGGTAACACACACACACAGGAAATTAATGTGAGTCAACTCCCTGTATAGCTATCCTTATCTCAACCAGCAAAAACCCTTGTTCCTTCCTATTATGGTTTATACTCTCTCTAAAACAAAATTACAAATAAGGGCAAAATAGTTTCTGCTGGGTATTGAGGGGGTAGGGGGGAGCGGGAGGGGGCAGAGTGGGTGGTAAGGGAGGGGGTGGGGGCAGGGGGGAGAAATGACCCAAGCCTTGTATGCACATATGAATAATAAAATAAAAAAAAAGAAAGTCAATATCAAAAAAAGAAAAAAAATTAATTTTAATTGTAAAAATTCATGAGATAAAGTGTCATAATTTGATACATGTATGTAGTGTGTAATGATCAAATCAAGGGAGTTAATATTTCCCTATTAAATTTTTTAAGAGTTTGAATTAACATAGAACAATTGTACTTAGTTATGTGATACAGTGTGATATTTCAGTTCACGTATACAATATATATTTGATCAAAGCAGGGCAATTAATGGTTCCATTTTCTTATCATTACTTTGTGTTAGAGACTCAAGCTCTTCTCTTTTAGTGATTCATGAAATATGTAATGGGCTATTGTGAACTATAGTCACCCACTGTGCTATAGAAACATTGGAACTTAATTCTTATCTACCAGTGTTGTGGTACCTATTATCTAATTTTCCTCTATCCTCCTCCTCCCTGCTATGCTCAATCTCTAGTAATCTCTATTATACATTGTAAATGACTTTTTAAGATTAACACCCACATGAGAGAGAACATGTCATATTTGTCTTTCTGTGTCTGAATATTTCTCTTAACATAATGACCTCAAATGTACATATACATATTTTCTTTGTCTAGGTTTATTCCATTCTTAGTTATTATAAATAGTACAGCAGTAAACACGGGCATGCAGCTGTCTCATTGATGCACTGATATAATTCCCTGGATATAAACTAAAGAAGGATAGTTGTATCACATAGTTATAGCTTCTTTTAAAAGTCTTTAATTTTGATGATGTCCAGTTTATTGATTTTTCCTTTTCTGGTCATGCTTTTGGTATCAAATCTAGGAAGTACTGGCATAGTGCCATATCCTGAAGATTTCCTCTCTATATAGTCATACCACCCTGAACTCACCCAATCTCATCTGAAGAGTTTCTCCATCCCTATTTTTGAAAGTTTTGAATTTCACTTTCAAGTCTAATAATAAATTTTTGGTTAAGTTTTATTGAAAGTGTACTTGGGTTGAGTTTTGTTTGTAACCTAAGAATACACAATTGCTGTAGCACAGTTGTTGAAAAGCCATTCTTTCTCCAGTAAATTCCTTTTGTGCCGTTGACAAAATAACTTGGGCATATTTGTGAGCATCTATTTCTTAGTTTTGTATCGTGTTTCCTTGAGCAATATGTCTATATCTTCACCAATATTACTCCAGCTATAAAATGTCTTGGCATCAGGTAAACTAATTCCTTCCACATTATGCTTGTTTTATCTCTTTTTTAATACCTAGCTAAATTTTAGGCTCTACATGTTTATTACTATTTGCTACAGAAGTATAAGTAATTTTGCATGCTTATTTTTATATCCTGCATCCCCAAAGAAAAACACTATTTCTAGGACATTGTTCCATAGATTCTTTGGGATTTTCTGAGTAGACACCATGTTACAAGTAAATAGGGACATTTTATTGCTTCCTTCCAATCTGTGCACCTTATTTTCTTTTATTATACTTGCTAGAACTTCCATGTATCAAATAAGAGTAATGATAGCCAATTTCCTTGCCTTATTTGAAATCTTAGGAGGAACACATACAATCTTTCACCATTAGATATGTTATTTATAATTTCTTTGTGTAGATACTTGTGGTAGTTTGGATCTTGAATGTCTCCCCAAAGGCCTACGAGTTATTGAAGACTCAGTCTCTAGGGTGACGCTATTGGAGGTAATGGAACCTTTAACAGGTGGGGTCTATTGAGACATTTTAGGTAACTGGGAGTATGTTCTTAAAGAAGCCATGGGACCCTGGCCTCGTGCTCACTCACTTTTGCTTTCTGGCCATGAGGTGAGCAATTTTTTTCTGCCACACCACAGTCCTAAAAGCAATGGACCCAACAAACCATGTGCTGAAATCTCCAAAATTGTGAGCAAATATAAATCTTTTTGTGAGTTGATTATCTCAGGTATTTTGTTATAGTGATGGAAATCTGACTAACATAATGCTCTATACCAAGAACTTTCCCCTATGGTCCTCTATTTCTGTGAAGCTTTATAATGAAGGCATATTGAATTTTGTCAAATGCCTTTACTGCATTGACTGATATGACCATGAGAATTTCCTTCTTTAACCTGTTAGGTGGATCACATGAATTGATGTTCGATTATTAAGCCAATCTTGCATCCCTAGAAGAAATCTTTATAATTTTTTAAATACTGCTGCATTCCATTGGGTAAAGGAGGATATTGGTCTATAGTTTTCTTTCTGTGCACCACTTTTTTCTGTTTTGGATATCAAGGTAACACTAACTTTATAAAATGAATTAGTAAGTATCCCCCTTCTATTCTTTTTTCTGAAAGAAATTATGTAGAGTTGGTGTTAATTCTCCTTTACATATTTAATAGAATTCTTCAGTGAAAACGCCTGGGCTTTATACTTGGAGAGGCAGCCTTTAAATAATAAGTTCTATTTTTAAAAATTATGTATACGTTTAAAAAATTTATTTATTTCAACTGTTTTTGAAATTTTTTTCTGTTATCTTTCTGTTACTGATTTCCAGTTTTATTCCACTGTGGTTAGAGAACACACTTGTTTTGCTTTCAATTATTTTAATTTTATGAGGTTTGTTTTATGACTCAGATATTTTCTATGTTGGTGCATGAAAATAAGGTTTATCCTGTTGGTCATTTTCTATAACATTCAGTTGTTGAAGATCCTTTAAGTATCAAATATATCCCTTTGGATGATGATGTTGAGTTCTATATCCTTGATGATTTTGTGTCTGATTGTAAAGTCAATTGATGAGAGATGTTGAACTCTCTACCTATAACTGTGGATTTGTATACTTATCATTTCCATTCTACTGATTTTTAATTTCAACTATTTTGTAGCCTTGCTTTTTCATGGACACACATTACAATCACTATGACTTCCTGATAGTTTGACCCTTTTAGCATAATATAATGACCTTCTCTATTTATACTAGCAATTTTGTTTGCTTTGAAATCTAATTAATCTGACATTAATATAGTCATTCCTGACAGTTTTTGACTACTTTTCATGTTATATATATTTTCTATTCCCTTACTTTTAAAATGCTATTCTGTTACATTTGAAGTTAGTTTCATGTAGGTCCCATAGAATAGAGTCATATTTTTAAGCTCACTGTGCCAATCTATGTCTTTCAACTGGTAAATGAGATGACTTACATTTAACATAATTTTTCTTTTTTTTCTGTTTTTACTCCCATTTTTTCTATTTCTAATTCCTCTTTTCTGATTTCCTCTGGGTAAATTGAATGGTTTTTTAGAATTCCATGTTGATTTATTGATAGTGTTTTTAGTGTATTTCCTCACTTGGTTTAGTTGTTGCTCTAAGTATTACACTATTTATCTATAATTCCTCAAAGTTATCTTTGTGTCCTTATGTCATAAATTTAAATAAAGTATAGAAACATGGCTGCCCTTCATTGACCTTTTCTCTGGCTCATTATAGTATATATCTAACAGTCTTATGATTGGTTTCCTTCATCTATCAAACATAACTAGAAAGCTCAAGAAAGAAACCCAATTGCATTTAGCCTTAATTTTGCTTATCATTTTTTTCTTCCCTTTTCCTTCTTTATGATGCCTTTAAATTTTCTTTCTGTTTAGAGACATTCTTTTAGCCCTTTTTAAATTTAGATCTTCTAGCAACACATTCTTTAGCTTTCATACATTTGAAAAATGTCTGATATAAGAATCTGAGGTTGGGGCAAGATGGTAGAAAAGTAGAAGCTTTCTCCATCAGACCTGGTGAATGAGACTTTGGATAACAGCGACTACATGCAGAGGTACCAAAGAGAGAAACAGCACAGAAAAATACAGCAAATAAAGAAAATAGAGAAACAGTTTGTGATACCCAAACCAGCTCCCCCTGGGGGAAGGATAAGCCAAAACCACCTCAAGTTATGCCAGATAGCTGCCCTGGCATAATATGATACCCATAGCTGTATATCTGTCCTTGTTATCCCCCCCTTCTCACCCATTTCAACATCTACTGACTCTCTTCATCACATCCCAGTCTTTGTAATCATCCCTTTCTAATACCTAAGTTACCATCCCCTACTGCTACATAAATTTCTCACCTCATATAACCGACTAGAGCTTTCCTCTGTCTCCCTCCCAACACACCCCCTACTATCTTTAGCCTTTCAGGGCCATGTATATATATCCTCTCTCTAATAGAAAACCAAGACACCGGAACAGTAGCAATAACTGATTTTCATGAGGGATTACAGTAATTTCAAGACTGCAATTTAACAACCGTAGCAGTTTTAATAGCTAAGCTTCCCTGCCCTAAGTGAAACAGTGGGTAGAATCCAGCACCCCTAGAATAAGCAGCAGAAGGGAATACTATTGAGCCTCTATCCCATCACCAAGAGACAAGAAAACACATCAAAGCTCAACCACCATCCATCCAGTCTGTACAATCCTTCATAAAACTTCAACCACAGGGGCACAAGGGACTGGAAGTCCAAACCAAAAACAACCTCAGATGCTTAAATCTGCAGAAACATGAAGCAACGAGGCAACATCTCTCCCTCAAAATCCAACTCCACCAATTAAGGATCTAAACAGAGAAGAGAAGGAAATATCAAATAATGAATTCCAAAAAACAACAGTAAGAATGATTAACGAGCTTAAATAAGAGACACAAAAGCTAGTGTCTGATCTCAAAGAGGATATGAATAAACAAATGAATGAGCTCCAAGAGAATACAAACAGATGAATGAAACTGAGACCATGCAGGATATGTAAGAGGAAATCAATAAAGATATGGAAATCCTGAAAATAATCAATCTGAAATAAAAAGCTCAGTATCTCAAGTAAAAATCTGAGTCAAACACTTGGCAAACAGAGTGGAACAAGTTGAAAATAGGATAACAGGGACAGAAGACAAAGTAGAGGAATTAGATCAAACAGTAAAAGATCATGAAAAAATACTAAGAAAATATGGAACATGCACGATACCTGGTACACCATGAAAAGCCCAAACCTAAAAATCATGGGTATAGAAGAAGGAGATGAGATATAAACTAAAAGCATAAATAACTTGTTAAACAAAATAATAGCTGAAAACTCCCAACATCAAGAAAGAGAGGGTCATTCAGGTGTAGGAAGCTTACAAAACACCTAACTGTAAGGACCAAGACAGAAACACCCCCAGGCATATCAGAATCAAAATACTCAACATACAGTACAAAGAAAGAATGCTGAAAGGTGCAAAAGAGAAAAGATAGGGCCATGTCTAGGCAAACCCATTAGAATAACAGCAAATATCTCAACACAAATTCTAAATGCAAGAATATCATAGAAAGACTTATTTCAGGTCCTGCAAGAAAACAACTGCCAACATAGACTAGTCTATCCAGCAAAACTATCTTTCCTAATTGAAGGAGAAATTAAAACCTTCCACAACAAGGAAAAACTAAAGGAATTCATGACTATCAAGGCTGTACTGCAGAAAACACTTAAAGGACTCTTACATATAGAAGAAAAAACTAGAATGAGACAGGAAGACTCAAGAAAGAAAAAACCCTTTTTTGATCAAGCAGACCAGTAAACAAGGAATAGGTAAAAAAGTAAACAACAGGGGAATGAAAATGACTGGAAACAACATGTATCTCTCACAATTAACTCTGAATGTCAATGGCCTCAATGCAACAATCAAAAGACATAGAATAGCAAACTGAGTTAAAAATAAGACCCAACCATATGTTGCTTACAAGACTCATCTCCCTGAAAAAAAAAATTACAAACACTGGCTTAGAGTCAAAGGGTGGAAAAGGGTTTTCCAAGCAAATCAACCCCACAAACAGGGAGGAGTAGCCACACTCATACCTGACAAAGTAGACTTCAGACTAAAATCAGTCAGAAGATACAATGAAGGTCACTTCATATTAATTAAAGGAAAAACCCATCAAGAGAAAATATCAATTCTTAACATTTATGCACCAAACATAGGGGCACATAACTACATTTTAAAAACTTTAAATGGGGGGATTCCAAGATGGCGGCTAGAGGTAGGAAGCAGAAAGCGACCCTCCTATAGTGAAATCTTGGAGAGACGCTGGAGACACACTTTGCAGGCATAATCACCGAGAAAAGGCATAACTTTGACTCCTCCACATCTCCAGCCGGCGCAGAGAATCTCCACTTCTCTGAAATGAGGAGGGCCCCCGGGGCCACCAGTGGCCAGCGCCCATATGGCTTGGGAAGACGCGGACCAGCTTACTGTCAATTAGTACACTAACACTCCCTGTTTATACCTTTGAAACTCTCTTGTCTGATACCTTGTTCTGCTTTCTCCCTCTTGTCTGTATATTTGTTTTCCCCTTTTCTTTAACTTCTTGCTTTCCATCTCAGCTCACTCTTCCATTCTAAATATTACCAATGTTATTATTACAAGCTAGAAAATACTTAATTACACACAGTACAGGGACAGTAACAACACCAAGGACAATGACGGGAAGACAGAAAAAACAGGGAAACCAGTTTCCCCACAGCAAAAAATTAGTACAGGAACCAGAGGGGAATGAAGAGAACAGAAACTCAGATCCAGACTCCAACAAAATGAAGATAAACTATGCCAAAGGACCCAATGAAGCCCACAAGAATAATTTAAAAGAAGACATACTACAAGTACTCCATGAGAATTTTATAGAGATGATACTGGATAGGGTCAACCAAAATGTACAGGAGACACTCAAGAAATTCCAAGACAATAAAAATAGAGAATTTGAAAAAGCAAAAGAAGAAATAAAGGAAACCATAGAAGCACTGTATAAACACCAAAGTGAAAGAGAGAACACAATGAATAAATGGATAAATGAACTCAGGACAAAAATAGACAACAATAAAGAAGAAAACAGCCAGGATATGGAAAACCTCAGAAAAAAGAACGAAACAGAACTGCAAAACAAAACGGAAGGCCAATCCAGCAGAATAGAACAAACAGAAGACAGAATCTCAGAACTTGAAGATGAAATAGTAATTAAAGGAAAAACTGAAGAACTATTAATTAAACAACTCAAGACATGTGAAAAGAAAATGCAAGAATTCACCGACTCCATCAAAAGATCAAACTTGAGAATCATAGGCATCGAAGAAGGAGAAGAGGTGCAAGTGAAGGGAATGCGTAATATATTCAACAAAATAATAACAGAAAATTTCCCAAATCTAGAGAAAGATATTCCCATACAGATGCAAGAGGCCTCCAGGACACCAAACAGACCAGATCAAAATAGAACTACTCCACGACATATTATCATTAAAACAATAAGTTCAGAAACTAAGGAAAGAATATTGAAGGCTGTAAGAGAGAAAAAACAAGTAACATACAAAGGTAAACCATCAAAATAACAGCAGACTTCTCAACAGAAACATTAAAAGCAAGAAGAGCGTGGGGTGAGATCTTCCAGGCACTGAATGAAAATAACTTCAACCCCAGGATACTCTACCCAGCAAAGCTATCATTCAAAATACATGGAGCAATAAAAGTCTTCCATGATAAGCAGAAACTAAAACAATATGTGACCACAAAGCCACCATTACAAAGGATTCTTCAAGGGATCCTGCACACAGAAAGTGACACCCAACTTAACCATGAAAAGGCAGGCAGCACCAAACCACAGGATAAGAAAAAGCAAGACAGTAGAGAGTAACATCAAGTTAGGTACACACAATCAAACCTTCAAACAACTAAGATAACTAAATGGCAGGAATCACCACATACCTATCGGTACTAACGCTTAATGTTAATGGACTTAATTCACCCATCAAAAGACACCGTTTGACAAAATGGATTAAAAAAGAAGATCCAACAATTTGTTGCTTACAGGAGACCCATCTCACCTACAGAAATAAGCATATGCTTAGGATGAAAGGCTGGAAGAAGATTTACCAAGCCAATGGCCCCCGAAAACAAGCAGGAGTAGCAATACTTATCTTTGACAATGTAGACTTCAAACCTACATTGATCAAACGAGATAAAGAAGGACATTCCATACTAATAAAAGGGGAAATAGACCAAAAGGAAATAATAATCATCAATCTGTACGTACATCATGTCAACGCACCCAATTTCATCAAACATACCCTGAAAGACCTAAAAGCATATATAAACGCCAACACAGTGGTTGTGGGAGACTTTAACACTCCATTATCATCAATAGATAGGTCATCCAAACAAAAAACTCAATAAAGAAATCCAAGATCTAAAATATGCAATAGATCAAATGGACCTAGTTGATGTCTACAGAACATTTCATCCAACTTCTACACAATATACATTCTTCTCAGCAGCCCATGGAACCTTCTCCAAAATAGATCATATCCTAGGGCACAAAGCAAGCCTCAGCAAATATAAGAAAATAGAAATAATACCGTGCATACTATCTGACCACAATGCAGTAAAAGTAGAACTCAACAACAAAAGTAAAGACAAAAAACATGCAAACAGCTGGAAACTAAATAACTCATTACTTAATGAAGAGTGGATCATCGATGCAATAAAAGAGGAAATTAAAAAGTTCCTAGAAGTCAATGAAAATGAAAACACAACCTACCGGAACCTATGGGACACAGCTATGGCAGTCTTGAGAGGAAAGTTTATAGCCATGAGTGCATATATTAAAAAGATTGAAAGATCCCAAATCAATGACCTAATGATACATCTCAAACTCCTAGAAAAACAAGAACAAGCAAATCCCAAAACAAATAGAAGGAGAGAAATAATAAAAATAAGAGCTGAAATCAATGAAAAAGAAACCAAAAAAACCATACAAAGAATTAATGAAACAAAAAGTTGGTTCTTTGAAAAAATAAACAAGATCGATAGACCCCTGGCAAACCTGACTAAAATGAGAAGAGAAAAAACCCAAATTAGTAGAATCAGGAATGCAAAAGGGGAGATAACAACAAACACCATGGAAGTCCAGGAAATCATCAGAGACTACTTTGAGAACCTATATTCAAATAAATTTGAAAATCTTAAAGAAATGGACAGATTTCTAGATACATATGATCATCCAAAACTGAACCAAGAGGAAATTAATCACCTGAATAGACCTATAACACAAAATGAAATTGAAGCAGCAATCAAGAGTCTCCCTAAAAAGAAAAGCCCAGGACCTGATGGATTCTCTGCTGAATTCTATCAGACCTTTAAAGAAGAACTGATACCAACCCTCCTTAAACTGTTCCATGAAATAGAAAGGGAAGGAAAACTGCCAAACACATTTTATGAAGCCAGTATTACACTTATCCCAAAACCAGGCAAAGACACCTCCAAAAAGGAGAACTATAGGCCAATCTCCTTAATGAACATTGATGCAAAAATCCTCAACAAAATAATGGCAAACCGAATTCAGCAACGCAACAAAAAGATTATTCACCACGACCAAGAAGGCTTCATCCCAGGAATGCAGGGGTGGTTCAACATACGAAAATCAATAACAGAAGCAAAGGCAAAAACCACTTGATCATCTCAATAGACGCAGAAAAAGCCTTTGATAAGATCCAACATCATTTCATGATAAAAGCTCTAAGAAAACTAGGAATAGAAGGAAAGTTCCTCAACATTATAAAAGCTATATATGACAAACCTACAGCCAGCATTATACTTAATGGAGAAAAACTGAAACCATTCCCTCTAAAATCAGGAACCAGACAAGGATGCCCACTATCTCCACTCCTATTCAACACAGTACTGGAATTCCTAGCCAGAGCAATTAGGCAAGAAGAAGGAATAAAAGGAATACAAATAGGTAAAGAAGCTGTCAAAATATCCCTATTTGCAGACGACATGATCCTATACCTTAAAGACCCAAAAAACTCTACTCAGAAGCTCTAGACATCATCAGTAGCTATAGCAAGGTAGCAGGATATAAAATCAACATAGAAAAATCATTAGCATTTCTATACACTAATAATGAACAAACTGAAAAAGAATCTATGAAAACAATTCCATTTACAATAGCCTCAAAAAAAATCAAATACCTAGGTGTAAACCTAACAAAAGATGTGAAAGACCTCTACAAGGAAAACTATACACTTCTGAAGAAAGAGATTGAGGAAGACTATAGAAAGTGCAGAGATCTCCCATGCTCATGGATTGGTAGAATCAACATAGTAAAAATGTCGATACTCCCCAAAGTAATCTACATGTTTAATGCAATTCCCATCAAAATTCCAATGACATTCATTAAAGAGATTGAAAAATCTGTTAAATTTATATGGAAACACAAGATGCCACGAATAGCCAAGGCAATACTCAGTCAAAAGAACAATGCAGGAGGTATCACAATACCTGACTTCAAACTATATGACAAAGCAATAACAATAAAAACATCATGGTACTGGCACAAAAACAGACATGAAGACCAGTGGAACAGAATAGAGGATCCAGATATGAAGCCACACAACTATAAGCAACTTATCTTTGACAAAGGAGCTAAAAATATACGATGGAGAAATAGCAGCCTCTTCAACAAAAACTGCTGGGAAAACTGGTTAGCAGTCTGCAAAAAACTGAAGCTAGATCCATGTATATCACCCTATACCAAGATGAACTCAAAATGGATCAAGGATCTTAATATCAGACCACAAACTCTAAAGTTGATACAAGAAAGAGTAGGAAATACTCTGGAGTTAGTAGGTATAGGTAAGAACTTTCTCAATGAAACCCCAGCAGCACAGCAACTAAGAGATAGCATAGATAAATGGGACCTCATAAAACTAAAAAGCTTCTGTTCATCAAAAGAAATGGTCTCTAAACTGAAGAGAACACCCACAGAGTGGGAGAAAATATTTGCCAACTATACATCAGACAAAGGACTGATAACCAGAATATACAGGGAACTTAAAAAACTAAATTCTCCCAAAACTAATGAACCAATAAAGAAATGGGCATGTGAACTAAACAGAACTTTCTCAAAAGAAGAAATTCAAATGGCCAGAAAACACATGAAAAAATGCTCACCATCTCTAGCAATAAAGGAAATGCAAATTAAAACCACGCTAAGATTCCACCTCACCCCTGTTAGAACAGCCATCATCAGCAACACCACCAACAACAGGTGTTGGCGAGGATGCGGGGAAAAAGGAACCCTCTTACACTGTTGGTGGGAATGTAGACTAGTACAACCACTCTGGAAAAAATTTGGAGGCTACTTAAAAAGCTGGACATCGATCTACCATTTGATCCAGCAATACCACTCTTGGGGATATACCCAAAAGACTGTTACTCCAGAGGCACCTGCACATCCATGTTTATTGCGGCACTATTCACAATAGCCAAGTTATGGAAACAGCCAAGATGCCCCACCACTGACGAATGGATTAAGAAAATGTGGTATCTATACACAACGGAATTTTATGCAGCCATGAAAAAGAACGAAATGTTATCATTCGCTGGTAAATGGATGGAATTGGAGAACATCATTCTGAGTGAGGTTAGCCTGGCTCAAAAAACCAAAAATCGTATGTTCTCCCTCATATGTAGACATTAGATCAAGGGCAAACACAACAAGGGGATTGGACTATGAGCACATGATAAAAGCGAGAGCACACAAGGGAGGGGTGAGGATAGGTAAGACACCTAAAAAACTAGCTAGCATTTGTTGCCCTTAACGCAGAGAAACTAAAGCAGATACCTTAAAGAAACTGAGGCCAATAGGAAAAGGGGAACAGGTACTAGCGAAAAGGTTAGATCAAAAAGAATTAACCTAGAAGGTAACACCCACGCACAGGAAATCAATGTGAGTCAATGCCCTGTATAGGTATCCTTATCTCAACCAGCAAAAACTCTTGTTCCTTCCTATTATTGCTTATACTCTCTCTACAACAAAATTAGAAATAAGGGCAAAATAGTTTCTGCTGGGTATTGAGGGGGTGAGGGGGAGAGGGAGGGGGCGGAGTGGGTGGTAAGGGAGGGGGTGGGGGCAGTGGGGAGAAATGAACCAATCCTTGTATGCACATATGAATAATAAAAGAAAAATGAAAAAAAAAAAGAATCAACATAGTAAAAATGGCTATACTACCAAAAGCAATCTACATGTTTAATGCAATTCCCATCAAAATCCCAATGACATTCATCACAGAGATTGAAAAACCTACCCTAACGTTCATTTGGAAACACAAGAGTCTGTGAATAGCCAAGGCAAAACTGAGCAAAAAGAGAAATGCTGGAGGTATCACAATACCTGACTTCAAACTATATTACAAAGCAATAGCAATAAAAACAGCATAGTACTAGCACAAAAACAGACATAAAGACCGTGGAGCAGAATAGAGGACCCGGAGATGAATCCACACAGATATGCCCACCTTAGTTTTGACAAAGGCACCAAAAATATACACTGGAGAAAAGACAGCCTCTTCAACAAATGCTGCTGGGAAAACTGGATATCCACAATGTAGAAGACTGAAACTAGATCACTGTCTTTCACCCTGTACCAAATGAACTCAAAATGGATCAAAGATCTTAATATAAGGCCTGAAACTTTGAAACGACTTCAAGAGGCAGTAGGAAATACACTGGAACAGATAAGTATAGGGAATAACTTCCTAAGCAGAACTCAAAAGACTCAACATCTAAGAAAAACAATGAATAAATGGGACTGCATCAAACTAAAGAGCAAAGGAAATAGTCACTAGACTCAAGAGATAGCACACAGAATGGGAGAAAATCTTTGCCAGCTACTCGTCTGATAAGGGACTAATATCCAGAATCTACAGGGAACTTAGAAAAGCTCAGCCCCCTAAGAATCAACATCCAATGAAGAAAATGGGAACATGAATTAAACAGGGAATTCTCAAAGGAAGAGGTACAAATAGCCAGTAAGTACATGAAGAAATGTTTGACTTCTCTGGTTATAAAAGAGATACAATTCAAAACACTTAGATTTCATCTCACCCCAGTTGGAATGGACATAATCAAGGGTAATAACAACAAATCCTGGAAAAGATGTGGCAAAACAGAATGCTTACACACTGCTGGTGGGAATGCAAATTAGTACAACCATTATGGAAAGCAGTATGGAGAGTCCTCAAAAAAGTAAAGATAGAACTGCCATATGATTCAGTGACATCACTCTTTGGCATCTACCCAAAAGAATATAAGACAGGATACAGCAGACACACCTGTACACTTGCTCACTGCAGCTCTATTCATTATAGCCAATCTCTGGAAACAACCCAGATGCCCTACAACTAATGAAAGATCATGAAACTGTGGTACACATACACAACGGAGTATTACTCAGTCACAAGGAATGGGGTTTGAAGGTAAGTGGATGCAACTGGAGGACATGATGTTGAGTGAAGTTAGCAAGGATCAGAAACACAAAAGACACATGCTTTCCCTCATGCATGGAAGATATATCCAAAGATAAACTTACATACAAATCAATCATGATCATATATAAACTCAGATGTAGAACATGTCTGTAACAGTGCAACTACACTATGGAACTCAGGGAAAGAGGGAAAAAAGAAAATGATAGAGCATCAATAACATCACATACCATAAGATGTGAAGGTAGAAGATATAAGGATGTGCATTGAAAGCTGTTGAAAAATGGGGGGTGGGAGGTAAAATGGAAAGGGAGAGTATTCAAAGGGACTGAACAGACCAAAGTAAAGCAGACTGACAGTGGGCACACATTGAGTCACCCCATTGAACATCAACTTAAATATTAATATTGAAAATCAGGACTGTAAAACAGGCATAGTGTGCATGGGGGCAGAGGGTTACTAGTGGAAGTGGGGAGGGTGAAGGAAGGAAATCAAGGTGACAGTGTATGGTTGATAGATTTCATATACCTATATGAAACAGAACTAAAAAAACCTCCTGCAACTGCTTTAAGTGAGGTGGGGAGGGGGCTAAGGGGGAGAGACAATGGGGGCAATGTAAATAGTGTACAATATAGGTCTAATTGGAATTGTCACTATGAATCCCCCCATATAATGAATGTATCCAAATAAAAATTATTTTAAAAAAGAAAGAGAACTGTAAAATAGATACAATGTGGAGGGAGGGGGTATTTGTGTGAGGGGTGAGGGTAAATAAAGGAGATTTAGGTGAGGGTATATGGTTGATAGACTCACATACTTACATGAAATTAGAACAAAGAAACCTCTTGCATTTGCTTTTGGGGGTGTGGCAGGAGTTGTGGGGATGAAATGGTGGGAGTGATCTAACCAATGTACAATGTAAGGTTATTTGGAGTTGTTGCTGTGACTCCCCCCTGCACAAAAGATATATCTTAATAAAAAAAAAAATTGTCACAATGCCAAATGCCAGAAAGCATGTGGAGAAACCAAACCAACTGTACCTGCATTGCTGGTACCAATGTAGTCATACAACCACTCTGGAAAGAAGTTTGGCAGTTTCATTGAAAACTAAACATGCAATAACTACACAGCCTAACAATTGCACTCCTGGAATTTATCTAAGAAAAATGCAGACTTAGTTCACACAACAACCTGTACATAAATGTTTATAGCAGATCTATTCCTAATTGTCAAAAAGAGGAAACAACCTAGACATCCTTCAATGAATGACTGGTTAAATAAATAAATACCATAGAAAATTATTCATCAATAAAAAAGGAACAACTGATTGACATATGTTACAACCTGTATGGACCTCCTGAGAATTATGTTGACTTGAAAAAAAAAACCTATTGCAAAAGGTTTTTTAAAGCTGGGTTTTGGTGGCTTACACCTACAGTCCTAGCAATTGAAAGGCTGAGATAGGTGGATTGAGGTTTGAGGCCAGTTCAGGCAAATAGTTTGAGAGACTCCACCTCCAAAATAACCAGAGCAAAATGGAATGGAGGTGTGCCTCACATGGTAGAGTGCCTACTTTGAAAGCACAAAGACCTGAGTTCAAATCCTAGTACCACCAAAAAAACAGCTTTTAAAACACATATGAGTGTATGGTTCCATTTTCTGTAACATTGAAATGGCAAAATTACAGAAAGGATCAGAGTAGAGGTTGTCAGGGATTGATGAGGCAGTGGGTGTGGGAGGAAAGAGGGTATGTTTAGAAAAGGGCCACATGAGGCACTCTGGTGGAGATGAAAGTTTTCTGTATTTTTTCATCTTTATTAGAATACATTCATTGTACAGAGGGGATTCATTGTTATAATTCTGAATAGTATTACATTGTATATTGTATTTTCCCCTCCCCTTCGACTCCCTCCTCACCCCACCTAGAACAGTTGCAAAAGGTTTCATGGTTCTGTTTCATATATGAATATGGAGTCCATCAACCATGTTCCCTCACCTTCATCACTTCTGTTCACCCTAGTGTTCTGTACCATTGGGGACACAGGGTAAAAAGTATACAGGATCTCTCTCCTTATTTCTTGCGACTACATAAAAAATTATAGTTATCTCAAAATAAAAATTTCAATTAAGATAGAAAATTAAAATAATCACTTTTCTTTTTAATTCACATATAAAAGCTGTAAATATTTATGGGGAAAAAACCTAAAAATAGAACTATCATAAGAACCAGCCATACCACTCCTGGGAATATACCTGAAAGTATATGCACAGGGATACAAAGAGTCACCTGTACACTCATGTTCACTGCAACACTAAACACTATAGTTAAGCTTTGGAAACAGTCTTCATGCCCCACAACTGATGAATGGATTAA
Source organism: Castor canadensis (assembly GCF_047511655.1). NCBI lineage: Eukaryota > Metazoa > Chordata > Mammalia > Rodentia > Castoridae > Castor > Castor canadensis. The sequence goes on from NC_133395.1 coordinate 85,828,236, forward strand.
GAAAATGTGATGTGTATACATAACGGAATATTATTCAGCGATAAAAAAGAATGAAATTATTGTTTTCAGGTCAATGGATGCAACAGAAGAACATCACATTAAGTGAAGTAAGCCAGGCTCCAAAGGTCACATATTTTCCCACCTATGTGGAAGAGCTAGCCTGTAAGATAAATGTACACATAAACACATACATGATCTTATATACATATATACATATATTACATAATCACACACACATACACATAGAGAAAAACATGATTGTATTAGTAGATCTGTCTTAGGGGACTACAGGGAGGTGGGAGAGGGAAAGAGGGTGTTAAGAGAGTGAAATATATTAAAACATTGCATCTTAATATGAAGATAATATAATTCAAGGCACTAAGATGCTGAATAATAAGAGAGCAGGGCAATACAGAAATAGCAAGTAATGGGGGGTATTTTGATTAATTATGATATAAACATGTTGGAAATACCAAGGTAAAGGCCCTCCTAACCATCAATATATACTTAAAAAATGAAGGACATGAAGGTGAAACAGGTTCTGTCTGGGGGTTGGTACCAATGGGAATGGGGAGTGCATAACAAGAGGGTGGAGGAGGGCAAAATGGTGGATATATTTTCTACTCATGTATGAAAACAGGATAATGAAACCTTTTGAAATTGCTATAAGGGGGAGAGGCAGGATGAATCCAATAAAGATATATTGCAAGCACATATGTAGGTGTCACAATGTATCCCCTTGTATAACTATTATATGTCTTAATTTCCCCTTCATTCTTGAAAGACACTTTTACTGGATGTGATTATGTGATGACCATTCTTTCAGCCTTGGAAGATGCGTCACTTCATTGTGTCTCCCATTTTTTTTTTTACTTTATTCAAACATAAAGTCAATTTTCTCTCACTGTGATTTGAAGATTTTTTTCTCTGTTTTCAGAAGTTCACTATGATGTGTCTTGATATGGATTCATTTGGATCTAACTTTTTTTTTACTTCATGTAATCTTGTTAATTCTGTAGCTTGTCTTCTGGCAAAGTGGAAGGTCTTCAGAAAAAAATTTTCTACTCCATTCTCTTTCTGTCCTCCTTCCAAGACTGGTAATATAAACATTAGCTTTTTGGAAATATTCCCACAGGGCTGATATCCTACTAATTTTTCTTTTCAGTCTATTTTTTTCTGATTGTCAAACTGGGTAATTTGTATTGTTTTATCTTTTAGTTACTGATTCTTCTATTCCTTCATTCTCCTATAAAGCCTATCCCTTCAGTGTGTTTAAATTTTAGTCTGTGTTCATCATTTATAATTTCTAAAATTTCCATTTGACTCTTCTTTATACCTGTACCTGTTTCTTTGCTGAGACTTTTTATATTTTTACTTGTTTCATGCATGTCTCTAACTGTTCAGTGAAGCTATTTTATGGTGGATGATTAAACATATGTAAGATAATACAAATATCTCTGTCTTATTGGTGCTGGCATCCATTGATTGTCTTTTTGCATTCAGATATTCTTGGTTTTTGATATAATGATTTTTTCACTAACTCCAAGAAATTTGGGATATTATACAGTAGAACTCTGGATTTTTATTTTAGCCAGCTTCATCTGATATCATTTCAACAAAAGAAGGAGGTACTGAAGATGGGAGATAAAGTACAGGTGCAAACAGCTGGGCAAGGGTGGGAGCTCTAGTTTTCCTGTGTGCCTTCTTTAATGCATCCCTGTTTGAAGGTCTTGTAGTGCTTTGTTGCTGCTGTCAATGTGGTTTCTCTCCATTGTCACTGACAATCTAGAAGGACCACATTACTGCCTAGAAGGAAGGAGAATCTGCTCACTACTTGGCCTTCTCTGACACACCATCTTGGGGGAGTTGGAGCACTTCACTACAGTCCCAAAATCTATGTTTGTTACATGATCCTTGTTGGAATGGGTATGAGCGGAGCCAGGATTCTGCTATGGAGTTGGGCTGATGTAGAGTGGCTATTGCCTTAAAGTTTTCTGTCTTTCTGGGTTGCCTTTTTCAAGTAATTTAACTAGTGATAGCAGGCTTTTGTTGAGGCATTACTTTGTCCATGTCCATTGATTTTCCTGGGTTTCTGGAAGTTCCAAGTTCAGTTCCAAGTCTGCGATATACCAGACAAAGTTCTACCATGTTGTTCTGGTGGAACTAGGAACCTCCACCTTGGACCAGGACTCCCTAAAGAGTTCCAACCACCAAGGGTCACAATCACCAAGAGGCTTGGCCCCCTTGAAGCTGTTGCTATAGCACCCACAGCTGACCCATGGCACAGGCTGCAAGGAGAGAGGATTCACTACAGGCAGTTGCTCAGAGGGACACAGTAATAAAAACATCAGAAAGATACAGACAGATTTCTGAAGGCTAAAGACTGAAGGAGATTTTTGGACACTTGGATAGCGCCCAGTGTATATCCACACTTCCCCTTTGAAAGAAATGTAGACTGGTTTGTTTTGTTTTGTTCTATTTGCTTTTCTTTTTTCCTCCTCCCTCCCAAACTATTTTGTATTTTTCTATAATAATTATACAGTGCTCTCTCATGCTATTATTTCTTATACCTTCTCCCCTCTCTATCTGACCACATCTTTCCCTTTCCTCAACCTATCCCTTATATTACTTGATTTTCAATACCTAAACTTTTAATTATTGTTAAGCTACCAGTTAACCTGATTGGAATCTGAGTTCCTTTCATCTACAGCATTAATTTCTTCTTACATCATTTAAATATTTGGTTTATTGTTCAACTTATGAACTTGTTCCTTCAGTCAGTTCTCTTATTTGAGAGGAAGTAAAAGAGAAACTCACCCCAACAATGCACAATCACAACATAGAAACACAGCAATATGAAAAAAATAAGACAACATCACACATCCAAAACCTCACAACAACCAAATCACTAAATCCAAAGGTAATGAATTAAATGAATTACAGATAAAGAATTCAAAAGTCTACTTTTAAAAATGACCAAGGATCTCAAAGCAGATTCAAACAAACAAACACATGAATTAGGAAATCAGTTCAAGACCTAGACAACAACACCAGCAACATGGATGAGAAATTCAACAAGGAAATGGAAAAAACTATAAATGTTAGAAATGAAAAACTCAACAAACCAAATCAAAATCATGTGGATAGGATTATCAACATAAAAGATCAAGAAGAAAAAAGATGGGATAAAGGAAAAGACAGAAAATATCACAGTCAGACAATAAAAAAAAGAATAATTATAATTATAACCTTCCAAAACCTGAGTATACAATCAAAAGGTCATACCTAAGAATCCATGGGCTAAAAGAAGAACCTGAAATACAAACTAAAGGCACAGGAAATTTATTCAATGAAATTATAGCAGAAAATTTCCCAGTTAAGGGGAAGGTATCAATATCCACATAAATAGGCTTATCATATTCCAAATAGATATAACCAGAGAAGAAAAACTTCTAAATCACCTCATAAATATAATGCCAGGACTATAAAACAAAGTAAAGATATTGAAAACTGAAAGAGAAAAATGCCAGCTTACATACAAAGGTAAACAAACACATGAGAAACACCTTAGACCTCTCAGTACAAACCCTATAAGCTAGGAAAGCATGGAACAATACATTTCAAGCCCTGGAAGAAAAAGTAGTAACCAAGAAAATATAGCCAGCAAAGTCATCATTCAATTTCAATGATGAAATAAAAACTTCCAAGGATAAAGTATATGCTAAAAGTACACCATGTCCACCAAGCCTGCATTGCAGAAGGTACTTAAGGGAATACTACAATCAGAAGAGGACAAAAGTCACAAACATGAGAGACCAGGAAAAAGTAAAATTCAAAAGGAGAATGGATGAACATATGAGAACTAGGAAAATACCAAACATGTTCAATTCAGCAAAACCTGAAGATGAATAATGGTAAAAGAAAACACTAAGCAACACTAGAATAAACCTGGGGAAAAAAAAACTCCAATGGAAACACAGGAAAGGTTAAATGTCTCTCAATTATAATCTAAATGTAAGCAGGCTTAACTTTCCAATGAAAAGACACAGATTGTCTGGTTGGATTAAAAAGCAGGATCCAACAATCTTGTCCACAAGAAACACATCTCAAACCCCAAGACATATACAGACAACAGAAATAAAAGGATGGAAAATGTATACCAAGCAAGCAGAAGTTGAAAACAAACAGGAGTAGTGATACTCATATTGAATAAATATTTTATGCAACAATTAGTCAGAAGAGATTTTTTAAAAAACACTACACTGTACTAGCAAAGAGAAGACTTCATCAAGAACACATACAATTCTAAATACATATACATTGAAGCTCAGTACCCCCAAGTTCATAAAACAAACATTACTGAACATAAAGGAATTGATAGGTCCAGATACAATAATAGGGAAAAACTAAACACCCCATTCTCATCAACAGATAGAATATACAGACAAAACTCAACAAAAATATCTTAGAACTAAGCAACACTACTAAAGAAATGGACTTAGTGGGCATCTATTTAATCCTAGCAGAAGAGTATATATTCCTCTCAGCAGGCCATGAAACTTTTCCAAAAACAGATCATATCTAGGCCATAAAGAAAATCTCAAAACACAAAAACTGAAATAATTTCCTATATCCTAACAGACCATAATTGAATAAAGTTAGAAATCAAAAGCAATGAAAGGTACAAAAATATCCAAACATGGGGAGATTGAATAACATACCCTAGAAATGATAAATGGGTCACTAAAGACATTAGGAAAGAAATTTTAAAATCCCAAAGGAGGGGGAGGAACAGAAGGAAGAAGACCCAAATTAATAAATTAATAAAATCAGAGGCAAAAAATGGGGGATAATTCAGCAGATACCAATGAAATTAAGATCATTAAGAATTTATTTTGAAAAATTATGCTCCAACAAACTGGGAAATCAAAGAGATATGGATAAATTTCTTGACACATATGATCCACCAAAATTGAACCAAGAGGATATAAAAAATTTAATCAGATGTGCAATGAACAATGAGATTGAAATAGTAATAAAGTATCTCCCAACAAAGAAAAGTCCAGGACCAGATGTATTCATTGATAAATTTTACCAGGCCTTTAAAGAAAATATATCATCAAAGTTCTTCAAATTATTCTGAAAAATACAAACAGAAGGAATACTAAACTATTAATACCAAATACTAAAGTATCACTCTGAAGCCAGTATTATCCTAATAGAAAAAAATGGTATAAAGACACAACCAAAAAAGAACATTATAAACCAATTTCCCTAATAAACATAAATGCAAAAATTCTCAATAAAACACTTGCAGGGCAGGTGGAATCAAGTGGTAGAGGGCCTGCCTAGCAAGGATGAGGCCTGGAGCTCAAACCCCAGTACCACAAAAAAAAAAAAAAAAAACTTGCAAACCTAATTCAACAATACATTAAAAAGATCACACACCTCCTGCTCCTCCTACCACCACTGCCACCCTGAGTCACTGTCTGTGCAGCTCCAGCCGCCTGGTTCCCCATACTAGCTGCTTATATTAGGAGTTCTTGCAACATGGCAGACATTGACAAGTAATGGTACATTTGAACCATGTTGTGCTACTATGATATTGTAGCAAAGAATGGTCTGAACTTGATCAAGATTTGGATGATGTTGAAGAAGTATAAGAAACTGGTGAAACAAAAATCAAAGCATGTCAGCTGACTGTTCAGATGATGCAATATCCTCAGATTCTTGCAGCCCTTCAAGAAAGACCAGATGGTCTGGTAGAAACACCAAGAGGATACATTGAAAGCTTGCCTATGATAGATAAAAGATGAATGAATGCTCTCAAAAACCTTCAAGTTTTTGTGCATAGAAAGAAGCCAAATTCTATGAAGAAGTTCATGATCTTGAAAGGAAGTATGCTATTCTCTCTCAGTCTCTATTTGATAAGTGATTTGATATCATCAACATGATTTATGAACCTATGGAAGAAAAATGTGAATGGAAACCAGATGAGGAAGATGAAGTTTTGGAGGAGCTGAAAGAAAAGGCCAAGATTGAAGACGAAAAAAAGAACGAAGAAAAAGCAGACCCTAAAGGAATTCCTGAATTTTGGTTGACTGTTTTTAAGAATGTCAACTTGCTCAGTGACATGGTTCAGGAACATGATGAGCCTATTTTGAAGCACTTGAAAGATATTAAAGTGAAGTTCTCAGATGCTGGCCAGCCTATGAGTTTTAATCTAGAATTGTACTTTGAACAAATGAAGTATTGACAAAGACATATAAGATGAGGTCAGAACCAGAAGATTCTGATCCCTTTTCTTTTGATGGACCAGAAATTATGGGATATACAAGGTGCTAAATAGATTGGAAAAAAAGGAAAGAATGTTACTTTGAAAACCATTAAGAAGAAGAAGAAACACAAGGGACATGGAACAGTTTGTACTGTGACTAAAATGGTTTCCAATGATTCTTCCTTTAATTTTTTTGCCCCTCCTGAAGTTTCTGAGAGTGGAGATCTGGATGACGATTCTGAAGCTATCCTTCTTGCAGACTTTGAAACTGGTCACTTTTTACATAATATACATGAGCATGTAATCCCAAGATTAGTGTTATACTTTACTGGAGAAGCTATTGAAGATAATGATGATGATTATGATTAAGAAGATGAAGAAGCAGATGAGGAAGGGGAAGAAGAAGGAGATGAGGAAAATGATCCATACTATGACCTGAAGAATGATCAAAACCCAGCAGAATGCAAGCAGCAGTGAAGCAGGATGTGTGGCCTTGAGGATAACCTGCACTGTAATAGCCTAAACATAGCTATGATTTACTTAAAGCCTTATGTTTTTGTATTTTCTTGGTAGACTCAGTAAATTTTTTAAAGGAAAGGAATTGATATTTTAATGACCAATTTGTTGTATATAGAATTTTAACTATTGCTTTTCTGTCACATCTGTTGAATGCAGATTCTCTCCTGCATGTTCATTCATTGCTGCAGTTTGGTTTTGGGGGAATATTTTCATCATGTAGATATTTGAATGAAACTACGAAAATTAACAACTGTTGAATGTGTTTTTTTGTTTAGCTATTTTTTTCCTTAAAAAAAGTAACTTTTCACCTGGCTGATAAAATGGGTTTTAGTCCACTTGCATTAGTTGTGCTTTTCATTACATTGTTACAGAAGTGCAGTGACTTAATACTAAGATGTCATTTAAGGGAAAGAAAACAAAACAAAACTGCGGTTAAGAATTTCCAGTAAGACCAAACCCAATAACTGTTAGATTATTAATGGATTTTTATATTTTAGGTGATACAGTTAATTATAAAGAAGTCTAACTCATGGTTATTGATTACCACAGGAAACTGAATAAAACCTAGAGTCTTCAGAAGTTAACCTAACACTATTATTAAAGTATACTTTTAAATTTAGCCTCCATTAACTAAGCATTTTTTTCTTTGTGGTAGAGTCTACCTTCTGCTTTCTTGGAAAAGATGAAATTGCATCATTTGATGAGCCTATTTCAAGTTTTTTTGTTGTTTATTTATTTAATTTTGTTTTTTTGCAGCCTAAAATAAAAATGTCATACAAAAAAAAAAGATCATACACCATGATTAAGTTGGTTTCATTCCATGGATATAAGGATGGTTGAACATATACAAAACAAAATAAACATAAACATGAAAAAATTAAGGACAAAAACGATATGATCATCTTAATTGGTGCAGAAAAATCCTTTGACAAAATTCAACATCCTTTGATGATAAAATCTCTGAAGAAATTAGGAATAGAAGGAATGTACCTCAACATTATGAAGGCTATATATGACAAATCTATAGCCAATATCATACTAAATGGGGAAAACTGAAACCATTTCCTCCAAAATCAGGAAAGAGATAAGGCTGTCTACTCTCCACACTCTTACTCAATATATTACTTGAACTCCTAGCCAGAGCAATAAGTCAAGAGAAAGAAATAAAAATGATTCAAGCAGGGAAGGAAGAAATCTAATTATCTCTATTTGAAGGTGTATTATACTATATCTAAAAGATACTGAAACTCAGCCAAAATACTCTTAAATCCCATAAATGTTTTCAGCAAAATAGCAAAAATCAAAATCAAAATAAAAAAACCAATCATTTTTGTATAAACCTCTAATTAACAGATAAGAAATAGAAATCAGAAAAACAATCCCACTCACAATAGCCTCTAAAAATACCAGGAATAAGTTTAACTAAGAAGGTGAAAAACATCTATAACAAAAGCTATAAAATATTGAAGTAAGTAATTATTGAAGACACAGGAGAAAGTAGTCCCACATTCATAGACTGGCAAAATCAGTACTGCAAAAATGTCTATACTATAAAAATTAACCTCTATATTCAATGTAATTCCCATCACAATTCCCATGACATTCCTCACTGAGATAGAAAAATCAATCCTAAAGTTCATATGGAAGCACAAAGGACCTTAAACAGCTAATGCAATACTGAGCAACACTGGAAGAAGTATCACAATACCTAGCTTTAACAGCTAGCACAAAGCCATAGTAACAAAAATGGCACAATACTGGCACAAAAACACATGTAGACCAATGGAATGGAAGGAAAGACCCAGAAATAAGCCCACCCAATAACAGCCAGCTGAATTTTTATAAAAGTGCCAAAAACATATGTTGGAGACAGTCTCTAATAAATTGCACTGGGAAAGCTGGTTATCCACATGTAGAGTACTGAATCTAGATCCCTGTCTCTCACCCTGTGCTAAAATCAGTTCAATGTGGATCAAAGACTTTAATGTAAGATCAAAAACTTTGAAACTACTGCAGTAAAACAGAAAAATGCTGGAATATATAGGCATAGGCAACAACTTCCTGAATAGATCTCCAATAGCTCAAGAAATAAGAGGAAGGACTGACATATGGGACTGCATCTAACTAAAATAGTTTCTGCCCAACAAAGGAAATGGTCACTAGAATGAAGAGACAGCCTACAGAATAGCAGAAAATCACTGCCAGCCATACATCTGACAAGGAAGTATTAACTAGACTATACAAAGGAGTTCAAAATGCTAAATTCTAAGAGAACAACTCAAGTAATTAATGAACAATAAATTGAACACACAATTCTTGAAAGTACGAATGACCAATAAATATATAAGAAATGTTCAACATTCTTTAACATAAAGGAAATGCAAATCAAAACATTGAAATTTTGTGGCATACCAGTCAGAATGGCTATCCCCAAGGGGAGACTATGTTCTGAAGAGAGAATAGGAGGAAGAGCTTTGAGACCCATAAAAGAGGTGGCAGGACACCAGGAAAGCAAAAGAATCAGAGAAAATAGCATGAAGTCCTAAGCTCAATCCAACCCTTTCAAGTAGGACAGAGAACTAAAGATGTAAGCACATGATAAAGCAGAGTGCTCCAGAGACAAGCCTGCATTACCAACTGTTGAAAAGTCCACCTTCCATAAGCTCTAAATCTGCATGGGGGCTTGGTGAGACAGAGATCCACTGAGACTCACTGAAGACTCAGCAAGCTGGTAGGGATTTACATTCTTCAATGACACTGATTTATGGGAGGGCAAGTGAAAGCTGTGTCTCCATGTGACTGAAACATCCAAGCAGTGAACTTGGGATCAGAGGGCAGCATGAATCTTAGGTGTAGTGTGTCGCTCAGTTACTCTAACTGCCACCTACTGGGTGACAGCCCCACCTACTCAGATCTCCTGACAATACAACAGGAAATCAAACTACTCCTTCCTCCACTACCACCCTATATCAAGGGAGGTTGTGTGGTCCCAAAACAACTTCATTGACAAAGCACTTTGTTTGGAGAATTGGCCTGGAGAGTGTCACCATCATGGTTTAAATGACTGAACCCCTTTAGAGTAACCTCATTTGTGGAGGGCAACCATGTTCATAAGGCAACACATCAGGACATTTCATCCCTGACGTCTATGGAGGCTATGTGACTATGCCTGCACTTGAAGCTTGGAGCTTCCACTTGTTGCAAAAGCCTCTTTCCTGGAAAAGCTGGGCTAGCAGGCTGGAAACTTCCAATGGTGCAACTTTGCCCCTCTAAACAACTACAACAAGAAAAACCAGAGAGGGCAACCCAGCACTAACCACATCTGGAACACAAGGGTAGATCTGCAGGGACCAAGGATTGAAGGAGAACACGGAGCACTTAGACAAACTCAGCCAGTATCAGCACTTCTCTCCAGTGAGAAATATAGAGATTTGTTGTTGTTGATGTTTAATTTGTTTTCTCTTTTTCAAATTATATATGTACAAGCAAATTAAGTTTTTTCTTTTTTCTCCTTATTTTCCCAGACCAATCTATAGTTCTGTGTTATAACTATGCACCACTTGCTCATACTATTATTTCATATACCTACTTTCCCACCATTCCTTATCTTACTTCCCTCCATTCCCCACCTTCATTCCTTATATTACTCAATTTCCAATTATTTGTTTATTTTTTATTGTTGTACTGGGTGGGGGTACATTGTGGCATTTACAAAAGTTTTTACAAATATATCATACTTGTATCTCCCTCCCATTCCAGGAATAGTTTCAACAGGTATCATTTTTTAATACATGTGTACATGTGTACACAGTTTTTGCACCATGTTGACCCTTTCCCCGCCACCACCACTCTCCCACTAGTGCTAACACTCCCCCACACATACCAGCCCCTGGAAGGACCTGTTCTGCCCTCCTGTTCTCCAATTTCTTTGCTTCTTTATTATTGTGCTAGGTAGGGGTACACTGTGGCATTTACAAAGGTTCTTACAATGTAGCTGACTTGTTTTCAATTTCCAATTCTTTACATTTTAGCCAGAGTTAAACTCCCAGGTAATCACCTTAGGAACCAGAGTTTTGTTTCCACACAACCTTATAAGGGAGAAATATAAGAGCTCCACTTATTTCTTACTTATTCGAATGCTCGGCTTCCTGTGGAATTGTTCTAGGTCCAATTCCTAGGTTCTGCTAAATATGTAAGGAAGAAAAAAAAAGAAACTAAGCCCCACAGATAGATAAATCAAAGCATAGAAACTTAAATATGAAAAACCAAGGCATTGCCACCTCTCCAAAACCTGACAACTCAACAACTGAATCCAAAGACAATGAATTGGCTGAATTACCAAAAAGTTCAGAAGTCTACTATTAAAAATGATCAATGACAGCAAAGAGGATTCAAATAAATATAAAAATGAATTTAGAATCTTAAACTGACAGAGGCCACTATGGGAAGGTGACCGGGAAGTAGTGAAGAGGTCTGGTAGAGATGAACCAATTCAGGTTGTAATACACATGTGCATGGAAGCAATGCTAGGAATCTCTCTGTATAGCTATCTTTATCTCAAACTCATAAAAACACTATGTCTTTCTTATTATCGCTTATGTCTTCTCTTCAACAAAATTGGAGAAGAGGGCAGAACAGGTTCTACCTGGAAGCGAGGGGGGAGAGGGTAGATGGAGGGGATGGGGGGAGAAATGGCCCCAACAATGTATGCACATATGAATAAATGAATAAACAATAGAAAAGATAATTTAAGAAATCAAATTCAAGATCTAGACAACAAAGACAGCAATATGGATAAGAAATTCAACAAGGAAATTGAAATTATGAAAAAAAACAAGTATAAGCTTTGGAAATAAAAACTATAATAAATCAAATAAAAACCACTGTGGATACTATTATTAACAGACAAGATTTAGCAGAATAAAAAAATACCAGAGATGCAGGGCATGATCACAGAGATACTGTACTCAGACAACCACAAAGAAAAACAAATACCAATGATTCCAACATATAAAACTCAGGGACATCATTAAAAGGCCAAACTTAAGAATTTTTAAGACTACACTGCATTTGGCCTTGTGAGAAAACTCCAAGGAACTAAGGCAAAGGCCTCAGGACCAGATTGCACCATATGATTTGGTATCTGGCCTGTGAGAAAGCTCCAAGGAACTAAGGCAAAGGCCTCGGGACTAAATGTCCAGAAAAATAACAGTGCTCAAGGTTTCCCAGATGGCTTTGTGTCCTTCAGATGTAAATAAGAAGCTGACCGTGTGCTTCTCCTGCTTTTCTGTTCCCATTTTAAAAGAGACATAACAAAGATAGAGTTAATTTTAACTGTGCTTCCTTGTACTAATGTAACCTTGACACATAATACTTGGCATGCTTTTTCTAACCAACTGCACTCTGTGAAAAAGGAGTTTATAAAAAGCAGAAGTGATCTTCAATAAAGTGGCTAATGAGCACAACTTGATAGTCCCACCATCTTTTCTGGCTCCAGTCACCCAGGTCCTGCTGATAAACGGCAACACTACACCTAAGAATCCATGGGTGCAAGAAGGACCTAAAATACAAACTAAAGGTATAGAAAATCTATTTAATGAAATCATAGCAGAAAATTTCCTAAAGTTCTTAGTAATAATACAGACACTTATGTAAAGGAGGCATTTCAAACTCCAAATAGACGCATCCAAAAAAGAACAATTCCTCATCATAATTAAAATGCCAAGATTCATGAACAAAAAAAGGATACTGAAAGCAGCAAGGGAAAAAAAAGCCAGCTTACATAGAAAGGTAAAAACATAAGAAATCACCTCAAACTTCTCAGTTCAAACCTAAAAGCCAGGAAAGGAGGAGTAATGTAATTCAACTTCTGAGAAAGACTAACTGCCAACCAAGAATACCATATCCATCAAAGCTACTCTTCATTTTTGATGGAGAAATAAAAACCTTCCAGGATAAGAGATAAGGCAAAGCAGTCCATGTTCACCATGCCTGCATTGCAGAAGATACTTATGGCAATACTTCATATAGAAGAGGAAGAAAAACAGTTACAAATATGAGAGGCCAGGAAAAAATAAAATTCAAAAGGGGAATTAATGAACCTATGTGAGCCAGAAAATTATCAGAAAGCCAGCAGAACATGAAGATGAACAATAGCAAAAGTAAAGAACAAGCAACACTAAACATGGGAAAAAAAAACACTAGAAAAGCAGGAAACATAGAGGGTGAATTCAAGTATGATATATTTGATATATTGTAAGAACTTTTGTAAATACCACAATGCAACCCCATCCATCACAATAAATAAATAAATTTTCAAAAAAGAAAAGAAGAAAACTGAATACCTCTCAATAATAACCCTAAATATAATCAGACTTAACTCTCCAATCAAAAGATATGGATTATCTGACTGGGTCAAAAAGCAAGATCCAACAATCTGTTGTACATAAGAAATACACCTCATTGGGCACTGGTGGCTCGTGCCTGTAATCCTAGCTATGAAGAAGGCAGAGATCAGGAGGCTTTGCAGTTCAAAGCCAGCCCAGGCAAATAGTTTATAAAACCTATCTCAAAAATACCCAACACAAAAAGGGGTTGGTGGAGTGGCTCAAGTGACAGAGCTCCTGTCTAACAAAATGTGAAGCCCTCAGTTCAAGCTCCAGTACCACAAAAAAAAAAAACCCACTACACAACAAAAGATATATACAAACTAAAAATGAAATGATGGAAGACTATATGCTAAAGCATGTGGAACTTGAAAGCAAGTAGCATTAGCTATTCTTATATAAGACAAGCATATTTTAAGCAAAAATCAGTCAGAACAGATAAAGTCACCACATACTGCCTGTCTGCCTTGGGGAAAGTTGCCAGCCATTTCTCCCTTTTATCTTTTTTTTTCTCTTCTTTTCTTTCTTTTTCTTGGAAAAAGCAGAAGACTGTGGAACAAACTGAACTGGATTCTGTGATGTACTGGACCTGTATCATGTAGACCTAGTCTACATGCACTCCACTGGCCTGGACCCAACTCAGCTGGAGTGAATCTGCAACCCCCACAGGTGAGTGCCACATACCTGCCCTGGAGGGAACCATATAGTCCAGCATAGCCCATGGGCAGAATGCACCCTCCCCTAAACAAAACTGGGCACCATACACAGAGAACGTAATTCACTTCTGCCTAGCAGGAGCAGGGCAGAATGCAGAGCTAACCTCGGAGAGCAGGGGCAGGGCAAGAAACTAACCTTCCAGAGGGATAGCTGAAATTGGGATTGTGAGCTTAACATCTGGGATTACCCTACCTTGTTGGGGAAGGCCTGACCCAACAGACCCAAAGCAGCTGTGCAGCAATTCACCTGCCACATGGTGACAACAGAAACATATCTGACCACCTTGGAGAACCTGGTAGTGAGCGAACACAGAGCTCAACTGAAACTTGCCCTATGGGCAAAAGGAACCAGCAACTGCCTACAAACCAGCCTCCTGGTGAGACACTACAAAGATCCTGCCTACATCAGATGGCCCATCACACCAAGGAAATACTGAGCTCAACCACCCTGAGCCAATTCCCCCCAAAGCTGTCTGACAAAGAGGGGCAACATCCATCTCCACACAGCCCAGTATACCAACCCTGAGAAGGAACAGGGACACTGGGAATAATCCCCAGTCAAAAGCATCAGTACCTGGATTTGATGCCAAAGAAATAAGTCCAGAGCTTTCAGCAAACTGATTTTTCTCCTTTTTTATTTAGTATTTTTAATTTTATTACTTCTATTTTCCTATCTTTATTCTTACTGTCTTCATTTTCTCTCCTTTTCTTGTGCTACAATCCATTGTTCCCTATCTCCCTTTTCTTCTCTGTCCAAATACCAATCTGCTTAGCCCTCTCTTGCCCTACTTTCCTTTCTCTCCCCCAACTATTTTTTTGTCCTTTTCTTCCACTGTCTCCTCCTGTCCTCACCTTCCTCTCCTCTCCTCCCCCTACCTTTCACTCCACTGCCCCTACTTCCTCCACACTCACCACACACTGAATAGTTTCCTGTACCAACTCTACACAGTACCCTCATCTGTCCTATCCCTTTGTAATCCCTGACACAAGCACCCTCCACCACAACAACTGAACTACACCTTAACACATATTAAGGCCCTATTACCTTGTAGTCTCCAAACCTTATACCCCTCACCCTCACCCTATCCCTTTTTTGCCCCCCCACACCATCTTTTTAATTACCTAAGTATCTATCTCTATCAAAACAACCATTATTCCCCACAATTCCCACTATTTATAGATAATATCACCAAGGGGTTCTCTATATATTATGTAAATAACTAGTCTGGCATTGAATCTGGTGAATCCGTTATTGCTAATTCATACCTCCAGATCAGGGAACAGAAATAGCACAACAACTTAGCTAATGATTAAGCCAGTCACAGCATAGTAATTCAGTCAGGGGAAAGGTAACAGGTAATTAAAACCCCCAACTAGCAAATCAATTACATAGGGGCATGGCACAAAATAGAAACATGGGCAGAAGAAGGAGACAAGGGAATATAACACCTCAAAAGACTAACAATTCAATAGAGAATTTAGTGGAAAATGAAGAAAATGAACACCCAGTTGCTGACCGCAGTAGAATGATGATAAGTATGTCCAATGCGACTATTGAGAACCACAAAGAGATACTCAAAGAGGATCTCAAAGAGTATTGAAATACTTACCTGGCAGGGGAGATACCATGATCATGAAGGTGGTTTTCCCAGGGTGAGGCTTATCCATTGCACTCCGGATGTGCTGACCCCTGCAATTTCCCAAATGTGGAAAACTCAACTGCATAAATTTGTGGTAGTGGGGAACTGCGTTTGCGCTCTCCCCTGAAAAATTTAAAAAAAAAAAAAAGAAAAGAATATCGTAGAAGAATTCATGGAGGATCTTCAAGAGAAGCTTAAAGAGAACATACAAAAAGAAGACAACACAAATAAAAAGCTTGAGAACACAGAAACAACTAAATGAACTCAGAGATGATTTCAAAATCATCATTGGTTTCATTTCCAAAATTAAACTAAGGAGACTGTTAAAAAGACAGAGAGAGAGAAAGAGAATGAGAATTAAATAAAGAAGACAATACAATCTAAGAAAGAAGAGTTTAACAAAGATATGGAAACTCTCAGAAAAAAGAATCAAACAGAAATCCTGGAAATAAAAAGTCCCTTAAGTCAAATTTTAAAATACAGTTCAAAACCACTCCAACAAACTAGAAGAAATGGAAGACAGAATTTCAGGGCTTGGAGACAAAATTGATATTAAAGAAGAACTTTTAGACAACAGACTCAAGAGCTGCAAAAGGAATACGTAAGAATGCAGGGATTCCATCAAAAGACCAAACCTGTGAATCATGAGCATTGAAGAAGGAGAAGAGGTGCAAGTCAAAGGTATACACAATATATTCAACAAAATAATGGCAGAAAAATTCCCAAGTCTCAAGAAAGAGATGCCCATTCAAGTACAGGAAGCCTCCAGGACACCAAACCAAAATAGAACCTCTCCATGGCAAATTATCGTTAAAACAACTAGCACAGTGAACAAGGAAAGAATACTGATAGCTGTAAGAGAGAAAAATCAAATAACATATACAGGTAAATCCATCAAAAGAACATCAGATTTCTCAACAGAAACCTTAAAAGCAAGAACAGCATGGAGTAAGATATTTTAAACACTGAAAGAAAACAATTTCAGTCCTAGGGTACTCTATCCAGCAAAATTATCATTCAAAATTGATGGTGGAATAAAACGCTTCCATGATAAACAGAAACAAAACAATATATGACCACCATACTACCACTACAGAAGATTCTGAAAGGAATCCCACACACAGAAAACAAACATAACCATGAAAGTATGGGAAGTACTTTGAAAACCTATATTCAAATAAATTGGAAAATCTAGAAGAAATAGACAAATTACTAGATACACATGACCATCCAAAATTGAACCAAGAGATATTAATCACCTAAACAGATCTATAGCATGCAATGAAATCAAAGCAGCAATTAACAGTCTTCCAAAAAAAGGACTTGATTGATTCTCCACTGATTTCTACCAGACCTATAAAAAAGAAATAATACCAACAGTCCTTAAACTTTTCCATGAATGGAAAAGGAAGGAACACTTCCAAACTCATTTTATGAAACTAATACTACACTTAACCCAAAACTGGACTAGAAAACAAAAAGAAGAGAATTATAGGCCAATCTCTTTTGTGAACTTAATGCAAAAATTCTCAATAAAATAATGGCAAACTGAATTCAACAGCATACCAAAAATGTCATACACCATGATCAAGTCAGCTTTATCCCAGGAATCAGGAATGGTTCAACATATGCAAATCATTAAATGTAATACAGCATGTTAACAGAAGCAAAGACAAAAACTACTTGATCATCTCAATAGATACAGAAAAAGTCTTCGATAGAATTCAAAATCCTTTTATGATAAAAGCTCTGATGAAACTAGGAATAGAAGAATAGAAGGAATGTACCTTGATATAATAAAGGCTATATATAACAAACCTATAGCCAACATCATACTAAATGGGGAAAATCTGAAGCCATTTCCTCTAAAGTCTGGAGCGAGACAAGGGTGTCCACTCTCTCCACTCATATTCAACATAGTCTTGGAACTCCTAACCAGAGCAATAAGACAAGAAGAAATAAAAGGAATAGCAAGAGGTAAGGAAGAAGGCAAACTATCTCTATTTACACATGACATGATCTTACAGCTAAAAGACAAAAAAGAAAAAAAAAAACTCCTAGACACCATAAACAGCTTCAGAAAAGTAGCAGGACACAAAATCAATTTACAAAGAATCAGTAACCTTTCTATACACCAACAATGAACAAACTAAGAAAGAATATAGGAAAACAATTCTATTTACAATACCCTCAAAAAAAGTCAAACGTAGGAATAAACTTAACAAAGGATGTGATGACCTCTACAAGGAAAACTACAAACTATTGAAAGAAATCAAAGAAGACTACAGAAGATGGAAAGATCTCCCATGCTCATGGATTGGTAGAATCAATATAAAAATGGCTATACTACCAAAAGCAATCTATGTATTCAACTCAATTTCCATCAAAATCACAATGACATTCATCACAGAGATTGAAATATCAAACCTGTAGGTCATTTGGAAGCACAAAAGACCACATATAGCCAAGGCAATACTAAGCAAAATGCTGGGGGTATCACAATACCCAACTTCAAAGTATATTATAGAATCATACCAGTAAAAACACCATGGTACTGGCATAAAAACAGCTACGAAGACCAGTGGAACAGAATAGATGACCCAGACATGAATCCATGCAGCTATGGCCACCTCATTTTTGACAAAGGCACCAAAAACAATACAATGGAGAAAAAACAGCCTCTTCAACAAATGGTGGGATATCTATATATTCCACCTGAAACTATATCCATGTCTTTCACCCTGTACAAGTATCAACTCAAAGTGGATTAAGGACCTTAATGTAAGACCTAAAACTTTGAAGCTAGTACAGGAAAGAACAGGGAACACACTGGAAGCAACAGACATAGATAATGACTTCCTCAGTAGAACTCAATTGGTTCAGGAACTAAGAGAAAGGATCAACAAATGGGACTACATGAAATTAAAAAGCTTCTGCACAACAAAAGGAATGGTTTCTAAATTGAATAGGCTACCTACAGAATGGGAGAGAATCTATGCCAGCTATACATCAGGCAAGGGAATGATAACATATACAAAGAGCTGAAAAAACTAAACTCCCCGAAGTATCAATGACTCTACGAAGAAATGGACAAATGAACTGAACAGAACCTTTTCAAAGGAAGAAATCCAAATGGCTACAAAACACATGAAAAATTCTCACCATCCCTGGCCATAAAGAAATTAAAATCAAAACCACATTAAAAGTCCACCTCACTCCTGTTATAATAGCCACCATCAAGAACACAAACAACAACAAATGTTGGCAAGAATGCTGGGAAAAAAGAACCCTCACACACTGCTGGTGAGAATGTAAGCTAGTATAACCACTATGGAAAAAAGTATGGAGGCTCCTTAAAAATCTAAGAATAGATTTTTCATACAATCCAGCAACACTACTCTTAGACATATACCTGATGGAATGTGAGTCAGGTTACAACAAAGGCATCACACACCCATATTTATTGCAGCACCATTCACAATGGCTAAGCTATGGAAACAACCAAGATGCCCAACTACTGATGAATGGATTAAGAAAATGTGGTATTTATACACAATGGAATCTTACTCAGTCACAAAAGAGAATGAAATTTTGTCATTTGCAGGTAAATGAGCAGAACTGAAGAACATCATCTTAAGTGAAATTAGGCAGGCTCGGAAGGCCAAAAGCTGCATTTTTTCTCTCATATCTAGAATACAGACCTAATACAAATGCAGCAATTTTATGAAACACTGGTTACACTAAGGTGAGGTCATGTATGGGAGGGATAGGGTGAAAAAAGGAAACTAAGAAGTTGAATAAAGTTTATACACTCTTTGAACAAGAATAAATATAGGAATCTTAAACCAGCTGAAACCTCCATAAGAAAGGGACTAAGGTAGAATGAAGAAAACTAGAGGAGATAAACCAAGTGGGGTTATAATACATATATACATGGAAATATCACAATGAAACTCACTGTGTAGCTATCTTTATCTCAAACAAGCAGAAACATACTTATTTTCTTTTTTCTTCTACAAAATCGGAGAAAAGGAAGACAGAACAGGTCCTGCCTGGGGAGGCAGGGGGCGATGGTACCAGTGGGAGGCGGGAGATGGCAGGGAAAGGGGGTAGGAGGGTGAATACAGTGCAAAAATGTATACACATGCGTATAAATGCAGAAATGATACCTGTTGAAACTATTCCAGGAATCAGGGGAGAGCAAGATAAAGGAGAGCAGTAGAGGGAGGAATTCAAGTATGATATATTTGATACATTGTAAGAATCTTTGTAAATGCCACACTGTACCTCCATCAAGCACGACAATAAAGGGGAAAAAAAGAAATCTAAGAAGACACCTGAAGATGGAAGGACCTCCAATTTTCATGGATTGACAAAATCAATATTGTGAAAATGCCTCTACTTCTGAAAGCAATCTTTCAGATTGTAATCCCCCATCAAAATTCCCATGACATTCTTCACAGAGATAGAAATATCAATCCTAAAGTTCATATGCAAGCACAAAAAGCCTGGAATATCCAAAGCAATCTTGAGCAAAAAAGAGCAATTCTGGAGAAACCACAATACTTCATTTTAATACATAGCACAGAGTCATAATAATAAAAACAACATGGTACTGTCACATAAATGGACACGAAGACCATGGGAACAGAAGATCCAGAACTAAATCCATGTGTCTACAGCCACTTCATTTTTGTCAAATGAATCCAAAACATATGATGGAGAAAAACAGCCTCTTCAGTAAATGGTGCAGGGAAAATTAGATATCCACCTGTGTGTGGAAGACCTAAACTAGATCCCAAGCTCTCACCCTATACTGATATCAATTCAAAGTGGATCAAAGATCTTAATGTAAGACCTGGAACTGTAAAACTTCTAAAGGAAATAATAGACAAAACAATGGGGAATATGTATGTAATAACTTCCTGAGTAAAACTCCAATACCCAACTTCAAAGTATATTATAGAATCATACCAGTAAAAGATTGACTAATGGAATTATAACAAGTTAAAAATTTTCTGCACAGCAAAGGAAGTAGTCACTAGACTGAACAGATGCCTAACAAATGGGAGAAAATCTTCACTAGCTATACATCTGGCAAGGGATTAATAACCAAAATATATAGGGAACTCAAAAAGTTAACCTCTCAAAGAGCAACAGCCCAATGAATAAATGGACAAATGAACCGAACAGACAACTCTCAAAAGAAGTATGAATGAGCAATATATACATAAAGAAATGCTCAGCATCCCTGGTCATAAGGAAATGCAAATCAAAGCAATACTGAGATTTAACCTCACTCCAGTCAGAATAGCTATCATCAAAAACAGAAACAACAAATTCGGGTGAGGACGCAGGGGAAACAGAACCATACTACACAATTGCTGGAAATGTAAATTAGTACAACCACTGTGGAAAGCAGAATGGAATTTTATCAAAAAATTAAAAATATATCTACCATATGGTATCCAGCAATATCATTCCTGAGCATATATCTGAAGGAATATAAGTCAGAATACAATAGAGAAAGAAAACGTATTATAAATACACAATGGAGTATTATTCAAGGGCGCTTAGAGAGGCTCAAGTGGTAAAGTGCCTGTCTAGTAAGAGTGAGGCCCTCAGTTCAAGCCTCAGTACCATCAAAACAAAAAAGATTTGGAGTATTATTCACCCATAACTATGAATGGAATTATATTAATTTCAGGAAATGGATGAAACTGAGGATCATCATGTTAAACAACGTAAGCCAAGTTTAGAAGGACAAAGATTGCATGTTTTCTCTCATATGTGGAAGCTAAACCTAAGATATAAACTTATGCATAAATGCATACTATATATAGGTATGTATACATATATATATTTGTAATAATGGAACTGTTTGAAGGTACTAGGTGGAGGCTGGTGAGTGAAAAATATTGAAATGCATTTGGAAGAGAAATGATCTGCAGTGGGCATCAAACAAAGACAATGTCTTGTCTGGTCTGCTGCTCTGTCCCCATAACAACACAGTACCTGGTCCATGATAGGAAGCCCAAGAAATATTTGCTGAATTAATAAGGCCACATTTCCTGAAGCCTAAGGGGTACAAGAGAATAAACACAAAATGACAGATGAACTGTGAAAGTCAAGCCAAGGAGTTTGGACATTGCTCTATAAGCTCTAAAGACTTCCCAGCATTTTGACTTCATTGATAAAATATGAATGATACAATTGATGATGACCTACTTTAAGACAGTTGTTAAAAACTGTTAATTATAAGTTATCAAAAAATACATGCTAGTGTAACTGAAAAGTATTTGGGGAAGATTGGCTGTCAGCCAATTGTGTAACTTGTTAGATGGGCAAATATGGCCACCTTTCTAAACTTGGCTCTCCACTCTTACAAGATCAAAAAATAATCCAGGACACTGAACTGGGTTGGGCTGAAAATAAAATCTGGGCAGACTTTGTACAATTGTGCTTTTTATTTCTTTCTTGTTCACAGGGATAGCATATAAATTCTTTTTGAGTAGGGTATCCTGATAATGTTTTCTTTTGACACCATTCTAATTATGTTTTCAGTAATCCTCAAACAGCATACCTTGATAGAGAAATGATAAAACCATTCAATAAAGCAGCATCTACACACAGTAAACAATGAGTGAACAACTGTTTAAAATTGCCATTGTGAGCCTCAAAAAAAATCAAATACCTGGGTGTAAACTTAACAAAGGATATGAATGACCTCTACAAGGAAAACTATAAAACTTCTGAAGAAAGAGATTGAGGAAGACTATAGAAAGTGGAGAGATTTCCCATGCTAATGGATTGGTAGAATCAACATAGTAAAAATGTCTATACTCCCAAAAATAATCTACATGTTTAAAGTAATTCCCATAAAAATTCCATTCATTAAAGAGATTGAAAAATCTACCACTATATTTATATGGAAACACAAAAGGCCATGAATAACCAAGGCAATACTCAGTCAAAAGAACAATGCTGGAGGTATCACGATACCTGACTTCAAACTATATTACAAAGCAATAACAATAAAAACAGCATGGTACTGGCACAAAAACAGACATGAAGACCAGTGGAACAGAATAGAGGACCCAGGTATGAAGCCACACAACTATAACCAACTTGTCTTTGACAAAGGCGCTAAAAATATATGGAGAAAAGACAGCCTCTTCAAAAAAAAACTGCAGGGAAAACTGGTTAGCAGTCGGCAAAAACCTGAAACTAGATCCATGCATATCACCCTATTAACTCAAAATGGATCAAGGATCTTAATATCAGACCACAAACTCTGAAGTTGGTACAGGAAAGAGTAGGAAATACTCCTGAATTAATAGGTATAGGCAAGAACTTTCTCAATGGAACCCCAGCAGCACAGCAACTAAGAGACAGTATAGATAAATGGGACTTCATAAAACTAAAAAGCTTCACATAACAAAAGAAATGGTCTCTAAACTGAAGAGACCACCCACAGAGTGGGAGAAAATATTTGCCAGCTACACATCAAAGGACTGATAACCAGAATATATAGGGAACTTAAAGAACTAAATTCTCCCAAAATTAATGAACCAATAAAGAAATGGGCAAGTGAACTAAACAGAACTTTCTCAAAAGAAGAAATTCAAATGGCCAAAAAACACATGAAAAAATGCTCACCATCTCTAGCCAAAAGGAAATACAAATTAAAACCACACTAAGATTCCACCTCACCCCCGTTAGAATAGCCATCATTAGCAACACCACTAACAACAGGTGTTGGCGAGAATGTGGGGAAAAAGGAACCCTCTTACACTGCTGGTGGGAATATAAACTAGTACAACAACTCTGGAAAAAAACTTGGAGGCTACTTAAAAATCTAAACATTGACTACCAATGGGATTGGACTATGAGCACATGATAAAAGCGAGAGCACACAAGGAAGGGGTGAGGATAGGTAAGACACCTAAAAAATTAGCTAGCATTTTTGCCCTTAATGCAGAGAAACTAAAGCAGATACCTTAAAAGCAACTGAGGCAAATAGGAAAAGGGGAACAGGAACTAGAGAAAAGGTTAGATCAAAAAGAATTAACCTAGAAGGTAACACCCACGCACAGGAAATCAATGTGAGTCAATGCCCTGTATTGCAATCCTTATCTCAACCAGCAAAAACCCTTGTTCCTTCCTATTATTGCTTATACTCTCTCTACAACAAAATTAGAAATAAGGGCAAAATAGTTTCTGCTGGGTATTCAGGGGGTGGGGGGGAGAGGGAGGGGGTGGAGTGGGTGGTAAGGGAGGGGGTGGGGGCAGGGGGGAGAAATGAACCAAGCCTTGTATGCACATATGAATAATAAAAGAAAAAAAATAAACATTGACTACCATATTATCCAGCAATACCACTCTTGGGGATATACCCAAAAGAATGTGCAGGTCCAGAGGCACCTGCACACCCATGTTTATTGCAGCACTATTCACAACAGCCAAGTTATGGAAACAGCCAAGATGCCCCACCACTGACGAATGGATTAAGAAAATGTGATATTTATACACAATGGAATTTTATGCAGCCATGAAGAAGAACAAAATGTTATTTGCAGGTAAATGGATGGAACTGGAGAACATCATTCTGAGTGAGGTTAGCCTGGCCCAAAAGACCAAAATTCGTATGTTCTCTCTCATATGCGAACATTAGATCAAGAGCAAACACAACAAGGGGATTGGACTTTGATCACAAGATAAAGCAAGAGCACACAAGGGAGATATGAGGATAGGTAAGACACCTAAAAAACTAGATAGCAATTGTTGCCCTCAATGAAGAGAAACTAATGCAGATACTTTAAAGCAACTGAGGCCAATAGGAGAAGGGGACCAGGAACTAGAGAAAACAGTAGTTCAAGAAGAATTAACTTACAGTCGCCCATGCACAGACGGCTTGGGAAGATGAAGATGCAGACAAGGTGAGCTTAGCAGTACCGCGGTACTCCCACAGACAACCCTGGGCCAGAGCAGCATAGCCCCCTGGACAGACCAACCACTACCCGGGGAAAAAAGAGAAACTGAGTAATAAGCAATAAGAACAATAAAGACACGCGGGAAAGAGGGTGGGGCGCATTGAGTGCCGAAGAGTAGGGGAAGGAAAATCCTTCCAGGGACTGTAAATAAACAAGCTGGGTGGGCCGGAGAGGCTCCGGCAGGGGTGGGGGTGCACGCCTGGCAACCAGGAGCAGGAAAGCTTGTGAGAGTGGCAGGAGAGGAGGGAAGCCCAACTTCCCACATGAGCTGTAAACAAACATGGCGGCTGGCAGGAGCAGCAGCACCGCCCAGTAATCACGAGTGGGAAAGCTTGTAAAAGTGGCAGTGGGAGGAAAACTCCACAGGAGAGGGGGTAAAACCCACTTCCCACATGAACTGTAAACAAACATGGAAGCCTGAGAAAGCGGGTGCAGTGTCACCTCCCCCAGTGTGCTTGGAAAGGGGAAAGCTTGTAGCAGAGGGTCGTGCACAGAACGCTGAGTAAACAAAGCCTGTGGGGCCAGGTGAGTGCTAAGCTCACCCCTGAGATCTGCATAAATAACGCCTCCAGCAACAGTAGGCTGACAGCAGTGGGCAGGTAAGCCACAGCCGCAGATACCATTCACTGAAATGTCTCCAGACTTTTTTTTTTTCTCTCTCCCTACCTTTGATGAGAAAACAACTGAAATATGCCTGCATGCTGAAAAACTTACTGAAACTATATTGCACTTGAACTTGGGACACTTTGTGGGTTATTTTGGGGGTTTTTATTTTTATTTTTTTTTGTGTGTGCAGTTTTGTTCTACTTTATGCATCCCCTTTGATGAGACAACTACAGAACAACATCTGAGGCACCATCTCCAGGATTGGAGACTGAGACGGACACCAAAATTATTAAGACTGAAACTTTATTCCATTTGAACTTGGAGGGATTTTTTTCCTATTTTTCATTTTGTTTTATATATATATATATATATTACTTTCATTTACTTATTTTTTAATTTTATTCTTATCGTTATTTTTTTTTTTTTATTTTCAATCCTCTCTCTGTCTCTCTAAGGCCTGTTCAGCTTATTGTCGATTAGTACACTAACACTCCCTGTTTATACCTTTGAAACTTTGTTTGATTCCTTGTTTTGTTTTTTCCTACCTGTCTGTTTGTTTTCCCCTTTTCTTTAACTTCTTGCTTTCCATCTCAGCTCACCCTTCCATTCTAAATATTACCATTGTTATTATTACAAGCTAGAAAATACTTAATTACACACAGTACAGGGACAGTAACAACACCAAGGACAATGATGGGAAGACAGAAAAAAAAGGGAAACCAGTTTCACCACAGCAAAAAATTAGTACAGTAACCAGAGGGAAATGAAGAAAACAGAAACTCAGACCCAGACTCCAACAAAATGAAGATAAACTATGCCAAAGAACCCAATGAAGCCCACAAGAATAATTTAAAAGAAGACATACTACAGGTACTCAATGAGAATTTTATAGAGATGATACTGGATATGGTCAACCAAAATGTACAGGAGACACTCAAGAAATTCCAAGACAACAAAAATAGAGAATTTGAGAAAGCAAAATAAGAAATAAAGGAAACCATAGAAGCACTGTATAAATACCAAAGTGAAACAGAGAACACGATTAATAAACAGATAAATGAACTCAGGACAAAAATAGACAACATTAAAGAGGAAACCACTCAGGATATGGAAAACCTCAGAAAAAAGAACAAAACAGAACTACAAAACAAAATGGAAGGCCAATCCAGCAGAATAGAACAAACAGAAGATAGAATCTCAGAACTTGAAGATGAAATGGTAATTAAAGGAAAAACCGAAGAACTATTAATTAAACAACTCAAGACCTGTGAAAAGAAAATGCAAGAACTCACCGACTCCATCAAAAGACCAAACTTGAGAATGATGGGCATTGAAGAAGGAGAAGAGGTGCAAGTGAAGGGAATGCATAATCTATTCAACAAAATAATAACGGAAAATTTATCAAATCTAGAGAAAGATATTCCCATACAGATGCAAGAGGCCTCCAGGACACCAAACAGACCAGATCAAAATAGAACTACCCCACAACATATCATCATTAAAACAATAAGTTCAGAAACTAAGGAAAGAATATTGAAGGCTGTAAGAGAGAAAAAACAAGTAACATACAAAGGTAAACCCATCAAAATCACAGCAGACTTCTCAACAGAAACATTAAAAGCAAGAAGAGTGTGGGGTGAGATCTTCCGGGCACTGAATGAAAATAACTTCAACCCCAGGATACTCTACCCAGCAAAACTATCATTCAAAATAGATGGAGCAATAAAAGTCGTCCATGATAAGCAGAAACTAAAACAATATGTGACCACAAAGCCACCACTACAAAGGATTCTTCAAGGGATTCTGCACAAAGAAAGTGAAACCCAACTTAACCATGAAAAGAGAGGCAGCACCAAACAACAGGAAAAGAAAAAGCAAGAAAGTAGAGAGTAACCTCAACTTAGGTACACACAATCAAATCTTCAAACAACTAAGACAACTAAATGACAGGAATCTCCACATACCTATCAGTACTAACGCTTAATGTTAACGGACTTAATTCACCCATCAAAAGGCACCACTTAATGAAATGGATTAAAAAGGAAGATCCAACAATTTGTTGCTTACAGGAGACTCATCTCACCGACAGAAATAAGCATAGGCTAAGGATGAAAGGCTGGAAGAAGATTTACCAAGCCAATGGCCCCCGAAAACAGGCAGGAGTAGCAATACTTATATCTGACAAAGTAGACTTCAAACCTACACTGATCAAACGAGATAAAGAAGGACATTCCATACTAATAAAAGGGGAAATAGACCAAAAGGAAATAATAATTATCAACCTGTATGCACCCAATGTCAACGCACCCAATTTCATCAAACAGACCCTGAAAGACCTAAAAGCATATATAAACGCCAACACAGTGGTTGTGGGAGACTTTAACACCCCGTTATCATCAATAGATAGGTCATCCAAACAAAAAATCAATAAAGAAATCCAAGATCTAAAATATGCAATAGATCAAATGGACCTAGTTGATGTCTACAGAACATTTCATCCAACTTCTACACAATATACATTCTTCTCAGCAGCCCATGGAACCTTCTCCAAAATAGATCATATCCTAGGGCACAAAGCAAGTCTCAGCAAATACAAGAAAATAGAAATTATACCGTGCATACTATCTGATCACAATGCAGTAAAAGTACAACTCAACAACAAAAGTAAAGACAAAAAACATGCTAACAGCTGGAAACTAAATAACTCACTACTTAATGAACAATGGATCATTGATGAAATAAAAGAGGAAATGAAAAAGTTCCTGGAAGTCAATGAAAATGAAAACACAACCTACTGGAACCTATGGAACACAGCTAAGGCAGTCGTGAGAGGAAAGTTTATAGCCATGAGTGCATATATTAAAAAGACTGAAAGATCCCAAATCAATGACCTACTGATACATCTCAAACTCCTAGAAAAACAAGAACAAGCAAATCCCAAAACAAATAGAAGGAGAGAAATAATAAAAATAAGAGCTGAAATCAATGAAATAGACACCAAAAAAACCATACAAAGAATTAATGAAATAAAAAGTTGGTTCTTTGAAAAAATAAACAAGATCGATAGACCCCTGGCAAACCTGACTAAAATGAGGAGAGAAAAAACCCAAATTAGTAGAATCAGGAATGCAAAAGGGGAGATAACAACAAACACCATGGAAGTCCAGGAAATCATCAGAGACTACTTTGAGAACCTATATTCAAATAAATTTGAAAATCTTAAAGAAGTGGACAGATTTCTAGATTATATGATCATCCAAAACTGAACCAAGAGGAAATTAATCACCTGAATAGATCTATAACACAAAATGAAATTGAAGCAGCAATCAAGAGTCTCCCCAAAAAGAAAAGTCCAGGACCTGATGGATTCTCTGCTGAATTCTATCAGACCTTTAAAGAAAAACTCATACCAATCCTCCGTAAACTGTTCCACAAAATAGAAAGGGAAGGAAAACTGCCAAACACATTTTATGAAGCCATTATTATACTTATCCCAAAACCAGGCAAAGACACCTCCAAAAGGGAGAACTATACGCCAATCTCCTTAATGAACATTGACGCAAAAATCCTCAACAAAATAATGGCAAACCGAATTCAACAACACATCAAAAAGATTATTCACCGCAACCAAGTAGGCTTCATCCCAGGAATGCAAGGGTGGTTCAACATATGAAAATCAATAAACGTAATAAACCACATTAACAGAAGCAAAGACAAAAACCACTTGATCATCTCAAAAGATGAAGAAAAAGCCTTTGATAAGATCCAACACCATTTCATGATAAAAGCTCTAAGAAAACTAGGAATAGAAGGAAAGTACCTCAACATTATAAAAGCTATATATGACAAACCTACAGCCAGCATTATACTTAATGGAGAAAAACTGAAACCATTCCCTCTAAAATCAGGAACCAGACAAGGATACCCACTATCTCCACTCCTATTCAACATAGTACTGGAATTCCTAGCCAGAGCAATTAGGCAAGAAGAAGGAATAAAAGGAATACAAATAGGTAAAGAAACTGTCAAAATATCCCTATTTGCAGATGACATGATCCTATACCTTAAAGACCCAAAAAACTCTACTCAGAAATTTCTAGAAATCATCAATAGCTACAGCAAGGTAGCAGGATATAAAATCAACATAGAAAAATCATTAGCATTTCTATACACTAACAATGAGCAAACTGAAAAAGAATGTATGAAAACAATTCCATTTACAATAGCCTCAAAAAAAATCAAATACCTAGGTGTAAACCTAACAAAAGATGTGAATGACCTCTACAAGGAAAACTATACACTTCTGAAGAAAGAGACTGAGGAAGACTATAGAAAGTGCAGAGATCTCCCATGCTCATGGATTGGTAGAATCAACATAGTAAAAATGTCAATACTCCCAAAAGTAATCTACATGTTTAATGCAATTCCCATCAAAATTCCAATGACATTCATTAAAGAGATCGAAAAATCTACCGTGAAATTTATATGGAAACACAAGATGCCACGAATAGCCAAGGCAATACTCAGTCAAAAGAACAATGCAGGAGGTATCACAATACCTGACTTCAAACTATATTACAAAGCAATAACAATAAAAACAGCATGGTACTGGCACAAAAACAGACATGAAGACCAGTGGAACAGAATAGAGGACCCAGATATGAAGCCACAAAACTATAACCCAACTTGTCTTTGACAAAAGAACTAAAAATATACGATGGAGAAATAGCAGCCTCTTCAACAAAAACTGCTGGGAAAACTGGTTAGCAGTCTGCAAAAAACTGAAACTAGATCCATGTATATCACCCTATACCAAGATGAACTCAAAATGGATCAAGGATCTTAATATCAGACCACAAACTCTTAAGTTGATACAAGAAAGAGTAGGAAATACTCTGGAGTTAGTAGGTATAGGTAAGAACTTTCTAAACGAAACCCCAGGAGCACAGCAACTAAGAGATAGCATAGATGAATGGGACCTCAAAAAACTAAAAAGCTTCTGTTCATCAAAAGAAATGGTCTCTAAACTGAAGAGAACACCCACAGAGTGGGAGAAAATATTTGCCAACTATACATCAGACAAAGGACTGATAACCAGAATATATAGGGAACTTAAAATTCTAAATTCTCCCAAAACTAATGAACCAATAAAGAAATGGGCAAGTGAACTTAACAGAACTTTCTCAAAAGAAGAAATTCAAATGGCCAGAAAACACATGAAAAAATGCTCACCATCTCTAGCAATAAAGGAAATGCAAATTAAAACCACACTAAGATTCCACCTCATCCCTGTTAGAATAGCCATCATCAGCAACACCACCAACAACAGGTGTTGGTGAGGATGTGGGGAAAAAGGAACCCTCTTACACTGTTGGTGGGAATGTAAACTAGTACAACCACTCTGGAAAAAAATTTGGAGGCTACTTAAAAAGCTAAACATTGATCTACCATTTGATCCAGCAATACCACTCTTGGGGATATACCCAAAAGAATGTGACACAGGTTACTCTAGAGGCACCTGCACACCCATGTTTATTGCAGCACTATTCACAATAGCCAAGTTATGGAAACAGCCAAGATGCCCCACCATTGATGAATGAATTAAGAAAATGTGGTATACATACGCACAGGAAATTAATGTGAGTCAATGCCCTGTATAGCTATCCTTATCTCAACCAGCAAAAACCCTTGTTCCTTCCTATTATGGCTTATACTCTCTCTACAACAAAATTAGAAATAAGGGCAAAATACTTTCTGCTGGGTATTGAGAGGGTGGGGGGGAGAGGGAGGATGCGGAGTGGGTGTAAGGAAGGGGGTGGGGGCAGGGGGGAGAAATGACCCAAGCCTTGTATGCACAAATGAATAATAAAATAAAAAAGAAAAAAAAAGAAAATGTGGTATCTATACACAATGGAATTTTATGCAGCCATGAAAAAGAACGAAATGTTATCATTTGCCGGTAAATGGATGGAATTGGAGAACATCATTCTGAGTGAGGTTAGCCTGGCCCAAAAGACCAAAAATCGTATGTTCTCCCTCATATGTGGACATTAGATCAAGGGCAAACACAACAATGGGATTTGACTTTGAGCACATGATAAAAGCAAGAGCACACAAGGGAGGGGTGAGGATAGGTAAGACACCTAAAAAATTAGCTAGCATTTGTTGCTCTTAACGCAGAGAAACTAAAGCAGATACCTTAAAAGCAACTGAGGCCAATAGGAAAAGGGGACCAGCAAGTACAGAAAAGGTTAGATCAAAAAGAATTAACCTAGAAGGTAACACACACGCACAGGAAATTAATGTGAGTCAACTCCCTGTTTGGCTATCCTTATCTCAACCAGCAAAAACACTTGTTCCTTCCTATTATTGCTTATATTCTCTCTTCAACAGAATTAGAGATAAGGGCAAAATAGATTCTGCTGGGTATTGAGGGGGTGGGGAGAAGAGGGAGGGGGTGGTGTGGGTGGTAAGGGAGGGGGTGGGGGCAGGAGGGAGAAATGACCCAAGCCTTGTATGCACATATGAATAATAAAACAATAAAAATAAAAAATAAAAAAAAGAAGAATTAACTTAGAAGGTAACACACATGTATAGGAAATCAATGCGAGTTAACTCCCTGTATAGCTATTCATATCAACTAGCAGAAACCCTGTTCCTTCCTATTATTGCTTATACTCTCCCTTCAACCAAATTAGTGATAAGGGAAAAATAGTTTCTTCCGGGTAGCGAGGGGTAATGGAGGGTAAAGAAGGGAGGGTGGGTAAGAGATGGGGTAGGGGGAAGGGGGAAGAAATAACCCAATCATTGTATGCACATATGAATAAAATAAAAATTAAAAAAAATAAATAAAAACAAAATTGCTATTGTGCTAAATCAGGTTTGTTCACCCAGCTACACAATTTGGACCAAACATGATTTCCTTTGAGCCAACAAAAGCCTTAGGAGCAGACATTCAGCCCAATCTGCATACACCCACTGTTTGACTCAAGTTCAGGGCATTTTCACTTCAGTCTTTGAGAAATAAGACAGGTAAAGGTCCGTCTCATAATCTGTGATAAAGTTCGGCTTTAGCAAACTCCAAAAAAATAATATTGAACTGCATTGCATCTGTGTAAGAAATGGCATAATGAAATGCACTGAAAGGTGCTGAATAATAGTAGGGGGAAAGAGAGAGCGTTTAGAGGGGAGTTAACCTGATAAAAGTTCAACATATGCATTGTGAAATCCCATAGCAAAACCCCTTTGAACGATTAAGGACAGGAGTGAAAACAGGTCCTGTTGGAGGGTAGGTACCAGTGGGTGTGGAGAGAGTGAATGGAAAGGATGAACAAGGGTGTTGTTCACAGCCTTGTATGAAAACACAAAAAGGAAACACAATTTTGTTTGAAGAAGGCATGGAAGATGAGGGAGAATGAAGGAGGGGGTGAATCTCATCAAGGGACGCTGCATGCATACATGGAAATGCCACGATGAAATCTCCCTGTACAACTAATATATGCTAATAAAAAGATTAGAAATACCTGTCATTAAGAATTACTTTTCATGTTGACTATAAGGAATAACATTTTCCCAAACTTGAAATGTTCTTCGGTTACTAGTTCTGATAGAAATTTTGTGTCATAAACTAAAATTAATTTCTATATTTATCTTATCTATTGATTGTAACAATGCAGAAACTGTAAATAAACCCTTTAAAACTGTAACAAAGTAAATGGAGCAAGGATTAAAAAAACAAAAGAAAAAAAACAATAAATACAGGTAAGGATGCAGGGGAAGAGGAAACTTTACATATTGTCAGTGAAAAGGTAAATTAGTGCAGTTGCTATGGAAATCAACTTAGAGGTTCCTTTAAAAAAACTAAAAACAGAACTACCAGATGATCTGGCAATACCATTCTTGGGCATATATCCAAACAAATACAAATCAGGATACAATAGAGAAAGTTGTATGCCTATGTTTATTACAGAAGTGTTCACAATACCTAAGCTATGTGAACAGTCCAGATTCCTTTCAACCAATCAACAGATAAAGTAAATGTGGTATATATACACAATGAAGTATTATTTAGCTATAAAGAATAACAAAATTATGGTGATTGCAGGAAAATAGATGGAATTGAAGATCATGTTAGGCAAAGAAAGTCAAGTTCAGAAAAATAATCACATTTTCTCTCATATGTGGAATCTAGACCTAAAATATATAATACAGAACACACACACATATATAAACATAATTATAATTGAAGGACTGTGGGGGGTAAGCAAAAGAGGGAAAAAGAATGATAGATGGTGAACTATGTATGAAGATAGCAAAAAGCAACCCACTGAAAACTGTTGAAAAATGGGGGGCAGGCAGGTGGGGAAAAGAGAGTGCAATAAAGGGCATTAATCAATCAAGGTAAAATGTATGCATGTGTGAAATACCACCATGAAACCCTTTGAACAATTAATATACACTAATAAAATTTTACTTAAAAACTACATACTTTTCTGTATTATTATATTATTTCACAAAGATGATTACTTTAAGTTCTAATTTTTCCACTTCTGATTAAATTTAAAATTTCCAAATCATTAGCATACAAACATGTGAATAGTCAAATGTAAAATAAGAAGCTTCCTTAAAGCAAACTAATAAAGCAGAAAACACATTACCATAAAAGTTAAGTCTTTCCCATTAATAAAAAACAAGTTGAAAAGTTATCTTATAAATATAAATATATATAATCACAACTTTCTCTGAAATTCACATAATCTTGAAAGAAATGGTAAAAAGTCACCTAGCACTCAACTCTCTTTTTAATCTACTTATGATATTTTGCCACAATAGCAGTTTTATCACCAATACACTAATAGAAATAGCTCCAAAACCATACGTATAAAGGTGTGTGTGTGTAATCCTTTAGGACCCAAGTTTTATAGCACACACTTTTTTCTAGCAATGTTAGCACATTCACTTTCTTCCCCCTTGTAGTAATAATAATAGTAAAGTAACTTTTAAGTACTTGATGTAGATAAACTAAATCCACTTAATAGGATGAGAGAATTTTTTGTGGCAAGACAACTGGTACCTCACAAAACTTGACACCCTAGGCTCAGGTGTAAAATCAGGATGAGAAAAGATATTTTTACCTGTCGTAACTTTAGATTTGTCTCTCCATCCAGATTTGATGTTTCAATATAACACATCGACTGAGGTTCACTAAGGAAAATAAAACAAATAATATTGATTTAATGTCCCATCGCTAAATTATTTTCCTAATAATGGAAAGCATAATATATGACCTACATCAGAAACTATTCCTCAAAATTGAAAAGACTACAAACAACTACTTTTCTAGGAGGTATTTGCAGTTTGATCCCACCAGCCTAGAATTTCTCTTGGTATGAATTTCTCTTAGTATGAAAGGTCCCACCCTACAGTGCTGTGCACTCAACTTCAACCTCAGACAGAGAAACTGCTAAGGATGAATAGATTTACACAGTTCACAACTGTCACTTTGGAGTTAGATTTTAAATTCAGTCACCTCCTAAACTGGGTGCTTTATAACTCCAAAGACTCAGGCTCTGTGATATTTAGAATGAGGTTACATGTTCCAAGACAAGTGTGGACAGAGCAGAAGCTCTAAGACAAAAACTACATTTGAGGCTTCTCTGTTCCCATCTCACCCCAACATTTAGGAAACGAAGGCACTAAAATATTTGCTCTACCAGATTTCATTTCATGTCACATGTCATCTCACAATAATTAATCATTTTGGAGGAAAAAACACAAACAGTAATAAAACTTGTCCATTAAAGTTAACAGAGTTCTAAAATCTGACTTATCCCCTTTAGCTGCATCTCATCATTGAAGTATCAGGTTTTAAGTGAAATAATTTGTATTAACTTAACTAGCAAAAATTATATGCAGTAGTCCTTCTTATCTGTGGTTTTTCTTTCTGCAGTTTCAGTTACCCATGGCTAACAACAGTCCAAAAATATTAAATGGAAATTTGAGAAATAAACAATTTGTAAGTTTTAAATCATGTTCCATTGCCAGTAGCATGATGAAATCACATTCCATCCTGCTCT
Organism: Castor canadensis; assembly: GCF_047511655.1. Classification (NCBI taxonomy): domain Eukaryota; kingdom Metazoa; phylum Chordata; class Mammalia; order Rodentia; family Castoridae; genus Castor; species Castor canadensis. Next base: position 85,863,449 of record NC_133395.1, read on the forward strand.
GTCCTTCCTAGGATATGTTTAGGACACCCAGGCTGCACACATTCCTCACCCATTAGTCACTTATTAGCCATCTGGGTTATAAGTACTAATGCAGTACTTGTGTTCAAGTAACCCTTACGTAGTAACTGAGTGCTATGTCATAATGCTTATTGTTGACCTCACTACTACTTATCATGTAGGCATGATATCATTTCACATAATCATGGAAGAGGGCTGAGTACAGTACAATAAAATATTTTGAGAGAGAAACCACATTAACCTAACTTTTATTAAATAAGATTATTATAATTGCCATTTTATTACTAGCTATAGCTATGAAACTCTAACTGTGCCTAATTTACAAAATTAAACTTTGTCAAAGTTATATGCGCGTACAAACATGTATATATACACACACATATGTATACATATATATATGTAATCTACCTGCAGTTTGAGGCATCTACTACATTTCTTGGAGTGTAACCCCAAAAGATAAAGGGACTGCTATATTCCAAATAATGACTAGTATGTAGTGTAATGTTAAAACCAGCTTCCTTAGGGATCTACTGATATGATAAGAGTATGAACCTCGAAATCTCTATGTCCACTAAAACAATGAGAAAACTGCTTAAAGCAATCCATGGAGATTTTGTTCAAAAAAAATGGCCAAATCTGTTTTTTTAAAAAGTGAGCTTTGTGATGTTTCAACTTGCCCTAGTCCCATCATCTGCATTCTAACTCAATGGTAAATGAAAAATTAACCACATTCTTGGTACTGAGGAAGAAAAACAGACTGAAGATTTTTCAAAACCTAATTTTGAAGACCACTATTTGGGCTGGTAGAGTGGCTCAAGTAGTACAGTGCCTGCCTAGTAAGTGTGAGGCCCTGAGTTCAAACCTGAGTACTGCCACATGTGTTTTTAAAACTAAATAAAATTTATTAGAATAAACTTTTTCTACATGTTGTTTACATTTGTTTACATGTTGCCTATGGCTGCTTCCCATGTTACAAAGACAGTGTTGACTAGTTCCACGGGAGACTGCAAGGCCCTCAAAACTGAACACATTTGCTACCTATCCCTTTCCAGAAAAAAAAATTTGGAACCTCTGGTCTACAAGAAGACTAAAGAATGAAGTAGGGAAAATATTCTCCTGTCCTTGGTTTTATTAAAATTTCCAATTCAGAATAAAGTTCCTTAAATGTCTATAAACAGAACTAACCTGGAAGAAACCAAGACCATATCCGCAGGAAGGAACTCCCCATTTGAGGCCTTCACAATGTCACCCACATTTACCTTTTCAAACCAGGAAAGAGAAGAGGGAAGTGTGAATTTTTAAAGCACAAATAGAAGCAAAACATGTCACACGTTTTTAAAAAAGAGTACAATATGAAAATCCTTTAGCCATCCTAATACATTTCTTCATTAGAACAATTCTATTGCCTGCTGGGTGCCAGTGGCTCATGCCTATAATCCTAGCTACTCAGGAGGCAGGATCAGGAGGTTTGAAGCCAGCCCTGGCAAATAGTTCCACAAGACCCTATCTCAAAAAACCTGTCACAAAAATAGGGCTGGTGGAGTGGCTCAAGGTGAAGATCCTGAGTTTAAGCCCCAGTACCACAAAAAAAAAGAAGCATTCTATTTCCTGTTGGATACATTCCTCTAAAATAATCATTCTTAACTGGGGTGATTTTGCTCTCTGCATTGGCCTGGGAACATCTGGCAACGTCTGGAGACATTTTTAATTGTCACAACTGTGTCAGTGTGGGAGAGGAGGCCACTGGCATCTAGCCAGGGATGCTGCTAAACACACACGACGCAAAGCACAGCCCAGCATCCAGAATGCTCTTGCTCCAAATGTGAATAGTACTGCATGGCTCGCTTTATGGTCAGTTGTCCTCTGCTGCTCTGTGAGAGCAAAGAAAATATAAACAAGTATTTTCTGGAGATATCCTAGTGGTTAGCATAGTGCCTGCCCTGTGGTAAGAACTGACTATATGAATCAATGACTGAAGGCATGGGTGAATTCTAATGTGTAAATGAGAAGGGATAAAAACTAACACTAATACACAGAGATAGCATTATATGCTCTGGATGCTTTTCTTCTTGTATACTTGTTTTTAACAAAGCATTTGAGCATTTACGTTATATGTCAAGTACTAATGACACAATTCTTAAAAGGCAGAGCCTTTCTTGCTAGGCAACCAGAAAAACAGGACATCAAAATTCTTTTCTAAATCAATTTCTGGACCTATATTAGAAAAATATTAAGACCTTGCTAAGGAGAAAAAGAAGAGGGAAACCACATTTGTCTTTTTATAATGTAATCAAACAGATCATTTCTGTCTTAACTAATTGAGCCACAGACAAATTAAATACACACATCTTTGGGTATCTGTGGGGGATTAGTTCTAAGACCCCTGGAGACAGCAATATCTACAGAAGTTTAAGACCTTATATAAAATATGTAGTATTTGTGTAGAACCTACACACATCCTCCTGCATACTTTACAACATCTCTAATGACTTATAATACCTAATATGAAGTAAATATTATGGAAATAGTTGTTATCCTGTATCATTTATGGAATAATGATAAGAAAAAAGTCTCTGCATGTTTGGTACAGATGTAATTTTTGAAAACTTTTCCATCTGCAGTTAGTTGAATCTGTGGACATAGAACCTTTAGAAATGAAAAGTGAACCTTACTCCTCAATCAAGTGAGGATAGCCTTTAAAGTATAATGTGTCTTTAAAAACCGAGGGAAACTTTAATATTAGAAGAGAAATGAAGATTGACAATAAGTCAGGCCAGGTGACACACATATGTATAATCCCAGCACCCAGAAAGCTGAGGTGGGAAGATCATGAATTGGGCACCTGCCCGGGCTAAATAGTGAGTTTGAGGCCAGGCTAAGATATATAGCAAGACCTTATCTCAAGAAACAATGAACCGAACAAACACTGACAATAAAACATTCACACCTTATGTAAAGTTTAAATTGTAATAAAGTATTTATAGTTTATGTAAACAACTAACAGCAAAGTCTAAAAATTTAAAAGCATATAGACTTCCAACCAGACTTAAGTCCAAACCCCATTTTCAGCACTCACTAGCTATGCAACCTAAAGCAAGATACTTATTCTCTTTGGATTTCCTTTCCTAATCTATAAAATGAAGATGATATTATGATTCTCAAAGATATATATCATAGATAAAACTGTAACTTTAAATACAAGGTAGGTGTTTATTACGAAGTTAAAATACAAGATGAGTGCTGCTGATATGCTCCAGCTACATGGAAAGCTGAGATCAGACTGTGGTTCCAGCCAAACTAGGAAAAAATGTTTGTGAGAACAGATCTTAATGAAAAAAGCTGACTGTGACTTAATGAAAAAATCCCACCTATGGGAGGAAGTGTAAAACAGGAGAATCATGGCCCAGGCCAGTCTAGGCAAAAAGCAAGACCCTATCTCCAAAATAAGCAGAGCAAATAATGCTGGAGACATGGCTTAAGTGGTAGAGTACCTGCCTACCAAGTGTAAAGCCCTGAGTTCAAACTCCAGTACTGCCAAAAAAAAAAAAAAAAAAGTCAAAATACATTCTTACCTCTTTCCACATAATTGTGTGCCATGAATTCTGTCTTAATACTGAAAAAAGAAATAGCAATACATTCATTATAATTATTACATTAGGTAAATTTCAAAATAATTAAAGATGCCTTTTCACAAAAACTAAATGAATTTCTTTATAAAGTATTGTCTTGGTTAATCTAACCTTTACATAGCCTGCAAGAGTATGTAAGTTGTGCTCATATTTATCATATCAAAATGGAAAAATATGTATTATATATTAATACAATGATAAATGATACAGAGACAAATAGAGGCTATAGCAAGCAACTTCCCCAGTCTTAAAGAAGAAACAGTTTGTGGTTACATTGTAAAATACTGCTTACTATCCTGAAAAGCAGTATTATTTCTAATCAATTATAAAAACAGTACATATCAAAATTGGGACTTGGTATCATGAAAAGCAGTATTTTTCTAATCAATTATAAAGACAGACCTTATTAAAACTAGGAAGAGAATATAACACCTAGATCTTTTTGTTGTTTTGCCTTTCATTTACTTACTTACTTACGTATTTATTTTTGAGTGCTAAGATCACAGGGCATATTCTACCATGTCCAGCCCCACCCACCCAGATCTTTTTACAGGAATAATTCCCATATCCTGATTACTCATCCTTTCCATATTTTTCATCCATTTTATTATAACATAATTATTTATTCTAATCTAAGGAAACCTTTCTTATTTTTCTTTCTGTATTTTAAAAAATATTTTATAAAATACTTAATTATAAAACATTCTAAGTATCTACTTGGTGAACTGGCTATCTTCTCATAGTGGGGGGGTGATGAAAAAAAACTCAGTCTAAAAATCTTACTGCCTTAAGGTTCTCCAGATGCGTGTGTGTGTTTGTGAATCTAAAAGTGTCCCCCAAAGGCTCCATGTCAAAGCATGCTTGCCAGCTGATGGGTTTGTGAGAAGGGACTGGATCATGATGGGTCAATCCATTGATGAGTTCATAGTTGAATGGACTGTTAGGAGCTGGGGCCTGGTTAGAAGAAGTAGGTTACTGGGGGCATGTCTTTCAAGGGTATATCTTGTCCCTGGACCCCACATGCATCTCGTTAAACTATAATTAAACTCCAAACAAAGACAACAACAAAGTCATAATTCCACCTAACATGATAAAATATACTATGTACAACCAAAAATATATTAGCTACTTCTTTAGCAAGTAAAGTCTTTCAGCAATGTGTACTCTTCTCCTTTAGTGTAAATACTCCCTAACTTAAATACTATGCTGTAAGGTTAACAATACCTAAATATTGATAAAATGTCAACATAGCTTATGTTACATGATAAGGGGACAATAGAGGGAAAAAACATAATATATATACATACATACATATGAACGTATGCCTAACAAAAAGGAAATATTCATGATGATTATAGTCCTCATTTCAGTAACTTGTCATGTGGTCATAACTGGTATTTATGACTATCATCTTCCACTATTCATTTTGTGTTTGCTTACCTACAGCAAGCATCTCACAGGTTATGGTTTCTTACTTGGTGGATGACTCTTCATTCCTCAAAGGTCTAGGCCATTAGCAGTTCTGCCTGAATTAGGTTATTGTGGTTTACCTCTTGCCTTGATCACAGGTCATAGCAACACTAAGAGATGCTCTAAGGAATCTCCTGTATCCCAAACACACTCTTCCTTCCATCTGGTTTGGAGGAACAGTGTAATTCTCCCTTGGTAGTCAGGATCAATCACCCCAGCCAGCAATATAACTTCTTCTTTTTCTTGTTGATTCAGAAGCACTTTTTCTAATGGGTCCCACTAAGAAAGCGGTGCCACTCCCATTTCTACCACTTGCATCCTGGCTATAAGAGAAACAGCAACATATATTGGGCACTGATTCAGAGCATAAACAGCCTAAGGAGAATACTGACATATCTCTCTGCAAGGCACAAGCCTGTGCCGTAACTGAGTCTTCAAAAAACTATTCTACTATTCTACCAAGCCAGTTACTTCATGGTGGTGAGGAACATGATAAGATCTGTGCAACTGGACTCATGCCCTGGTTAAACTGTGATCATTGCTGTCATTCTCTAAGATCCATATGTATTCTTCATAGGCAAAGATGGAAAGCTAAGGGTTGGTGGAGTGGCTCAAGTGGTGGAGCACCTACCTAGCAAATGTGAGGCCCTTAGTTCAAGCCCCAGTACTACCAGAAAAAAAATGGAGAGCTAAAAGAGGATGCAGTAGGAATTATCACCCCTGCCTCTTTAACATCCTTGATGCTGGCACTAATCTCTGCAATCTATCTGTGAATGCTGTTTGCTTTGTGGTTTACTATTTTCTTAGGTAAAGGCAGTTTAGTGACTCTTACTTGGACTTTCCTACCATTATAGCCTCACTCCATAAGCCAGGGATCCAATGTGAAGAGTCTACCAGCAGCTTGAATATGTCTGTTCCAATTGTGCATTCAGAGCTGGAAAAATAATCACAGGATGGATTTGAGGACTCACTGGGCCAACTGTGAGAGACCTGAGCAAAAGTTCTATCAACAATCTGACCTCCACTAAGCCTGTACTCTAAGTGATGGAACATGGTGAAATTGTGGGTTTTCTGTAAGCAGTGTCAGTTCAATGCGAGTGTCCAATAGTCCCCAAAAGATCTGATTAGTTCCTTTTTCCCAAAATCTTAATTCCTTGGAGAAAGACTATAAATCCCTTTGGGAAAGGCTGAAAGAAAGAATAACAGTATAAATTTTTGGCAATGTACCCACAAGGGGACTCAGCTTCTTCTTTATTCATGGGGTTGTGTGTATAAACTAGATCAAGTCAGGGAACTAAGGTAGTAGCCATGATTCTCTTATTATTCACATTAGAATTTTCCTTATTTGACTTAGATTTTTTTTCTACTTGTACAGATCAAATAAGAATTTAATAGACTTCCTATCTATTTCACTTCTTGGAACACCAAACTCAACTTAGCCCTTGTCACAGGCTTCTATTCTGGTTTCTACTTTGACCCTGCTGTTCATTACGCTAACTATGTACACCTTGCTTTCATGATTGATGATTGCCACTTGGTTCTGGGAATACAATTATTCCCAATGTTCTGTTTTGGATTAAAAATCTCTGAAAAGCCCATATGTGAAAGTGTTGATGTCAAGCCTATGCACTATTGCGAAGTGATGGAGGCCTATGCACTATTGGGAAGAGGTGAGGCCTAGTGAAAGGAAGTTAGGTCATTGGGGGATATGACCTTAAAGGGGATATGGAGACTCCAGCCTCTTCTTCTTTCTCTTTTTACTTGTTGGCTGCCATAAGCTGAGCAGCTTTGCTCTACCACATGGTCCCTGCCATGATATTCTGCCTTGCCTCAGGTCCAAACCCATGGGGCCAAGCAACCATGGACTGACTGAAACCTCTGAAACCATGAACTAAAAGAAACCTTTCCTCCTTTTAAGTTGTTTATTTCTGGTATTTTGTCATAGTGGTAGAAAGCTAATTAATACACATTGCATTCAGGTACCCTAATTTAATGGCTATCGGTGAGACCTGATCCATAGAGAAAAGTGATGACAGAGTTTTTCAAGGATGTTATAGCTCCTCCCACAAATTTATTCCTCCCATTGTAGCAAAAGACACCTCTGGACCATCCAAGAGTGGGTTGAGCAGGTCTTAAGTAACAAATCTACTGAAACATTCCAATTACCCTAAGTCATTTTAGTTCCTTCTACATCGAACTAAGGTAGTTCTCACATTTCTAACTCCCTCAAGTTGTGGTCCATGTTTTAACCAACCAATCACACAAAAAGAATCCTTTCTAATTCCTTAATATTCTGTAACACTAAGTGCATAATCTCTGCTTAGTGGATCCATAACAATAAATTCTGCCAGATCCAACTATATATTTCTTCCATCATTAAACCATACCCTTAATATCTATTTTCTCATACCTTCTCCCAGATTTGTCTGTAAACATTAGAAAGTTCAAGTAGTCCTTCTGAAGTATAGTGTGCTTCCCTGTGGGTTTCACATTGTACTTCGCCTTTGTGGGTCTGCTGTGACTTAAGCCTAGTAATATGTCCAGAAGCGAAGAAGGAACACAGGGAGGGTTTTGAAGAGAATCAACATTTTCTTGCAAGGTAACTATTTCAGTAGAGGCCCTTGACATTTCCTCAGGAACGCAAGGTTAATCCTTTTAGATTGAGGTGCAAAGACTGATAACACCATAGATAGGTGGTGAGGGTAGAAAGGCTGTGGGAACTAACTGTAGGATAGAAAGGTTGTTTTCCCTGGGAGTGGGGAGCTTTCTTCCTCTGGTGGGGGGAGATGGAGGCTGTTTTCACTAGGAAAGAAGATCATTCAGAATTGAGTTCAATGCCCCCAGCTTCATCACAGTTCTTCCACATCTCCCTATTCCAACTTTCAGATCACATTCCTTCACAATCAATGTTCTCTCTTTAACAGTAGACACTTTGTGGGGCTGGAAGTTAAAATTGCTTTGTAATTCAACCAGTTGCGGTATAAAGATTCTGGGTTTGATTTTTAACAATCTCAGCCCTGTAGTTACAGAAGAAAAGGGTTTTCCTGCAGGACACATATTAAAAGCTTTCAGGTCATTTATGTGGAGCTTAAACTAAGAATTCAAACCACCGAGTTCTTCCTTTTCTTTCTCCACTTTGTCCAGTGCCATTAGGAACAATCCATCAAGCCCATTATATTTGCTAGTTTGACAAAATGATTGAAAGTATCATATGCACAGTGACATAGATTTGTGGTTCTCCTATGTGCTTGCTTTGGATTGTCTAATGATGATATTTTGCATATCTCTATTGCCATATCACACAATGTACCATCAATACTCTCTTTACTATTAGAAACATAGATATTAGTGTCATTAAATCTAGTAAGATTAGAGGGCCAATTCCAGAAACCCCAAAAACAATTCGGAAAACCTATCCTCAAATTCTGTTCCTCTACGGCCACTCTTGACACCAAACTACATATTAGTCTGTTTTCCAGAAAAACACAACAAATAATATATTTCATATATATTAAATATGTACATATATGTGCAGCCATACCTCCATATCTATAGTTTCCATATTCATAGAGTCAACAAACTGATGAGAGAGACAGAGAGAGAGAGAGAGAGAGAGAGAGAGAGAGAGAGAGAGAGAAGGAGATTATGAGAAATTAGCCCCTGCAATTAGAGGTGTCATGATCTTCAGAATAAATTGGCAAACTGAAGACTCAGGAGAGCCCACAGTGTAACTTCAGTCCAAAGGCCAGGAAGCTTGAGACCAGGGAGAGCATTAGTTTCAATATAAAAGCAGGAAAAATCCAATACCCTTGTTTAACACAATTAGGCAGAAGAAATTATCTCTCACTCAGGAGCTAGTTAACCATTATTCTATTCAGGACTTCAATTGATTGAATGAAACTCACTCAGATTATAAAGGGCGATATTCTTTATTTGGTTTATCCATTTAAACATTAATCTCATCCAAAAATACCCTCAGGGAAACACCTAGAATAATGTTTGGCCAAATACCTGAACACATGATAACCCAGTTAAGTTGACCTGAAAAATTAACCATCATACTTACCAATTGCATTCTTTGTATTCACTAATTGGTCTGCCATACGTCGTTTCTATTATGGGGAAAAAAGATGTTACAACAAAAAGTTTAAATGAGTAATTCAATCCATAGTAGAAGACAGAGTAGGTTTAAGAAATAACAGAGGCAAACAACCTAATTATAAAATCCTCTTTGACTGAAGTTGAGCACAATTTCATCTGACCCTTACGTGACTCCCTGAGATGCCAACCATGGGAGGCAATAGAGCACTGTGTGGATTTTTGTGCCGGCTTTCCATGGTTAACATCACAACTCTGTTACTGATACAGTCTTGTTGGGTCAAATGTATCTGTATCTCAACACAAATGAGTAGAAATACAGAGAGAGAAAGAAAGAAAGAGAGAGAGAGAGAGAGAGAGAGAAACAGTGTAGCCTGTACATGTTAAGTAGTATTTGACATGTAAGCACATTATTTATTACTTACAGTAACTGCATTTTGTTAAACACATAATTGGCAATTCTGGATTTTCCCCCCAACTTAATCTAAGGCTTCTGATTAAGTTTGAACAATTCTTTTGCCGATGTTACAAATAGTAAACCAACCAAAATTGTAACAACTGCATAGATTTTACTGAGGACATGTCTACAGGATAGCAGGAATCAGACAGAGGCAATTTTGGATAACAAGAATTAGGATTACAAGTTGCAGAGGAAGAGACTGTTAGAGTGATCCCAGTCATAGCAGGTGAGATTGGAGCAAGTAGAAAACAATATTAAGTATCTCCTAGTATTATGACAAGATTAAAGGAGAAATAAAGATAACACACAGTTCATGTATCCATCCCTTTTAGCCATTTAAGACTTTCATTGATGGTTGGATTATGTCTTAACAATACTATCATAGTTCTTGTGATAGCTAAAATTCCTGTTAGTCTCTCAAAGATATAAACCTCAGAATATTCACTCTTCACATCAACTATAGGCTTAAAGGAATTATATCAGTACTAACCAACTGCCTGACTACCTTAATAGCAAGGTAGTAGTTTTAAGAACATTACACTATGCAACAGCAAACTTACATAATCTTCTACAACCTCTTTGATGCCTGAAATTATAAGAATAATCATCAAAGGCAAGAGAGTTGTATATTTCCCTGTTGGAGACACATCTGGAATTTGCTGCAAAATAATCAGAGTTGCACTATTAATTTGATGGTAAGTTTTTGTTATGTTTTGCTTACATTCAAAGTCACACTACTAGGCCCATAGCCAAAGACACAAAGACAATATATATGTTAAGTAAAAACAGGAAGGAAGAAAACTTAGCATACCAAACCACCTCTTGAGTGTGATACTATCTATGGAAAAGTCACCAGGACAATTCTTCAACCCCTTGGTCATTATTTTACCTTCTTCACAGGATGTTTTTATTTCATTTCCAAAGAAATAGTTCAAAACATAAGGGTAAAGTAGTATCTTTTCAAAACAGTTCCATTTTGACGGTCAGTTACCTTCCCTGAACCTTGTTTCTTTTCAAGGCAGAAGAGAAAATATTGGAGTCTCAGAAGAATGATATTGGATTGTACTCTAAGACTACCCTACTATGCAAGTTATGAGAAGTAACAGGATAAAAACAGGCTATGGTGGTTCTCTTTTTTTATTTTTTGGCAGTTCTGGGGTTTGAACTCAAGGCCTTATGCTTGCTAGGTAAGTGTTCAAAGCCCTGCCCCTTAATACTTTAATTTTCAGATAGGGCTTCAAGATTTTGCAGGGATTAGCCTTGGACCATGATCCTCCTACCTCTGCTTCCCAAGTAGGTGGCATTACAGGTGTGTACCACCATGCCTGGCTTATTCTTGAGATAATGTCTTACTAATTTTTCCCAAGGCTGACCTCCAACTTCAATCCTCCTGTCTCTGCCTCTTGAATAGTTGGCATTATAGATATGAAAGGCCATGCCCAGCCTGAGGCAGTGGTGGTTTTCTGATGTATGCAGGTTTGGTGTGGAGTATAACCTTTCTAGATTTAGACAAGATCTTAGTCATGTATTTCTAAACTTGAGCCCATGTGGGCTTCCTCTATTGCCTTATTATTTCCTGCTTGCTTATCATTTCCTTGCAAAATGCAACAAATAGTGTCTATATTGAAGCTTCTGAAATTTCTTGTAGCACCTTTAAAAGGAGGCTCAGCAAGAGAGAAAGAAAAGGAGGAAATCTGGGGGTTCTTGGGGGTATCAGTTAACTCTGCGCTTTGCTATCTCCTGAATCTCCACTTTTCCAAGCTGAACTTTTTGCCCAAGACCACTCCCTGTCTTTTCACACTAAGGCTAACCAGAGCCGTCCACTTCACCCAGCAGCTCACCCCTGTCACTGTGTTCTCATTATCTCTAAGGTGAAGACCAAGCTTCAGAACACAGTAAAATACCATCTTGATAACCTGGCCATTGCTAACACCTCACCATCTTTTCTACTATTTACAGAATATCCCATATATTCAAGAAATATTTAATACTTTCAATACACATTTTTAAACTGATGGCCTCATACTTGGCTCTACCCCTTGAGCCATACCCTTTGCCTTTTTCGCTTTATTTTTTAAGTGGACAACCTAGACCACAAACCTATTTACACCTAAGATGACAGGCATGCCCCACCACACCAACTTGATTGGTTGGAAATGGGGATCTCACCAATTTTTCACCTGTGCTAGCCTCAAACTATAATCCTCCTGATTTCTACCTCCTGCATAGATAGGAATACAGTCATGTGCCATCACTCCCAGCTTGTATTTTACTATTGAATAAGGAATACATTTTCATGCTCTACAACTCAAAATATATAAAAGAGCTCACAGTGAAAATTCTGCCCTTCTCTGTGTCTGCTTCAATCCTGATTGCTATGGTTTGGCTAATGACCCCCACCCCAAAATCCCCTATATGTAAAGGCTTGGTTCCCAGAGTGGCAGTATTGGGAAGTGCTGTGGCCCTTTAAGAGGCTGAGCTTAGTGGGAGGTCCTTGAGTCATTGGGGACTTGACTTTGAAGGAACTATGGGACCCTGCCATCCTCTCTCTCTCTCTCTCTCTCTGCTCTAGTTCAAAGTACAACTGCTCACTCTGATAATGTATCACAATAGGGCTGATGCAATTCTGAACTTTGGCCCTCTAAACTGTGAGACAAATAAGCCTTTACTTTTTATAGTTAGTTGCCTTAGGTATCTCACTGTAGTAATGCAAAGCTGATTCCCCTCCAGAAAGGCAACCAATATTTTCAGTTTCCATGTGTTTTGCTGTCTCTGCATCCAAAAACCTTCCTTGGTCCTAGGCTTACTGTCAAGTTCCTCCTCCTCTAACATTTGCCTCAAATGCCACCTCTTTTCAATAGCTTTTGCTGAACCTCTCACTCCCAGAAGAGAATCATCCTGTACTCTTATAGCACTTATGAATTAGACTTGGCTCACCAAGGGCAGATACCACGTCTATTCATCTTTGAATTTTTAATTCTATGCACAGTTTTGACACAATATGTGGCTTTTGCAAAACGTTAAATGAATCCAACTCTTCTGTTTGAGGTTGATTCAACAAGTTTATTGGATTCTTATCCCAAATATTAGCAGTTTCTAAGCCACCATTTCTACTTTCAAGAAATTTAGTTTTCTGGGAAAAATAAAACCAGTTAAAATACATATAGTACAGCTGGGTGCCAGTGACTCCCACCTGTAATTCAAGCTAATCAGGATGATGGCAGTTCAAAGCCAGCCCTGGGCAAATAGTTTGTAAGACCCTATCTTGAAAATACCAACAGAAAACAGGGCTGGTGTAGTGGCCTACCAAGTGTGAGGCCCTGAGTTCAAAATCCAGTACTATCAAAAAAAATCTCAATCAGGAGTTTTGGGTTGGTTTTTTTTTTGGGGGGGGGGGTATAAGATCATGTCACCTACAAATAGGGGTAGTTTGACATCTTCCTTTCCTACTTGAATTCCTTTTATTTCTTCTTCCTGTCTTATTGCTCTGGCTAGGAATTCCAAAACTATATTGAGTAAGAGTAGAGAGCATAACAGAGAAAATGGTTTCAGTTTTTCCCCATTTAGTTTGATGCTGGCTTTAGGCTTGTCATATGTAGCCTTTATTATATTGAGGTATATTTCTTCTATTCCTAGTTTCATCAGAGCCTTTATCAAGAAAGAATGTTGAATTTTGTTTAAAGCTCTTTCTGCATTTATTGAAATGATTATGTGATTTTTGTCCTTGCTTCTACTTATATGCTGTATTACATTTAATGAATTGCATATGGTGAACCATCCCTGAATCCCTGGGATAAAACCAACCTGGATCATGGTGTAAGGTCTTGTTAATATTCAATTTGCCAGTATTTTATTGAGAATTTTTGCATGTAAGCTCATTAAAGAGATTGGCCTATAATTCTCTTTTTTCTGTTGTGTCTTTGTCTGGTTTTGTGATAAGTGTACTACTGGCTGCACTCTAAAAAGGGGGAAAAGGTAGCATAAAGGAGAAAGAAGGAAGGGGTGAATGTAATTAAGATATATTCCAAGCACTTATGTAAATATCACCATGTACCCCCATACAACTATAATGTATTAACAATAAAAAAATCAAAAAATCCCAATTACCCAAAAAAACTCAATTAGGATGTGGGCCAATTCATTCCTTGTACATCCACATATTTTTATCATTCAAAATATAGTTTCAGTGTCTTAATGAACACTTAAATTTTGTGATACTTCTCTTGTTACAGTACTTAAATTTATTATCTACATCAAACTCTCATCTTAGTCAAATGAGCTTTCACAAGTGTTTACTTAGACTATTTAAGAATCTTAGTCTAGTACAATATTCAAAAATATTACCTGCAATATAGTAATGAATAGGAAGAAAGCATTGGCAGCTTTGCTAAACTGAAGGTACAAATATCGAGGAAGGAATGACCACATGCTGTACTTTGCGGTACTACAGGTAAAAAGAAAAATACCACAGTCAGCTGATATTCTGAACTCTAAAGCATTCATGGAAAACATGGAAAACTGACCACTAATTAAAAGTGAATTAAAATGCAATGTTTGTTAGACACTAATCTTTTAATAAAAATATTTTTCCTTTTCTGAGAATACTCACTGTTACTTGAAAATGATCTCAGAATAAAGGAAGTGTTTTCCCTATTTTAGGAACTAAGTGCTATGAAATACACATGGAGAACCAAGGATTAAACAGAGTGGCATGCTGTCTAAAAACATCAATAGGGAAAGATTAAGAAGAGTGCCATCTTTCATTTCACTATGATTGATACAATTGGTTCATTTATTCACTCTACACATATGTGGAGCTACTGTGTACCAGGCACTATTTTAGGTCCTTGAGTAAATCAAGGAAAACACAAACATCCCTGTCTTTCTGGTGCCTACATTCAGACAGAATACAAAGAATAATCAGTATACATGAGAATAATCAGTAAACATTAGATAAGGTGGTAAGCAAGACTTATTCCACATTTTGTAATGGCCAATAATGCTTATGACAAAACTCCTAATAAAGCTATCTCATAGCTTTAAGGAGTAGCAAGCATCACCAGTTCTCCTTTCCCTCTCTAATGGGTGTTTTATCATTAAAAGATATCTTAAATCCACTTGTACCCCAAGGTCTAGGACTTGTCATAGATAAAATCCCTTTGTGTGTTTCTTTTTTCTAATTAATCAGACCCATTTAACAAGTATCTGGATTAAAAATCATAAAGACTATAATCAAATGACATAAATTCCAAATCATCCCATAAAAATGGGAGAAGAGGATAGGGCTATACTATAGAACAGATGGGCTAGGTACTGACATGTAGAATAAACAAGCTTAATTGGGGAAACTGAGTGTCATCAAGAGAAGCCCCTGCTATGATTTGGATAAGTGACTCAAAAAGCCCATGTGTTAGCACCAATGAAGCTACTAGGAAGTGGTGGAAATTTTAAGAGGTCATCTGCATATTGGAGATGTGCCCTAGAACCCCAATCTCTTCTTTGTCCTCTCCCTCCTTCACATCCTGGCCATGAGGTGATGTCATGTGCTGCCACCATGATGTTCTGCCTTGCCACATATGCAAAAGAAACAGATACAAAACTGAACTGGGTATACTAGCAATATCACACTATTTAAAAGTATATTTTAAGCTTGACTTTTTCTGGATTTCACAGGTATCAGTTTAGGAAAACCATGAGAAGGTAATCAGTGTGTGTTAATAATTCTTAAAATATTTTTTTACTAAACCCAGAGCCAAGTTTAAGAAAGCCAAGGTTTTCTTATCATCTCCTTTGCAAGATAGGTTTTTAATTTCTACACTTTCTTCACTTAGGATGCATCCCTCCAATGTGCTGATTTTACAGGATGGAGCCTCCAATTCTATTCTGGGCTTCACTCCTTTCCCACAACTGAGAGTTACAACTAAAACTCTAGGTCACCAGGGCTAGGCAGGGTCCCCTGAGCAACCATTCACCTTAGTGTCCCCTACCTCTTTGGATGACTGCTGTGCCTTCATTTTGGACCTCCACAGATATCTCCCTTTTCTTTGTGCTAATCACAATGACACATTTTTAAGCTATATGTGAATTCATAATCAAAAAGCTTAGACTAGCTAGTATATCCACACCCTTGTGTTGGTGCCTGTTTAAAAAAAAAAAAAGACTGTAACAATGCACACAAAAAGTAATTTCCTTTTGAAGGCTAATGCTCACTACAAGATGTCAGTGAGAGCTCAAAGATCTGTGAGGGTTCCTCTGAAAACACTTTGTCTCATATTTTAAAATGCTGCTAAAGAGTGTTATCAGTTGGCATGGCAATGACTGTGAGCAGGATTAAGTAAGAGCCAAAGTCATTCAGAGTGTGGGACCTTAAAGGTGAGTTGGAAGTAAATCCTCATCTCCATATTGAACAAAGGAATTTAAGGTTCCTCCAGGGTGAGAAGAACTACTGTAGCCCAAAGCATAGAACCACTCCATTTCATATTGCATTTTGAGGAAAGAATCACATCTTCTTCCTCCTCCCTCTCTTCCCAGGTAGCTATACTCTTCTTACCTGATGGTGTTTGTACAGAAAATGTTCTTAAGAGGGTCGTTGATGTGAATGGATCGGACATCTGGCGTGTCTGAGCTTTTGGGAGACTGGGGCCAGACCATCCTTTCTTGCACCTTCTGACTGCCCAAGGAAAAGTAGAAGGACATTACATAAAAATGCAAAGGCAGGCGGCTCCCACCTCAGCTGTGCAGGTGCCCTGGGGCAGGCTGCTCTTCTGGCCACCACCTCTTCTCCTGCCCAACCCACACCCCAGGGAGCTGTCAGTCTGGGCAGGAAATGGGGACAGGGTACACTGGAGGGACCAGAAGGCTCTCTGCCAGCTTCCACTCCCCTATCTCCTCCCCAATCCAGTTAGGGGCTGAGGTGATAGGACTCAAAAGCTCACACAGAGGAGAACAAAAAAGAGAAAGAAAACAGGAAAGGGGGAGAGGAACAAGAGATCACCTGGGAGTGTCTTGACTGAAGAGCTATCTCTCCCTTGTCAGAGAGGAGACCCCTAGTCAAGGCCGCCTTAATGTTCTCCCCAGCTTGCCAAAACTTTACACAGGTGCTTCTAATCACTAAGGTACAAACAATTACTTCAGAAAACTTATAGCTATAAATTCTTCTTCTACTCCCTTTGAAATGTATATAAATCTCTTTTAAAAGACTTTTGTCAGCTTTAAGATCCAGGGTATGTTTTTCTCCGGCTTTGGGGCATCACTTTGAAATGACACCATCAACGATAGGGCTCCATCTGCCAGTCCATATAGGAAACTACCTCTTGCCATGAAGGTAGGAGTTTAGTCCTCTTCTGGGTGAAGCTGGTTAGCAAGAGCAGGTGGCCTACAATGCCTCATCCCCACCTGAGTTAGAAGCTTGTCCTTTCTTTCAGCAGGATTAAGTCCACATGCTGTCTCCTATGATAACAGTCCTAAATAAAGTCTTTGATGTTTAACTTATGCAGTTTTCACTTCGACGTTAACACTGAGAGTCTAAGTCAAAAAAAAAAAAAAATCAGAGCAAAGAAGTCCGCCCTGGGAGAACTGAGAGGGGACTCAGCGCCACAGCCGCGCCCACGCACGGGAATCGGGAATGTCTTCAACACCCTCGCTGCCACCACACCATGCGCCCAGAAACGGGCTGCAGTCACAGGGCCTAGGATGGACAGCACAGAACCGCCAGGGTCCTGAATGTCAGCCAAGCTCCAACCCACTGGCCGGCCAGACGACCACGGACTGAGCTGGCAAACGCTGCCTGCAAGGACGCGGGAGGTCCAGGCACCACCGCAGCAGCCCCTCCTTGTCTAGCGAGCCTAGGCCCCACACGCGCATTTCTGGCACCTAAGCAGATTCAGGTCCTCCCTCAGTTTACCCCAGCGTGGGTCACAGCAGCCTCGGAGGAACAGACTCACATCCCGCGAGTGTTGGAGTTCCCAGTACTCTCCTCTCGACCCTCCTGATTGGACAGCTCGTATAGCTCCTTTGATTGGCTAATGACTCAGTACCGCCCCCTGAGTCCCTAGTAATTCTGGAGAGTCCAGACACAGCCTTTCCAAGTCCAGGCTGCTTTCCTGGGGATGGCTGCTAGGTGATAAGCATTTAGGGAGAACTTGTCCTGGCTTCCCAGCATGGACATCTGCGTAAGTTTAGAGTCAGCAGACCCTTCCTGCTGGAAATGGTATCGGGAGTGTCTGCACAGGGATTTCCAGGAACATACCTCAGTGAGTCTGTCTCTAAACCTGACATTTATATATTTAATCTGACTCCAACAACTCCATGAATGCCAAGAAACCAAACTGTCCAGAAAATGAGCCCTTACAACTGGAGTTCCACCTCAACTGAATCTGTACGTGGGGTCTCCTGCTTCCCAGAGCTCTGCAGCTTCTCACTGGCAACTCCTTCAGCTGTTCTGAGCAACCAGAGGCCATCTACACAGGAGGCCTACTACCCAGGAGGCAGCAAGAGGAACTCATTTCCCTCCTGTTGCAGGATCGAGACTGTTAGAGTAACTGGCCTCAGGCCACTGCTCCCTATTCACACCAACATTAATAAATTAATACAGACAAAGTTATCAATCACATTGTTTGAGGAACCCACAGGTTTATGCATAAAATAGAAATGGAAAATACCAAGATACTTTGTATGTGTTTTTGAAAGGCAAATAAGCTGTTCATTTGAGAAGACAAAGAGAACATACACTATTATTTTCACATTAACAAAGTCTTAGGTGAGACAGATAATCAAATTCAAACTGCTTCATCGACCCTCTGACCTTCACAGCATGGTTGTCTGTACCTGGGGATTTACACTCTGGTTTACCATATGAAATTTCCACTCTATTGCAATGCCACCATTAACAATACATCATTATTTCTGTAGCTAAATCCTAAACTTTGTGTAAATAGCTTTACCTTTCAAACACTGTTAACTGACCCCTGGTTGGAACCACCTGAGGCTCTCCTGATTTAAATTGTTCATTTGAAACTGTGTGCCAGGACAGACTATGGTATCTTGAATGAGGACCATGTCTCTTTGTTTCTGTTCTCCTTAACTTGTCACACCAGCTGCTCAATGAGGGCACACACAGTATTCTAAAGCTTTTGTAAGTAATAGGGTCTCCCACAAACCTGAGAAATCCACACAATAATTAGGGTACATGGATGCTAAATGCCATCCTCACCACAAAAGGGAGCTTCATTGTATTTGTTTCTACAAATAGCTCACAGCAGAATTTTGGAAGATTTTATTATATAGGCAAAATAGTTGAGAGAATTAAAGATGATACTGTTTGACTTCCATTCGTTTTTATGATTTAACTCTTCTTAGGTCAAGAAAGCAATAAAATTGGTGATGTTGATAAGGGAAAAAGAGGAGAGATGAACAAATATTTGTATTTTAACACTGTAACAGTGAAGAAATGGGAAATCATAAACATCTGTCAAGAGAAGAGACGAACAGTTGCTGGGCATGGTGGTAACAACTTTAATCCCAACTATTTGGGAGGTGGAGACTATTTGGGAGGTGGAGACAGGAGGACCAAGGCTCAAAGCCAACTGTGGGTAAAGGTAGCAATGACTTTATCTGAAAACAAACTTAAAAAGCCAAAAGGAATGAAGGGATAGCTCAAGTGTAGAGTGCTTGCCTAACAAGTGAAAGGCCTGAAATTCAATCCCCAAAACTGCCAAAGAAAAAAGAACAACTAAATAAAACCCACAATGATCAAATAATGAAATATTATAAAGACATTAAAAAGAGTGACTCTATCAATAGAGTGTGATAATGTTGATTTTAAAAAACAAAGTGGTAGGAAAAGATAGCTATATCTACTATATAAAATCATTTATGTAAGCTTTAAAAAGCCATATCTATGGCTGAGCATGGTGGCTCACATCTAAAATCCCAACACTGGGGAGGTAGAGGCAGGAAGATCGCAAGTTTGAGGCCAGCCAAAACATGCAAATAGAGTTTTATATCTAAAAAAGGACTAAAATCATGAATAACACATTGAAATTGTGGTTGCAGGTATCAGTGGCAGCAGGAATGACCCCGGAGATAATGGTTAAAGGTAAATGTTTGCTTTATTTTATCTCCAATGATTTCTTTTTTTAAAAGTATAGAGAAAATCATGAAAGAAAATATAACAAAATGTTAAAGGTTTATTTTGAATGGTGAATTTTATACACACATAGATTGTATTGGTAACCACAAATAGTTACGTTCAAGCTACCACAATAGTTTTTAAGCAGTAGGTAAATTACATATTTCTGTCCCTTTTGGATATAGGACACTGATTTTATCCTCTCAACACCCATATCACAGGATTTCCAAGGCAAGAACCTGGAATGAACCAGGAGTAGTCAGAGACTGCCTGATTGCATCTGAGGCAATTGAGAATGTATCCAAGTTCAGTTACAGTAACTGCTATAGAGCAACTGCCTTTTGCTTAAAGAAACAGCAAAATGAAACAAGTTACTCACCAGTCTTCAACTGGAGAGACCACTTTGAGTTATCAAACTGGTCCTTTAGCATTAATATCCTGAAAATTATTGCATAGCACACACAGCCCTAATGACCAGATTGATGCCCCTGGTCACAGCTTGGAGAGGCAAACCTTCCCAGCTTGCCTCGCACAGTTCCGGCAGTTGAGGGCCCTGCACTCCCTCCCCTCTAGCATGCCCTTCTAAGCCAGAGTAGCCAAGGTCCACACTATACACTCACAGACTGTGCTCTTATTGCCCCTGAATCACCTATATTCTTTCAGCTCAGCATAGAAGAATCTAAGAGGCCTGCAGTATTTAGTTCATTTATTTTTTTCCCAAGTGATGGAAAAAAGTATGCAATGCCCTTTACCAAGGAGTGACCCCAGCAGAAGACAGAACCTCACTGGTGCACAAATAATTAGCTTGATTTGGACTCTCAAAAATGTATACCTATTTCAAAACAGCATGCTGGGAACTGTGAATAAATATTTTTTGGTGGGAATGAGATTTGAGCTCAGGGCTTTACACTTGCAAAGCAGGTGCACTACCACTTAAAAAGAATCCATTTTGCTCTGGTTATTTTGAAGATGGAGTCTCATGAACTATTTGCCAGTTGGCCTCGAACCTTGATCCTTATGATCACTGCCTCTCAGTAGCTAGGATTATAGACCTGAGCCACTGGCGCCTGGCAATAATAAAAATTTTTACTTGTCAATTTACAACCACCTTTGTTGTTAAAAAAGAGAGGGGGGTGGTAATTTCTCACTTGAAACAACATAAACTTAATGTAAGTTTGGAAAATAACAATTTTTGCCACTATTATTGTATTATGTCATTGTTTTTCAAATTTTATGGTATCAGAAACCCTTCACACTCTTGAGATAGATAGATAGATAGATAGATAGATAGATAGATAGATAGATAGATAGATAGATAAATAGATAGATAGATACTGGGGTTTGAACTCAGGGCCTACACCATGAGCCACTCCACCAGCCCTTTTTTGAAATGGGGTTTTTTTGAGATAGGTCCCACAAACTATTTCCCACTGGCTTCTGACTGTGATCCTCCTGATCTCCTGAGTAGCTAAGATTAAAGGCATGAGTCACAGGCACCAGGCTCTCTCTTGTGTATTGATTTACATTGTTTGAAATGTAAATGTAAACCTATTTTTAATTTTTTGAGGAACCTCCTCACTGATTTCTGTAGGGATTGCAACAGTTTACTTTTTCCCCTTATCCTCCCCAGCATTTGTTGTTTTCTTGAGTGGCAATCTGACTGGGGAGAGAGAATTTTAGTATGGTTTTAAGGTACATATCCTTTATGGCTAAGAATGTTGGCCATTTCTTCATATATTTATTAGCAGTTTGTTTTTCTTCTTGTGAGAACTATCTGTTCAATTTATTTACCCACTTATTAATTGGAATATTTATTTACTTGCCGTTTAGTCTTTAAAGCTCTTTGTATATTCTGGATATTAATACTTTATCTGATAAATAGCTGGTGAAGATTTTCTCCCGTTCTATGAGTTATCCCTTCATTGTGGTAATTGTTTCTTTTGATGTGCAGGAACTTTTAAATTTTTTGTTGTCCCATTTGTTGGTTCTTGCTCTTATTTCCTGAAAAATTGGAGTACTATTAAGAAAATAATTATCTAGGCCTATATCTTCCAGAGTTTTTCCTGGAGTAGTTTCAAAGTTTCAGGTCTTATATTAAGGACTTTGATCCATTTTGAATTGATATTAGTACAGAGTAAGAGACAGGGACCTAGTTTCAGTCTTCTTACATGTGAACACCCAATTTTCACAGCACCATTTTTGAAAAAACTGTCTTCTCCAGCAGATGTTTTTGGCTCCTTTGTTAAAGATCAGATGGCTGTAGCTGTGTGGTTTTATTTTTGGATCTTTGATTCTGTTCCATTGCTTTTCATGTCTGCTTATGTGCCATTAACATTATGCTTTTGTTACTATGTCTCTGTAGTATAAAGTCTAGCATAGTGATACCTCCAACATTGCTCTTTTTGGTCAGGATTACTTTTGCTGTTTGGGGTTTTTTTTGTGTGTGTGCTTTCATGTGAATTTTTGTATTGATTTTCTATTTCTGTGAAGAATTACATCGGTATTTTTTTTTTAATCTTTTCTTTTTTGGTGCTGGGATCGAACCTATGGCAGGCAAGCACTCTGCCACTGAGCTACATCCCAACCCTACATTGGTATTTTGATGGGCATTGCATTGAATCTGTAGATTGTTTTGGGTGGTATAGCCATTTTCAAAATATTAATTCTGTCAATCCATGAATACAGAAGGCTTTCAATCTCTTCCTGTATTGCTCTGGCTAAGAATTCCAGTACTATATTAAATAAGAGTAGGGAGAGTAGATACCCAACTTTAAAGAAAATGATTTCTGGTTTTCCCCATTTATTGTGATGTTGGATATAGGCTTGTCGTGTATAGCCTTTACTATGCTGAGTTACATTTCTTCTATTTCTAGTTTCCTCAGAGCCTTAATCATAAAAGGATGTTGAATTTTGTCAAAGGCTATTTCTGTATCAATTAAGATGATTGTATAATTTTTACCTTTGATTCTGTTTATATGTTCTATTACATTTATTGATTTATGTGTGTTGAACCATCCTTGCATCCCTGGAATGAAGCTAATTTGATCATGGTGTATATGGTCTTTTTGATCTGTTGTTGAATTTGGTTTGCAAGTATTTTATTGAGAATTTTTGCATGTATGTTCATTAAAATGATTGCTCTATAATTCTCTTTTTGGTGGTGTCTTTGTCCTGCTTTGAAATAAGTGTAACACTGACTTTATAGAATGGTTTTGATAGCATTCCTTCCCTTTCTTTCATAGAAAAAAGTTTTGTAGTATTGGTATTACTTATTCTTTAAAGGTCTAACAGAATTAGGCTGTGAATCCATCAGGTCCAGGACTTTTCTTTGTTTGGAAACTATTACTTTTCAATCTTACTGTTTTTTGGTTTTTGTTCTTTTGGTTAAATTTTGCATCTAGAAATTTATCAATTTCTCCTAGATTACCCAGTTTGTTCAAATATGTTTTCAAAGTATTCTCTCGTGGTGGTCTATATTTTATTGGCATTCATTGTGATATGTCTTTTTTCATCTCTAATTTTATTAACTTGGGTTTTCCCCTCCTCCTTCTAGTCAGATTGGCTAAGAGTTTACAATCTTACTTATCTTTTTGAAAGACCAACTTTTCATTGAGTCTTTCTATAGGTGTTGGTCTTTATTTCATTAATTTTTGTCCAAAGTTTTATTATTTTTTCCATCCTCTAATTTGTGGTTTGATTTGTTCATGTTTTTCTATAAGCTTGACATACAGCATTAGGCTATTTATTGAGATCTGTGTTTTTTTGGTTTTTTGATATTGGAACTCATAACTATTGATTATACTCTTAGCACTGCCTTTGCTGTATCCCATAGTTTCTAATAGGTTGTGTTTCCATTTCATTAGATTCTAGGAACTTTTAAATATTCCCCCATATTTCTTTTCTTTTAAAATTAGGATATATTCATTGTACAGGGGGGATTCATTGTGACAATTCCAAATAGGCTTATATTGTACATTGGTTAGATCACACTCACTATCTCTCCCCCCTGAACCCCTTTCAGCCCCACTTAAAGCAATTTTCAAGAGGTTTCATTGTTCTACTTCATGTAAGTATATGAAGTTCATCAACCATACCCTTACTTTAATCTTCATTCACCCTACCTCCTCCCAGGAGTACACCCCACCCTATACATATTTTACAGCCCTATCTTTCATTAAGTTCTAAGTCAATAGTCAAAGGGGTTTCTCCATATATCCCTGCTGTATGTTTGTTCAACCCCTTACATTACTCTCCCTTACTCGTTCCCTCCCATCCCCCATTTGTCAACAGCTTTCAATACGTGTTGGTATATATTCTGCCCTCACAGATATTATGTATTACTGTATTGTTGATGCCCTGTCAGTCTCTTTCCCTCATTCCCTTTCCCTCAGTCCCCAAGTTCCATACTGTAGTTCAACTATTACAAACATGTCCTGCATATTTGTATATGATCATGTTTGTTTTGTGTATATTTTTATCTTTAATATATATTCCATATAAGAGAGAAAATATATGACCTTCATCTTTCTGAACATAATTTTCACTCAACATGATGTGCTCCAATTACATTCATTTACCTTCAAACCACATGGTGTTATTCTTCCTTATGGCTGAGTAAAACTCTCTCTCCCTCTCTCTCTCCCTCTCTCTCTCTCTCTCTCTCTCTCTCTCTCTCTCTCTATATATATATATATATATATATATATAGGGCATCTGGGTTGGCTATTATGAACAGTGCTGCGATAAAGATCAGTGCACAAGTGTCTCTATTGTGTTCTGATTTACTAAGGAAAGTAGATGCCCAGGAGCAGTATCAGTGGATCATATGGTTGTTCTAGATTTTTGAGGAATCTCTATATTTCTTTCCATAATGGTTATACTAATTTGTATTCCCACCAACATTGTTTAAAGTTTAAAGTTTCCTGTTTCACCGCATCCTCATCAGCATTTGTGGTTGTTTTTGCTCTTGAAGATGGCCATTCTAAACTGTGGTGAGAAGAAATCTTAGGTAGTTTTGATTTGCATTTATTTTATAGCCAGGGAAGTTGAACACTTCTTTGTGTATTTATTGGCCATTTGTACCTCTTCCTTTGAAAATTCCCCAGTTAATTCATGTCCCCATTTCTTCATTAGGATGTTTTCTTAAATTTGTTAAGGCTTGTTTTGTGTCCTACATGAAAGAATAATAATGCCATTTTGTGAATCGGCCAAAATGGCAGCCCCGCCCCTTAACAGAAATTCCCATGCTCTAAGACAGCCCCATCCCTACCAGAGACTACTGTGCCTGCACTAACTTCCTTAACTTCTCCCTTCAAAGCCAGTCCTGGCCCAGAGTCTGTGCTGCACCATGTTTCCCCAACCAGCCTGGCTGCTCGAGCCTGCCATTAAATTTTGCTCTCAAGACTTTTCTTGTGAGCTTTCTTTGTGAGCGGCATTTTTCCTAACACTATAATGTGACCTGTTTTGGAGAAAGTTCCATGAGCAGCTAATTAGAATGTGTATTATTTGGTTGTTGAGTGAAATACTCTATAGATGACTCAGGAGGTGAGGTGTCACATGCACTCCAGGAAAGTTCACAGCTGGCTCCAGAAAGGGCTTTTGTTGTGGACCAGCAGCATGGTGTGGTTCTATTTCTATTCACCAGGTCCCAGCAGTTTTCCTCAGAAGATTGCCTGCTGGATGCCTTTGTTGCTTATGCACCTACCTTCTCCATGTTTTCTTGTGCTGAAAGTTTCTGGTACTCAGCTCGGGTTTTGCGGGAAGTGCAGACCTGCAAACATTTCTCCATGTATTCTGTTGCTTCACTTGTTTTAGGTTCAGGCAGAAGTCTACTTCTAACAGACTCTGGGACTTGGGACATGTGTTCCAGGGCCCTCATTTTTCATGCCTGTTCAGGTTTGTAAAAGCTCTAGAGTTCGGAGCTGTCAGTAATCCACCATCTTGAATTCTCTTCCACTTATTCCTTATTGACCCACTGGTCATTCAGCAATATGATATTCAATCTCCATTTATCTGAAGATGTATAGTTTTCCTTTGCTGTCAAGTTCTCATTTTGTTACATTATGTTCTAAAGGGATACAGGTAGTTATTCAAACTTTCCTTGCTTGGTGTCCTGAGACATGATGTGTTTTTGAGAAAGTTCCATAGACTGCTGAAAAGAATGTATATCATGCAGCTGCTAAATAAGATAACCTGAAGATATGTGTTCAGTTCATTTGGTCTATAGTGTCATTTCATTTGAGGTTTCTTCATTGACTTTTTTTTGTCTAGATGACATATCTATTGGTGAAAGTGGGGATATTGAAGTCTCCAACTATTGTGTTGGGGTGTAGCTGCACTTTTAAATACAGTGTACTTTTTAATAAAGTTGGGTAGTGTTGCCGTTTATCAGCTGGACTGGGTGGCCAGAGTTGTAAAAAATGAGGGGACTACCGAGTCTTGCTCAATAGGCACTTTATTGAAGATCACTTCTGCTTTTTATAAACTCATTTTTCACAGAGAGCATTTGGTCAGAAAAAGCATGCCAAGTATTACATGTCAAGGTTACATTAGTACAAGGAAGCACAGTTAAAATTAACTTTGTTATATCTCTTTTAAAACTGGAACAAAGAAGCAGGAGAAGCACACGGTCAGCATAACCTTCTTATTTACATCTGAAGGACATGAAGCCATCTGGGGAAACTTGAGCACTGTTGTTTTTCTGGACATCTGGTTCTGAGACTTTTGCCTCAGTTCTTTGGAGTTTTCTCATAAGACCAGGTACCAAATCACACACACAAGTTCTGGTCCTGAGACTTTTGTCTCACTTCCTTGGAGCTTTCTCAGATACCAACTCACACAGGCAAGGTCCCACTGCTGGCTCCGACAATTCCCCCTTTTTTATTTTTTAAATGTAGCAATCCCAGCATGACCATGGCGTCAGAAGTTTTGTAAGAATTTAATTGTTGTTGGAGACAGGAGTATCCTATACAAAAAATGACAAGACAAACAATAAAAGTAATGCCATCTCCTAATAGACTATGCATAATGCTTTGAAGCCAAGACCTAGGATCCATACCTTGTAAAGCATCTGCAATGCCTTTTGCCAAGCCTTCATAAGAAATGCCAGGCAATTTACTTCTGAATGTGTTAAAAATGTCCCTTTTTAATTCTTTCACATTTAGGGTGATATTACCTCTAAGATTTTGTAAATGGTATTTTATTTGTTCCCAATTATATCGGGAAGCATTATATTTTGCTGGAGTAACACAATACACAGTAACATTCCAATCACAAGAAAACATTAGTTGGTGTTGTATGCTAACTATCTGATTACCTAGCCATGTTACAGCTTGTTGTAGGTCTCCTATTTTGCTTTCTGTCTCTTCATTGATTTTAGATTGGGTAGTCCATAACATATGTGATTGATTTTGCCATTGTGCAACAAACTCATGTGTTTGAACAGAAGTCTGTAACACTACTCCTGCCACAGCAGCCAGAGCAGCAATGGCAATCAGACCAACTATAGCAAGAATAACCCATTTGATAAATCTTTTTGATGGTGTCAATAATTCAGACACTACTTTAGACATTAAACCTTCTAATGGAGAGTGTTGCCATTTTCTTGTTAACTTTACAGGTAACCAGACATCACTTCTGCCCCTTAATATAAACAATGCTTGAGAGGACCAATTAATAAACAAAGAATTGTTAACACAGTTGTATAATTTACAATCAAAGCAATCAACATTTTTAGAATAAAATTAAAACTAAAAGTTCCAAGAGCTAAGACATATGGCAAACTGACACATGCTTATGCATAAAAGGATGCATTATAATCAAAGACATAGTCAGACCAGGAATATTTGCTTCCAGAAAAGTTTCCTTTCCAATAGGTCATTGGTGCAGAGGCAGCAACCAATTTCCAGATCTCAGGTTGCTCTGGATAAGTAATATTTTCTATTAGCAATCAGGGCCTTGGGGATGACATTCCCCCATCATGCCATGCCATTAGTCCTTTCATATGATGTTCTCTATGTAATGGACTATTTTGCCAAACAATTTTGTTAATATAATCACAGGCTGTCCTATTCCAATCTTCAGGACAATTGTGTACAAAGCATCCATGAGGGCCCCAATCAATAAAAGAGAAATTATGAGGGATACAAGTAACTTTCCAGCACTGGCAAGGCAGTTGCTCTAGTGAGGAGGAGAATATTTTCAGTGTTTATAAGAGATAGTCTCACACATTGGGAGATTGGGTTTTCCCATGTTAGTATTATTAATTTCTGTAAAATTTAAGGACAATGTCTCAAATAGTCCAATTCCAGTATGGCTTTCCTGTGTAGGAGGCAGTATGTTAAACTATGTTTGAATGCTTACAGGAAGACAAGGAGTTGGATGACCAATGCACAAAGGCAGAATTTCATATCCTAAGGATATATTCAAAGCAGTCCCTCCCTCCGAAGGGTGATTTGGTCCAGTACTTTTCCAAGGAGGAGGAAGGTGGGCAGAATCATTAGTAAAAACAATAGGTCCCCTTTCAGACCATTCCACTAATCTCAACAGAGGAGGATGGGGTATAAAGGCCCAATACACTTGTCCACTTACCAAAGATGCACAGGTAAGGATAGCAGCCATGGCCAAGAAAAGATTCTCTGGAGTGATGGGACTTTGAGTGGATCACAAGACGTTTTCACCTTTTACTGATAATGCTTTAGTTTGTCCCCAAGTAGGGACAGAACTTTTCACATAATATGGATTAGAACATTTCTTCTTAAAAGTAAGAGCATGTATCTTGTATGTAGCTGGTTCCATTTGTTCATCTTTAGGAGTCTCCCTTTGAGGGGCAGTCATCAATTTGTTGGACATGTTCATTGGTTTTCCTTGGCCTGATGCTCTGAAGAGGAACTCATAATGTTTTGGGGAATCCATGGACATCTGTAGAAACACAAGCATAACCTTTGCCCTTTTTAAGTAAGATCCCAGGCAACCAAGAGTTAAAAGATTTATACCAAATTGGGACTTGTATGTCTGGCAAAGAGGGAGGTTCACCAAAATGTTTATCTGCTGCAGTCAAAATATCACCCTGAAGTAAATTTAAAAAATTTAAAGTGATAAGTGTTAATGCTAAGGTATCTCAGAGAGTTCCCCTTTTCTATTTTTTAACAATTGTGTTTTTAAAGTTCTATGTGCCCTTTCAATGATAGCATGTCCTTGTGGATTGTAAGGGAGGCCAGTGACATGAACAACGTTCCATTCTTTACAAAATTGTTTAAATCGACGACCTGTATATGCAGGCCCATTTTCTGTTTTAAGTTTAGAGGGCACTCCCATAACTGCAAAGCATTGTAAATGAGAGGCAATGATGGCATGAACATTTTCATTGCATTGAGGAACAGTCCAAATGAATTTAGAATAAGTATCAATAACAACATGTAAGTATGGTTGCTGTGGAGAAAAGGTTATGTAAGTCACATCCATTTGCCTTAATTCATTATACATACACCTCAAGGATTAGCAACAGACAAGTGAGATCTACGATGTAAAGGAGCACATACAGGACAAGATTTGATTATATCATGAGCAGTATGAAGAGGAATTTTATAATGCACATGTAATGTGTTGGCATTAGTATGTAAATGCTGATGTTCTTTTTCAGGAGATGAAAACACCACACATGTAAGTTTATCTGCAATATAATTTCCTCACACTAGAGGGCTGGGCAGATTAGAATAAACCCTGATATGAATAACATATAAGGGATAAGTGTGGGTTTGCATTAGCTGTTGTAATGTGGGTAATAATGTTTTCATAACTTTATGAGTAGTAGAAATAAGAGCAGTTTCAATAGCAGGAAACAGTCCTACTACATGAGATGAATCTGATCCAATATTTAATGGTTTATCTGTAATTTTTTTGCAGATACTGCTAATTCTAAATCAGAACTGCTAATTCTACCTGTTGTGCAGAAGAATAATTAGTTTGAAGTTTCATGTAAATCAGGTCCATGCATACCTCCTTTACCAGATGATGATCCATCTATATAATAGACTGAAGCATGAGATATAGGATTTAATTTTACTATAGTGTTAACAATAACTGGAGTTCATTTTTAAAAATCCCACAACTTGCTTGCTGAGTAATGATTACCTATATATCCATAATAATTGCTTATACTATTACTTAAATTATCATTAAGGGGTAACAGATTTTCAAACTGTTTGTTAGTAAGAGGTAAAATAGTGAGTTGTGGATCAAATCCCAGGATCTGTAAGCATCTTGTTCTTCCCTGTATAATTAAAGAGGATATTAGATCAATATATGAAGTTAACACTTTAGTTTCTTTTTGTTTTAAATATAACCACTCTAAAGGAGAGTTCTCTTGGTCTAAAATTCCTGTAGAAGAATGTGGAGAAGGAAATATTAACAGGGAACTAGGTTTTAAAGGATCGAATCTTGTTAGAAATGCAGTCCATAACCATGACTCAAAAAAATTGTAATTTGTTTTCAGCAGCAGGTGTTAAAGTCTGAGGGCTGTCCAGAGCAGTATCACCTTCTAAGATAGAAAACAAATTAGTAAGTTTATAATTTGGTATACCTAGGGCAAGTGAACTAAACAGAACTTTCTCAAAAGAAGAAATTCAAATGGCCAGAAAACACATGAAAAAATGCTCACCATCTCTAGCAATAAAGGAAATGCAAATTAAAACCACACTAAGATTCCACCTCACCCCTGTTAGAATAGCCATCATCAGCAACACCACCAACAACAGGTGTTGGCAAGGATGTGGGGAAAAAGGAAACCTCTTACACTGTTGGTGGGAATGTAGACTAGTACAACCACTCTGGAAAAAAATTTGGAGGCTACTTAAAAAGCTAGACATTGATCTACCATTTGATCCAGCAATACCACTCTTGGGGATATACCCAAAAGACTGTGACACAGGTTACTCCAGAGGCACCTGCACACCCATGTTTATTGCAGCACTATTCACAATAGCCAAGTTATGGAAACAGCCAAGATGCCCCACCACTGATGAATGGATTAAGAAAATGTGGTATCTATACACAATGGAATTTTATGCAGCCATGAAGAAGAACGAAATGTTATCATTTGCTGGTAAATGGATGGAATTGGAGAACATCATTCTGAGTGAGGTTAGCCTGGCCCAAAAGACCAAAAATTGTATGTTCTCCCTCATATGTGGACATTAGATCAATGGCAAACACAACAATGGGATTGGACTTTGAGCACATGATAAAAGTGAGAGCACACAAGGAAGAGTTGAGGATAGGTAAGACACCTAAAAAACTAGCTAGCATTTGTTGCCCTTAATGCAGAGAAACTAAAGCAGAAACCTTAAAAGCAACTGAGGCCAATAGGAAAAGGGGAACAGGTACTAGAGAAAAGGTGAGATCAAAAAGAATTAACCTAGAAGGTAACACCCACACAGGAAATCAATGTGAGTCAACTCCCTGTATAGCTATCCTTATCTCAACCAGCAAAAACCCTTGTTCCTTCCTATTATTGCTTATACTCTCTCTACAACAGAATTAGAAATAAGGGCAAAATAGTTTCTGCTGGGTATTGAGAGGGGGAGAGGGAGGGGGCGGAGTGGGTGGTAAGGGAGGGGGTGGGGGCAGGGGGGAGAAATGAACCAAGCCTTGTATGCACATATGAATAATAAAAGAAAAAGGAAAAAACAAACAAACAAACAAAAATGATAATTTGGTATACCTAAAGAAGGATTAAGCCAATTAGTGTCTCCTAGTAACTTTTGAAGATCATTTAGGGTTTTTAATGGGTCTCTGTGTGGCAGATTTTTGAGGAGTTGCTCAACTGCATGACCTAAATATTGAAAATGAGTAGTAGTTTGTAATTTTTCAGGAGATGTTACCAATCCTCCTACTTGTAAAGTTTTTGGTGTGGTTTCAAAAATTTTATGCAATTGTTTAGAACATGCATGAGAAATTAAAATGTCATCCATATAGTGGATGATATATGCATCAGGAAATGTTACTCTAATAGGTTGTAATATTTTTCCTACAAAATACTGACACATAGTGGAGGAATTAGCATACCCTGTGGCAGCACTGTCCATTGATATCTTTGTAAAGGTTCTTGCTGATTTAAGCTAGAAATGGAAAATGCAAACCTTTCCCTATTTTTGAGATGTATTGATATAGTATTAAAGCACTCTTGTAAATCTAAAACAATCAAAGGCCATTCTTTAGGAATACATGCAGGAGTAGGCACTCCAGGTTGTAAAGCTCCTATAGTTACCACAGATGCATTTACATTTCTTAAATCTATAAGAAGTCTCCATTTTCCTGATTTTTTCTTAATAACAAACACTGGGGAATTCCAAGGAGAAAAGGAAGGTTCTATATGTTTGTGCTCTAATTGCTCTTGAACTAATTGTTTTAAAGCCTGTAATTTTTCATTATTCAGGGCCGCTGAGGAGTTCAAATAGGAGAATCTGTTTTCCATTGAATGGGAATAGGGTCAGACTTTATAAACTCAATGGCCCCTAAGAAAAACCCAGTCTTTCTCAATTGTATTTAATATTTGGTGTAATGATATCAGATTGTTCTTGTAAATTTTTCCCTAAACCTTTCCCAGGAACATATCTCATTCTTTTCATCATTTGTAAGGATTGTTCAGAATACATAGTGGGAACTTAAATTTCAGCATTCCATTGTTAGCTCCATAAATTCATAGGAATTTGGGTGATATATGGTTGAAGAATGGCCTGTAAATCTTCAGGACCTTCACATTTAAGTTTTTGTGCACTTTGTTGTAACTGTGATGCTGTCATAGTGCCTACTCCTTGTATAGAAGAATCAACATCTTTGTTGGGCCAAGTATGAGGCCATTGGTCTGAAGAAATAATAGAAATATCAGCTCCAGAATCTAACAACCCAGTAAAGGTTTTTCCATTAATTTTTAAAGTACACAAAGGTCAATTTTGTTCTTGTATTAATGTTGAATAATTAATCTGTTTATTATACTGCCACATCCCCCGTCCTCACATTAGAAGATTTAGAAATACCAATGTAAGGCAACAACAGCAATTGAGCAGTGTTCTCCCTTTTTAAAAGACCAAGGAGTAGAGACAGAGACCATAAGCTTCAATTCCTCTTTATAGTCAGAGTCAATTACTCCAGTATGTAGAATCACCCCTTTCATAGATAAACTACTTCGGCCAAACAACAATCCAACTGTCCCTTCAGGAATAGGGCCATATATATTAGTTGACAGTTTAAATGGGCACTTGTTGGGATAAATGTTAATATCATTTGGACAGGGAATATCAAGGGTGGCACTCCCAGCAGTAGCAGGCTTCAGAGATGAAATAGTTAATCGAGATCTGTCTGGACAGGGAAGAAAGTAGCCCTCATACTTTTTGGGGCCTGAGGGTGGCCCTGTTGCTCATTTCCCATCTGAACATTTTTTATTGGTAACAGATTGCCTTCTCTATCCATTTTTGAGCGATATTCTTTGACCCAATGCCATCCCTTTTTACATCTTGGACATATCCCAGGAAGGGAAGGGTTACCAGGTTTGTTATAAGTATTATTTTGTGCAGGTAATTTGCATTGTTTTTTCATATGTCCTGGTTTACCACAATTAAAACATTTGGCTGCTTTTTGTTTTTGTATTGCCATGGTTTCTAAAGCAGCAACTCTGGCTTTATGTTTGAAAGTACCTACATTATGACAGGTCTTCAAATAGTCCATAATATCACCAGTCTCCTTAATGATCGAATATGACTTTGGCAGTCCTCATTAGCATTATCAAAAGCCAATTGATGCAGTAAAATTTTTTTGTGTTTGATCTCCTCTCACCTGTTTTTCTATGGACTCCTCCAGTCTTCCTATAAAATCAGAATAAGGTTCTGTTGGTCCCTGTTGTATTTTTGTATAGCTGCCTTGATATTCTGCCCCCATATTAATTTTGTCCTGTGCAGCCAAAGCAACATCACGCACATGAGGCAAGGCAGCAGGGGGTATATTTTTAACCGATGGGCTTGTGACAGCCAAGCACCTATACCAGTCAGCATCTCATATGAAACAGCCTCAACATTGCCTTGCTGCCCTAAAGCTCTAACTCTTTCATGGGCTTCATCAGATAACCACATTTTCCATTGCAAAAATTCTGCTGATGATTATGTCATTTTTGCCACAATATGAAAATCATAGGGAATTCACCCAGCATCATTGCTCCATCCTGCCAAATATTCCCTATAAAAAAGGAGAAGCAGGACCATAAGTTGCACAAGCCTTCTTAAAGTCTTTTATAAGATTCATATCCAGTCCATTATAAGTGTTACTGCCATTCATATTAAACATAACAGGAAACAGCAGTCACAACTGATGTGGCCGTGGGGGGATGGGAATGCAAGCTACTAATGGAGGGTCATTCTTTCTTTCCAAGCCCTTGTCGGGTCGAATATGTAAATAATGCATTTCCTCTTTAATGTTTCCCATTTCAGGATATTTATCCCAATCCTCTTCCTCTGGAGGAGGATAAAGATCAGAAGTTTCTCTCGGAGGAGCCGTCGCAATTGGAGGTGCTGCAAGCGGTGGTTTACTTTCAGTTTCCTCCAGCACAGTAAAGCCATGACTAAAGCGCATTTTACTTTCCTTAGTTATTTTTTCCACATCTCCTGTATCTAATTTATACTCATGAAGGGATGCAACAGTCTCTTTTTCTAAATTTTTTTCTCTTCTCTCTCCCCTAAGTATAAGAATTACAGATTTAACCAGAGCCCATGTTATCCAAAAATGAACAGGTGTCTTTTCTCTGTCTGTATGCCTTTTCAACATTTTTACATGCTCACTCCCAAACTTCTTCATCTAAAGTACCTTCCTCAGGAAACCAAGGATTATACTCACAAATTACTTCTAAACAGTCCTTTAACTGCTGTTTGGAAGCTCAAGCTCCTCCTTGTAACAAAAAATGATGCACAAGTGAAAGAAAAGGCTGGGACTTTGCCCCAGCTTGTCTCACTTACCTCCTTCTGTGAGGGTCTCCACATCACTTTCAAAATTATCCTTCAGGTCCCTGTTTCAGGGCACCAACTGTTGCCATTTATCGGTTGGACCTGAGTGACCAGAGCTGTAAAAGATGAGGGGACTACCGAGTCTTGCTCAACAGCCACTTTAATGAAGATCACTTCTGCTTTTTATAAACTCCTTTTTCACAGAGACCGTTTGGTCAGAAAAAGCATGCCAAGTATTGCATGTCAAGGTTATATTAGTACAAGGAAGCACAGTTAAAATTAACTCTTTGTTATGTCTCCTTTAAAACGGGAACAAAGCAAAAGCACACGGTCAGCAGAGTACATTTGGTACATTCACCTTAATAATTGTTATTTCCTCCTAATTGATTGTTCCATTCATCAGTATGAAGTGACCTTCTCTTTATCTTCTATCTTAAGTTTGAAGTCCACTTTATGAGATATGAGTATAGCTTCTCTTACTTGCTTTGGTAGTCCATTTGTTTGGAATATCTTTTTATATCCTTTCACTCTAAGTCAATGTTTATTTTTCTCAGTGAGATGCATTTCTTGTAGGCAACAAATGGTGAGGTCTTGCTTTTTAATCCAACTCAGGATTTTTTGTCTGATTTGAAAATTGAGATGATTAGCATTCGGTATTAATATAGAAAGGATTATAGTAATTCCTGCAACTTATTGCTTTTTTAGTATTTGATTCTTCCCTATTCTTCATGTGTTTATCTACTTCTCTGGTGAGATTTATATTTTTCCATATTTTTATCTCTACATTTATCTTCCTCTTCTGTGAAGTAAGATTCCTTTGAGTATCTTCTGCTGTGCTGCTTTAGTGCTCATAAATTGCTTTAGGTTTTGTTTATTATTTAAGGTTTTTATTTCTTCTGTTATGAATGATAGATTTGCTTTATAGAGTAATCTAGATTGGCAGTTGTTTTCTATCAGTGCTTGAAACACATCATTCCATGCCTCCCTGGATTTTAAGGTATCTGTTTCGAAATTGCTGTTACTCTCATAGCTTTGCCTCTTCATACTCCCAAGTGTGGGAAC
This sequence comes from Castor canadensis, assembly GCF_047511655.1. Classification (NCBI taxonomy): domain Eukaryota; kingdom Metazoa; phylum Chordata; class Mammalia; order Rodentia; family Castoridae; genus Castor; species Castor canadensis. The sequence goes on from NC_133395.1 coordinate 85,899,302, forward strand.
CTTTAATCAGCCCACTTAGCCAAAATTCTTCTCAGGAGTCAGATGTATTTGCATCTGTGCAGTGGTCTTAGCTGGGCAGTGTCCCTCAATGGTAATACTGCTTAAAAGAAAGTTCACACACCTTCACTTACCCACCAGAAGAGGGCCATGTGTGGGAGCTTTAATCAGCCCATTTAGCCAAAAGGTTTCTCAGGGGTCAGATGTATTTGCATTCTCATGATGGGCCTGACTGGGAAGCAGTCCTCAAGGGTAGCGCTGGTTATAATAAAGTTTGTGTAGCTTCCCCCACCCACTGGTCCAGTGTGGGAGCCTTTAATCATTCCACTTAGTCAAAAGTTTTCTTGGGGGTCAGATATTCCTGCATCAGTTCACTGGGCTGGCCTGTGCAGTGGTCCATAGGACTGAAACTGCTTGACTTCCTCGCTTATTTCCATGTTGCCTCACACAGACACCAGTAGACTTCTGTCCAGTAGCCCATGCAAGGCTTTCCAAACTTCTCTTAGCTCTCCATGCAATTGTTTTGTTCACAGGGTGGCCCATGCACATGGCTCTTTCCAGAGGCAAGTCAAACTAGAACAGTAAAAAATAAATAAAACAGGCTGTAAGGTGCAAGGGTGGAACAGATCCACACTATGACACATTTGCACTTTTCGCAGTTTAGAGTTTGCTATTTCCTGATTTTTCTCTAACTATTATTTGTCCTTATCCTAGTACCTTCTTTAACTTACTAACTTGCCCATCTCTTCTTGTAAAACCTGAGGTTTTATTTATGGTTCATGAAGACACAGAAAAGTGATGCTTGTCAGCAATTCACGATCTTGGATAAGTCTATAAAGAGTAATTTGCTAACAAAGCAAAGTATACCTCAAAAGTTGAGGAGGGCAGTTCAGGTAAAGATTGCCTTGTGAAAAATGTTGACAGTGGTTTTATACTGTAAGGTGAGGCTATTAGGTGGCATGATATCAGTGCTCTCACCTTTAGGCTCTCCTCAAATGGTTCAGCCACTGTGTGCACCCAGGTGTGCAAAGGAATGTATCTGCTCATTTGATCTGCTTTGACCTTCCTATTTGATTTTCCTTGATCTTCCCATTTGATCCTCTTTGCCCTTCCTAATTTACCCTTAATACGGGGAATTCATAGAAACACTATCTTAATTAGTGGTCCAGAGCATGGGTCATCTGGGGCTTTTAGGATGAAGTCTTTAGCCCAGGGAATTTTCCTATTCCTGCTCATGTCTTATCCATCTGCCCATGCTAACATTCCCCCTCAAGAGCTCAGGACCCTGAATTCTTTCAGGGGTATGAATGTGAGATCCATCAATGTGCATACTCAGAGTCTTACTCCTTGTCAAAAAATGTGGCAATTTATTGGGCTCTTGTAGAGATGGCTGCTGAGAGTATTGCCTTTCCATTGCTGGACCAGCAGGCCAATAGTTTTCATGAAATGAATCAGTCATCATATCCAAGGGTGAAAAAGTGCTCTGTAGACTGGAGGCAAGAAATTTTAAAAGGGTTATAAAAATCAGAGGGCCAAATAAGACAAGTAGCAGGATTAGGAGTAGGAGGAAGGAGATAGAAACAAAGGTACAGTCAAGGTGATCATTATTTTAAGATTGATCAGGCAGGGGCTTGTCAGGATGAGAAAGACATTGCTACTGGGGGTGGGGAGTAGAATTTTGTCCATCCATCCTGTTTTCTTAGAATCAAAAGTAACCTAAGAGGTCAATGGCTCAGAGCAAAGAAGATAGATATAAAATAGAGGGACAGCATTTGCAGTCCCATATGAAGAGTCACTCTTTTTTTTTTTTTTTAGCAAAAGCAGTTTTTGTTTTAACTTTTTATCAGCATATAATAGTTGTACAGGGGGACACATTGTGATATTTACATATGTGCTTACAATATGTCATAATTAGATTTACCCCCTCCATTGTTCTCCATTCCCTGCCCCCTTCTGAGAACAATTTCAACAAGTGTCATTGTTCTATTTTCATGTATGAATACAAAATACACCCACTATATTCACCCCCATTCACTCTTTCCTTATGCCCCCCCACCACACACACTGGTACCCATGCCTGTAAAAGGCCTGTTTTACCTTCCTGTCCTTCATTTCTTAAGTGTATATTGATAGTCCAAAGGGGTTTTGCCTTGACATTTAGACTTGTATATACTGTGTTTTAATCAGATTAACACCCCCATTACTTTCTCTTTCTCTCTAACTCTGCTTCCTTATTTTTCAACAGTTTAAAGTGCATTGTTATATCATCATATATAGAAGGAATGTTTCAATATTATTCATTCTCTAACATTCTCTTTCCTTCTCCCATCTCCTGAAGTCCCTTCAGACAGATCCACTAATACAATCTTGTTCTCCTCTCTCTCTCTCTCTCTATATATATAATATAATGTGTATATACATATATAATCATATGTATATTTATGTGTACATTTGACTTATAGGTCTAGCTTCCACATATGACCTTTAACCTTTTCAGCTTGGATTACTCCGCTTAATATGAAGTTGTCTAGTTCAGTCCATTTACCTGAAGCAACATAATTTCATTCTTCTTTAAGGTTGAATAATACTCCATTGTGTGTATATAGCATACTTTTTTAGTCAATTCATCAGTTGTGGGGAACCTGGGCTGTTATCAAAGCTTGGCTATTGTGAATAGTACTGCAATGCACAAATGTATGCAAGTGACTGAATTCTATCCTGCAGCATGTTCCTTAGAGTAGAGCACAGGAGTGGAATCTCTGGATTATATGGTAGCTCCATTTTCAGTTTTTTTGAGGAATCTCCATACTGCTTTCTACAGAAGTTGTACTAATTTACATTCCAACCAACAGTGTGTGAAGGTTCCTTTTTCCCCACATCCTCACCAGCATTTGTTGTTGTTTTTATTACTGTTGGTAGCCATTCTGACTGCAGTGAAATGGAATCACAATGTTGTTTTGATTTGCATTTTCTTTTGGCCAAAGATATTGAGCATTCATATATTTATTGGCCATTTGTACTTGTTCTTTTGAGAATTGTCTGTTCAGTTCATTTGCCCATTTATTTAGTGGGTTTTTGATTCTTTGAGGGGTTAGTGTTTTGAGCTCCCTATATATTCTGGTTATTAATTCCTTGTCAGATGTATAGCTGGCAAAGATTTTCTCTCATTCTGTAGGCTGGCTCTCCAGTCTGGCAGTCTGGTGACTGTTTCTTTTGCTGTGCAGAAGCTTTTTGATTTCACACACTCCCATTTGTTAATCCTTTCCTTAATTGTTGAATTATTGGAGTTCTAGTCATAAAGTGATAACCTATGCCTATGTGGAACAATGTTTTCTCTGGAGTAATTTTACTGTTTCAGATCTTACATTAAAATCTTTAATCCACTTTGAATTGATGTTAGTACAAAGTGAGAGTCTGGGATCTAGTTTCAGTCTTTTGCAGGTGAATATCCAATTTTCCCAGCACTGTATGTTCAAGAGGCTACCTTTTTGCCAATGCATATTTTGGGATCCTTTGTCAAAAATCAAATGGTTATATCTGTGTGGGTTTGTGTCAGGGTCTTCTATTCTATTCCATTGGTCTTAATATCTGATTTTGTGCCAGTATCATGCAGTTTTTTGGGCACTCATCTTTATAAACTTCCCTCTTAAGACCACATCTGCTGTGTCTCTTGGGTTGTGGTAAATTGTGTCCACATTTTCATTTGAATTTATGAAGTTTCTTCATTTCTTTTTTAATTTCTTCAATTACCCATTGATCATTGAAAATTGTATTATTCAATCTCTGTGAGTTTAATTGGCTTTGTGATTTTCTTTACTATTGATTTTGAATTTTATTCCATTGTGGTTTGTTAGGATACAGAGTAGTACTTTGGTTTTTTGTATTTATTGAGGTTTGCTTTGTGACATAGGATGTAGTCCCTTTTGGAGAAAGATCCATGGACTGCTAAGAAAATGTGAAATTTGCTGCCCTGGGATAGAATACTCTAGAAATGATTATTAAGTCCATTTGTCCATGGTATTATTTAGTTCTACTATATCTGTTAATTTTTTGTTTAGGTATTCTGTCTATTGATGACAGTGGAGAGTTGAGATATCTCACTCTTATTGTATCTGAACCTCTCTGTTCCTTTAAGCTCAGAAGTGTTTGTTTTATGAACTTGGATGCACCAGTGTTCCATGCATATATATTTAGAACTGATACATCTTCTTGCTTAATTACTCCTTTTATTGGTATATTGTGACCTTCATCTCTTCTGATTTTGGTGTAAAATCTACTTTTTCTGAAATAAGAATAGCTACTACTGCTTGGTTTTGGTTTCAGATGCCTGGTAAACCTTTTTCCAACATTTAACTCTTAGTTTGTGTTTGTCTTTGGTTAAGAGATGAGGGGCCTCTCATTCTGTGTATAGGTCACATGTAGCTTGAAAGTGCAGGGCCACCAACCTCTGGGATTTTCTTGATTTTCAGATTGTCCTAATCAAAATGTCACCCTCACACTTTACCACGAAATAGAAAGGGAAAGAACACTTCCACACCATTCTACGAAGCCATTATTGTACTCATCTCCAAACCAGACAAGAACACAACAAAAAGAAGTATAGGGCAATCTTTTTAATGAACTTAGATGTAAAAATTCTCAATATAATACTAGCAAACTGAATTTAAAAACATATCAAAGAGATCATACACCATGATCAAGTCAGTTTCATCCCAGGAAGGCAGGGATGGTTCAACACATGCAAATCAATAAATGTAACACAGCATATAAACAGAAGCAAGAAGAAAAATTACATGATAATCTCAATAGATGCAGATAAAGCCTTTGATAAAATTCAGTAACCTTTCTTGATAAAAGCTCTGATGAAGCTAGAAATAGAAGAAATGTACCTTACCATAACTAAGGCTATATATGACAAGCATACAGCCAGCACCATACTAAATAGGACAAAACTAAAAACATTTCCTCCGAAGTCAGGAATGAGACAAGGGTGTCTACTCTCCACTAGAGAGTAGCTCTGGAATTCCTAGCCAGAATAATAAGAGAGGAATAAGAAATAAAAAGAATTCATGTAGGAAAGGAAGAAATCAAACTCTTCCCTATTTGCAGATGGCATGCTCTTATACCTAAAAGACCTGGAAAACTATACAAAAAAATTAGACATCATAAACAACTTCAGCAAAGTAGCAGGATGCAAAAAATCACTTTACAAAAACAGTAGCCTTTCTATATACCAACATTGAAGAGACTGAGAATGAATATAGGAAAACAATTCCACTCACAATAGTCTCAAAAAATATGAAAATACCTTGTAATAAACTTCATAAAGGAAGTGAAAGATCTCTGCAAAGAAAACTACAAACTATTGAAGAAAGAAATCAAAGAAGACTTCAAAGATAGAAAAATCACCCATGCTCATAGATTAGCAGAATCAATGTTATGAAAATGTTTATATTACTAACAGCAATCTATAACAAAATTCAAATGACATTCATCACAGAGATTGAAAAAACTCAACCCTTAAGTTCATATGGAAGCACAAAAGACTGTGATAGCCAAGGCAACACTGTGCACTCTGTAAAAATATCAAATCAAAGTGGATCAATGACCTTAATGTAAGACCTGAAAATTTAAAACTAGTGCAGGAAAGGGCAGGGGATACACTGGAACTTATAGGCATAGGCAATAACTTCCTAAATAGAACTCCAATGGATCAGCAACTAACTGAAAAGATTGACAAATGGGACTACATGAAACTAAAAAGTTTAAGCACAATAAAAGAATTGGTCACCAGATTGAAGAGGGAGCCACAGAATGAGAGAAAAACATTGCTAGTTATATATTTAAGAGGAATTAATAACAAGAATACCCCCCAAAATCAATGACCCAATGAAGAAATGGGCAAATGAACTGAACAGAGCTTTTTCAGACAAGATCGGGCGCATTCAGGGTGGTATGGCTGTAGACATGAACAGAGCTTTTTCAAAGGAAGAAGTCCAAAGGGCTGAAAAACACATGAAGAACTGCTCACCATCCCTGGTCATAAGGGAAATGCAAATCAAAACCATGTTAAGATTCCATGTTAGAGTGGCTATCATCAAGAACACAACAACAAAGGCTGGTGAGGATATGGGGGGAAAGGAACCCTCATACACTGCTGATGGGAATGTAAACTAGTACAAACACTATGGAAAACAGTAGGGAAGATCCTAAAACACTAAAAGTAGAACTGCCATATTATCCAGCAATACCACTCATAGGGATATACCCAAAGTAGTGGAAGGTTGCAATAAAGACACCTGCATATCCATGTTTATTGCAGCATTATTCACAATAGCTAACCATGGAAACTGCCAAGATGCCCCACAACTTATGAATGGATTAAGAAAATGTGGTATTTATATACAATGGAATTTTATTCAGCCATAAAGAATAATGAAATTTTGTTGTTTGCAGGTAAACGGATGGAAGTAGAAAACATCATCTTAAGAGAAATTAACCAGGTTCAGAAAGCCAAAGGCTGCATGTGTTCTCTCATATGTGGAATATAGGCCCAATACAAGTACAAGCAATATTATGAAAAACAGGTCACACTAAGGGGAAGTTGCTAATGGGAGAGGGAGGGTAAAAGAAGGGAGTTAAGAAGGTGAACATGGTTGATTCATTCTCTATAGAAGGATGAATATAGAATTTTTAAACCTGTTGAAATCACCATAAGAAGGAACTAGGGTAGAAAGAAGAAAAGTAGAGGTTCATTCCAATTCAGATTATAATACATACATACATACATACATGGAAATGTCACAGTGAAACTCCCTGTATAGCTATCTTTTTTTGTTGTTGTAGTGGTGGGTGATGGTACATTCTGGCAGTTAGAAAAGTTCCTACAATATATCAAACACATCATACTTGAGTTCATCCCTTACATCATTTATATTTTTAGACATTATAACCTCTCCCCATTCTTGGAATAGTTTCAACAGGTATCATTTTTCCATTTACATACATGTGTACACAGTATTTGCACCATATTCACCTTCCCACACCTTTTCCTCACCTCTTCCCTTCCCACTGGTAACAACCACCCCTCCAGACAGGACCTATTCTGCCCTCCTGTTCTCTGATTTTGTAAAAGAAAGAAATGACATTTTTGTTTGTTTAAGATAGCTACATGGGGAGTTTCCTTGTGACATTTCCCTGTATGTATGTATTATAACCCAAATTGGTTCATCTCCTGTATAGCTATCTTAAACAAATAAAAATGTCTTTTTTCAAAAACAAAGAACAGGAAGGCAAAAGAGGTTCTGTCTGGGGGTTGACACCAGTGATGGGGGGCAGGATATAAAGAAAGAGTGTAGGAGGGTAAATGTGGTGGAAATATTATGTACTTATGTATCAAAATGGAAAAATGAGAGCTGTTGAAACTATTCTAAGAATAAGAGGAGGGGTTATAAGGGAGAATTATGGAGAGGATGAATTTAACTAAGATATACTGTAAGCACTTTTGTAAATGTCACAATGTACCACCAGCACAAAAATAATATGATAAAAAATAAACTACAATAGTATCAAGCTGTTAAAAAATGGGGGGGGGGTACTTACAATAAAGGCTTAAAATTTACATTACCAGGGCTTTAATAGTATTTTATAGTGCTTTCCCAGATCACCAGAAATAGCTGGTTTCTGACTACATATTTTAGGTGTATGCCATAGAGAAATGAAAACAAATCCACACAAAATATCTAAAATTAACATATGCCAATAAATAATATTGTCTACTTTATGGGTGTCTTCCTATGATGATTATGCCTTAGGTCATATTTGTAAAACCTGGACAACAGTTTTTTATACACAGCACTCAAGAAACACTGGCAAAAATCTAGAGCTAAAATGCAAAATGTAGGTATCTATTAATTGTAAATAATGAATACACATTGCCATTCTTCATATTATATATTTTTATGCTTAAAATATTTTTTACAAAAATTCATACACATACATGTGTAGTGGAGCAAACATGAGGGGGAATAATCAGTAGAAATGGCTTTGGCAAAGTAAAGGAAACAAATGGCAGAAATAACTTTGTTTTAGATAAGAGACAGGAAGGCATCCATAAAAGCAAACATTTAAGGAGACATGAGGAGCGAGTTTCTAACCCAGATAATAAAGTACAATGGTCTTTCTCCTAGGTAAGGGAGACAATGAAACATTCTTGAAGACAAACCTCTAAAGAGATGAAATACAGACCCCTAAAGGAAGATAGCACAGCAAACTTTCCCAACATTAACAAAAAGGGGGGTCTCACCAAAATAATGAGCAGTAGTCAAAAAGGTTTCTGGCAAGTGTCAAGGAAAAGATAGACTAACAAGGCCCTCTGGAATGCCCAACCCAATAAGGATGGGGACAACAAGAAGTTAGACAGCCAATTATTGATCCAACTTCCAATCTTGAGAAACAAATGTTCATCATGTACAGTATGCTTGTGGGACACCTAACAGACAAGATCAGAAAAGAATTTCTCTGAGTCCTATTATAATTAAAATATTAACTATGTAGAACAGGGAAACAATACTGAAAGCTACAAGAGAGAAGAGCCAAGTCAAAAATAAAAGCAAACCCAACAGCAAATCAGCAGATTTCTCAACAGAAACTATAAAACAAGTAGAGAATGAAATAATTCATTCCAAGTCCTGAAAAAACAATAAATGCCACCCTAGACTACTGTATCCAGCAATTCTATCCTTCATAAATGAAAGAGAAATACAAACCTTTATTTCTTTACCAAGTCCTATTAATCAGAGTTTGGATAATGAAAAAGAGACTACATACAAAAGAGCCAAAATGAGCATAGCATGGAGAAACAGAAAAGAGTAATAGGACATCTGAAAATACAGCAAATCCCTCCTCCCCATTGGGGGAGGAGAAGCTAAAGCCTTCCAAGCAGCTGCCATGACACATTGGCAAAACTAGCTCTGGAACAATAATTACACCACCTGGAAATCCTAACCCCAGTGCAGAAATATCACAAGACAGTAATTTCCCCCTGAGTGGTAGGCCAGCAGCACAAAATCTTGAGAGGGCCTGTTGACTAAATCTGATGTATTGGGACACCTGCTGCAGAGAGGTTTTGACCTGTAGCAAGTTGAGAAGTTAAAGGAGCTGGGGTAGGGTATTGGCAACCTTGCCTAACTGCCTGAGGAAAATCTCCAAAGCAAATCACCTAGCCTTCACTAACAGAGAATTCAGATATCTGAAGCTCCTTGCAGTCATGCCAGTATGAAGATTGAGCAATACAGGAGATTTAAAAAAAATCAGAGACCAGAGATTTCTGGGTCTCCCAGCCACATTGTCTGTGTACAAACCCACCCTACCTGCAAATGAGACAACCCTCAGCAGAAAAAAAAAACAGCAAAAATGTCCAGAGATTGGCAGCCCTGCCCAATCCTGCCACATAGTCCCGTTGAATAAGGTCAATTTAAAAGATAAAACACTCAGCCCCTACTGACTGAGAACTCTAGTTAGACCAGCTGCTTAATTGCAAACAATGACAAGCAGCAAGCTTAAAATTGAGCAAATCTGAGGATTTAAAAGATTACAGCCTGGGGCATTCCAGGTTTCCAAACCACAGAGTCTGTTTGGGAGTCTGCCCACAGAAGCAGACACACAGACAGGGTGGTTTTCAATGGAACAATCAAAAAAGCAGCAAAAGACACAGAGGTTGGTGGCCCCACCCACTCAAGCTACCTGCCCCAACTCCCAGAATGAGTGTCCTGACCACTCAGAGCTCTGTGAATTTCAACAGGAACTCTCACTTCCATATTTATAGAAGTCATTCATTTCCAAAACAACTCGGAGGACAAAGCTCTTTAAGAGAATTGACCTGGAAAGTGTCAATCACAATGTCTCAGCTGTTTTCCACTGAGGGCCCTACTACACCCTAAGACAGAGGTGTGACTCCATCTCCCTGAAGCTGTTCCCATAACAACCAGGGGAAGAAGGACAAATGCACGTCACTTCTCTCCAAGAAATATAAGTTGGTTTTTTACTTTTTTCTTTTTTGTTTTGCTTGGATTGTTTATTTGTTGGTTTTCTCTTTTTCTTTGTCTTTTGTTTGTTTGGTTTGTTTGTTTCCCTTTATCCAATTTGTTCCTGATTGGCTGTTTTTCTACTTCTTATTTCTTTTTTTAAAAGTTGGTTTCTAATTGTTGAAATCTCTCTGTTTCTTCTTCCCCTTTTCCCAATCCCCCAAAACATTCTCTTTCCTGGTTATAAATATATAGAGCTCTCATACTAACACCCCTATATCTGAAGAGGAAGATAGCCTTGAAACAGGGTTGTAAAACATGGTAAACTGTCAAATAAAAGCTGTAACCTCGGACAGAGCTGTGAGGAATTGCCCATTAGAGCCATGCAAAAGTTCAGGACTGAGATGAAAGGCACCATGCAGAGATAAGCACCCAGTCCTGTCTTTCTTTGTCTCCACTTGTAAATAAACTTTCCAAAGCAGGACTCCCCTGCTGTTCTAATCTAAACCTTAGATCTCTAAGCCACTACTAGCCCTACTTTATGGGAGAGCACATTCCTTGTAACCTGATACCCTGCACTGCCTTTTAAATATCTTGTGAATCATTTGTTCATTGCTCAGACACAGGTATATGTCTGGGCCCCCTAGCATAAAAATTAAAATCTGAGTTCTCCACTCCTCCGAGTGTCAATTGGTTTCTCCTCTGACTATATTGCCACAACATATCTACCTCCCCTCCTTCCCATCATCTGACTCCCCCCTCCCCACACCCAATCTCTATCATATTCAATTTCCATAATATATACCTTTCAACCAGTGTTAAGCTACCAAATCTTTCCCCTAGAAATCAGAATTTTACTACCATACAACCTAACTGGGGAGACAGATAAGGGTTCCAGTTGTTCCTTATTTATTCAAATACTTGATTTATTGCTGCATTGTTTATCCCTCTTCTGCAGTAGTTTCTCCACTCGCCCAAGGAAAGAAAGGAATATTAGACCAATAGATGTGCAAAACACAATGTAGAAATTTAAATGTGAAAATCCAAGGCAATGTCTTACCTCCAATTTCCTACCACAACAATTCAACATCTGAAACCAAAGATGAGTTGGCCAAAATGTCTGAAAGACAATTCAAAAACCTACTGTTAAAAATGATCAGAGACCTTAAGAGGACTCAAATAAATGGATAAATGAAGTTAGGAAATCAATCCAAGACCTAGACAAGAAACTCAGTACTATGGAAAGGAAATTCAGCAACAAAATGGAAATTATGAAAATTAATCCAGTTGAAATGCTAGAAATAAAAACCTCAGTAACTCAAATACAAACCACAGTGGATAGTATTATCAGCAGACAAGATCAAACATAAGAAAGAATATCAGAGATGGAAGACAAGGTTGAAGAGCTATTGTGTAAGGAAATATAGGCCCCCAAAGTGACCATGTGGAGAGGAGTGATCTGGCCAAGAGATTCTTTATTGCAGGGTGGGAGAGGGAGAGAGCAGAGAGAGCCAAGAGAAAGAGGGACATGGGGGCAAGGGCTTAAATACCCCTCAGTGGGACTCAGCATGATCTGATTGGTTAGGATCTTATGATTCATGCTGATTGGAAGTTGGGGCAGAAGGAGGATTCAAGCTAGACTTGAGGCAGGACTGTGACCCTGGAAAACAGAAGCTTAAGGGTGCAGTAAGAACTGAAACCTATAGGTGCCATTATTGCCAACATTCCTCCCTTTTTTGTTTGTTAAGGAGGGGGGCCGTTGTGTTCACTCTGGCTTCTTCGAGCTGGCAAGGGGTGGTGTAGGGGAAGGGAGGGTTAGTTGGCAAATGGTGTTGGGTAGTGAGTCTCAATGGCATACACCCAGGCTCCAAAGGTGAAAATTTCCTCCTCCCTGAAGTTGATGAAGGTCCCTTGTAGCCATAGGTCATAAAGTCTCAAGCCAATCCTCCAACCTCTGCATGGTGGGTATCAGCCAACTATCCTCGAGTTTTGGAGAGGTTGGTATCCCTGGAGGTACAACTGGTTAAATTTTTGATTAGCAATAGCAGACATGTAGTATGATACAAGGGAGGAAGCTTAAGAATAGGAGAGAAAGAACATAGGCATTAGGATGGGCATTGGCCAGGAGAACCACTGTGAAATGTTGTCCTCTAGACAATTTCAAGAGTCCTCCAATTTCCTTCTCCATTTTCTAATTGTTTCTTGAGAGGTGTCGCCATTGGGGAACCCATTGAGCTTGACAGTAGTGGGTGTCATGAGAATGACCAGATGAGGGTTGGTCCATTGAGGTCCCAATGGAGAGGGTAGAAGATTCTTTTGGAGAACAAGATGCCCTGGTTTAACAGAAATTGTTATAGGGTGGGGCAGGATCTGGTTTGCATGCTCTCTGAGGAGTTCCCTGAGAAGGCAGGTAGTCAGCCAGAGGAGCAGGGTCTGTTGGAAGCAAGTTTTTCTAAGAGAAAGGGGTGGCCATACATTATCTAAGACCCAAATAGGAATATTAGGAGGAGCATAAAAAGGTGTCTGTTCAGGGACTGCATACCTAAGGATCTAAATTCTGCAAAATCCTATAACTGCCAGGAAAGCTGTAAGCTGTCTTATGGTATGGGGGTTGGGAAACAGAAGATTCGGTTGATGCATTTATGACTCAGTGAGTGAGTCTGTTCCTTTAAGGCCAACCTAGGTAGGTGACCTGTGGAAGGCAGGGACCGTCAGGATTTCAATGTAATACTCTTGGATAAAAGAGAGCTCTCTTTTATTATTTTATATAAATTTACACTTTTAACCTTTTAAATGTTTGTACCATATTCAGATAACAATGTTACAAGGTGGTCATTTAAGACACATAAGCAAATATGTAAGTGAACTCTGATTTAGTAGTACTTAAAGCTTGACAAGATCAACAGAAAACACAAATAATTTCTTTGATAAAATCTTTCTCTGTAATGGTTTTTTGTAGATGTTACTCAGAGCAGAACAATATTAAGATAACCTTGCTATTTCATAGACAGAGGATTTGATTTAGTTTGACATGACCCTAAAAATCTTTTAGGCAACTCTTAGATTATATTCAACTTTAACTTTATCACACACTGAAGTTTTTTATTATGCACTTTTAAAACTTACTTAGACCTTTATATAACATACTAAATCCTTTGATGGTTTGTCCTTATCCTTCCAATTTGAAACAATCTTTAGGACAAACCCTTCTTTACAAAATCCTTTCTCATCCAAAAAACCATTCCTTTTCTCTTTAGCTTCCCAAAAAATACATTTATTACCTATCTATATCCTTTCCAGTTGTTTACTTTGTAACTTGTATTTTAAAATTAACTTTCATAAGAATTTTAAATTTATTGTAGGGGCTGGAGCAACTAATTAGTAGCCCTTGTTGTTTTAAGGAATTTATGATAGGCATAAGGCCTCATCAGCCCTCAGGCTTGAGGGGATATTGTTTTAGGTGTGGAAACTGTGAGGGATTTTTGAGTTTTATTTGAATAGGGAGGGCAGTCCTGGCTCCCCCTACACTCATCTCATCAGTCCACACTGTGGAATCTTCTTTGTTCCTGAAGGAGGGGGCAGCAGATTTAGCTGCCTGGGGGGAGGAGAATTTGAGCCTTTAATTGAGATAGTAAATCCTGTCCCAGCAGGGACACTGGAGTTTTAGGTACTATGAGGAAAGAGTGACAGAAGAGGAGGTCTCCCCAAGAGTGGGCCAGAGGCCAGGTAAACTAGCATTCTAGGGGCTAGCCAGATTTGCCCCAAACGATAACTTTTGTCATTGGACCGGGGACCAGGAGAAAAAGGTAAAACAGAGAAACAGGCTCCACTCTCTAGGAGGAAAATGACCTTTTGTTTTTCTGCCATTATGGCTCCTCAACATTGATGCCAAGAAGTGGAGTGTGGCCAGGAGGCTGGGACCCATCAATCCATAGGAAGGTGGCACCTTGTCTTCCATCTGGTGACGGGGGCACTTAGACCTCCAGTGGTTACCCTTGCAGAGGGCGGGGTCCTGGTTGAGGGCGGGGCTGTCTCCCCGGCTGTCCCCCCTTAAGCATTCTCTGCATAAATGCCCCTCCTGTCCACCATGGTAGCAGGTTCAGGATACAGGCCCATCAGGCGGGGTCCTCTCTGAGAGCAGCAATGAGGCCATGGTGTCTCTTATCTTTTTCTCTCCTGTTAGTAAGGTCCCAGACATACAGACGTAGCCACAAATACAGACGTGGCTGCTGTATTACTTGGTTCAATGACTTTTCCCTTCAGTCACAGTCTGAGTTTTTTATGAATATCTGGGACTGACTGTTAAATTTATCTTTGAGGAGAACCTCTCTCACTTGTGACCCTGAGTCCACCATGGTATGCTTTCTGATAGGTTGTTGCTGTAAAGTAAAGTTCTTATTTTACACTGACACCTGACACTCTGGAGAGCAAATTTCTGAACTGTTCTGGGCCTCAGTTTCCTCACTTGAAGAATGAGGGGTCTGGTCCAGGTTAAACTATGTTTTTCCACTATGAGATGGCTGAAGTGACATTAATGCCGCTTATCTTCTTTACCATTTTTTTTTAGTAATGCTGGGGAATTGAACCCAGGGCTTTGCACATGCTGGGCAGACATTCTCCCATTAAGCTACTTCCTCAGCCCCAAATATTATTATTATTTTTTTTACTTTGGCTGTACTGGTGATGAACTCAGGACTTTCTGCTTGTAAAGCTGCACTCTACTGCTTGAGCCTTATAATCATTTCCAACCTGAGTGGCCTGGGCCAGAACCCATTGCTTTTCTAATGAGATAAATTTGTATAGCGGACCTCAGTTTACTTTTTTTTTTTTTTACTTTTATAGAAAAGGTCTAATTGGAGTATGGTATTTTAATTTAAGGAACCCTGTGAAGTCCACTTCTCTTGGTCACCCAAGGCATACTGATGCCAGGCCTCAGTACAAAGCTTCCAATATCTACCGGCCAGAAGACTGGAAGATGCAGGTCCCATCTAGAAAGAACAAAACGTTAGGATCCTGTCTTTTAGCTAACAGCAGGTGGCCTCTTTAATAAAGGCTATCTTTTTAACAAAGAAATAAATCATTTGTAAAGTTAGAGAAGGGCATTCAGAGGGCATTTCAGACCAATAACAGTGCCATACGGGACAACTGTGTTAATATTTGGAGGGAAAATTTATGCTGAGGCCAAAGGTATAGAAAATTCTAAATGAGAAATTTAGAGACCACAGTAATGTCTATTTAGTTATTTCTGGAACTATAACCTTGAGCTAACAATTGGCTTACAAGGGCTGGGTCTGATGCCCTGAGGTGTGAGGTGGGGCTAGGAGCAGGACTTGTGCAAGGCTCCACTCCCTCCACACACACCTGGGACAAATGACCCTGACTGCCTAGGCCTGATCCTGCGGCCTGTCACCCCTCCCCCCTTCCTGTGTACTCTGTGCGCATTTATTCTAGGGGAAGTAGCGGTGGGCCACAGCCATCGCCATGTGTGGCTGGCTGCCCAGGATTTGCTGGGTCTTCTCTATGGATTTTCTTAGCTATGGCAGACATTGTTGCTGTGTCCAGAAGCCGGCATCCTGTGCACAGGTGCGCCTATTTGCTTTCCCTCCTCCCCTTTCGGGGGTGGAGCTGGAGTGTAAGCGTGGCAGCTGCAGGTTTTTGCAAGTGCTTTTGTAAAGCAGCTGATTTAAAATTACATTAGACTGAGAGGCCTGGCAAACTAGTTGGAATAGCTTAAGTCATAAGGTACCATGCTACAAGTTTTTTATAGGAGGCAGGGTCCCAGTAAGCCCAGGGAGGGGAAGGCAGACAGAGACAGAGGACATGTGGTGAGACCATGGAGGAGGCAGAAAGGTGTGCTGACATCTTAGGTAAGGGAGGGGAATGCAGAGCCTGGAGGCATGACACACACTTAAGGGATTAGCCATCACCTGTGCCTCCAAGTTGCTCCCATTGATTGGTACTTGCAGGCTTTCAGCAAAATGAAACCTCCACTCTCTGGTCACCAAATAAAGCATGAGCTCTCTCAGAGCTGGAATCGCCTTAAGGTCAGAATTGGCAAGGAGTGGCTTGCTTAACTCCATGACAGGGAAAGTTTTTCAGGAAGATAGGAGATAGGTATGGTAAGCAGTGCAAGAAGTCTGCTTACATGGGGAAGGAGGAAGTTTGGAGAGGAATTGGCTGATTTAGAAACTGGTTTACAGGCTGATAGAATCTGCGCAGGGGAACAGAAAGTACAGAGGGAGGATTTGAAGTCAGAGAGCCAGATTTAGACGGAGGTATGAAAAGGCTTGAACATAATGGAATCTCTCCCCATCGTCCCGATCGCTCACAGTAGTTATATGTCCCATAAAAGGTTGGGATTTAAAGACCCAAAAAGGGGCTAGTGATTTTGGTTGTCTAAAGGATAAATGGGCCAGATTTGTGTGCAAAAGTGGATCAAATTTTTGGTTTTATATCTGGGGTCAAACCCAAGGTGTCTAAATTATTGAGGAGGCATCTCAGTGGGGAGTCAGATGGCAAAGAGGATGTAGAGGCACCCATTGTGTGGGACCTGGTCCCATAATGGGAGAGAAGGATATTATGTACTATGAAGCGTCCTCATGAAGCACAAATACCCGACAATAGCACAATGCCCATGATAATCAATCGTCATTGAGTTCTTGAGGTGTGCTGGGCAGAATGGCCAAGGGCTATGGGTCACCTGGGCCCAGGCTTTTTGACGAGGGTCTCTGAGACCCACGACAAA
The DNA here is from genome assembly GCF_047511655.1 of Castor canadensis. Classification (NCBI taxonomy): domain Eukaryota; kingdom Metazoa; phylum Chordata; class Mammalia; order Rodentia; family Castoridae; genus Castor; species Castor canadensis. Next base: position 85,916,069 of record NC_133395.1, read on the forward strand.
ATGGATCCAAGCCTGACAACTGAGGGAATCCTTCTGCCACCTGAGCCACCCAAAGATAGCCAAACAGGGGGAGTGTTTGAAAACTCCAGAGACACTGAAGGGAGAGACCGCAAAGAGAGCCCGAGAAAGGTATGTGGACTCACCAAAGAATGTCCAGTGTTGGATGCAAGCAGGGCGATCGGGAGGATGAGTCCTGGCCAGTCACGTCCTCAGGGTGGTCATGGGGTGAGTCGGAATTGGGGGATTAGTGGGTAAACCCGCCCCGAGTCATGGCACCAAATGTAAGGAAATATAGGCCCCCAAAGTGACCATGTGGAGAGGAGTGATCTGGCCAAGAGATTCTTTATTGCAGGGTGGGAGAGGGAGAGAGCAGAGAGAGCCAAGAGAAAGAGGGACATGGGGGCAGGGGCTTAATACCCCTCAGTGGGACTCAGCATGATCTGATTGGTTAGGATCTTATGATTCATGCTGATTGGAAGTTGGGGCAGAAGGAGGATTCAAGCTAGACTTGAGGCAGGACTGTGACCCGGGGAGGCAGGACTGTGACCCTGGAAAACAGAAGCTTAAGGGTGCAGTAAGAACTGAAACCTATCGGCGCCATTATTGCCAACATATTGCATGCAAACTATCATAAATTTTAAAAATATATGCATGAATACAACATATGAGAACTCTGAAACACGATCAAAAGACCAAACCTAAGAATTCACAGGGCAGAAGAAAGAACTGAAAAACAAGCTAAGGGCATAGGAAACTTATTCAGTTAAATCATAGAAAAATTTTTCCCAAATCTATGTAAAAATGTAGACACCATGTGTCTACAAACTCCAAATAGATCTGATCAGAAAAGAACAACCCTATGATGTTTCATAATTAAAATGCCAAGACTAGAAAACAAAGAAAGGATACTGAAAAGCTTCAAGAGAAAAAGGCCAGCTCACATACAAAAGTAAACACATAAAAATCACCTCAGACCTTAAGCACAAACCTTAAAACCCAAGAAAGCATGGAGAAATAAAGTTCAAGCTCTGAGAAGACAGAGAGAGAGAGAGAGAGAGAGAGAGAGAGAGAGAGAGAGAGAGAGAGAGAGAGAACTGCCAACCAAGAATACTTTATCCAGCAAAGCTGTCCTTCAACCTCAATAAAGAAATAAGGACCTTTCAAGACAAGGATAAGCTAAACTAGTTCAAGTCCACCAAGCCTGCATTACAAAGGATACTCAAAGGAATAATTTGTATGGAAGAGAATGAAAAACAATCACAAATAAGACAGGCTGGGAAAGAATAAAGCTCAAAAGGGAAATTAATGAACCCAGGAGAGTTAGAAAATTAGCAAGCATGATCAACTCAGAAAACCAGCAAAAACTGAAGTTGAACAAAACGAAAAGTAAAGAACAATCAACCCGAAACTCAATCTGGAAAAAAAGCAATAGAAACAGAGGAATCAGTAAACACCTCCCAATCATAACCTTTCATGTAAATGGACTTAACTCTCCCAACAAAATACAGAGATTGCCAGATTGTATAAAAAAAGCAGGATTCAACAATCTGCTGTCTACAGGAAACATACCTCACAACCAAAGATACACACAAACAAAAAGTAAAATGTTAGAAAAAGATAAACCAGTAGCCTGGCCCAAAAGACCAAAAATCGTATGTTCTCCCTCATATGTGGACATTAGATCAAGGGCAAACACAACAAGGGGATTGGACTTTGAGCACATAAAAGCGAGAGCACACAAGGGTGGGGTGAGGATAGGTAAGACACCTAAAAAATTAGCTAGCAGTTGTTGCCCTTAATGCAGAGAAACTAAAGCAGATACCTTAAAAGCAACTGAGGCCAATAGGAAAAGGGGACCAGGAACTAGAGAAAAGGTGAGATCAAAAAGAATTAACCTAGAAGGTAATACACACGCACAGGAAATTAATGTGAGTCAACTCCCTGTATAGCTATCCTTATCTCAACCAGCAAAAACCCTTGTTCCTTCCTATTATTGCTTATACCCTCTCTACAACAAAATTAGAAATAAGGGCAAAATAGTTTCTGCTGGGTATTGAGGGGGTGAGGGGAGAGGGAGGGGGCAGAGTGGGTGATAAGAGAGGGGGTGGGGGCAGGGGTGAGAAATGACCCAAGCCTTGTATGCACACATGAATAATAAAAGAAAAAAAAAAAAAAGAAAAAGATAAACCAGGCATGTAGAAACCAAAAGTAAGCAGAAGCAGCTATTCTCATATTAGACAAAGCAGATTTTAGGCAAAAATCAGACAAAAGATACAATGAAGGTCACTACATACTAATAAAGGGAACAATCCAGCATTAAGATGTAAGAATTCTAAATATGTATGCACTGAACATTGGCGGCCCTATATTTATACAACAAAACTTCTGAGCTTAAAGGATCAGATAGGACCAGATACCATAAGTGAGGGAGATCTCAACACCTCTTTCTTTTCAACAAACAGAACATGCAAATAAAGCAATAAACAAAGATATCCTAGAACAAAACAATTCCATGGATGAAATGGACTTAAGAGACATTAACAGAGTATTTCAGCCTGTGACAGCAGATTGCATATTTTTCTCAGAAGCCCATGAAACTTTTTCCAAAATAGATCACATCCTAGGTCATAAAGCAAGTCTTAACAAATACAAAAAACTGAAATAATTCACTGCATTCTAACAGACCATAATGGATAAAATTAGAAATCAACAGCAAGGAAAACTACAAAAACCATTCAAACTCAAACAGTGAAATTAATCCAGGAAGAATAGGGAACACACTGGATCACATAGCCATAGGTAATAACTTTGACTAGAAATCCTTTGCTATCTGACAAGGGATTAATAACTGGAATATACAGGGAGCTCAAAAACTAACCTCTCAAAGAATCAACAACCTACTGAAAAAAATGGGCAAATGAACTGAACAGACAATTCTCAAAAGAAGAAGTACAAGTGCCCAATAAGCATATGAAGAAATGCTCAACATCCTTGGCCATAAAGGCAATGTAAATTAAAACTACATTGAGATTCTACTTAATCCCAGTCAAAATGGCTGTCATCAATACTACAAACAAGAACAAATGCTGGTGAGTACTCTGGGGAAAAGAAGCACATCTACACTGTTGGTGAGAATGTAAATTAGAGCAACTGGTATGGAAAGCAATATGGCAGTCCCTCAAAAAACTAAAAAAAAGACTACCATATGATCCAGTGATACCACTCCTATGCATATATTCAAAGGAATGGGCTCCAGGATATGATAGACCTTCTTACACACCCATGTTTACTGCAGCACTGTTTACAATAGCCAAGCTTAGGAACCAGCCCACATGCCCCACAACTGAAGAAAGGATTAAGAAAACAAAGTTTTACTCAACCATAAAGAAGAACGAAATTGGGCTGGCAGAGTGGCTCAAATGGTAAGAGCACCTGCCTAGCAAACCTGAAGCCCTGAGTTCAACCCCAGTGCTGCCAAAACCAAAAAAGAAACAAAGAAAGAAAAAACAAAATTATGTTGTTCACAGGTAAGTGGATGGAACTGGAGAACTTCATGATAAGTGAAGCAAGCCAGACTCAAAAAGTCAAAGGTCATGTGTTTTCTCTCATATGTGGAAGGTAGACCTACAAGTTAAATGTATATATATATACATATATGATCATATATTTTATATATACATATACTTTATAGTGAGAAAGAGAACAAAATTGTATTAATGAGTCTGTCTGAGGGGAATATGGGAGGTGGAAGAGGTAAAGAAAATGTTAGAGAATGAAAAATATTGAAACAACCCATATAATATGAATGTAATATAATGCACTGTACTGTAAGTTGTTGAATATTAGAAGAGCATGGTGATAGAGAATATATATATATCCCTGTACAACTATTATATGCCAATAAAGTAATTTTTAAAAAAGAAAAGAAACACCTTGAAAGCAAAGACAAACACAGACTTAAAGTGAAAAGTTGGAAAAAGATTTACTGGCATGAAAACATTGAAAGCAAGCAGCAGTAGCAATTTTCATGTCATAAAAAGCAGATTTTAGGCAAAAATTAGTCAGAAGAGATAAAGGTCACTGCTTACTAACAAAGGGAACAAGGCAACAAGAAGATATTACAGTTCTAAATACATATGCACTGAAGTTGGGTGCCCTCAAATTCATAAAACAAATACTTCTGGGCTTAAAGAAACAGATAGGGCCAGTAACAGTTACAGTGGGAAACCAGCTCTCCACTCTTCAATAGACAGAACATTCAGATGAAAAAAGATAATCCTAGAATTAAACAATGCCATGGACGATAGGAATTTGACATTCCACAAGAGTTCATATTTCTTTCAGCAGCCCATGAAACTTTCTCCAAAATAGAGCACATTCTAGGTCATTATACAAACTTCAACAAGTACAAAAAAATTGAAATAATCCCCTGTATCCTAACAGACCATAATGGAATAAAATTAGAAATTAATAGCAAAGGAAGCCACAAAAAACATTCAAACTCATGGTCATTGAACAACTTTTGAAAGATTAATGGATCATTTAAGAAATTAGGAAATAAGAAATTTCTAGATGCAAATGAAAATGAGGACACATCTTACAAAACCTGTGGGACACAGTAAAGGCAGTCTTAAGAGGGAAGCTTATACCACATCAGAAAATTAGAGAGAACTCAGATAAATACTTTGATAACACATATCAAACTTCTAGAAAAACAAGCACAAGCCACCCAAAAAGAAATTAATAGAAAGTGATTATAAAAATCAGGGCAGAAATCAAGGGATTGGAAACCAAAAAAAGATGATACAAGTCAATGAAGCAAAAAGTTGTTTCTTAGAAAACATAAACAAGGTTGAAAAGTCTCTAGCCAAATTAACTAAAAGAAGAAAGAAGACCCAAATTAATAAAATAAGAGATTAACAGGGGACATTGCACAGACAACAACGAAATTCAAATTATATGGGAATATTTTAAAAACCTATATTGCAGCATACTGGAAAATTAAAAAGAAATAGAAACTTCTTGACATATATGATTCACCAAAATGAACCAAGAGGTCATTAGAAACAAACAGGTTTATAACAATGAGATTGAGGCAGTTATAAAGAACAACCCAACAAAGAAAAACCCCAGGTTCTGATTAATTCACTGGTGAATTCTACCAGAACTTTAATGAAGAACTAGCACCAATAATCCTCAAATTATTCCTTGAAGTACAAAAGGAAGGAATAGTACAAAACTCATTCTACAAAGCCAGTAGTATCCTAATTCCCCAGCCAGATGAAGATTCATGAAAAAATGAAAGTTATAAGCCAATATCCCGGATGAGTATAGATACAAAAATCCTCAATAAAATATTTGCTAACAGAATCCAACAGCACATTAAAAGATGATACACCATGACAAAGTTAGTTTCATTTCAGGGATGCAAGGATGGCACAACATACACAAATCAATAAATGTAATACAATACGTAAAGAATATCAGGGACAAAAACCACATCATCTTCTCAATAGGTGCAGGGAATGCCTTCAATCAACTTCAACATCCTTTCATGATAAAAGCTCTGCAGAAACTAGGAATAGAAGACGCATTCCTCATCATTGTAAAGGCTATATATGACAAAACTATAGTCAACATTATATTAAATGGTGAAAAACTGAAACAATTTCCTCTAAACAGGAACAAAGCAAGTGTGTCTATTTTTCCTATGCTTATTAAACATAGTACTGAAATTCCTAGACAAAGCAATAAGGCAGGAGAAACAAATAAAATAGATTCAAATAATGAAGAAGTCAAATTATCCTCATTTGTGGGTGATAAAATATTCTACTTGAAAGACCCTAAAAATGCAATAAAAAACCTTAGATCTCATAAACATGTTCAGCAAACTATCAGGATACAATATCAATACACAAAATCAGTAGTATTTCTACCTCAACGGAACTGGAGAAAAGCACAGAGCAGGTTCTGCCTGGAAGCAAGGGGGGAGGGGTGGAGAGGGTGAGGGCAGGGGGCAGGGGGGAGAAATAACCCAAACAACGTACACACATGTGAATAAATGAATAATAAAAAAACCAAAAAAACCCAAAATCAGTAGTATTTCTATACACAAACAAGGAACAGTTTGAGAAAGAAATCAGAAAAACAATACCATTCACAACAGTGTCAAAAAATTTGGACTGGAGAAGTGGTTCAAGTGATAGAGCACCTCTCTAGCAAGCATGAGGCCCTGAATTCAAACCCCAGTACTGAAAAAAAAAGTGCTAGTCACCAAAAAGTTATGCCAGGCACCAGTGGCTCATGCCTGTAATTCTAGCTACTCAGGAAGCAGAAATCAGGAGGATCACAATTCAAAGCCAGCCTGGGCAAATACTGGCAAGACACTTTCTCAAAAAAACCCAATACAAAAAAGGGCTGGTGGAGTGGCTCAAGGTATAAGCCCTGTGTTCAAACCTCAGCACTGCAAGACAAAAATTAAAATACCTAAGAATAAATTTAATGAAGGACGTTGACTGACCTATACAATGAAAATTATAAATCACTCAAGAAAGAAATAGATGAAAACATTAGAAGATGGAAGGACATCCCACTCATGTATTAGCAGAATCAGTGTTGTGAAAATGGCTTTACTACTGAAAGCAATCTGTATGTTTAATGTGTTTCTATCAAAATTCCAATAGCATATCTTCACTGAGATAGAAAAAACAATGCTAAAATTCATATGGAAGCACCAAAGACCTTGAATTGCCAAAGAAATCCTGAACCAAAAGAGCAAGTATCACAATACTGGACTTCAAACTATACAACAGAGTCATAGTAATAAAAACAGCATGATACTGACACAAAATCAGACATGAAGACCAATGAAGTAGAACAGAAGATCCTGCCATGAACCCAAGCAGCTATAGCCATTTGATTTTCCAAGAAAGGAGCCCAAAATATTCTTTGGAGAAAAGATGGCCTCTTTGACAAATGGTGCTGTAAAAACTGGATATCCACTTATAGAAGACTGAAATTATATCCCAGTCACTCACCTTGTACTAGCATCAATTCCAACTGGATTAAAAATCTTAATGTAAGATCTGAAATGGTGAAATTACTCCAGAAAAAAGAATAAGGAGCACATTGGACCTCATAGCCATAGGTAATAACTTTATGAATCAAATTCCAACAGCTCAGAAATTAAGAGAGAGGATACACAAGTGGGACTGCGTGAAACTAAAAGGCCTCTACACAGCAAAGGAAATGGTCACCAGATTAAAGCGGCAGTACATGGAATGGGAGAAAAATCTTTGCCAGCTACACTTCAGACAATGGATTAATAACTAGAATATATGGGGAACTCAAAACTAACCCCTCCAAGAATCAACAGCCCACTGAAAAAATGGGCAAATGAACAGACAATTCTCAAAAGAAGAAGTACAAAAGACTCATCAATATAGGAAGAAATGCTCGACATCCTTGGCCGTAAAGGAAATGCAAATCAAAACAACATTGAGATTCCATCTCACCCCAGTCAAAATGGCTATCATCAATAACACAACAACAAATGCTGGTGAGGCTGTGGGGGAAAAGAATCCCTCATACCCTGTTGGTGGGAATGCAAATTAGTTCGACCACTATGGAAAGCAATATGGAGGTCCCTCAGAAAACTAAAAGTAGAACAATGATTCAGGGATACCATTCCTGGGCATATACCCAAAGGAATGTGTTCCTGGATACGACAGAGCCACTTGCACACCCATGGGTTTTGCAACACTATTCACAATAGCCTAGCTTTGGAAACAGCCCAGATGCCCCATACTGATGAAAGGATTAAGACAAGGTAGTATATATACACAACAGAGTTTTATTCATCCATAAAGAAGAATGAAATTATGCTGTTTGCAGTAAATTGATGGAACTAGAGAACATCATTTTAATGAAGTAAGTCAGGTTCAAAAAAGAAAAAAGGTTGTATGTTTTCCCTCATGTGCAGAAGCTAGACTTTTAAGTTAAATCACACATAAATGCATACATAATCTTTCATATACATATCATGGCAGTGAGAATATGGTAAAAAGTCAGACTGCAGGATGAAAAGATAGGGAAAAAGGCAACATTTTCACCTTTCAGGATCAGCCAAGTCTAAATATACAACATATTCATAGAGACAGATAGAAATATATAACTAAAAATAGAAAATAGGTATTCAGAATAGAAAAAAAGGACTAATTTCAAAGAAGGCATAATGGAGGGAAAAGTTCTTACCAGTGAAAAGCAACTATTGCTATTACATACTACAAAAGGAGAAAAAAGTAATATCCATAAACAAAAGTAATATCTGCCATATATGTTAATAATTATGAAAGAATGACTCCAATACTTTTCTATGACATGCTCAAGTTCTCACAAGAAAAGGTTCTGGTTAAATTACATCCAATCAAAAACAGACTCTGAGTGGAGAAGGTGAATGAACAGGTTAGAAGCATAACCTTGCTTCTAATCTAAGTGCACAGAAGAGGATTAGGACATTTAGAATTTGTGGAATACAGAGATCTCTTAAGAAAATCTAAGAAGTTTAAGTCCAGATGAAAAGATTAGCCTGGCCTATGACATTAAATTTTCATCCATTCAAAGAAAACCAATGGTTACAGATGAAAGTGGCAATAACATCAATAATTTGAATTGGAGCTATAATGTATGAGAAGTGTCTCAGAATACTGACAATAATCTTTGTAAAATTGATTACAAAACCGCAGAAAGAATACCAGTACATGCATATTTAAAAATTGCCCCATACATCTAAATCACCATGAAGTAGATATTATATCTGAATCTAGATGTATTCGCTTAGAAATTTTAAGAGCCCGTGATCAGCTCAAAATGCTACTGAAATCTACAAGATATATATTATGAGGAAATAGGAAGTTATTAGAGTGGTTTCTGTTGGCTTCTAAACACTGTGCACATGATGCTACATAGAATCTATTGTATCTTTCATAAGAAAGGAAAGATTTTAAATCCAGTACCAATCCAGAAAAAGAAAAAATATTTTCCATCAGAGGCTGCAAGTTCAGACTTAATGAATTTGGATTTCAGCACTGTGTGCACAAATACTATCAGGAAAACTTAGAATATGGAAGACGACTGAATCCTCAAGATGAAGAGATATAAAATAGAGGGTCACATTTCTACTTGGCATGATGATTTAAGACTGAGATATAAAACACATTCAGAGACATATATGGAAATACATAAACACAAAACCAAAATATTTACTCATATATGTATAAAATAAATTGACACAAGAATGGTAAAAATGTTAATTTCAAAGAAAGATATTCTCAGGTACTGAAGGAAAAGGATCAAACTTTTGCAAAGATTGCTCTTGTAACTTCCAGATGTGGGGTACCAGTAAAATTATGAGCTTTGTGACATGACATAAAACCCTACCAAGTTTGCAACATGTTCACAGTGGTGATGTTAGTCCATGCTAGATGGTTTATGTAATAATCTATTCAAATCATAGCTGAAAATGGATAATGTACCTGCATCTGCCACATGTACAAAATCAAGAATGAAGGAGAAATATGAGACCTGCTACAGGAAAGTTGTGAGATTGACCTGATGTGATTTTGTCATTTTAAATATAAAATTACCTGGGAAATTTAAATTTTTGAATGACCCTAACCTCACCTTGAAAAAGCCAACAAAGCTGGATCCATGCTATGAGTACTCAAATTGACCTAAGCTAGGATATTAAATATATATACAAATAATAGATAAGAATTCAAAGAAAAACAAAAGGTAAATATATAGAGAGATGTTATGTGAAAGTGCAATGAGATAAAAGATTTTATGTAGTGAGAATAGAATGAAAATGATATATAAAGGGAGGTTGCTGAAAAATAGACAATAGCAGTAAGAACTTCTTCTAAAAAAATCAACAAATGAAGGTGTAAAATGTTGCAACTATTAAACAATAAACCAAAATAATGAAAGGGAAAAATCAGTGGCTCATGTAATATTTTGTAATAATAGTCAAAGGTCAAGGATACAGAAACCCACAAAAATATAGAAAATGTAAGACTGTATTACCTGGAGGATGAATAATACGATTGGCATTATTGTCTCTTAAACACTGGGTCCATGAAGATTGCCAGGATAACTCAAACAGAAGTTGGGGAGTTTGAATTCACCAGGGAAAAAAACCAATCTAGCAGGATATATGCTCATTGTACTAGGCTGTGGCTAGTACACAATATAGAAGATATACACAATAAGCTGGGCACCAGTGGCTCAAGCCTGTAATCCTAATTTAGAGGACAGAAATCAAGAGGATCTCAGTTCAAAGCCAGTCCAGACAAATATCAAGACCCAATCTCAAAAAAACCCATCACAAAAAAAAAGGCTGGTGGAGTGGCTCAAGTATAGGCCCTGAGTTCAAATACCAGTACTGAAAAAAAAAGAGAGAGATGCAATAAATTAATATAAAATTTTTAAGAATTGTAAAGAACATACAAGAATATGCTTTTGAAAATACCATTGAAAGTAGATTAAAAACAAAAAATTCAGACCAAAGATGTAATGCTAACAAAATATGCCATAAACATCTCAATAACAATAAGAATAAATCAACATTTGAACATGATCTATTGAAAATTTTCCAAAGTCACAAATTTTTTAAAATCCCTTAAAATTCTGAAAAGGGAAAAAATGGGAAAAGGTGAACAATCTGACTAGTCTAACATGACACTGAAACTGTGCACATGAAATTTATAAAGCCAATGTGAATTCTAGATAGCCAAATGTTCCCACTGCTAGGATGGATTTAGACTAGTATACTAAATATTAATAGCCACAAAGCAATGCATCCCCCTATGTGGATATAAAATATTTTGTGATGAAAGAGATTAATATAGACTAATTTAGTAAGAGTGATATAAAGTGGCAAGTGTAGATGAGAGTACTGAAAACACAATTACATTTACAAAAAAGACAACACACTAATTAAAAATTCCCACCACATTCAAGAATAGTTATAAAATCTTTAACTTAAAACACTGTCAATTAAACTGTACTAAAATCTGATTTAATAGTTCCCTTTTATTTTTCAATATACTCTCTACAAATGCTTTGATGAAATCTACATTGTTCTTTTTTCTGTATACCCAAACACTCACTTTTCTGTTTATTATTCATTACAATACCAATGTTCTGATCTAATCCTAACCCATTCCTAATTCTCTTAGTTGCAAAATTGAACTAATTTCTAGTCCAAAAAGAATACATAATAGATAGTGACTGGGCAATACATAACTACACGGAATGTTTCTAGTGTATAAAATTGACCCAGTAAAAATTGAAATTTAAAGATTTTAATACAGTTTGCTTTTTGTTTTATTCCAAAAGGAAAAATCACACCCTCTCAAGGTGTCTAAAATGTTTAATAGTAATAATTTGTGTAAAAATTGAATTTTGGAATAGATTTTTTGGCATTCTTATCATGATAAAAAAAAACCTAAAATTTGTTATCTTAACCTTTTCTAAGTGTACAGTTCAGTAGTATTAAGTACATTCACTTTGTTGTGAAATGGGTCTCTAGAACTTTATCCTGCAAAACTGAAACACTGTACCCAATACATAACTCCATTTTCCTGCTTTCCCCCTTCAAACAGAATTTTGATCATATGTAAATCAAACACTTGAATTACTTAGTAGTTTGTGCTTGAAAGAACTAAAGTCATGGTAAATGTTAAGTTTCTAAAATTTGGGGGAAAGACAGCAATTTCCCCTTCTGTCCTAATTTTTATTAATCATAATTAGGTAGTTTTTTATTAGCATGTATTAATTATTCAAAGGGGTTTCATTGTGATATTTCCATAAATAAATATAATATACGTTGATCTGGGTAAGCTTTACATCTCTGCTTATTAGGAGAGTTCATTACTTCATTTTGAGCCAAGGGGGAGGAATATTATTTTTTATTATCATGTTGTTGTACTGGGGGTACATTGTGACATTTACAAAAGTGCTTGTAATATATCTTAGTTAAGTTTACCCCCTCCATTATTCTCCTTTACCCCCCACCCCCTTCTATTCTTAGAACAGTTTCAACAGGTCCCATTTTTCCATTTTCACACATGAGTACATAATATTTCCACCATATCCACTCTCCTACACCCTTTCTGTATATCCCCCCACTAGTATCAACCCCCAGACAGGACCCATTTTATCTTCCTGTCTTGTGTTTTTGAAAAAGAGACATTTCTGTTAGTTTAAGATAGGTATACAGGGAATTTCACTATGACATTTCCAAGTATATATGTATTATATCCTGAATTGATTCATCCTCTCCATTTTTTTTCATTTCTACCTTAGTACCCTTCTTATGGTGTTTTCAACCAGTTTAAAAATTCTATATTCATTCTTGTGTAGGAAATACATCAACCATATTCACCTTCTTAACTTTCTTCTTTTACCGTCCCACTCCCATTAGTGCCCTCTCATTAGTGTGACCTATTTTTCATTCTTGTCCTTCATTGTTAAGGTGTCTGTTCACTGTTTACTGGGATTTTTACCTTGGTATTATTCCTGTATGTGTGTTGTACTTAAGTCAATGTAACCCTCTCCACTGCACTTTCTCACCCTTTTCCTCCATCTTGTGTTTAACACTTTGCTGCATGCTTCCTTTTGCCTTATTCCTATACAGATGTGATGTACATCATAATTATTCGTTATCTTTCTTTCCTTCTTTTCCTTCTCCCTTGGTCTACTCTACCAGTCTCACCTTTGGATACATGTTCTGTATAAATTTCTATCTACATATAATATTGCTTGTATTTGCATTGGGCCTATATTCCACATAAGAGAAAATATGCAGCCTTTGGCTTTCTGAGCCTGGCTAACTTCACTTAAGATGATGTTCTCACTCTTTGTGTGGTGTGCTCTTGGTTGTAGATATAGAGTGCTTGATGTCCATAAGCTGCCACCATGGCTGCTGAGCAAGGGGAAGACCCTGGCCTGCCTTCGTTCAGTAGCCCATGTGCAGGTCCCTGATCCTCACAGGCAGGTCTGCAGCACCACGATGGTAACTGCACAGTGTAAGAGATTGTAAGATTGGGAACGGGAGCCGCTGGGGGAAATAGAATTGACGATGACTTCTGGTGATTCTGAGTGTCTCACTGATGCTATCACCACAGAATGCTGAATGCCAAATAAAAAAATTTTTTTAAAGAAAAAGATGTTCTCCAGCTCCATTCATTTACCTGCAAATGATAAAATTTCATTCTTCTTTATGGTTGAATAAAATTTCTTTGCATATAAATACATTTTCTTAATTCATTCACCAGTAGTGGGGCATCTTGGCTATTTCCATAGCTTTGCTGTTATGAATAATGCTGCAATAAACATGGGTGTGCAGGTGCCTTTACTGTAACCTGACTTACAGTAAAGGCATATCCCTACAAATGGTATTGTTGGATCATATGGCAGTTCTATTTTTAGTTTTTTGAGGAACCTCCATACCATTTTCCATAATGGTTGTACTAATTTACATTTCCACCAATAGTGTATGAGGATTCCTTTTTCTCCCACATCCTCACCAACATTTGTTGTTGTTTGTGTTCTTGATTATTTTTCTTTTTTTGGTGGCACTGGAGTTTGAACTCAGGGCTTCACACTTGCTAGTCAAGTCCTCTTACCACTTTGAGCCACTCCACCAGCCCATTTGTGTTCTTGATGGCAGCTATTCTAACAAGAGAGAGGTGAATTCTTAACGTGATTTTGATTTGCATTTCCTTTATGGCCAGAGATATTAAGCATTTCTTCATGTGTTTTGTAGCCATTTGGACTTCTTCCTTTGAAAAATCTGTTCATTTGCCCATTTCTTCATTGGGTCATTGATTTTTGGGGGAGTTCAATTTTTTGAGCTCCCTGCATATTATGGTTATTAATCACTTGTTATATGTTAGCTGGAAAAGATTTTCTCCCATTCTGTAAGATACCTCTTCAATCTGGTGACCATTTCTTTTGTCATGCTTCTGCTTTTTAGTTTTGTGTGGACCCATTTGCTAATCATTTTTCTTAGTTGCTGAATCATCGGAGTTCTATTTAGGAATTTATTGCCATTACCTATAAGTTTCACTGTATCCCTTACTCTTTCCTACATAATCTTTAAAGTTTCAAGTCCTTGATCCACTTGGAGTTGATATTTGTATATATGTTCCTTGTTAAAAAATGTCAATTGTTCTTTTTTTTTTTATCTGATTATTCTTTATTTTAGAAAGGACTTTTCATCAAGGGAGAGGCTTTTTACAACTTCAAGGAATTTTCTGCATGTGTATAGATAGAAGAAGCCAAAGATGGAGCATGGCCTGTCCACTGGGAATGAGATGAGGATGTAGACCAGCTGCAGACTTTCATGCTTTGATGTTGATCCACTCCACAATTCTCTTTTGTTATGAATGTCATCTTTCTTTGAATTTTTTTTCCTTTTTCTTTTATTATTCATATGTGCATACAAGGAATGCACATTTCTCCCCCCAACAGGTGTTGGTGAGGATGCGGGGAAAAAAATTTGGAGGCTACTTAAAAAGCTAGACATCGATCTACCATTTGATCCAGTAATACCACTCTTGGGGATATACCCAAAAGACTGTTACTCCAGAGGCATCTGCACACCCATGTTTATTGCAGCACTATTCACAATAGCCAAGTTATGGAAACAGCCAAGATGCCCCACCACTGACGAATGGATTAAGAAAATGTGGTATCTATACACAATGTCAATTGTTCTTAAGTCTACTTGTCAAAGCTTCAGAGTATATTATCATTTTAAAAATTTTATTTTATCGCTTTTACATTTACTTACATGTGTATACATTATTTGGGCCACTTCGCCTCCCCCGTCCTCCCCCCAGCCTCCAGACAGAACCTGTTTCACCCTCTCATTCTCTAATTTTGTTGAAGATAAAACATAAAAGATAAAAAGAAAACTGATAGCTATACAGAGAGATTCCTAGTGTTGCTTCCATGCACGTGTGTATTACAGCTCAAATTGGTTCATCTCTACCAGACCTTTTCACTGTTTCCTAGTTCCCTTTCCGTAGTGGCCTCTGCCAGTT
The DNA here is from genome assembly GCF_047511655.1 of Castor canadensis. Taxonomy (NCBI): domain Eukaryota; kingdom Metazoa; phylum Chordata; class Mammalia; order Rodentia; family Castoridae; genus Castor; species Castor canadensis. The sequence continues at coordinate 85,931,179 of NC_133395.1, forward strand.
TAAGATTGCTATATTCACTTCTATACAGTGAGCATATCAACTACGTTAAATGTTTTTCTCTTAAAACAACAAGCTATCTTGCTTTATTATGAAAGGAATGCTTATTGATTAGTTGATAATTACATATATACTTGGAACTTCATCACAACTATAGGAGTCTTAGTAATTATATTTGTACTTGTTTAAAACATTAAATTTGAGGACGCTGTTAAAAAACATCATTCATAAAAAGGACTATGGAATTCCGGATATGTAACCTACTGGAACTTGTAAAATTCAAGAATTAAGTTAAATCCCAGAAAAGGGGAAAATAAAATTTCTGGAAATTATGACCTTTAGGTTAGCCTAAGTTGCCTGTTCAACACAGTGTTTATGAAAGATATCAGAACTCCACAGCATTTTGAAGAACTTTCTGATCCTGCAGTGAGAAATCAAGCAAAAGGAAGACATAATCCTGAGGCTATAATACTGAGGCCTAGGCAAGGCTATGAAAGATTTACACGTTAGAGATTTGGACTTGTAGAAAACAGACACTATAGTAAAATATATTGTGTATTCAGACAAAAGAAATGCATTATTTGGAAGGAAAATTAATATATAAGCAAAACTGCTGAAAAAAGGTTACTGAAATTATAATGAATTAAAAGAAGGATAGAGTATCAGTGTACATGAATTAAACAGCTACCTAACTAAATAACTAAGGACTCATAAATGAAAGATGCCAAAACCCAGATATACTCTACTGGAACTATCAAAAGTCAAAGAAAAGTTACTTTTGCACAAATACCTAGAAAATGTTAAACAAAATGTTACCTGGGAAGGGTGAATAACCAGACTAGCCTTAGGTGGATCTTACTGACCCTGCATGATGGTTACCTTGACAACAGAATTGTGAAAGTTTCCGACCTCACAATGAAAAAGCCAACCAAGATGACAACACGTTCCCAGTGCTAGGATGGGTCTCATCTAGGATATAAAGATTAAATGGTTGGTATAAATTTAAGAGCAAAAACAAATCAACAAAAATTTAGAAATTAAATATACAGAACATGTTGTGATATGAAGATTTAAAAATATATAACATAAAGGAACAAATACAGAGTGACAAATATATGTGAGACACGGCTGAAAACAGACCATTAACAATTGCACGAACAGATTCTGCCTGGAAGCGAGGCGGGTAGTGGGGGAGAGGAAGGGGGCGGGAGGTAGCGGGGAGAAATGGCCTAAACAATGAATGCACATATGACTAAATGAATAAAAAAAACAACTGCACTGAAAAAAATACAAGAAGATATAAATTATTATGCCAGTACATACTGGAATAATATATTCCAATGTAATATATAATAATATTATATCCTTCTCTTAATTTATCATAATTTCAATGGTTTTTCAGCAGTTTTGCTTATATACTTGCCAGTATGCTATTTTTCCTTCCAAACAATGCATTTCTTTTGTCTGAGTAAACAATGTATTTTATTGTAATATCTGAACATGTATTTTTTCTTCAAATAAAGATAAGAATACCTGGACTTGTTCTAATGAAACTTAGAAAAGTTATTGATAAATATAAAATGCATAAAATTCTAGAAAGTGTAGAAAGTATCTTACCTACAAAGGACAAATTACCACATGGGTCTAAGCTGGCTCTTAAACACTATGTAGTTGAAGTTTACCAGGAAAACATAAGATTGTGATGGACTTCCTGACTTCACAATGAAAAAGCCAACCAACATGGAGACACATTCACAGTGCCAGGATAGGCCTACTAGGATTTACACAAAAAACTTAAAGATATATTCAAACAAAAAAAGGCATGCAGATAGTACAGTATAAAATATACTATGATTAGAATTAGTTATTTGGAAGAAGCTATAAAAAATAACCAAAATATATGAGAAAATGCTGAAAGACATATAAATGAAACAATATTCTCAATCAGTATGGAAAGATGACAAGTCTACTAATTCTAGTATAAGAAATCATTAATAAGTTGATATTAAATTAAAATCACATAAAAATTCAAACAATATACATGAATATTACCTGGAAAATATGTATTAATAGATTGGCACAAGTTGGCTACTGAACATAGTGTACATGAAGGTTACCAGGATAACTTAATATGTTGAGGAAATTTCTTACCTCACAATCTAATATACAACAGATATCCATGTATTCCTAGTTCCAAGATGGACATGCACTAGGATGTTAAAGATTTGCACAACTGATAGATGTAAATTTAAGACGAAAGCAAAGGAAAAAGGTTTTGATATTATAAGACAAAAGTTTTTTTATGCTGATAGATAGTAAATGAATAATTATAATCAACAACTACAGATTGATATGTATGTCACTACTGATAAATAAACTCATACAATTTATTGAAAGAAGAGCCTCAAATAATTACTAAGGAATGATAACAATCTCTATAGATAATCTAGTATAACTTTAAAATTTTTTTTTTTATCCATATGTGCATACAAGGCTTGGTTCATTTCTCCCCCCTGCCCCCACCCCCTCCCTTACCACACACTCCACCCCCTCCTTCTCCTCCCCCCTCAATACTTTTAAATTTTAAGGATAAAATCACTTAAGCATATAGAGACCGTACAAAGTATATGGCCTACAAAGAGAATTGTCAGTCCCATTTGGATGTCTCTTAATACCAAGTACATTAAAGGTTACCAGGACAATTTAGGATTTTGAGGGAATTTGTAATCTCAATAGTGAACAAACCAGGGAAGATGTGCACATGCTTGCAGTGGAAAAATGGATTTAGTCTAAGAAATAAAGATTTGCACAATAGACAGGTATCAATTTACAAGAAAAACAAAGAAGAAAGCAGACTCAAATATTACAAAAGCAAACATTGCAATAAAGTGATGAGATTTGAAATATTTGGAGAGAGCACATAAAAAATAGACCATAGACCACACTTTTTAAAATTTATTTTGCAGTTTTGGGGTTTGAACTCATAGCCACTCCACCCTGAGCCACTCCAACAGCCCTTTTTTGTGATTTTTTTTTTTGTGATAAAATATCAAATTATTTTCCTGGGGCTGGCTTCAAACCATGATCCTACTGATCTCTTCTCCTGAGTAGTTAAGATTGCAGACATGAGCCACCAGTGCCCAGATAGACCTCACTTTTAAAAAAATAGAAAAAGGGATGAATTTAACTGATATAAGAGTTTTGTAAATGTTATAATGTATGACAATAATGAAAAGGAAAAATGCAAAGATGCAAGTAGGACATTCCTGAATACTCAGTAAGTTAAGATCTAAATAGCTAGATATCCTATACTTTCATTTTCACAGTTCAAGGATAATGCTAAATTCCAAAAATACCAGAAAAAGAAAAATGTATATTACATGAAAAGATTAAAAAATTGGAAAGGAAAGCATAAACAGACTCCTCAATAGACTTTACCTGAAGTTTTTCAGAATAACAGGATTTTAATGAAGCTTCTCACCAGGCAATGAAGAAAACTGACTAAGACGACTGAATATTTCAAGTGGGAGAATAGGATCTGGTCTAGGATAATAAACACATGCACAATAGAAAGATATAAACTAAAAACAAATACATGAATTCAACCATTAATAAGTACTACATTGGGATTGAAGAGATGAGACATAGAAATTAGGAAGGAGAGACAATAAAGTATAAATCTATGTAGGATACAACTACTAAGTATACCAGTAGAATTTAACTTTCTGACCTCATGATGGAAGGTCATACATTTCAAGTGCCTGGATGGGCATAAGAAAAGATAAGAAAGACTCACAAAAGAAATGTTCAGAAGTTATGTTTTAAAAATAAGAAGCAGATAATACACACAAAATTCACAGGAGCAATTAGAAAGGAGCAATAGAGGAAAATGTACTTATGAGTGACATCAATAAAAAACAGCCTGTTTTAATATATTTTTCCAACAAGGAAAATTTTTGAGCAGGCGTAAAACAAAATATTTTCTTGCAACGAACCTGAACAATTATTTTAAAATATACCATACCTAGATATCTTGAAGTTTTCATAAGAAAGAGATAAAGTTAAAATACAATCAGTACCTCAAATTGGCAAAAAATTATCTGAGTTGAAAAAGTGAGTTATAAGATGGGCAGAACCTGTCTTCTAGTCACAATAAATACAGAGGTCTCTAAAACACATTTGAATGTGAGAATGCTTCAGAACTTGGAAGGAAATAATTCAAATACTTGTTAGCCCAAGTAGCACTGTGGGCCTAGTATAGGGAATTAAATTTTGAGCCAAGTGCTGATAAGAATTAAAAGACAAATCAAAGAAAAAAATGTCATCAGATATTGTTTTGCAATATCCTGAGAAATATGTATGACATACTGCTGAATATTGACTATTAAAACAAGTTCAAAAAACCAAAAAAAGAAAATCAAAACAATTATACTAATATATATTCCTGAAAATTATAATCATTAAGGAAAGGTTACATCTAAATGTAGACATAATTTACTAGATATTGGAAAAGTCCAGGATCAATGTAAAATGCCATAAAAGTCCATAAAGTATCAAAAATACATTTTAAGAAATTGTTAATTATTGGAGGGGTTTGGGCACCTTGTTACATACTGAGTAACTAAAGTCAGCACAACAGAGAAATCTGAAGAACTGCATGACACTGCAATGAAAAAGACAACCATGATTATTACAAGTTCCCAGTCCAGGAGGGGCCAAAATGCATTCAATCATTAAGGAAATATATTGTCATTAAAGAGAGAAGAAAATAAAATTGTGAAAGTGGCAATGAGGCATCATTAAATGTTAAATGTGTGTGAGACGGTACTGAAAATAGATCAATGTATTTTCACTTGAAAAATATTGAGAATGCATAAATTAGACCACTAACCCAACAACACAGGAATGAGCACACAAAGATGCCGTGCTATGGATATACACTTCTGGAACTTTCAAATAAAGAAAAATATCAAATCAATATCAGTTAGAAAAGGGAAAAATATTTTACCTGGAAAGAGCATATAAAAAGACTGCACACAGGTTGTTTTCAACAATGTGTACAGAAAGAGTATCAGGAAAATCTATGATTGTGAGGAAATTTTGGACTACCTGTTAGATTATGGAAGCAGGAGAGTGGTTCTTCCCAGGGAGGAGGGATCCTCATGGTTCTGAGGGTCCAAATGCCCCAGAGTTGCGAGATGAAGGCGCAGGTTTTTTTTTTTTCCAGGTGGTTTCCGCAGGGTGCCAAAGGATCCCAAGGGAGGAGTTTACATCAGCAATCAACTGCCTCTTAGGAACTCTGTAAAGGCCGACTGGGAAAAGCACATGATGGGGAACCCCGTTGAACAGCCTGCACACAGGGCAGATAACAGGTGCAGGAAAGACCAAGTACCCAGGCCACTGGTGCTGGTGGGGGAAGGGAATGGCAGCACAGGCTGAGGAACTGACAGGAGAGAGGTGAGGCCAGGGTTGGGATGGGCAGCAGGGTTTTGACGTGCTTCCTCAGAAAATCGCCCAATAGAGCAAGTTGTATGGCAATGATCAGGAAAAGAAAGGAAGGAGCTCTCCCTAACTCCTTTGGTGGCCAAGCACACAATGTCCAACTTCACCCTTGTGATGTCACCCTGAAACTCATGACAGTTAAAGGGCACCTGGGAGGGCTCAGGATCCAGTGAAGACTCCAAAGAAGGCAGCAAAGCTGCCTTTGGCTTAACTTTCTAGCTCCTGGGAGCTTCCTCACTGCTCCTTGCAAGTGGTACCACCAGAAGGGCCACTATTTGGATCTGCTGGGAATTGTAGTATGATCCAACATAATGTGAAATATGTCTCCCCTGTTCTGGATGCTGCTTGTGGTACCCTAGTGCCTGTGTGTCCAAAGCCTCTTCACAGGGCTGAGACTGTTGAAAGCCCAGTGCAAGGGAAACTCAGATCTGGCCAGACCCCTCCAGGGGCTTTCCCATCATTTCCACTTTGCTTTGAGCAGGGTGCATCTTCTCATGGGTGCCCTAATGGCACCAGTTCCTATGAGGTTTCTGGTTTCAGAGGACAGGATGCAGTACTCTGAGCTGGCTGGATACTGCAGCCCACAATGTCCCTTCCTGGCAGGCATGTTCTAGTCACTTCATTTTACACATTTGGTATTCTATTTTGGCCAAATACCCTTCCTTGGGTCACACAGTCACATATGACTACTGATTTGTAAATGCTATGAAGGACATTAAAGGATTTGTGTGACCCATGCTCAGCCAGTGGTCAGGGATGGCCCAGTGCCAGTGTTGAAGCCAAAGGCATCTCCTGGTCCCCTACACTGTTCCTTCATGACAATGTTTTGTTTAGAAACTCCAGAGAATGGCTGGAGCTAAATTTTTGAGCCCAGCTGTGGACCCCCTGCACCTGCCTCCAACCATCTCTAAGGGCAGTGGGTGTCCTCTGAACAGGAAGTGACCAGCTTAGAGAACACTATTTATCACTCCACATCCTAATGTGAATCACAATGAGTTTGATATTAAGTAGAATGCAACAAGAATATTTTGGTTGCATTTCTCAAAGAGTTCTTGTTCTGTTAAAGATAGATATTGAAGTGTTTACAGATGAAATCATATGAACTCTGCGTGTGGCTTCAAAATAATAAACGGGGGTTAGAGGAGGAGTTGGTGACCATGAGCACTAGATGGTGGAACCTCTGTCATTTCTATTTTAATGTTGAAAATTCTTTCTGATAAAATGTTATTTGAAGAAAGCCAGAAAATGTAACAACAAGAAGAAAATGATTAAATGTAAACTAAGCACAGCACAGACTATTTCTTTTCCTCACAAGTAGCCAACTTGCCTGAATCTGAAATAATTGGACTGGACACACTTTTGCACCATGACCTCCATGTATTTTTTTCTAAACTCATTGTGCTAGAACCCATGAATTGCAGGAGAGAGTCCCTTGCCCAAGTTTGTTGTTGTTGTTTTTTTAAGTGAGACTCCCAAACCTTTTCTGGGTCTTACACATCACGGATATCACAGGAGACACAGCACTGGAGACCAGGTATCTGCTAGCCATACCCACTCCCATTTGACTGAGTGATGGGAGTGAATGGGCAGAGACTGGGGAGTATCTTGACATTTGCAGACCTTCAAGATCTTTGTAAAGATTTCTCTTTGGGTGGCATTTTGACCAAGGCATTGCCTAAATCCCATACTCTAACATTCTTCCAGTTGTTCTCTGGCTCCTACTTCATCTTTTTTGTTTTTATTTTAGAGGTAATGGAGCTTGAACTCAGGACCTGGCACTTGCTAAGCAGGAGCCTTACCGCTTGAGCCATACCTCTAGTTCTCCTGCATCTTTGAACTACACTTGAAGTCACAGCTTCACAGAAGCTGGGCCAGACAACCATAATCACCAGGCAGAGTGGCAGGCAGGAGTAGATCATGGAAAGGAGGAAACTTCCTGTTCTAATGAAAGATGAAGTATTCAGGAGATGCACAGAGAAAGCAGCACCCTACTCTTCCCACAGACTTGTTCATCCACTGACACATCAAGGTCATGACATCAACAGTCCAGTGCAAGGACAAGTATCCTAGCATAGGATCTATCTCTGCAGAGACAGGTCTTAGACTAGCCAGTGCTGGAGACCCAGTGGACATAGGCTCCGGCCCTCTTGACTCAACAATTTGTTACTGGAAGCAAGTAGTTGGTTTATTCACTTCAAGGCTATGGCCATTTGGAAGACCTGAAGCCCTTGTCTGCAATTAGTCTTCCAGGGCAGATTGTACAGAGTCCAACTGTGAAAGCAGCCTACCCCCAACACTGTCATATTCCTGTATCTCTCCTGAGACTCAGGTGCTGTGTTCCAAGGTTGCTTTAGAACCAGTAAGAAGGTCCCTCTGACCTTCTTACCTGCTTTGTTTTTTCCCAAATAGGTGGGTGGCCAATGCCAACACCCTCATACATAAAGGAGGCAGCCCCTCCACCAAATTCATCTCTATGACTGGCAGAGACTTGAAACTGATATTAAGAACCAAGTGCATACTGAACACTCAGTATGCACTCAGCCGTTAAACACATTGGCTCGGTTGAACCATGTCACCACCATCCCACAAGGGAGCATCATTATAATGTTTCATCCGACCTGAAATGCTCATTCTGTTTCTTTCATATTTTAATGTCTCTAAAAAGTATATGTAACATCTCACAGCTGTGACATGGTTGTCATTACCTCATTTCACACAAACTCAGCCATAGCTGCCCACACTGTCATCACTATGATTGAGTTGTGTGCATGGTTATTATTTCAATGCAGTGGACAGGTGATATTTTAAATATCTTCAAAAAAAGATTAACCTGTGGCTTAGCTTTGAATAGAAATATTTTAATGACACAGGGAGGCTGGGAACAGAGCAGCCAGTTGCTAATGTAATTTTGGCAAATCAGACACATTACTCATTCCTACAGGGGTGACTGCAATTCCAGAATTTCTCAGAAATCAGCGACGTAGTGCTTTATGGGACTTCAGACCCATCCCAGAGATGAGATTGGGCACTCTTGCAAGAAGTGCTGTACTTTCTGAGATCTTAGGTTAGCAGTCACCAAATGTTTTGTGTAAAAAGACAGGAAATATTTTTGGCTTGTGAGACATTGAAATTCAATTGCAGCCACTCAGTTCTTGCAATTACAGCCTAAAATTAGTCATGCACAATACGTAAGCTAAGAGTTATATATTTCAATAAAACTTCATTTATAAAACAGGTTGAGTGCCAAATTTGGCCCACAGGCTGTATAGTTTGTTGATCCTCTCTCTTGATAGAACAGAAAATAGTATTTGGAATGATTAGGGCACTGAAGACTCTGACTCAAAAAGTGATACAGAGAATTGAGTTCCAAACTGTGAAGATATTTTAGGAATATCTTAACTAATATATTTCAATTATATTTTCTCATGTGTGTACTTGGAATAGTGATATATAGTTAAAAGACCAACATAAAAAAATCTACACCCAAATATGTCACAAAGCTGTCTTAAATGTGTAAAAATAAAATTTTCAAGTAGTGAAAAATTACTATACATAATCTAAAGAGGATTTTACATTTCTGGGTGGCTCTGTGAAATGCAAGTGTACCTTAACTTTATACTTAGACTTGAGGAAAGAGAGTCTGAACCCATTGTGATGCAGATACTATGGCTCAGAGGGAGAAGTACCTTGCTTAGAGTCACCAATTGATTTGAACTATGACTACAGAGCTGAAAGCTTACCCTGCTTCCTCCCAGCAAACCACAAATACCATGCTGATCCTGGGACTCAATGGCCCTGGGAGGGGACAGGCAAAGTATACATAGCATGAGGGTGGAAGCTGCACATACCTCAGTCTTCATCTATCCCTGGAGCCTGGCTAGGCACTGGAATACAGAAAGTGATTGATTAATGAAACCAGCTGGTCTTAATTCAAATAGTAATCCTGCCCCTTGATTTATCTCTGTGAGTGTTATCATCTATAACCATAACTACCTCCAAAGTTTGTTGTCAGGTTTAAATGAGTTAACATAGGTAAAAGTGTTTCTCACAGTGAAGCACTTAACAGATATCAGACATGAAGATAATCTAGAATACAGCCTGTCTGGATAAATGTTTGCTGAAAGAATGAGAGCAGGAAGAATAGTTGGGGAAAGGCTGAGTGAACAGGAGGGCAAAACAACAGACTGGGAAATAAATGAACAAATGGGTGGATGAATGGTTGGGTGTAAAGATGGATAAATGGGTGGAATAGCACAGAATGCTGGTTAACTGGATGGAGATATTAGCATTTGCATGGATACATGAATGGGAGCTCCACTCACTTGTCTTGGTGGCTGATGGCATGTGTTGGGTGAGGTTCAGGGGCTAAGTATGGTACATGCATGTGTTACCATGGTCACTCCTGGGTTCCTGAATGCACAGCTAATCCCTAATGTGGAGCCTGGTCAGGTACTCCTGATGCTCATAGCTCCCAGAGGACAATGGTGTGAAAGATTCTGAAGCTGTGATTGAGTATTATGGGAAGAAAGTGTGTGGATTGATTGGCCAAGTCTGCCACAGGCAAGGAAGTGGAAGAGACAGACATGTTCTTTCTTCCTCCCATTACTGTATCAGAATACCTGAGACAATCATCCTAAAAAGAAGAAAGTTCTATTTGGCTTACAGTTTAGAGGTTTTAGTCCATAATCAATTGTTTCTATTGCTTTTGAATCTGTGGTGATATATCACATCATTGTAGAAGCATACAGTGGAGTAAACTCTAAGATGTTCTCACAAAGAAGAAACTGCACAAGGACATAATTCTCAGAATACACCCTCATCCTTAAGTAACACATGACTGCATGTGGTATTTCTAAACACTAGCAATAGATAATCCCAAAAGGAATTCAGAAAACAATTCCATGTATAATGGAATAAATTCCATTTCTAATGACATCCAAACAAATAAAACACTAATAATAAATTTAACCAAGAAAGATATATATCTATTACACTGCAAACTAACAAATATTTATGTTTTATTTTATATACATATTTATTTATTTATGGGTTGGAAGATTTCCAAAGTGACCTACAGACTCAATAAAATTCCTATCAAAATTTCAGTGCTGAGCTGGGCACTAGCAGCTCATGCCTGTAATCTTAACGATCAGGAGGATCAAGACTCAAAGACAGCAGGGGCAAATAGTACTCAAGACCCTATCTTGAAAAAGCCCTTCACAAAATAATTTAAAAGGGCTGGCAAAGTGGCTGAAGGTATAGGCCCTGAGTTCAAACCCCAGTATAAAAAAAAAAGCCCACAAAAATCAGTGGTAACTGAGGGTTTAGTTCAGTGGAAGAGTACTTACCTAGCCTTGGCAAGGCCTTGCTTTGAGGCAACCTAAACATCCAACAACAGATGGAATTTTTTTTAAAAAAGTGATATACATGCCCAATGGGTTATTATTCAGTCTTTTTTCTTTTCTATTCTTTTTTTTTTAATTGGGGGAGAGTTCTGGGGTTTGAAGTCAGTGCCTCATGCTTGCTAGGCAGGTACTCCACCACTTCTACCACTCCACCAGCTGTGTTGGACATTTTTGAGATAGGGTCTCATGAACTATTTGCCTGGGCTAGTTTTGAACTGCAATCCTCCTGATGGCTGCTTCAAGATAGCTAGGATTACAGATGTGAGCTGCCACCAGGGCCTGGCTTATTCAGTCTTAATAAAGAAGAAAATCTTACCATTTGCAGCAGGATCTGGAGGACGTGATGTTGAGTAAAGTAACCTGGTCACAGAGGAACAAATACTGCATGATTCCACTTCTATGAAGTATGTAAAAATAGTCAAATACATGGAATCAAAGAGTAGAATGGTGGTTAACATGGACTTTGGGGAAAAGGAAATATTGTTCTTCGATGGGTATAAAGTTTTAGTTAAGTGACATGAATACATTCTGGAGACCCACTGTACCATCTTGTATCTATAATTAACCCTACTGCATTGTATATTTAAATTTTGGGGGCTTAAACCCCCAAACTTACTAGGCAAGCACACTACCACTTGACATCCACAACACATCCACAGTCCTGTTTGTTTTAGTTTGTTTTTCAGATAGGTTCTGGATTTTTGCCTGGGGCTGGCCTTGGAAAACTCCCTGAGGATCTCTGCTTCCTGAATATCTAGAATTAAAAGAGGGTAGGTATCACATTCTTGGCCTTAACATTTTTTTAAAAGAATATCACATGTTAAACATTCTTACCAAAAACAAAAACAAGGAAAGCTTGGAGATGCTATATTTAGCATCTTAATGAGGTGATATCATTGCAGGAGCATACTTATGTCCAAACTCACCAGCATATACATCAGATATGTGCAATTTTCTGTATATCAATTATACCTTAGCAAAACTTAAAATGTAAACAATGCTATGTTGTCCTGATCAATTTACAGTTTCAAAAAAAAGCCTATAAAAATCTCAGCTGCCTTTATTGCAGAAACTGACATGGTCTTCTTAAAATTCATATTTAAATGTATATGATTAAATATAAAAAAGTATTGAAAAATAACAAAGTTAGAGGACTCATACTTTGCAATTTAAAAACGTACTGTAGAGCTGGGAGTGGTAAAATGCTTGCCTAGCCTGAGTAAGATCCTGTATTCCATCCTCAGTACTGTAAAAAACAAAACAAAACAAAAAAAAAACAAAAACAACATCAGAAAAAACAAACAAGTATGAAGATACAGTAGTCACTACACGTGGTACTGACATAAGGGTAGACATACGGTTTAATGGAATATGATCTAAAGTTCAGGAATAAACCTTTGTGGGATGGTCAGCTGATTTTGAACAAGAGTAGCAAAGCCATTCAATTGAAGAAAGAATAGTCTTTTTTTAAAAATGGTGTTGAGATGAGTTGGCATCTATGTGCAGTTGGACCACTACCTCATACCACATACAAAAGCTAATTAAAAAAGTGTATCAAAGACTTAACTGTAAGAGCTAAACTACCAAAATCTTAGGGTTAGAAAAAGGATACATCTTTGTGATCTTGGATCTGGCAATGGATTCTTAGAGGTGAGACCAAAGGTACAGGTCACAAAAGAAAAAAATAGATAAATAATTCAGCGAAAATATTTGTGCCTCAAAAACATCATCAAGAGGCTGGCAGAGTGGCTCAAGTGGTAGAGTGTCTGCCTAGCAATCGTGAGGTCCTGAGTCCAAACCCCAGTGCTGCAACAACAACAAAAACTCATCAAGAAACATAGTTAAGGATGTGAAGAAAGGGTGTAGGAGGGCAAATATGGTGCCAATATTGTGTACACAGGCATGTAAATGGAAAAATGAGACCTGCTGAAATTATTCCAGGAATAGTGGAGGGTGAATTCAACTATGATATATTGTAAGAACTTTTGTAAATGTCACAATGTACCCCCAGCACAACAATAATTTTAAAAAGTTTTTGTGGAAAAAATATAATTTAAAAACACAACATAGAAAATGGAAGAAAACATTTGGTAGTCATACATCTGCTAATGTCTAGTATCTTTTTTTGGTGGAACTGGGATTTGAACTCAGGACTTCCAGCTTGCAAAGCAGGCACTCTACCACTTGGGCCACACTTCCAATATCTAGTACCTTGAATAAAGGTACACTATCAACAATAAAATAACATTAACAACACCAACAAGTGTAAAATATCAGCTGGGCGCCATGGCTCATGGCTGTAATACTAGCTACTCAAGAGGTAAAGATCAGGATGATCGTAGCTGGAAGCCAGGCCAGACAAAATAGTTCAGTCAGACCCTGTCTTGAAAACACCCATCACAAAAAAAAAGCTGGCAGAGTGGCTCAAGGTCCTGAGCTCAAACCCCAGTAAAATATGAAATAACCGTATTTTAAATGAAATTGAATTTACAGATAATGTTCCAAAGAAGATACACTAATTGTCAATAAGCACATTAAAAACAGTTAGAATCACAAGTCATTAGGGAAATGCAAACCAAAGCTATAGAGAGATTTCACTTCACACCCACTGTTGGCAATAATGGTGCCAAAAGGTTTCAGTTCTTACTGCACCCTTAAGCTCCTGTTTTCCAGGGTCACGGTCCTGCTTCAAGTCTAGCTTGAACCCTCCTTCTGCCCTAACCTCCAATCAGCATGAACCATAAGATCCTAACCAATCAGATCATGCTGAGTCCCACTGAGGGGTATTTAAGCCCCTGCCCCTCTCTCCCTCTCTCTCTTGGCTCTCTCTGCTCTCTCCCTCTCCCACCCAGCAATAAAGAATCTCTTGGCCAGATCACTCCTCTCCACGTGGTCACTTTGGGGCCTATATTTCCTTACACCCACCAGGACAGGTATAATGAAAAAGAAAAATATAATTGTTAGCAATGTTGTGAAGAAACTGAAAATTTCTTACATTTCTGGTGCAAATGTAAAGAAAACCTTTTTAGAAATTTCTAAAAAAGTAAACTAAATGTCCAATAATCCTATTGCTAGGTAAATATCCAGAAAAAAAAATGTTCACACAAAAACTTCCAACAGATGTAGCAGCTAAATAGCCAAAATAACAGGCAAAACTGGAAAAGAATCCAATTGGCTATCAACCAATAAATGGGAACCACAGTGTTCTAACCACACAGTGGGTATCACACCGCTATGGAAAGGGTGAGGTACCGATGCCTTGTCAGAACTGCTGAATCTTGAAAGCACTATGCTTATTGAAATGAACCAGAAACAAAAACGACACAATGTATAATTCTGTTTATGTAAAACACAGAATCGGAAAAATCTTTAGAGTCAGGAAGGTAGGTGAGGAATTTCCAGAACAGGGAGGAGGGAGGTGTAGAGTTCCTTTTCAGGGTGGTGGTATTTACTGAGACTAGATAGCAATGGTGATTGCAAAGCCTTTATATATTTAAAACACTGATTTGAATACTTTTTATTTAAATTTTTAATTCACTTATTCACATGTGCATACATTGTTTGGGCCATTTCTCCCCTTTGCCCCCTGCCCCCTCACTCTCTACCCCCACCCCTCCCCCCGCTTCCAGGCAGAACCTGTTCTGCCCTTTTCTCCAATTTTGTTGAAGAGAAGACATAAGCAATAATAAGAAAGACAAAGCATTTTTGCTAGTTGAGATAAGGATAGCTATACAGAGAGATTCCTAGCATTGCTTCCTTGCACATGTGTATTACAACCCGAATTGATTCATCTCTACCTGACCTCTTCACTAGCTCCCTTCCCATATTAACCTCTGTCACTTTAAGGTTTCTGTATTAGCTCCTCTGGAGTGGGGACATCAAACACTTTCATGTTTTGGGTTTCCTACCTATCTCCATACCTCTTGTATGTGCTCTCCACTTCTCATGTGACCCAAGTCCAACCACATTGCTGCATTTGCCCTAGACCAAAGTCTGCATATGAAGGAGAATATATGATTTTTGGTCTTCTGAGCCTTGGCTAACCTCGCTCAGAATGATGTTCTCCAGTTCCATCCATTTACTTGAGAAAGATTTCATTCTTCTTCATGCTGAGTAAAATTCCATTTTGTATGAATACCACATTTTCTTAATCCATTCGTCAGTAGTGGGGTATCTTGGCTGTTTCCATAACTTGGCTATTGTGAATAGTGCTGTGTGTGCAGGTGCCTTTGGAGTAACCTATGTCGCATTCCTTTGGGTATATCCCCAGGAGTGGGATTGCTGGATCATATGGCAGATTTATATTTAGATTTTTAAGAAGCCTCCATATTTTTTTCCAGAGTGATTGCACCAGCTTGCATTCCCACCAGCAGTGTATGAGGGTTCCTTTTTCCCAACATCCTTGCCAACACCTGTTGTTGGTGGTGTTTTTGATGATGGCTATTCTAACAGAAGTGAGGTGAAATCTTGGTGTGGTTTTAATTTGCATTTCCTTTATTGCTAGAGATGGTGAGCATTTTTTCATGTGTTTTTTGGCCATTTGAATTTCTTCTTTTGAAAAAGTTCTGTTTAGTTCAGTTGCCCATTTCTTAATTGGTTCATTGATTTTTTAGGAGAGTTTAGTTTCCTAAGTTCCTTTGTCTGATGTATAGCTGGCAAATATTTTCTCCCACTCTGTGGGTGGTCTCCTCAGTTTAGAGACCATTTCTTTTGTTGTTCAGAAGCTTTTAAATTTCATGTAGTCCCATTTGTCCATACTTTCTCTTAGTTGCTGAGCTGCTGGGGTTCTATTGAGGAAGTCCTTGTGTACACCTATTACTTCCAGAGTATTCCCTGCTCTTTCCTGTACTAACCTCAGAGTTTCATGTCTGATATTAAGGTCCTTGATCCATTTTGAGTTGATACTAGTACAGGGTGATAAAGATGGATCTAATTTCAGTTTCTTTGTAGAAGGATAACCACTTTTCCCAGCAACATTTGTTGAAGAGGTTGTCTTTTCTCCATCATATGTTTTTGGCACCTTTGTCAAAAATAAGGTGGGCATAGCTGTGTAGATTCATTTCTGGGCCCTCTATTCTGTTCCACTGGTCTTCATGACTGTTTTTGTGCTAGTACCATGCTGTTTTTATTGCTATTGCTTTGTAATATAGTTTGAAGTCTGGTATTGTGATACCTCCAGCATTGCTCTTTTTGCTGAGTATTGCCTTGGCTATCCATGGTCTCTTATACTTCCAAATGAACTTTAGGGTAGATTTTTCAATCTTTGTGATGAATGTCATTGGGATTTTGATGGGAATTGCATTAAACATGTAGATTGCTTTTGGTAGTATAGCCATGTTTACTATGTTGATTCTACCAATCCATGAGCATGGAAGATCTTTCCAACTTCTGTAGTCTTCCTTGATCTCTTTCTTCAGGGTTTGTAGTTCTCCCTGTAGAGGTCATTCACATCCTTTGTTAAGTTTACTCCTAGGTATTTGATTTTTTTTTTGAAGCTATTGTAAATGAAGTTGTTTCCATATATTCTTTCTCAGTTTGTTTGTTATTGGTGTGTAGGAAAGCTAATGATTTTTGTAAGTTGATTTTGTATCCTGCCACCTTCCTGTAGCTGTGTATGGTGTCTAGGAGTTTTGGGGTAGTTTTTGGGGTCTTTAAGGTATAGGAACATATCATCTGCAAATAAGGATATTTTGACAGTTTCTTTCCCTATTTGTATTCCTTTTATTTCTTCTTCTTGCCTAATTGCTCTGGCTAGGAATTCCAGTACTATGTTGAATAGGACTGGGGATAGTGGGCACCCTGTCTCATTCCTGATTTTAGGGGAAACAGTTTCAGTTTTTCACCATTACGTATGATGTTGGCTGTAGATTTGTCATATATAGCCTTTACAATATTGAGCTACATTCCTTCTGTTCCTAGTTTTCTTAGAGCTTTTATTATGAAGTAGTGTTGGATCTTGTCGAAGGTTCTTCTGCATCTATTGAGATGATCAAGTGGTTTTTGTCTTTGCTTCTATTGATGTGCTGTATTACATTTATAGATTTACGTATGTTGAACCATCCCTGCATCCCTGGGATGAAGCCGACTTGGTTGTGGTGAGTGATCTTTCTGATATGTTGTTGGATTTGGTTTGCCAATATTTTATTGAGGATTTTGCATTGATGTTCATTAGGGAAATTGGCCTATAGTTATTCTTTTTTGGAGGTGTCTTTGTCTGGCTTTGGGATGAGTATAATACTGGCTTCATAAAATGAATTAGGCAGTGTTCCTTCCCTTTCTATTTCATGGAACAGTTTAGGGAGGGTTGGTATTAGCTCTTCTTTAAAGGTCTGATAGAATTCAGCAGAGAATCCATCAGGTCCTGGACTTTTCTTTTTTGGGAGACTATTGCTGCTTCAATTTCATTTGTGTTAGAGATCTATTCAGGTGATTAATATCCTCTTGGTTCAATTTTGGATAGTCATAAGTACCTAGAAATCTGTCCATTTCTTCAAGATTTTCAAATTTATTAGAATTTAGGTTCCCAAAATAGTCTCTGATATTTCCATAGTGTTTGTTGTTATCTCCCCTTTTGCATTTCTGATTTTACTGATTTGAGTTTTTTCTCTCCTCATTTTAGTCAAGTTTGCCAGGGGTCTGTCATCTTATTTATTTTTTCAAAGAACCAGGTTTTTGTTTCATTGATTCTTTGTATGTTTTTTGTTGTTGTTGTTGTTGTTTTGGTGTTGTTGTTTCATCAATGGCCCATTGATCATTGAGCAATGTTTTGTTCAGCTTCCAAGTGTTTGCATGTTTTCTACTGCTGTTTTTGTTGTTGAGTTCTAGTTTTAATCATTGTGATCAGATAGAATGCATGGGATTATTTCTATTTTCTTATATTTGCTGAAGCTTGCTTTGTGTCCTAAGATATGATCAATTTTGGAGAAGGTTCCATGGGCTGCTGAGAAGAATGTATATTGTGCAAAAGTTGGATGAAATATTCTGTAGACATCAGCTAGGTCCATTTGATCTATGGTGTGATTTAGATCTAGGTTTTCTTTATTGATTTTTTGTTTGGATGACCTATCTGTTGGTTATAGGGGGGAATTAAAGTCTCCCACTACCACTGTGTTTGAGTCAATATATGTTTTTAGGTCCTTCAGAGTATGTTTGATGAAATTGGGTGCATTGACATTGGGTGCATATATGTTGATAATTGTTTTTTCCTTTTGGTGTATTTCCCCTTTTGTTAGTATGGAATGTCCTTCTTTATCTCATTTGATTAATGTAAGTTGAAGTCTACTTTGTCTGAGATAAGTATTGCTACTCCTGCTTTTTTTGGAGGGCCATTGGCTTGGTAAATCTTCTTCCAGACTTTCACCCTAAGCCAGTGCTTGTTTCTGTCAATGATGTGGGTCTCCTGTAAGCAACAGATTGTTGGATCTTCCTTTTTAATCCAGTTTGCTAAATGGTATCTTTTGATGGGTGTGTTAAGTCCATCAGTGTTAATATTGGTAGGTATGTGGTGATTCCTGTCATTTAGTTGTTTTTGTTGTTGAAGGGTTTGATTGTGTGCAGCTAAATCAGTGCTGCTCCCTGATTCCTTGTGTTTTCTTCTCCTGTTGTTTGGTACTGCCTGCCCTTTCATGGTTTTGTTTGCTTTCATTTTCTGTGTGCAGAATTCCTTGGAGAATCTTTTGTAGTGGTGGCTTGGTGGTCATATATTGTTTTAGTTTCTGCTTATCATGGAAGACTTTTATTGCTCCATCTATTTTGAATGATAGTTTTACTGGGTAGAGTATCCTGGGGTTGAAGTTAGTTTCATTCAATGCCCAGAATACCTCACTCCATGCTCTTCTTGCTTTTAAGGTTTCTGTTGAGAAATCTGCTGTGATGTTGATGGGTTTACCTTTGTAAGTTACTTGTTTTTTTCTCTCTTCCAGCCTTCAATATGCTTTCTCTATTTTCTGTGCTTGTTGTTTTAATGATAATATGTTGTGGGGTAGGTCTGTTTTGGTGTCCTGGAGGCTTCCTGTACCTGAATGGGCATAGTTTTCTCTAGATTTGGGACATTTTCTGTTATTATTTTGTTGAATGTATTACAAATGCCTTTTGCTTGCACCTGTCCTCCTTCTTCAATGCCCATGATTCTCAGGTTTGGTCTTTTAATGGAGTCGGTGAGTTCTTGCATATTCCTTTCACAGATCTTGAGTTGTCTAATAGCTCTTCAGTTTTTCCTTTAATTTCCATTTCATCTTCAAGTTCTGAGATTCTGTCTTCTGCTTGTTCTAGTCTGCTGAAGTGACCTTCCATTGTGTTTTATATTTCTGTTTCATTCTTTTTTCTGAGGTTTTCCATATCATGGGTCACTTCCTCTTTAATATTGTCAATTTTCGGCCTTCATTTATCTCTCTATTTATGGTATTCTCTGTTTCTCTTTGGTATTTATTTAGGGCTCCTATGAGTTCATTTGAATACTTTTTAAATGTGTGGGTACAGTGGCTCAAGCCTGTAACCCTAGCTTCTTGGGAGGCGATTCTGGGAGGCCGCCATCCCATACCCAGCTCTATGTTGGGCTTAGGCTCCTCCCATCCACTTCTGCTCCTGGAAGAACTGAGGGGGGGGGGTGGGGGATGTGTGAAATTAAGTCCCTGGGCACCACACCAACAACTCAGGAATGAGATGACAGGGCACCGCCTGTGAACCTGCAGGTCCAATCTCCACAAACAGGCGACACAGCACCACTGCGGCACCGTGGCTGCAGTCCTGCCAGGCTCCCAGGAGCTGCCGGATCCTGCTGGCTCAAGGAGGCACTTGTCATCCCTAGGAAGTCTTAGGAAGTCAAGTGATGCCTGTTATATAAAAGCGGCCAGGAGGTGGCTCCTGCCTCCAACTGAACTTGGTCTTGACTTAAAGGGATCACCTGTTTGCCATGCTCCCAATCCGGGACAGTGGGGGTGGGGGGGCAGTGTGCATGGAAAAATCACAAGGAGAGGTCCCATAGGATGGGGCGCCCTGTGGACCCTATCCCGGACAACACAAGCTGTTGCCTGTCGCCCTGGGGACCTAGGAAATCACGAGAGGGGATGGGCAGCCTCCAGCGGCAAAAATGAAACCATAGAAGGACTGTGGGCGGGGCGAGGGGGTCAGGGAGATAGTGGAAAGAGGGAAGGGGGAGGGGAATTAAGAAAGCTGATCGTCCTGAGGAGAGGGAAACAGATGGAAAAGTTTCTCTCCAAGACAGACATAAGTCCACAGCCCTGTTATTGATTTACACAGAAAATCCATGGACAGGGGAGGGGAGGACCCCTCCAAGATTTTAGGGGCAATTCCTCTCCTTTTTCCACCAGTCACGTCTGCCAGGCACCAGAGTCACAAAATACATTGGGATCGATCCCGTGGATTAACACTTTGGGCTGGGGCGCAGCTTGCTGGCAGAGCCAAATCTTTGAGCCCCCAGAAAAGGGAGCAGGGGGACAGTAGGTCGGTGCTGGTGGCTCACACCTGGATTGTGGATTAAGGCCAACCCAGGCAAAAAGTTTGAGACAGCCCATCTCCAAAAAAGCCAGAGAAAATGGACTGTAAATCCCACCAAAAAAAAAAAAGGTTGATTAGATCAGGGAAGGTTGGGGGTTAGGGGAGCAGGGAACAGGACTTGTACTGTAGGCCCCACCTGCCAAGCGCCACACACCCAGCCCCCAAGCCACTCTTGAGAGCCGCTCACATCCACCCCACATGCCAAACACTGTCCGCTGGGTGACATTCCAGGACAGGGATATACACCGTTCCTGATAGGGGAGAGGATGGGAGATTAGCAAGAAGAGGGGCTAGGGAAAAGGAGAGGAGTGAAGACTGTAAGGAAATATAGGCCCCAAAATGACCACGTGGAGAGGAGTGATCTGGCCAAGAGATTCTTTATTGCCGGGTGAGAGAGGGAGAGAGCAGAGAGCCAAAAGAGAGAGGGGGAGAAGGGCAGGGGCTTACTTAGATATCCCTCAGTGGGACTCAGCATGATCTGATTGGTTAGGATCTTATGGTTCATGCTGATTGGAGGTTGGGGCAGAAGGAGAATTCAAGCTAGACTTGAGGCTGGACTGTGACCCTGGAAAACAGGAGCTTAAGGGTGCAGTAAGAACTGAAACCTATTGGCGCCATTATTGCCAACATTCCTCCCTTTTTTGTTTAAGGAAGGGGGGCGTTGTGTTCGCTCTGGCTTCTTCGAGAAGCAAACAATGTTGGGATGCTGAGCCTCATGATGGCATACACCCAGACTCCAAAAATGAAGATTTCCTCTTCCCTGAAGTTGATGAAGGTCCCTTACAGCCACAGGTCGTAAAGAGTCTCAAGCCAATCCTCCAACCTCTGCATGGTGGGTATCAGCCAACTATCCTCGCGATTTGGAGAGGTTGGTATCCCTGGAGGTACAACTGGTTAAATTTTTGATTAGCAATAGCAGACATGTAAATGATACAAGGGAGGAAGCTTAAGAATAGGAGAGCAAGAAACATAGGCATTAGGATGGGCGTTGGCAAGGAGAACCACTGTGAAATGTTCTTCCCGAGACAATTTCAAGCATCCTCCAACTCCCTTCTCCATTTTCTAATTGTTTCTTGAGAGGTGTAGCCATTGGGGATCCCATTAAGCTTGACAGCAGTGGGTGTCATGAGCATGACCAGATGAGGGCTGGTCCATTGAAGTCCCAATGGAGAGGGTAGAAGATCCTTTTTGGAGAACAAGATGCCCTGGTTTAACAGAAATTGTTATAGGGTGGGGCAGGATCTGGTCTGCATGCTCTCTGAGAAGTTCCCTAACAAGGCAGGTAGTCAGCCAGAGGAGCAGAGTCTACTGGAGGCAAGTTTTTCTAAGAGAAATGGGTGACCATACATTATCTAAGACCCAAATAGGAATATTATGAGGAGCATAAAAAGGTGTCTGTTCAGGGACTACATACCTAGGAATCTAAATTCTGCAAAATCCTATAACTGCCAGGAAAACTGTAAACTGTCTTATGGTATGGGGGTTGGGAAATAGAAGATGAGAAAAGAGTGACAAAAGAGGAGGTCTCCCCAAAAGCAGGCCAGAGGCCAGGTAAACTAGTGCTAGGGGCTAGCCAGATTTGCCCCGAACGATAACTTTTGTCATTCGACTGGGGACCAGGCAAAAAGGTAAAACAGAGAAATGGGCTCCACTGTCTAGGAGGAAAATGGCCTTTTGTTTTTATGCCATTATGGCTCCTCAACATTGATGCCAAGAAGTGGAGTGTGGACAGGGGGCCGGGACCCATCAATCCATAGAAGGTGGCACCTCGCCTTCCATCTGGTGATGGGGACACTTAGACCTCCAGTGGTTACCCTTGCAGAGGGCAGGGTCCTGGTTGGGGGTGGGGCTGTCTCCCAGGCTGTGCCCCCTTAAGCATTCTCTGCATAAATGCCCCTCCTGTCCACCATGGTAGCAAGTTCAGGATACAGGCCCCAGTCAGGTGGGGCCCTCTGAGAGCAGCAATGAGGCCATGGTGTCTCTTATCTTTTTCTCTCCTGTTAGTAAGGTCCCAGACATACAGACGTAGCCACAAATACAGACGTGGCTGCTGTATTACTTGGTTCAGTGACTTTTCCCTTCAGTCACAGTCTGAGTTTTTTATGAATATCTGGGACTGACTGTTAAATTTATCTTTGAGGAGAACCTCTCTCACCTGTGACCCTGAGTCCACCATGGTATGCTTTCTGATAGGTTGTTGCTGTAATGTAAAGTTCTTATTTTACATTGATACCTGGCACTCTGGAGAGCAAGTCTCTGAACTGTTCTGGGCCTCAGTTTCCTCACTTGAAGAATGAGGGATCTGGTCTATTTTAAACTATGTTTTTCTACTATGAGATGGCTGAAGTGACACTAATGACACTTATCTTCTTTACCATTTTTTATTCATTTTTTTTTTTTAGTAATGCTGGGGAATTGAACCCAGGGCTTTGCACATGCTGGGCAGACATTCTCCCATTGAGCTACTTCCTCAGCCCCAAATATTATTATTATTATTTTTTTACTTTGGCTGTGCTGGGCTTGAACTCAGGACTTTCTGCTTGTAAAGCGGCACTCTACTGCTTGAGCCTTATAATCATTTCCAACCTGAGTGGCCTGGGCCAGAACCCACTGCTTTTCTAATGAGAGAAATTTGTATAGGGGACCTCAGTTTACCTTTTTTACTTTTATAGAAAAGGTCTAATTGGAGTATGGTATTTTAATTTAAGGAACCCTGTGAAGTCCACTTCTCTTGGTCACCCAAGGCATACTGAGGCCAGGCCTCAGTACAAAGCTTCCAATATCTACCGGCCAGAAGACTGGAAGATGCAGGTCCCATCTAGAAAGAACAAAACGTTAGGATCCTGTCTTTTAGCTAACAGCAGGTGGCCTCTTTAATAAAGGCTATCTTTTTAACAAAGAAATAAATCATTTGTAAAGTTAGAGAAGGGCATTCAGAGGGCATTTCAGACCAATAACAGTGCCATACGGGACAACTGTGTTAATATTTGGAGGGAAAATTTATGCTGAGGCCAAAGGTATAGAAAATTCTAAATGAGAAATTTAGAGACCACAGTAATGTCTATTTAGTTATTTCTGGAACTATAACCTTGAGCTAACAATTGGCTTACAAGGGCTGGGTCTGATGCCCTGAGGTGTGAGGTGGGGCTAGGAGCAGGACTTGTGCAAGGCTCCACTCCCTCCACACACACCTGGGACAAATGACCCTGACTGCCTAGGCCTGATCCTGCGGCCTGTCACCCCTCCCCCCTTCCTGTGTACTCTGTGCGCATTTATTCTAGGGGAAGTAGCGGTGGGCCACAGCCATCGCCATGTGTGGCTGGCTGCCCAGGATTTGCTGGGTCTTCTCTATGGATTTTCTTAGCTATGGCAGACATTGTTGCTGTGTCCAGAAGCCGGCATCCTGTGCACAGGTGTGCCTATTTGCTTTCCCTCCTCCCCTTTCGGGGGTGGAGCTGGAGCGTAAGCGTGGCAGCTGAAGGCTTTTGCAAGCACTTTTGTAAGGTGGCTGATTTAAAGTTACTTTAGACTGAGAGGCCTGGCAAACTAGTTGGAATAGCTTAAGTCATAAGGTACCATGTTACAAGTTTTTCATGGGAGGCAGGGTCCCAGTAAGCCCAGGGAGGGGAAGGCAGACAGAGACAGAGGACATGTGGTGAGACCATGGAGGAGGCAGAAAAGGTGAGCTGACATCTTAGGTAAGGGAGGGGAAGGCAGAGCCTGGAGGCATGACATATGCCTGAGGGATTAGCCATCACCTGTGTCTCCAGGTTGCTCCCATTCATTGGTACTGGCAGGCTTTCAGGAAACGAAACCTCCATTCTCTGGTCACTGAATAAAGCATGAGCTCTCTCAGAAATGAAACCACCTCAAGGTCAGAATTGGCAAGGAGTGGCCTTGCTTAACTCCATGACACGGAAAGTTTTTCAGGAAGATAGGAGGAGATAGGTATGGTCTGTTTACGTGGGGAAGGAGGAGGTTTGGAGAAGAATTGGCTGATTTACAAACTGGCTTACAGGCTGATAGAATCTGCACAGGGGAACAGAAAGTACAGAGGGAGGGTTTGAAGTCAGAGAGCTGGATTTAGACAGAGGTATTAAAAGGCTTGGACATAATGGAATCTCTCCCCATTGTCCCAATCACTCACAGTAGTTATATGTCCTGTAAAAGGTTGGGATTTAAAGACCCAAAAAGGGGCCAGTGATTTTGGTTTTCTAAAGGATAAGTGGGCCAGATTTGAGTGCAAAAACGGATTAAATTTTTGGTTTTATATCTGGGGTCAAACCCAAGGTGTCTAAATTATTGAGGCAGCATCTCAATGGGGAGTCAGACAGCAAAGAAGATGTAGAGGCACCCATTTTAAGGGACCCGGTCCCAGAATGGGAGAGGAGGCTATTATGTACTGTGAAGCATCCTTGCACGCACAAATATCCAAAAAAAAAAAAAAACCGCAAAGCGCACGTGACTCGGCCATTGCTGAGTTCAGGTGGTTTGCAGGCCAGAGGCTGGCAGCTTGGATTACCTAAGCCTAGGTTTTGTAGGGTCCTGGACCCTGTAAAATCCAAACCCTGCGGAGAAGGGGATCCCTCTACCGTCTGAGCCACCCAGAGATAGCCCAATGCCCAGAGACACTGAAGGGAGAGACCGTAAAGGGAGCCCAAGAAGGGTAGGTGGACTCACCAAAGAATGTCTGGTGTTGGATGCAGGCGAGACCGATTGGGAGGATGAGTCCTAGCCAGTCACGTTCTCAGTGTGGTTGTGGGGTGAGTCGGAATCGGGTTCCAACCAGGATTAGTGGGGAAACCTGTCCGAGTCATGGCACCAAATGTAAGGAAATATAGGCCCCAAAATGACCATGTGGAGAGGAGTGATCTGGCCAAGAGATTCTTTATTGCTGGGTGGAAGAGGGAGAGAGCAGAGAGCCAAGAGAGAGAGGGAGAGAGGGGCAGGGGCTTAAATATCCCTCAGTGGGACTCAGCATGATCTGATTGGTTAGGATCTTATGGTTCATGCTGATTGGAAGTTGGGGCAGAAGGAGGATTCAAGCTAGACTTGAGCCTGGACTGTGACCCTGGGAGGCAGGACTGTGATCCTGGAAAACAGGAGCTTAAGGGTGCAGTAAGAACTGAAACCTATCGGCGCCATTATTGCCAACAAAGACGATGACGGCCACCGCAATAGGGCAGGAACTCCAACGTCTAAACAGCCCAAAACTCCCCTCTGGGCCATGTCTCTGGGCCTTCCCTTGCAGAAGCAAGATGCATCTCCCAGGAGCGTCTGGACTGCAAATCACTCCAGGAAGGCATTCCAAAAGGAGGCAGCTAACCCCAACCCAAGACACTGTCCTCTTTCAGTGTGCTCACTCCTCCTCGTTTCTACATGGCCGATTTGCCATGGCAAGTCCTGGAAAGACTGCCACCTTGCCACAGTAGCATAGTGCCAACCCCATGCTAAGGCATGTACCTGCATCCTAAATTAGTTTACCCTTCCACTCCCTGGCTAGGCTCTTTTGCGATAGCTACTACCCCCACTTCACATGTGAGGAAGTAAGGCACAAAATGCCCTCAACTTTGGTCAAAGTCCTTTCTGCCTTCCCTCACTTCCAAGTCAATCACCTTGTGTGCTTCAATGAGACTCCAGCTCCCTTTCGGTGAACACTCACCTCTTTGCCTCTCAAGATACCTGCTTCATGCCTGTGCTGGTGGCTCACACCTGTAATTCTAGCTACTCAGGAGGTAGAGGAGTAGGAGGATCAGTGTTCGAAGCCAGCCCTGACAAATAGTCAGCAAGACCTCATCTTGAAAAAACCATCACAAAAAAGGGCTAGTGGAGTGTTTCAAGGTGTAGGCCCTGAGTTCAAACCCCAGTACCCACCCCCCCAAAAAGATACCTGTTTCATAGCATCAGTCAAGCTGTCCAGTGCTACCGGAACTGGCCTGTTAACCTTGTAAATTCATAGAGGGCAGCAATTAGAGAACATGAAATGTCAGGTTAGGATAGCCTTAAGAGAAGATCTCACCACCCCAATTAGATGAAAAAGGAAATGAAGACCCAAAGGATGTGCCTGCCATAGCAGCAGAATCAGAACTAGTTCTCTCACCATGTTTGTTTTGGCTAGGTAGACTTACAGCTCAGCATAGAGTATTGCCTGGCATGGGCAAAGCCCAGGCTTTGATCCTCAGCAAAAACCGTCTAGTCAGAAGGGATTTGACAAAGAACTAACTTTAATATATAGCAAGTAACCAGAGACACCACAAGCTTAGCAGAAGGGCCCTCAAGTGTGATTGGAGATTGCTGCTTGGCCTCCACCAGCCTCAATTTCTCACTCTGCAAAACAGGGCCAAGTAGGGTTGAGAAGGTAATAACCAATGTGGTCACACAGCTAGTACTTGGTGGAGTCCATGACTGAAGTAGGCCATGAGGATATATGGGCTCTGTGCTCTACACACAGAGAGAGATCGACTGCTCCTTGCTAATGAACAGACAATTGACTGCCCAGACTTCACAGAACAGGTAGTCATGAGGACTTCCAGGGTCTGTGTTGGGGATCCCAGCAGTCAGGATCTTAAAGCTCATTAAACTTTAGTTCCTTCATCTGCAAAATAACACCCTCTGTCTGTCCCAGGTCCTCGAAGTCACTTACAGCCATTAGGTAACCCACTTCTCATTCCAGGGTCTTTGTAGAACTGGGATAATGACAGTGTACACAACAGTTACAGTGAAGAATAAATGAATACAGTGCCTCTAAGCCCCCCAAAACATGGTGTCTATTATAGGTCTGAGAAAGCCGATGAGAAATAAGCCATCATGATGCCACAGTGATACAAAAGCTTCATTTGACAGATAGCAAAACTAGTCACTCAGTTCCAGCTTGAGATCAACAGTGCTGGAACTTCTAACACACTCTGGTGCCCTGGGAAGACCCTAAAAATTCACTTAACCTTCCCCACCCTATCACTGCTGCTAAAAGCCAACTTCATCCAGCTCTATCAAGACACCCTACACACACAATTTTATTGGGGTGGGTCTACCTACCCTGATGACTCTTTTGTTTGGTTTGGTTTTAACTTTTCATCATTTCATATTGTAAGGATACAGCATCAATAAGGTGCTAACTGTGACATTCTGACAGATGTCTGTTTGTAGCCTCCTCTGAGGCTGGTCCAGCCACTTTTTTTTTTTTTTTGACATCTAATGCTGATGCAGACTCCTGTACAGCAGGGGAGAAGAGACCGTATCACTCACTTCCCTCCACACATCTCCCACTATCATAAAGATGCAAGCAGCCAGTGGTCATAGTAAGCTATGCAAGGCTCTGGGTGAGAACAAATACATGGATGTGACATACACTTAAGGAAACCTACTCCCTGGAGAGAGACACTGAGCTCTTGCCCTGCTTCTGGGATGAAGAACAGGATTTTCCAGTCATTTTTATTCACTTGAGCAGCCAAAGAGAAATGGAAGTGTATGGCTGCCCAGCATATCCTTACCCATCATGTGTGTCAGACAATGAATCTTCCACCTGGCACATTAAAAGGCCCTACTCAACAGACAACACAGGAGTCTGTCTATCTGTCAGTATGTACTTCAAGTGCCCGAGGGTCTCTATGAGCAGAGACTGAGCTCACCTGGTGACTGTACTCAGAACTTGCCACAGGACAAGAGCCTCATCTAGAGAGTTTGGTAAATACCAGATGTGACAAAACTCTCCTCATAAATGGGGCAGAACTATACACATTTCCAGACAAATAAAATCTGATTTTTTTGGTGGTACTGTAAGAGACCAGTATATCAAAACAACTATTACTCTATGTTTTTAGATGTACAATGCATCCAGACAGAACTCTTGTGACGTCTGTAAATACAATGGGATGCAGTTCGAGCTGTACAGTAGTGGCACTTTTGTATTGTATTGAACATAAATGGTATAAATTCACATCAAGAACATCAGCAGTATGACTTTAGGATGTCAAATGAAGCCCCTATCATGGTAACCATAAGGAAATATCTACAGAGGATACAAAAGGAGATGGGGAGAGGGCACCTGTGGGTGTCACCTGACTGGCAGGCATGGACAGGAGTGAGAGGAGGACTTTGCTAGAAACCTTACAGTACTTTTGTTTTTTCAAAACAGTGCTTAGACTTGAACTCAGGGCTTACACCTTAAGCCACTCTACCAGTCTTTTTTTGTGATAGGTTTTTTTGAGATAAGATTTCTCAGACTATTTGCCCTGGTTGGCTTCAAGCCAAAATCCTCCTGATCTCTGCCTCCTGAGAATCGAGGATTACTGGTGAGTCACTGGTGCCTGACCCAAATAGACTTATTTTTTATACCACTTTTAGGTTCACAGTGAAACTGAGCAGAAGGGAGGGAGAAAGCAGAGAGAGAAAGAGAATGGGAGGGAGATAGAGATGGAGAGGGAGAGGAAGATGTTCTTGGTGATAGGATTTCCCTGTGACTAGGGATACCCCTCAGACCTAGCCTAGGGCTGCTCAGGCCTGTTACCTGCCACACTTTACCAGGAGGAGGCAGGAGATCTCTCTCAAAGGGAGGGGCTGGAGACATTCCACAACCAGATTTCCTCACCCAAGGACAAGGGTAGGAACAAAACCCAGAGTTCCTAAGATAGGAGAACTTGTAAAAGAGAAGTATAAACTTGGTTTATTACTCAGGAGGCAGAGATCAGGAGGATGAGATACAAAGCCAGCCTGGGACAATTAGTTTGAGACCTTATCTTGGAAAAAGCCCATCACAAAAAAGAGCTGATAGAGTGGCTCAAGATGTAGGCTATGAGTTCAAGCCCCAGTTCTGCAAAAAAAAAAAAAAAAGTGCTGGGCACCCATGTCTCATGCCTGTAATCCTAGCCACTTGGGAGACTGAGATCTGGAGGATCCCAGTTTAAGGCCAGGCAAATGGTTTGTGAGAGCCCCATCTTCAAAATAACCAGACCAAAAAATTAACTGAGGCAGAGTGCCTGCTTTGCAAGTGTGAAGCCCTGAGTTCAAACCCTAGTCCCATACATACACAACAAAGCTGAGGATGTCACTCAGATTAGCCAGTACCTGACCTGTTGGAGTGGCCAAACCTTGATGGTGTGTGGAGGAAAGGGTTACAAACAGTTTCATTCTCTGTTGTCTTTTTTCTCCTTTATTCATTTATTCATATGTGCATACATTCTTTGAGCCATTTCTCCCCCATTGCCCCCCCCACCCCCGCCTCACATGGCTTTTTTTTTTTTGGTGAGACTGGGGTTTGAACGCAGGGCTTCATGCTTGCAAAGCAGGCAACCTACTGCTTCAGCCACACCTCCAGTCATTCTCTATTGTCTTAGGAATGAAAGGCAACTGTCTTTGTCTTGCTTGCAAATTGAGTTATAACAAAACCAAAAATAGACACATTCAAAGTTGTTAAAGCCCACCTATGTATCTCAAAATGCCCATAGACACCACAACCTGCAAAAGCAGAATTGGCTAGGTCAGGTCAGACACTGAACTGATTGTTTAAAATAACTTCAGAATTGAGAGGTGTGCCTCAAGTGGTAGAGGACCTCTCTAGCAATCACAAAGTCCCTGAGTTCAACCCCAGTACTGTCAAAAAAAGTAAAGGAAGGGGAAAAAAAGGAAGGAAAGAGAGGGAAAGAGAAAGAGAGAGAGAGAGTGAGAAGCAGGCTAAAGGCCATACTTCAAAGCAACAGGTAAGTAGCTTACTGCTGAGAGCAACAACTTTTCTGGACAGCAACTTGACAACAGCCATCAAAATCTAAATCTAAAATCTCTGTCATACTCCTGTAATCCCAGCAATCTGTAGTGGAGGCAAGAGGACTGCTAGTTAAATATAATCAAGTCTGGGTTACATAATGAAAAAATACTCTGTCTCAAAAACAAAGAAAATAATAATAAAAACCTAAACAGCTTTTCTGTTGGCTGTGGTGGTACACATCTGTAATCTCAGCACTTGGGAAGTTCAGACAACAAAATGGCAAATTCCACAACTGCCTGGACTACATAGTTAGACCTTGTCTCAGAACAAACAAACAAAAAAATCTAATAAAACCCAAAACAAAAGCAATGACCAACAAATGAACAAACAAAAGACCTTCCACATCTGTATCACTTAACATTTGTTACCAGATGGGCGGTCTCTGAAGACTGGTCAGAAGACTTTTGCGTCTCACAGGAGAATAATTCAGAAAAGAAAATGTAGTGAAAGTGATAGCAGTGATCATTAAAGGTGAGGGGAAGCCACTACAAGAAAAAGCAGCATTGAATCCTGATTAGTTGGGATGGAAGTACTCCCTGCAGTTTGTTTCAAAGGGCCTTTATAAGTTGAAAGGGCAAATGGTGGGAAAAATCTGGGCGGCCCTTGCAGGATGGGCTAGGGTGATTGACAGGTTTGATTGACAAGGTCATGCCATACAACATGGGGCACCCTGCTTCATGCACCTATGCTAACTGTCAGCTATCTTATTACATGCATGAAGTGTGATCAATATTCATGTTTTAAGCAAAGGACAATTTCCTTGATTTCTTTCTGTCTGTATGAGCTACAACTATAAAGGATTTACAATAGAAAAAAAATTTAGAACTGCAAAGGATAGCATTGGCCTGAGATGAGTTTAGCATGAAATGCACTGGGAAAAGCCTTCTGGCACCAGAGTCCCAAAATCTAGCCTGCCTCAACTTGAAGAACAAGGCAACTACAATCTACTGTGAAAGTAATGAATAAAATGGCAATATTAAAATAGCACATAATGATTAATGACAATATTTCTCTTCTAATAAACTTATTTCAATAAATTTTAAAGGAAATGGGGTAGAAAGATAGCATTAAAAGCTTACACTGGGCTGGAGATGTTACTCAAGTGGTAGAGTACCTGCAGTGCAAGATTGAAGTCCTGAGTTCAAACCCTAGTACCCACCCCCACAATATATATATATATTCTTTAAAAAGTTTACACTTGTCTTGCACCTGTGGCTCATGACTGTAATCCTCCCTATTCAAGAGACAGAGATCAGGAGGATTGAAGTTCAAAGCCATCCTGCTCAACTAGTTCAAGAGATCCTATTGAACAGGAAGATCACCCTAAAAGCAGGTTATAAGGAAATTGCTAATTAAGCCATAAAATGGGTCCAGGGCCAAGACAAAAGGCCCCATGCAGAGATAACCACCCATTCTTGCCTTTCTTTATCTCCTTCTGTAAACAGATTCCCTGACACAGGTCCCCAGTGCTCCCGCCTCAACAACCCCATCCCTAGCCCCCAATATGAGCCCACTTATTACCAACCAGCACATTCACCGTAACTCAATTCCCTGAACTGCCCTATAAGAATCCTGTAATTTCACTGCTCTGGGCCCAGAATTTTGAGTGTGAGCTCATCTAGGACCGCTGGCATCAAATAAAGTCCAAGTTCTCCTACTTGTCTGAGTATTACTTTGTTTCTCATCAGACAATATTTCTGCAACACTGTCTCAAAAAAAAAAAAAAACCTCTCAAAAAAGGAGTGATTGAGTGGCTCAACTTGTAGGACCTGAGTTCAAATCCCAGCACTGCAAAAAAAATAAAGAAATAACATTTACACTTAAATTACTGGTGGATTTGATTTAAAAAAATTAAAAAAAAACAGTTCATAATTACTTTCCAAAATAAAGAATGCCAAGTGTTAACAATGACAACAAAAAATGGCCTTGAAAATTAGCTCAGTTCTTGTCTAACTGCTACCTATGATCAAGAACTTTTAACTCCTAAAGAAATGCTAACAAATATTTGAAACTCCAGTACCATCAGAACAAAAAAAGTGAAATAATTAGAGAAATATTATCAATTATTAATTGTCTGAAATTGGATTATTCTCATACTTTCAGATTCTGTTGCAATTAGATGCTTTGTAAGAGGAAAACAGTAAGTGTAAGGCAGCAATAGATGAGGAGTCAGAGAAATTTTATTATTTAAAATAAAATATTATAAGTTACATATTACAAATAGCTAAAGGACCAGACTCAGACATTAGAACAAGGAAGTAAAAACCAAAAAACCAGAGCAGGTAGCCACCCTATCCCATCTCTTGGATAGTAAGTTACAAAACAGAGCTATCTGTATTTCAGGACTACCTGCATTTGCCTTTTTCTTTGAGATGTTAACAAGTTCCAGAGTTTCTTGGATGAGGGAAGAGATGAAAAAAAAGGAGGACATCCCAGGTTTTGGTACCAAAAAAAAAAAAAAAAAAGGAGATGTCTAACAAATGGAAGTCCTAAAGCACACCTAATGTCCCTGTGATTTGAATGGGTCTGGATGACAGCTCCCTACTTTAGCAGCCATCTCAGCCACCCATATCCAACATGGTAATGACCATGTGTATTCCTCCAGCTCAGAAAGTCTAAGACTAACAGATGGAGGGCACCATTTTGAGTCTTTACTCCCATTTCCTCGGGCGTCACGGGGCCCGCGGCCACGCCAAGCACGCACGACTCCCGGGTCTCGTCTGCTCCTGGGTGCCCTGGGCCTCTTCCCTGTGCCGCTGCTGGGTCTTGTGCCCCTGCTTGGCCTCCTTCAGACCCGGCCCCGTGCTACGCGGCCACGTGCTACAGGATCGTGCCAGCAGAACTGGCCCTGGCTGAGCCCCGTACCCACCCTCCTGCCATCCCTGGCCCTGCTAGCAAATGGCAGAGATCCTCTGGCCTCCGAGCCCAGACAAAAATCCTGATGCAGTTGGCCGAGGGGCCGCAAACCAAGGCTTCGCTTGTTCCCGCTCAGGCCCCAGCCATACCCTCTTGTCCTTCGGCTGCTCGTGTGTGGGGTGGGGGAGAGGAGGGTGCGTCCCCGTGCGTGCGTGCGTGGTCTGGGTGTCTCTGCGTGGTGTGTGCGTGTGTGTGTGTGTGTGTGTGTGTGTGTGTGTGTGTGTTAGATGCCGTGCCTGGTGTAGGTGGGGAAGAGCAAGCCCTCACGCACAGAGCCCCATCACACACTGGGGCCGGGCCGAGGGGGTCAATCTGCTCGGCCTGATTGCGTTGGGCATACATTGCAGAAGGTGGGTTTTCCAAGGCGGAGCAGAGGGTCCCGGCACCTGAGGTTGTCCACGGGGAGAATGTCTGTTCCACGGGGGCAAGCGGTCCCTTCCGTCGTGCCCAAGCCCATGTGACCCCGAAGGCCAGGTGGCCCCGGTCCTTGAGCTGACTGAGGAGTGCTTTGAGACCCGGAGGGTGGCACAGGCGACTGGGCGCCAGCGGCGGCCCTCCCTCCCTTTGAGCGGGACGGGGAGCTGCCGCTGGCATCCGGAGCTCTGGCGGCCTGCGCCCTCTGTCCCTGTGACCGCAGGCTCTGCCGTGGGAGGCGGGATCCCACGTAGAGGTCGCGCGCTGGCTGCCCTGTCTTGGGTTGAGCGACGGAGCGCGACGTGGAGCAGCACCCGACTGAGGCTCCCTGCTTCTCTGTCCCCTGGCGTCTTGCCCTGGACCCAGTGCACCACCTTGTGGCGAGCCCAGGTGTGGCGCGTCCCGCTGTGGGGCCCGCTGGGGTGCAGGACCCACTTTCTCATGGCTTCCGCACGTCCCTCCCCGCCCGCCTGGAGGGCAGTTGGGGAGCGGTCCCCAACGTGGCCTGGGACCAACCTCGCTGGTGACCCGTGTCGCGGGCGCGCGCCCCAGGAGAGTGTGGGGAGGGGAGAGGATTCGGGGACGTAGCTGTGAGGATTCGGTGTGCGTGGGTCTGGCGGGTGGCCCGGACGGGGTCGGGGTCGTGGTCACGGTGGGTCGTTGTGGTGGTGGTGGTGGTGGTGCTGGGGGTGGTGGTGGTGGTGGGGGGGTGGTGGCGAAGTCCCCGAAGACAAAAGGAGCAGCGAGGGAGGGAGGAGCAAAAGCCTACAGCACCCGGTATTCCCAGGCGGTCTCCCATCCAAGTACTAACCAAGCCCGACCCTGCTTAGCTTCCGAGATCAGACGAGATCGGGCGCGTTCAGGGTGGTATGGCCGTAGACGCTAGCCGCCGCCTCCGGGAGCACCAAGAGCCTGCCGAGGGCCCCGGCGTGCGTCTCCACGCTGCTCTCCTGGCACGGCTGGGAGTCCGGGTGGGGGCTGGCAGCCCGGGGCCAGCGGCCAGAGGCCCCGCGCGCCTGCTCGGGCAGCCGGTCTCGCCCAGGTGGCCGCTGGGTGGCTTTCTTCCCGAGGTGTCCTGCTGCCAGGACGAGGGTCAAGTTTTCTCGGGGGAAAATTTCTCAGTGCTCTCGGGCGCTTGTTCTTCTGGGAATGTCCACTGCTGTGGCCAAGGCGGGGGACGCACAGCTCGGGCCAGGGCAAGCAGCCGCCCTCCTCCGTCGCCTCCTGGAGCCGTATCCTTGGGTGGGTGCGTGGCTCCCAGCGGAGGTCTCGGGGACCCTTCCGGTCCTCTTCGTCCGGAAAGCGCCACTGCCCCTCCAGCCCATCAGGAAAACGGCAGCCGCGCCCTTCGCCGACCCGCTCCGCCCTCCTCCACACTCAGGGCCTGGGGCTGCGGGGCTGAATCGTGAGGCTTTCCAGCCCAGGACTTCACCTCTGGCCCCTTTCACACCCGGGATCTTGGGAAGAAGAAACAAAACCAAACACAGCCAAAGCCATCTCCTCCGACCCGGGGCCCCTCCACATCCCTTCCGATCCCGGGTTCCTGCCGGCCTCCCGGGGCGTTTCTCCCAGGCAGGCCTTCGCGGCCACTACACGGGGCTGAGCACTCGAGTCCTCGGGCGTCACGGGGCCCGCGGCCACGCCAAGCACGCACGACTCCCGGGTCTCGTCTGCTCCTGGGTGCCCTGGGCCTCTTCCCTGTGCCGCTGCTGGGTCTTGTGCCCCTGCTTGGCCTCCTTCAGACCCGGCCCCGTGCTACGCGGCCACGTGCTACAGGATCGTGCCAGCAGAACTGGCCCTGGCTGAGCCCCGTACCCACCCTCCTGCCATCCCTGGCCCTGCTAGCAAATGGCAGAGATCCTCTGGCCTCCGAGCCCAGACAAAAATCCTGATGCAGTTGGCCGAGGGGCCGCAAACCAAGGCTTCGCTTGTTCCCGCTCAGGCCCCAGCCATACCCTCTTGTCCTTCGGCTGCTCGTGTGTGGGGTGGGGGAGAGGAGGGTGCGTCCCCGTGCGTGCGTGCGTGGTCTGGGTGTCTCTGCGTGGTGTGTGTGTGTGTGTGTGTGTGTGTGTGTGTGTGTGTGTGTTAGATGCCGTGCCTGGTGTAGGTGGGGAAGAGCAAGCCCTCACGCACAGAGCCCCATCACACACTGGGGCCGGGCCGAGGGGGTCAATCTGCTCGGCCTGATTGCGTTGGGCATACATTGCAGAAGGTGGGTTTTCCAAGGCGGAGCAGAGGGTCCCGGCACCTGAGGTTGTCCACGGGGAGAATGTCTGTTCCACGGGGGCAAGCGGTCCCTTCCGTCGTGCCCAAGCCCATGTGACCCCGAAGGCCAGGTGGCCCCGGTCCTTGAGCTGACTGAGGAGTGCTTTGAGACCCGGAGGGTGGCACAGGCGACTGGGCGCCAGCGGCGGCCCTCCCTCCCTTTGAGCGGGACGGGGAGCTGCCGCTGGCATCCGGAGCTCTGGCGGCCTGCGCCCTCTGTCCCTGTGACCGCAGGCTCTGCCGTGGGAGGCGGGATCCCACGTAGAGGTCGCGCGCTGGCTGCTCTGTCTTGGGTTGAGCGACGGAGCGCGACGTGGAGCAGCACCCGACTGAGGCTCCCTGCTTCTCTGTCCCCTGGCGTCTTGCCCTGGACCCAGTGCACCACCTTGTGGCGAGCCCAGGTGTGGCGCGTCCCGCTGTGGGGCCCGCTGGGGTGCAGGACCCACTTTCTCATGGCTTCCGCAAGTCCCTCCCCGCCCGCCTGGAGGGCAGTTGGGGAGCGGTCCCCAACGTGGCCTGGGACCAACCTCGCTGGTGACCCGTGTCGCGGGCGCGCGCCCCAGGAGAGTGTGGGGAGGGGAGAGGATTCGGGGACGTAGCTGTGAGGATTCGGTGTGCGTGGGTCTGGCGGGTGGCCCGGACGGGGTCGGGGTCGTGGTCACGGTGGGTCGTTGTGGTGGTGGTGGTGGTGGTGCTGGGGGTGGTGGTGGTGGTGGGGGGGTGGTGGCGAAGTCCCCGAAGACAAAAGGAGCAGCGAGGGAGGGAGGAGCAAAAGCCTACAGCACCCGGTATTCCCAGGCGGTCTCCCATCCAAGTACTAACCAGGCCCGACCCTGCTTAGCTTCCGAGATCAGACGAGATCGGGCGCGTTCAGGGTGGTATGGCCGTAGACGCTAGCCGCCGCCTCCGGGAGCCCCAAGAGCCTGCCGAGGGCCCCGGCGTGCGTCTCCACGCTGCTCTCCTGGCACGGCTGGGAGTCCGGGTGGGGGCTGGCAGCCCGGGGCCAGCGGCCAGAGGCCCCGCGCGCCTGCTCGGGCAGCCGGTCTCGCCCAGGTGGCCGCTGGGTGGCTTTCTTCCCGAGGTGTCCTGCTGCCAGGACGAGGGTCAAGTTTTCTCGGGGGAAAATTTCTCAGTGCTCTCGGGCGCTTGTTCTTCTGGGAATGTCCACTGCTGTGGCCAAGGCGGGGGACGCACAGCTCGGGCCAGGGCAAGCAGCCGCCCTCCTCCGTCGCCTCCTGGAGCCGTATCCTTGGGTGGGTGCGTGGCTCCCAGCGGAGGTCTCGGGGACCCTTCCGGTCCTCTTCGTCCGGAAAGCGCCACTGCCCCTCCAGCCCATCAGGAAAACGGCAGCCGCGCCCTTCGCCGACCCGCTCCGCCCTCCTCCACACTCAGGGCCTGGGGCTGCGGGGCTGAATCGTGAGGCTTTCCAGCCCAGGACTTCACCTCTGGCCCCTTTCACACCCGGGATCTTGGGAAGAAGAAACAAAACCAAACACAGCCAAAGCCATCTCCTCCGACCCGGGGCCCCTCCACATCCCTTCCGATCCCGGGTTCCTGCCGGCCTCCCGGGGCGTTTCTCCCAGGCAGGCCTTCGCGGCCACTACACGGGGCTGAGCACTCGAGTCCTCGGGCGTCACGGGGCCCGCGGCCACGCCAAGCACGCACGACTCCCGGGTCTCGTCTGCTCCTGGGTGCCCTGGGCCTCTTCCCTGTGCCGCTGCTGGGTCTTGTGCCCCTGCTTGGCCTCCTTCAGACCCGGCCCCGTGCTACGCGGCCACGTGCTACAGGATCGTGCCAGCAGAACTGGCCCTGGCTGAGCCCCGTACCCACCCTCCTGCCATCCCTGGCCCTGCTAGCAAATGGCAGAGATCCTCTGGCCTCCGAGCCCAGACAAAAATCCTGATGCAGTTGGCCGAGGGGCCGCAAACCAAGGCTTCGCTTGTTCCCGCTCAGGCCCCAGCCATACCCTCTTGTCCTTCGGCTGCTCGTGTGTGGGGTGGGGGAGAGGAGGGTGCGTCCCCGTGCGTGCGTGCGTGGTCTGGGTGTCTCTGCGTGGTGTGTGTGTGTGTGTGTGTGTGTGTGTGTGTGTGTGTGTGTGTGTGTGTGTGTGTGTGTGTGTAGATGCCGTGCCTGGTGTAGGTGGGGAAGAGCAAGCCCTCACGCACAGAGCCCCATCACACACTGGGGCCGGGCCGAGGGGGTCAATCTGCTCGGCCTGATTGCGTTGGGCATACATTGCAGAAGGTGGGTTTTCCAAGGCGGAGCAGAGGGTCCCGGCACCTGAGGTTGTCCACGGGGAGAATGTCTGTTCCACGGGGGCAAGCGGTCCCTTCCGTCGTGCCCAAGCCCATGTGACCCCGAAGGCCAGGTGGCCCCGGTCCTTGAGCTGACTGAGGAGTGCTTTGAGACCCGGAGGGTGGCACAGGCGACTGGGCGCCAGCGGCGGCCCTCCCTCCCTTTGAGCGGGACGGGGAGCTGCCGCTGGCATCCGGAGCTCTGGCGGCCTGCGCCCTCTGTCCCTGTGACCGCAGGCTCTGCCGTGGGAGGCGGGATCCCACGTAGAGGTCGCGCGCTGGCTGCCCTGTCTTGGGTTGAGCGACGGAGCGCGACGTGGAGCAGCACCCGACTGAGGCTCCCTGCTTCTCTGTCCCCTGGCGTCTTGCCCTGGACCCAGTGCACCACCTTGTGGCGAGCCCAGGTGTGGCGCGTCCCGCTGTGGGGCCCGCTGGGGTGCAGGACCCACTTTCTCATGGCTTCCGCACGTCCCTCCCCGCCCGCCTGGAGGGCAGTTGGGGAGCGGTCCCCAACGTGGCCTGGGACCAACCTCGCTGGTGACCCGTGTCGCGGGCGCGCGCCCCAGGAGAGTGTGGGGAGGGGAGAGGATTCGGGGACGTAGCTGTGAGGATTCGGTGTGCGTGGGTCTGGCGGGTGGCCCGGACGGGGTCGGGGTCGTGGTCACGGTGGGTCGTTGTGGTGGTGGTGGTGTTGGTGGTGCTGGGGGTGGTGGTGGTGGTGGGGGGGGTGGTGGCGAAGTCCCCGAAGACAAAAGGAGCAGCGAGGGAGGGAGGAGCAAAAGCCTACAGCACCCGGTATTCCCAGGCGGTCTCCCATCCAAGTACTAACCAGGCCCGACCCTGCTTAGCTTCCGAGATCAGACGAGATCGGGCGCGTTCAGGGTGGTATGGCCGTAGACGCTAGCCGCCGCCTCCGGGAGCCCCAAGAGCCTGCCGAGGGCCCCGGCGTGCGTCTCCACGCTGCTCTCCTGGCACGGCTGGGAGTCCGGGTGGGGGCTGGCAGCCCGGGGCCAGCGGCCAGAGGCCCCGCGCGCCTGCTCGGGCAGCCGGTCTCGCCCAGGTGGCCGCTGGGTGGCTTTCTTCCCGAGGTGTCCTGCTGCCAGGACGAGGGTCAAGTTTTCTCGGGGGAAAATTTCTCAGTGCTCTCGGGCGCTTGTTCTTCTGGGAATGTCCACTGCTGTGGCCAAGGCGGGGGACGCACAGCTCGGGCCAGGGCAAGCAGCCGCCCTCCTCCGTCGCCTCCTGGAGCCGTATCCTTGGGTGGGTGCGTGGCTCCCAGCGGAGGTCTCGGGGACCCTTCCGGTCCTCTTCGTCCGGAAAGCGCCACTGCCCCTCCAGCCCATCAGGAAAACGGCAGCCGCGCCCTTCGCCGACCCGCTCCGCCCTCCTCCACACTCAGGGCCTGGGGCTGCGGGGCTGAATCGTGAGGCTTTCCAGCCCAGGACTTCACCTCTGGCCCCTTTCACACCCGGGATCTTGGGAAGAAGAAACAAAACCAAACACAGCCAAAGCCATCTCCTCCGACCCGGGGCCCCTCCACATCCCTTCCGATCCCGGGTTCCTGCCGGCCTCCCGGGGCGTTTCTCCCAGGCAGGCCTTCGCGGCCACTACACGGGGCTGAGCACTCGAGTCCTCGGGCGTCACGGGGCCCGCGGCCACGCCAAGCACGCACGACTCCCGGGTCTCGTCTGCTCCTGGGTGCCCTGGGCCTCTTCCCTGTGCCGCTGCTGGGTCTTGTGCCCCTGCTTGGCCTCCTTCAGACCCGGCCCCGTGCTACGCGGCCACGTGCTACAGGATCGTGCCAGCAGAACTGGCCCTGGCTGAGCCCCGTACCCACCCTCCTGCCATCCCTGGCCCTGCTAGCAAATGGCAGAGATCCTCTGGCCTCCGAGCCCAGACAAAAATCCTGATGCAGTTGGCCGAGGGGCCGCAAACCAAGGCTTCGCTTGTTCCCGCTCAGGCCCCAGCCATACCCTCTTGTCCTTCGGCTGCTCGTGTGTGGGGTGGGGGAGAGGAGGGTGCGTCCCCGTGCGTGCGTGCGTGGTCTGGGTGTCTCTGCGTGGTGTGTGTGTGTGTGTGTGTGTGTGTTAGATGCCGTGCCTGGTGTAGGTGGGGAAGAGCAAGCCCTCACGCACAGAGCCCCATCACACACTGGGGCCGGGCCGAGG
The DNA here is from genome assembly GCF_047511655.1 of Castor canadensis. Lineage (NCBI taxonomy): Eukaryota > Metazoa > Chordata > Mammalia > Rodentia > Castoridae > Castor > Castor canadensis. Next base: position 85,971,416 of record NC_133395.1, read on the forward strand.
GGGTCAATCTGCTCGGCCTGATTGCGTTGGGCATACATTGCAGAAGGTGGGTTTTCCAAGGCGGAGCAGAGGGTCCCGGCACCTGAGGTTGTCCACGGGGAGAATGTCTGTTCCACGGGGGCAAGCGGTCCCTTCCGTCGTGCCCAAGCCCATGTGACCCCGAAGGCCAGGTGGCCCCGGTCCTTGAGCTGACTGAGGAGTGCTTTGAGACCCGGAGGGTGGCACAGGCGACTGGGCGCCAGCGGCGGCCCTCCCTCCCTTTGAGCGGGACGGGGAGCTGCCGCTGGCATCCGGAGCTCTGGCGGCCTGCGCCCTCTGTCCCTGTGACCGCAGGCTCTGCCGTGGGAGGCGGGATCCCACGTAGAGGTCGCGCGCTGGCTGCCCTGTCTTGGGTTGAGCGACGGAGGGCGACGTGGAGCAGCACCCGACTGAGGCTCCCTGCTTCTCTGTCCCCTGGCGTCTTGTCCTGGACCCAGTGCACCACCTTGTGGCGAGCCCAGGTGTGGCGCGTCCCGCTGTGGGGCCCGCTGGGGTGCAGGACCCACTTTCTCATGGCTTCCGCACGTCCCTCCCCGCCCGCCTGGAGGGCAGTTGGGGAGCGGTCCCCAACGTGGCCTGGGACCAACCTCGCTGGTGACCCGTGTCGCGGGCGCGCGCCCCAGGAGAGTGTGGGGAGGGGAGAGGATTCGGGGACGTAGCTGTGAGGATTCGGTGTGCGTGGGTCTGGCGGGTGGCCCGGACGGGGTCGGGGTCGTGGTCACGGTGGGTCGTTGTGGTGGTGGTGGTGGTGGTGCTGGGGGTGGTGGTGGTGGGGGGGGGGTGGTGGCGAAGTCCCCGAAGACAAAAGGAGCAGCGAGGGAGGGAGGAGCAAAAGCCTACAGCACCCGGTATTCCCAGGCGGTCTCCCATCCAAGTACTAACCAGGCCCGACCCTGCTTAGCTTCCGAGATCAGACGAGATCGGGCGCGTTCAGGGTGGTATGGCCGTAGACGCTAGCCGCCGCCTCCGGGAGCCCCAAGAGCCTGCCGAGGGCCCCGGCGTGCGTCTCCACGCTGCTCTCCTGGCACGGCTGGGAGTCCGGGTGGGGGCTGGCAGCCCGGGGCCAGCGGCCAGAGGCCCCGCGCGCCTGCTCGGGCAGCCGGTCTCGCCCAGGTGGCCGCTGGGTGGCTTTCTTCCCGAGGTGTCCTGCTGCCAGGACGAGGGTCAAGTTTTCTCGGGGGAAAATTTCTCAGTGCTCTCGGGCGCTTGTTCTTCTGGGAATGTCCACTGCTGTGGCCAAGGCGGGGGACGCACAGCTCGGGCCAGGGCAAGCAGCCGCCCTCCTCCGTCGCCTCCTGGAGCCGTATCCTTGGGTGGGTGCGTGGCTCCCAGCGGAGGTCTCGGGGACCCTTCCGGTCCTCTTCGTCCGGAAAGCGACACTGCCCCTCCAGCCCATCAGGAAAACGGCAGCCGCGCCCTTCGCCGACCCGCTCCGCCCTCCTCCACACTCAGGGCCTGGGGCTGCGGGGCTGAATCGTGAGGCTTTCCAGCCCAGGACTTCACCTCTGGCCCCTTTCACACCCGGGATCTTGGGAAGAAGAAACAAAACCAAACACAGCCAAAGCCATCTCCTCCGACCCGGGGCCCCTCCACATCCCTTCCGATCCCGGGTTCCTGCCGGCCTCCCGGGGCGTTTCTCCCAGGCAGGCCTTCGCGGCCACTACACGGGGCTGAGCACTCGAGTCCTCGGGCGTCACGGGGCCCGCGGCCACGCCAAGCACGCACGACTCCCGGGTCTCGTCTGCTCCTGGGTGCCCTGGGCCTCTTCCCTGTGCCGCTGCTGGGTCTTGTGCCCCTGCTTGGCCTCCTTCAGACCCGGCCCCGTGCTACGCGGCCACGTGCTACAGGATCGTGCCAGCAGAACTGGCCCTGGCTGAGCCCCGTACCCACCCTCCTGCCATCCCTGGCCCTGCTAGCAAATGGCAGAGATCCTCTGGCCTCCGAGCCCAGACAAAAATCCTGATGCAGTTGGCCGAGGGGCCGCAAACCAAGGCTTCGCTTGTTCCCGCTCAGGCCCCAGCCATACCCTCTTGTCCTTCGGCTGCTCGTGTGTGGGGTGGGGGAGAGGAGGGTGCGTCCCCGTGCGTGCGTGCGTGGTCTGGGTGTCTCTGCGTGTGTGTGTGTGTGTGTGTGTGTGTGTGTGTGTGTGTGTGTGTGTTAGATGCCGTGCCTGGTGTAGGTGGGGAAGAGCAAGCCCTCACGCACAGAGCCCCATCACACACTGGGGCCGGGCCGAGGGGGTCAATCTGCTCGGCCTGATTGCGTTGGGCATACATTGCAGAAGGTGGGTTTTCCAAGGCGGAGCAGAGGGTCCCGGCACCTGAGGTTGTCCACGGGGAGAATGTCTGTTCCACGGGGGCAAGCGGTCCCTTCCGTCGTGCCCAAGCCCATGTGACCCCGAAGGCCAGGTGGCCCCGGTCCTTGAGCTGACTGAGGAGTGCTTTGAGACCCGGAGGGTGGCACAGGCGACTGGGCGCCAGCGGCGGCCCTCCCTCCCTTTGAGCGGGACGGGGAGCTGCCGCTGGCATCCGGAGCTCTGGCGGCCTGCGCCCTCTGTCCCTGTGACCGCAGGCTCTGCCGTGGGAGGCGGGATCCCACGTAGAGGTCGCGCGCTGGCTGCCCTGTCTTGGGTTGAGCGACGGAGCGCGACGTGGAGCAGCACCCGACTGAGGCTCCCTGCTTCTCTGTCCCCTGGCGTCTTGCCCTGGACCCAGTGCACCACCTTGTGGCGAGCCCAGGTGTGGCGCGTCCCGCTGTGGGGCCCGCTGGGGTGCAGGACCCACTTTCTCATGGCTTCCGCACGTCCCTCCCCGCCCGCCTGGAGGGCAGTTGGGGAGCGGTCCCCAACGTGGCCTGGGACCAACCTCGCTGGTGACCCGTGTCGCGGGCGCGCGCCCCAGGAGAGTGTGGGGAGGGGAGAGGATTCGGGGACGTAGCTGTGAGGATTCGGTGTGCGTGGGTCTGGCGGGTGGCCCGGACGGGGTCGGGGTCGTGGTCACGGTGGGTCGTTGTGGTGGTGGTGGTGTTGGTGGTGCTGGGGGTGGTGGTGGTGGTGGGGGGGGTGGTGGCGAAGTCCCCGAAGACAAAAGGAGCAGCGAGGGAGGGAGGAGCAAAAGCCTACAGCACCCGGTATTCCCAGGCGGTCTCCCATCCAAGTACTAACCAGGCCCGACCCTGCTTAGCTTCCGACATCAGACGAGATCGGGCGCGTTCAGGGTGGTATGGCCGTAGACGCTAGCCGCCGCCTCCGGGAGCCCCAAGAGCCTGCCGAGGGCCCCGGCGTGCGTCTCCACGCTGCTCTCCTGGCACGGCTGGGAGTCCGGGTGGGGGCTGGCAGCCCGGGGCCAGCGGCCAGAGGCCCCGCGCGCCTGCTCGGGCAGCCGGTCTCGCCCAGGTGGCCGCTGGGTGGCTTTCTTCCCGAGGTGTCCTGCTGCCAGGACGAGGGTCAAGTTTTCTCGGGGGAAAATTTCTCAGTGCTCTCGGGCGCTTGTTCTTCTGGGAATGTCCACTGCTGTGGCCAAGGCGGGGGACGCACAGCTCGGGCCAGGGCAAGCAGCCGCCCTCCTCCGTCGCCTCCTGGAGCCGTATCCTTGGGTGGGTGCGTGGCTCCCAGCGGAGGTCTCGGGGACCCTTCCGGTCCTCTTCGTCCGGAAAGCGCCACTGCCCCTCCAGCCCATCAGGAAAACGGCAGCCGCGCCCTTCGCCGACCCGCTCCGCCCTCCTCCACACTCAGGGCCTGGGGCTGCGGGGCTGAATCGTGAGGCTTTCCAGCCCAGGACTTCACCTCTGGCCCCTTTCACACCCGGGATCTTGGGAAGAAGAAACAAAACCAAACACAGCCAAAGCCATCTCCTCCGACCCGGGGCCCCTCCACATCCCTTCCGATCCCGGGTTCCTGCCGGCCTCCCGGGGCGTTTCTCCCAGGCAGGCCTTCGCGGCCACTACACGGGGCTGAGCACTCGAGTCCTCGGGCGTCACGGGGCCCGCGGCCACGCCAAGCACGCACGACTCCCGGGTCTCGTCTGCTCCTGGGTGCCCTGGGCCTCTTCCCTGTGCCGCTGCTGGGTCTTGTGCCCCTGCTTGGCCTCCTTCAGACCCGGCCCCGTGCTACGCGGCCACGTGCTACAGGATCGTGCCAGCAGAACTGGCCCTGGCTGAGCCCCGTACCCACCCTCCTGCCATCCCTGGCCCTGCTAGCAAATGGCAGAGATCCTCTGGCCTCCGAGCCCAGACAAAAATCCTGATGCAGTTGGCCGAGGGGCCGCAAACCAAGGCTTCGCTTGTTCCCGCTCAGGCCCCAGCCATACCCTCTTGTCCTTCGGCTGCTCGTGTGTGGGGTGGGGGAGAGGAGGGTGCGTCCCCGTGCGTGCGTGCGTGGTCTGGGTGTCTCTGCGTGGTGTGTGTGTGTGTGTGTGTGTGTGTTAGATGCCGTGCCTGGTGTAGGTGGGGAAGAGCAAGCCCTCACGCACAGAGCCCCATCACACACTGGGGCCGGGCCGAGGGGGTCAATCTGCTCGGCCTGATTGCGTTGGGCATACATTGCAGAAGGTGGGTTTTCCAAGGCGGAGCAGAGGGTCCCGGCACCTGAGGTTGTCCACGGGGAGAATGTCTGTTCCACGGGGGCAAGCGGTCCCTTCCGTCGTGCCCAAGCCCATGTGACCCCGAAGGCCAGGTGGCCCCGGTCCTTGAGCTGACTGAGGAGTGCTTTGAGACCCGGAGGGTGGCACAGGCGACTGGGCGCCAGCGGCGGCCCTCCCTCCCTTTGAGCGGGACGGGGAGCTGCCGCTGGCATCCGGAGCTCTGGCGGCCTGCGCCCTCTGTCCCTGTGACCGCAGGCTCTGCCGTGGGAGGCGGGATCCCACGTAGAGGTCGCGCGCTGGCTGCCCTGTCTTGGGTTGAGCGACGGAGCGCGACGTGGAGCAGCACCCGACTGAGGCTCCCTGCTTCTCTGTCCCCTGGCGTCTTGCCCTGGACCCAGTGCACCACCTTGTGGCGAGCCCAGGTGTGGCGCGTCCCGCTGTGGGGCCCGCTGGGGTGCAGGACCCACTTTCTCATGGCTTCCGCACGTCCCTCCCCGCCCGCCTGGAGGGCAGTTGGGGAGCGGTCCCCAACGTGGCCTGGGACCAACCTCGCTGGTGACCCGTGTCGCGGGCGCGCGCCCCAGGAGAGTGTGGGGAGGGGAGAGGATTCGGGGACGTAGCTGTGAGGATTCGGTGTGCGTGGGTCTGGCGGGTGGCCCGGACGGGGTCGGGGTCGTGGTCACGGTGGGTCGTTGTGGTGGTGGTGGTGGTGGTGCTGGGGGTGGTGGTGGTGGTGGGGGGGTGGTGGCGAAGTCCCCGAAGACAAAAGGAGCAGCGAGGGAGGGAGGAGCAAAAGCCTACAGCACCCGGTATTCCCAGGCGGTCTCCCATCCAAGTACTAACCAAGCCCGACCCTGCTTAGCTTCCGAGATCAGACGAGATCGGGCGCGTTCAGGGTGGTATGGCCGTAGACGCTAGCCGCCGCCTCCGGGAGCACCAAGAGCCTGCCGAGGGCCCCGGCGTGCGTCTCCACGCTGCTCTCCTGGCACGGCTGGGAGTCCGGGTGGGGGCTGGCAGCCCGGGGCCAGCGGCCAGAGGCCCCGCGCGCCTGCTCGGGCAGCCGGTCTCGCCCAGGTGGCCGCTGGGTGGCTTTCTTCCCGAGGTGTCCTGCTGCCAGGACGAGGGTCAAGTTTTCTCGGGGGAAAATTTCTCAGTGCTCTCGGGCGCTTGTTCTTCTGGGAATGTCCACTGCTGTGGCCAAGGCGGGGGACGCACAGCTCGGGCCAGGGCAAGCAGCCGCCCTCCTCCGTCGCCTCCTGGAGCCGTATCCTTGGGTGGGTGCGTGGCTCCCAGCGGAGGTCTCGGGGACCCTTCCGGTCCTCTTCGTCCGGAAAGCGCCACTGCCCCTCCAGCCCATCAGGAAAACGGCAGCCGCGCCCTTCGCCGACCCGCTCCGCCCTCCTCCACACTCAGGGCCTGGGGCTGCGGGGCTGAATCGTGAGGCTTTCCAGCCCAGGACTTCACCTCTGGCCCCTTTCACACCCGGGATCTTGGGAAGAAGAAACAAAACCAAACACAGCCAAAGCCATCTCCTCCGACCCGGGGCCCCTCCACATCCCTTCCGATCCCGGGTTCCTGCCGGCCTCCCGGGGCGTTTCTCCCAGGCAGGCCTTCGCGGCCACTACACGGGGCTGAGCACTCGAGTCCTCGGGCGTCACGGGGCCCGCGGCCACGCCAAGCACGCACGACTCCCGGGTCTCGTCTGCTCCTGGGTGCCCTGGGCCTCTTCCCTGTGCCGCTGCTGGGTCTTGTGCCCCTGCTTGGCCTCCTTCAGACCCGGCCCCGTGCTACGCGGCCACGTGCTACAGGATCGTGCCAGCAGAACTGGCCCTGGCTGAGCCCCGTACCCACCCTCCTGCCATCCCTGGCCCTGCTAGCAAATGGCAGAGATCCTCTGGCCTCCGAGCCCAGACAAAAATCCTGATGCAGTTGGCCGAGGGGCCGCAAACCAAGGCTTCGCTTGTTCCCGCTCAGGCCCCAGCCATACCCTCTTGTCCTTCGGCTGCTCGTGTGTGGGGTGGGGGAGAGGAGGGTGCGTCCCCGTGCGTGCGTGCGTGGTCTGGGTGTCTCTGCGTGGTGTGTGTGTGTGTGTGTGTGTGTGTGTGTGTGTGTGTGTGTTAGATGCCGTGCCTGGTGTAGGTGGGGAAGAGCAAGCCCTCACGCACAGAGCCCCATCACACACTGGGGCCGGGCCGAGGGGGTCAATCTGCTCGGCCTGATTGCGTTGGGCATACATTGCAGAAGGTGGGTTTTCCAAGGCGGAGCAGAGGGTCCCGGCACCTGAGGTTGTCCACGGGGAGAATGTCTGTTCCACGGGGGCAAGCGGTCCCTTCCGTCGTGCCCAAGCCCATGTGACCCCGAAGGCCAGGTGGCCCCGGTCCTTGAGCTGACTGAGGAGTGCTTTGAGACCCGGAGGGTGGCACAGGCGACTGGGCGCCAGCGGCGGCCCTCCCTCCCTTTGAGCGGGACGGGGAGCTGCCGCTGGCATCCGGAGCTCTGGCGGCCTGCGCCCTCTGTCCCTGTGACCGCAGGCTCTGCCGTGGGAGGCGGGATCCCACGTAGAGGTCGCGCGCTGGCTGCTCTGTCTTGGGTTGAGCGACGGAGCGCGACGTGGAGCAGCACCCGACTGAGGCTCCCTGCTTCTCTGTCCCCTGGCGTCTTGCCCTGGACCCAGTGCACCACCTTGTGGCGAGCCCAGGTGTGGCGCGTCCCGCTGTGGGGCCCGCTGGGGTGCAGGACCCACTTTCTCATGGCTTCCGCAAGTCCCTCCCCGCCCGCCTGGAGGGCAGTTGGGGAGCGGTCCCCAACGTGGCCTGGGACCAACCTCGCTGGTGACCCGTGTCGCGGGCGCGCGCCCCAGGAGAGTGTGGGGAGGGGAGAGGATTCGGGGACGTAGCTGTGAGGATTCGGTGTGCGTGGGTCTGGCGGGTGGCCCGGACGGGGTCGGGGTCGTGGTCACGGTGGGTCGTTGTGGTGGTGGTGGTGGTGGTGCTGGGGGTGGTGGTGGTGGTGGGGGGGTGGTGGCGAAGTCCCCGAAGACAAAAGGAGCAGCGAGGGAGGGAGGAGCAAAAGCCTACAGCACCCGGTATTCCCAGGCGGTCTCCCATCCAAGTACTAACCAGGCCCGACCCTGCTTAGCTTCCGAGATCAGACGAGATCGGGCGCGTTCAGGGTGGTATGGCCGTAGACGCTAGCCGCCGCCTCCGGGAGCCCCAAGAGCCTGCCGAGGGCCCCGGCGTGCGTCTCCACGCTGCTCTCCTGGCACGGCTGGGAGTCCGGGTGGGGGCTGGCAGCCCGGGGCCAGCGGCCAGAGGCCCCGCGCGCCTGCTCGGGCAGCCGGTCTCGCCCAGGTGGCCGCTGGGTGGCTTTCTTCCCGAGGTGTCCTGCTGCCAGGACGAGGGTCAAGTTTTCTCGGGGGAAAATTTCTCAGTGCTCTCGGGCGCTTGTTCTTCTGGGAATGTCCACTGCTGTGGCCAAGGCGGGGGACGCACAGCTCGGGCCAGGGCAAGCAGCCGCCCTCCTCCGTCGCCTCCTGGAGCCGTATCCTTGGGTGGGTGCGTGGCTCCCAGCGGAGGTCTCGGGGACCCTTCCGGTCCTCTTCGTCCGGAAAGCGCCACTGCCCCTCCAGCCCATCAGGAAAACGGCAGCCGCGCCCTTCGCCGACCCGCTCCGCCCTCCTCCACACTCAGGGCCTGGGGCTGCGGGGCTGAATCGTGAGGCTTTCCAGCCCAGGACTTCACCTCTGGCCCCTTTCACACCCGGGATCTTGGGAAGAAGAAACAAAACCAAACACAGCCAAAGCCATCTCCTCCGACCCGGGGCCCCTCCACATCCCTTCCGATCCCGGGTTCCTGCCGGCCTCCCGGGGCGTTTCTCCCAGGCAGGCCTTCGCGGCCACTACACGGGGCTGAGCACTCGAGTCCTCGGGCGTCACGGGGCCCGCGGCCACGCCAAGCACGCACGACTCCCGGGTCTCGTCTGCTCCTGGGTGCCCTGGGCCTCTTCCCTGTGCCGCTGCTGGGTCTTGTGCCCCTGCTTGGCCTCCTTCAGACCCGGCCCCGTGCTACGCGGCCACGTGCTACAGGATCGTGCCAGCAGAACTGGCCCTGGCTGAGCCCCGTACCCACCCTCCTGCCATCCCTGGCCCTGCTAGCAAATGGCAGAGATCCTCTGGCCTCCGAGCCCAGACAAAAATCCTGATGCAGTTGGCCGAGGGGCCGCAAACCAAGGCTTCGCTTGTTCCCGCTCAGGCCCCAGCCATACCCTCTTGTCCTTCGGCTGCTCGTGTGTGGGGTGGGGGAGAGGAGGGTGCGTCCCCGTGCGTGCGTGCGTGGTCTGGGTGTCTCTGCGTGGTGTGTGTGTGTGTGTGTGTGTGTGTGTGTGTGTGTGTGTGTGTGTGTGTTAGATGCCGTGCCTGGTGTAGGTGGGGAAGAGCAAGCCCTCACGCACAGAGCCCCATCACACACTGGGGCCGGGCCGAGGGGGTCAATCTGCTCGGCCTGATTGCGTTGGGCATACATTGCAGAAGGTGGGTTTTCCAAGGCGGAGCAGAGGGTCCCGGCACCTGAGGTTGTCCACGGGGAGAATGTCTGTTCCACGGGGGCAAGCGGTCCCTTCCGTCGTGCCCAAGCCCATGTGACCCCGAAGGCCAGGTGGCCCCGGTCCTTGAGCTGACTGAGGAGTGCTTTGAGACCCGGAGGGTGGCACAGGCGACTGGGCGCCAGCGGCGGCCCTCCCTCCCTTTGAGCGGGACGGGGAGCTGCCGCTGGCATCCGGAGCTCTGGCGGCCTGCGCCCTCTGTCCCTGTGACCGCAGGCTCTGCCGTGGGAGGCGGGATCCCACGTAGAGGTCGCGCGCTGGCTGCCCTGTCTTGGGTTGAGCGACGGAGCGCGACGTGGAGCAGCACCCGACTGAGGCTCCCTGCTTCTCTGTCCCCTGGCGTCTTGCCCTGGACCCAGTGCACCACCTTGTGGCGAGCCCAGGTGTGGCGCGTCCCGCTGTGGGGCCCGCTGGGGTGCAGGACCCACTTTCTCATGGCTTCCGCACGTCCCTCCCCGCCCGCCTGGAGGGCAGTTGGGGAGCGGTCCCCAACGTGGCCTGGGACCAACCTCGCTGGTGACCCGTGTCGCGGGCGCGCGCCCCAGGAGAGTGTGGGGAGGGGAGAGGATTCGGGGACGTAGCTGTGAGGATTCGGTGTGCGTGGGTCTGGCGGGTGGCCCGGACGGGGTCGGGGTCGTGGTCACGGTGGGTCGTTGTGGTGGTGGTGGTGTTGGTGGTGCTGGGGGTGGTGGTGGTGGTGGGGGGGGTGGTGGCGAAGTCCCCGAAGACAAAAGGAGCAGCGAGGGAGGGAGGAGCAAAAGCCTACAGCACCCGGTATTCCCAGGCGGTCTCCCATCCAAGTACTAACCAGGCCCGACCCTGCTTAGCTTCCGACATCAGACGAGATCGGGCGCGTTCAGGGTGGTATGGCCGTAGACGCTAGCCGCCGCCTCCGGGAGCCCCAAGAGCCTGCCGAGGGCCCCGGCGTGCGTCTCCACGCTGCTCTCCTGGCACGGCTGGGAGTCCGGGTGGGGGCTGGCAGCCCGGGGCCAGCGGCCAGAGGCCCCGCGCGCCTGCTCGGGCAGCCGGTCTCGCCCAGGTGGCCGCTGGGTGGCTTTCTTCCCGAGGTGTCCTGCTGCCAGGACGAGGGTCAAGTTTTCTCGGGGGAAAATTTCTCAGTGCTCTCGGGCGCTTGTTCTTCTGGGAATGTCCACTGCTGTGGCCAAGGCGGGGGACGCACAGCTCGGGCCAGGGCAAGCAGCCGCCCTCCTCCGTCGCCTCCTGGAGCCGTATCCTTGGGTGGGTGCGTGGCTCCCAGCGGAGGTCTCGGGGACCCTTCCGGTCCTCTTCGTCCGGAAAGCGCCACTGCCCCTCCAGCCCATCAGGAAAACGGCAGCCGCGCCCTTCGCCGACCCGCTCCGCCCTCCTCCACACTCAGGGCCTGGGGCTGCGGGGCTGAATCGTGAGGCTTTCCAGCCCAGGACTTCACCTCTGGCCCCTTTCACACCCGGGATCTTGGGAAGAAGAAACAAAACCAAACACAGCCAAAGCCATCTCCTCCGACCCGGGGCCCCTCCACATCCCTTCCGATCCCGGGTTCCTGCCGGCCTCCCGGGGCGTTTCTCCCAGGCAGGCCTTCGCGGCCACTACACGGGGCTGAGCACTCGAGTCCTCGGGCGTCACGGGGCCCGCGGCCACGCCAAGCACGCACGACTCCCGGGTCTCGTCTGCTCCTGGGTGCCCTGGGCCTCTTCCCTGTGCCGCTGCTGGGTCTTGTGCCCCTGCTTGGCCTCCTTCAGACCCGGCCCCGTGCTACGCGGCCACGTGCTACAGGATCGTGCCAGCAGAACTGGCCCTGGCTGAGCCCCGTACCCACCCTCCTGCCATCCCTGGCCCTGCTAGCAAATGGCAGAGATCCTCTGGCCTCCGAGCCCAGACAAAAATCCTGATGCAGTTGGCCGAGGGGCCGCAAACCAAGGCTTCGCTTGTTCCCGCTCAGGCCCCAGCCATACCCTCTTGTCCTTCGGCTGCTCGTGTGTGGGGTGGGGGAGAGGAGGGTGCGTCCCCGTGCGTGCGTGCGTGGTCTGGGTGTCTCTGCGTGGTGTGTGTGTGTGTGTGTGTGTGTGTTAGATGCCGTGCCTGGTGTAGGTGGGGAAGAGCAAGCCCTCACGCACAGAGCCCCATCACACACTGGGGCCGGGCCGAGGGGGTCAATCTGCTCGGCCTGATTGCGTTGGGCATACATTGCAGAAGGTGGGTTTTCCAAGGCGGAGCAGAGGGTCCCGGCACCTGAGGTTGTCCACGGGGAGAATGTCTGTTCCACGGGGGCAAGCGGTCCCTTCCGTCGTGCCCAAGCCCATGTGACCCCGAAGGCCAGGTGGCCCCGGTCCTTGAGCTGACTGAGGAGTGCTTTGAGACCCGGAGGGTGGCACAGGCGACTGGGCGCCAGCGGCGGCCCTCCCTCCCTTTGAGCGGGACGGGGAGCTGCCGCTGGCATCCGGAGCTCTGGCGGCCTGCGCCCTCTGTCCCTGTGACCGCAGGCTCTGCCGTGGGAGGCGGGATCCCACGTAGAGGTCGCGCGCTGGCTGCCCTGTCTTGGGTTGAGCGACGGAGGGCGACGTGGAGCAGCACCCGACTGAGGCTCCCTGCTTCTCTGTCCCCTGGCGTCTTGTCCTGGACCCAGTGCACCACCTTGTGGCGAGCCCAGGTGTGGCGCGTCCCGCTGTGGGGCCCGCTGGGGTGCAGGACCCACTTTCTCATGGCTTCCGCACGTCCCTCCCCGCCCGCCTGGAGGGCAGTTGGGGAGCGGTCCCCAACGTGGCCTGGGACCAACCTCGCTGGTGACCCGTGTCGCGGGCGCGCGCCCCAGGAGAGTGTGGGGAGGGGAGAGGATTCGGGGACGTAGCTGTGAGGATTCGGTGTGCGTGGGTCTGGCGGGTGGCCCGGACGGGGTCGGGGTCGTGGTCACGGTGGGTCGTTGTGGTGGTGGTGGTGGTGGTGCTGGGGGTGGTGGTGGTGGGGGGGGGGTGGTGGCGAAGTCCCCGAAGACAAAAGGAGCAGCGAGGGAGGGAGGAGCAAAAGCCTACAGCACCCGGTATTCCCAGGCGGTCTCCCATCCAAGTACTAACCAGGCCCGACCCTGCTTAGCTTCCGAGATCAGACGAGATCGGGCGCGTTCAGGGTGGTATGGCCGTAGACGCTAGCCGCCGCCTCCGGGAGCCCCAAGAGCCTGCCGAGGGCCCCGGCGTGCGTCTCCACGCTGCTCTCCTGGCACGGCTGGGAGTCCGGGTGGGGGCTGGCAGCCCGGGGCCAGCGGCCAGAGGCCCCGCGCGCCTGCTCGGGCAGCCGGTCTCGCCCAGGTGGCCGCTGGGTGGCTTTCTTCCCGAGGTGTCCTGCTGCCAGGACGAGGGTCAAGTTTTCTCGGGGGAAAATTTCTCAGTGCTCTCGGGCGCTTGTTCTTCTGGGAATGTCCACTGCTGTGGCCAAGGCGGGGGACGCACAGCTCGGGCCAGGGCAAGCAGCCGCCCTCCTCCGTCGCCTCCTGGAGCCGTATCCTTGGGTGGGTGCGTGGCTCCCAGCGGAGGTCTCGGGGACCCTTCCGGTCCTCTTCGTCCGGAAAGCGACACTGCCCCTCCAGCCCATCAGGAAAACGGCAGCCGCGCCCTTCGCCGACCCGCTCCGCCCTCCTCCACACTCAGGGCCTGGGGCTGCGGGGCTGAATCGTGAGGCTTTCCAGCCCAGGACTTCACCTCTGGCCCCTTTCACACCCGGGATCTTGGGAAGAAGAAACAAAACCAAACACAGCCAAAGCCATCTCCTCCGACCCGGGGCCCCTCCACATCCCTTCCGATCCCGGGTTCCTGCCGGCCTCCCGGGGCGTTTCTCCCAGGCAGGCCTTCGCGGCCACTACACGGGGCTGAGCACTCGAGTCCTCGGGCGTCACGGGGCCCGCGGCCACGCCAAGCACGCACGACTCCCGGGTCTCGTCTGCTCCTGGGTGCCCTGGGCCTCTTCCCTGTGCCGCTGCTGGGTCTTGTGCCCCTGCTTGGCCTCCTTCAGACCCGGCCCCGTGCTACGCGGCCACGTGCTACAGGATCGTGCCAGCAGAACTGGCCCTGGCTGAGCCCCGTACCCACCCTCCTGCCATCCCTGGCCCTGCTAGCAAATGGCAGAGATCCTCTGGCCTCCGAGCCCAGACAAAAATCCTGATGCAGTTGGCCGAGGGGCCGCAAACCAAGGCTTCGCTTGTTCCCGCTCAGGCCCCAGCCATACCCTCTTGTCCTTCGGCTGCTCGTGTGTGGGGTGGGGGAGAGGAGGGTGCGTCCCCGTGCGTGCGTGCGTGGTCTGGGTGTCTCTGCGTGGTGTGTGTGTGTGTGTGTGTGTGTGTGTGTGTGTGTGTGTGTGTTAGATGCCGTGCCTGGTGTAGGTGGGGAAGAGCAAGCCCTCACGCACAGAGCCCCATCACACACTGGGGCCGGGCCGAGGGGGTCAATCTGCTCGGCCTGATTGCGTTGGGCATACATTGCAGAAGGTGGGTTTTCCAAGGCGGAGCAGAGGGTCCCGGCACCTGAGGTTGTCCACGGGGAGAATGTCTGTTCCACGGGGGCAAGCGGTCCCTTCCGTCGTGCCCAAGCCCATGTGACCCCGAAGGCCAGGTGGCCCCGGTCCTTGAGCTGACTGAGGAGTGCTTTGAGACCCGGAGGGTGGCACAGGCGACTGGGCGCCAGCGGCGGCCCTCCCTCCCTTTGAGCGGGACGGGGAGCTGCCGCTGGCATCCGGAGCTCTGGCGGCCTGCGCCCTCTGTCCCTGTGACCGCAGGCTCTGCCGTGGGAGGCGGGATCCCACGTAGAGGTCGCGCGCTGGCTGCCCTGTCTTGGGTTGAGCGACGGAGCGCGACGTGGAGCAGCACCCGACTGAGGCTCCCTGCTTCTCTGTCCCCTGGCGTCTTGCCCTGGACCCAGTGCACCACCTTGTGGCGAGCCCAGGTGTGGCGCGTCCCGCTGTGGGGCCCGCTGGGGTGCAGGACCCACTTTCTCATGGCTTCCGCACGTCCCTCCCCGCCCGCCTGGAGGGCAGTTGGGGAGCGGTCCCCAACGTGGCCTGGGACCAACCTCGCTGGTGACCCGTGTCGCGGGCGCGCGCCCCAGGAGAGTGTGGGGAGGGGAGAGGATTCGGGGACGTAGCTGTGAGGATTCGGTGTGCGTGGGTCTGGCGGGTGGCCCGGACGGGGTCGGGGTCGTGGTCACGGTGGGTCGTTGTGGTGGTGGTGGTGTTGGTGGTGCTGGGGGTGGTGGTGGTGGTGGGGGGGGTGGTGGCGAAGTCCCCGAAGACAAAAGGAGCAGCGAGGGAGGGAGGAGCAAAAGCCTACAGCACCCGGTATTCCCAGGCGGTCTCCCATCCAAGTACTAACCAGGCCCGACCCTGCTTAGCTTCCGACATCAGACGAGATCGGGCGCGTTCAGGGTGGTATGGCCGTAGACGCTAGCCGCCGCCTCCGGGAGCCCCAAGAGCCTGCCGAGGGCCCCGGCGTGCGTCTCCACGCTGCTCTCCTGGCACGGCTGGGAGTCCGGGTGGGGGCTGGCAGCCCGGGGCCAGCGGCCAGAGGCCCCGCGCGCCTGCTCGGGCAGCCGGTCTCGCCCAGGTGGCCGCTGGGTGGCTTTCTTCCCGAGGTGTCCTGCTGCCAGGACGAGGGTCAAGTTTTCTCGGGGGAAAATTTCTCAGTGCTCTCGGGCGCTTGTTCTTCTGGGAATGTCCACTGCTGTGGCCAAGGCGGGGGACGCACAGCTCGGGCCAGGGCAAGCAGCCGCCCTCCTCCGTCGCCTCCTGGAGCCGTATCCTTGGGTGGGTGCGTGGCTCCCAGCGGAGGTCTCGGGGACCCTTCCGGTCCTCTTCGTCCGGAAAGCGCCACTGCCCCTCCAGCCCATCAGGAAAACGGCAGCCGCGCCCTTCGCCGACCCGCTCCGCCCTCCTCCACACTCAGGGCCTGGGGCTGCGGGGCTGAATCGTGAGGCTTTCCAGCCCAGGACTTCACCTCTGGCCCCTTTCACACCCGGGATCTTGGGAAGAAGAAACAAAACCAAACACAGCCAAAGCCATCTCCTCCGACCCGGGGCCCCTCCACATCCCTTCCGATCCCGGGTTCCTGCCGGCCTCCCGGGGCGTTTCTCCCAGGCAGGCCTTCGCGGCCACTACACGGGGCTGAGCACTCGAGTCCTCGGGCGTCACGGGGCCCGCGGCCACGCCAAGCACGCACGACTCCCGGGTCTCGTCTGCTCCTGGGTGCCCTGGGCCTCTTCCCTGTGCCGCTGCTGGGTCTTGTGCCCCTGCTTGGCCTCCTTCAGACCCGGCCCCGTGCTACGCGGCCACGTGCTACAGGATCGTGCCAGCAGAACTGGCCCTGGCTGAGCCCCGTACCCACCCTCCTGCCATCCCTGGCCCTGCTAGCAAATGGCAGAGATCCTCTGGCCTCCGAGCCCAGACAAAAATCCTGATGCAGTTGGCCGAGGGGCCGCAAACCAAGGCTTCGCTTGTTCCCGCTCAGGCCCCAGCCATACCCTCTTGTCCTTCGGCTGCTCGTGTGTGGGGTGGGGGAGAGGAGGGTGCGTCCCCGTGCGTGCGTGCGTGGTCTGGGTGTCTCTGCGTGGTGTGTGTGTGTGTGTGTGTGTGTGTTAGATGCCGTGCCTGGTGTAGGTGGGGAAGAGCAAGCCCTCACGCACAGAGCCCCATCACACACTGGGGCCGGGCCGAGGGGGTCAATCTGCTCGGCCTGATTGCGTTGGGCATACATTGCAGAAGGTGGGTTTTCCAAGGCGGAGCAGAGGGTCCCGGCACCTGAGGTTGTCCACGGGGAGAATGTCTGTTCCACGGGGGCAAGCGGTCCCTTCCGTCGTGCCCAAGCCCATGTGACCCCGAAGGCCAGGTGGCCCCGGTCCTTGAGCTGACTGAGGAGTGCTTTGAGACCCGGAGGGTGGCACAGGCGACTGGGCGCCAGCGGCGGCCCTCCCTCCCTTTGAGCGGGACGGGGAGCTGCCGCTGGCATCCGGAGCTCTGGCGGCCTGCGCCCTCTGTCCCTGTGACCGCAGGCTCTGCCGTGGGAGGCGGGATCCCACGTAGAGGTCGCGCGCTGGCTGCCCTGTCTTGGGTTGAGCGACGGAGGGCGACGTGGAGCAGCACCCGACTGAGGCTCCCTGCTTCTCTGTCCCCTGGCGTCTTGTCCTGGACCCAGTGCACCACCTTGTGGCGAGCCCAGGTGTGGCGCGTCCCGCTGTGGGGCCCGCTGGGGTGCAGGACCCACTTTCTCATGGCTTCCGCACGTCCCTCCCCGCCCGCCTGGAGGGCAGTTGGGGAGCGGTCCCCAACGTGGCCTGGGACCAACCTCGCTGGTGACCCGTGTCGCGGGCGCGCGCCCCAGGAGAGTGTGGGGAGGGGAGAGGATTCGGGGACGTAGCTGTGAGGATTCGGTGTGCGTGGGTCTGGCGGGTGGCCCGGACGGGGTCGGGGTCGTGGTCACGGTGGGTCGTTGTGGTGGTGGTGGTGGTGGTGCTGGGGGTGGTGGTGGTGGGGGGGGGGTGGTGGCGAAGTCCCCGAAGACAAAAGGAGCAGCGAGGGAGGGAGGAGCAAAAGCCTACAGCACCCGGTATTCCCAGGCGGTCTCCCATCCAAGTACTAACCAGGCCCGACCCTGCTTAGCTTCCGAGATCAGACGAGATCGGGCGCGTTCAGGGTGGTATGGCCGTAGACGCTAGCCGCCGCCTCCGGGAGCCCCAAGAGCCTGCCGAGGGCCCCGGCGTGCGTCTCCACGCTGCTCTCCTGGCACGGCTGGGAGTCCGGGTGGGGGCTGGCAGCCCGGGGCCAGCGGCCAGAGGCCCCGCGCGCCTGCTCGGGCAGCCGGTCTCGCCCAGGTGGCCGCTGGGTGGCTTTCTTCCCGAGGTGTCCTGCTGCCAGGACGAGGGTCAAGTTTTCTCGGGGGAAAATTTCTCAGTGCTCTCGGGCGCTTGTTCTTCTGGGAATGTCCACTGCTGTGGCCAAGGCGGGGGACGCACAGCTCGGGCCAGGGCAAGCAGCCGCCCTCCTCCGTCGCCTCCTGGAGCCGTATCCTTGGGTGGGTGCGTGGCTCCCAGCGGAGGTCTCGGGGACCCTTCCGGTCCTCTTCGTCCGGAAAGCGACACTGCCCCTCCAGCCCATCAGGAAAACGGCAGCCGCGCCCTTCGCCGACCCGCTCCGCCCTCCTCCACACTCAGGGCCTGGGGCTGCGGGGCTGAATCGTGAGGCTTTCCAGCCCAGGACTTCACCTCTGGCCCCTTTCACACCCGGGATCTTGGGAAGAAGAAACAAAACCAAACACAGCCAAAGCCATCTCCTCCGACCCGGGGCCCCTCCACATCCCTTCCGATCCCGGGTTCCTGCCGGCCTCCCGGGGCGTTTCTCCCAGGCAGGCCTTCGCGGCCACTACACGGGGCTGAGCACTCGAGTCCTCGGGCGTCACGGGGCCCGCGGCCACGCCAAGCACGCACGACTCCCGGGTCTCGTCTGCTCCTGGGTGCCCTGGGCCTCTTCCCTGTGCCGCTGCTGGGTCTTGTGCCCCTGCTTGGCCTCCTTCAGACCCGGCCCCGTGCTACGCGGCCACGTGCTACAGGATCGTGCCAGCAGAACTGGCCCTGGCTGAGCCCCGTACCCACCCTCCTGCCATCCCTGGCCCTGCTAGCAAATGGCAGAGATCCTCTGGCCTCCGAGCCCAGACAAAAATCCTGATGCAGTTGGCCGAGGGGCCGCAAACCAAGGCTTCGCTTGTTCCCGCTCAGGCCCCAGCCATACCCTCTTGTCCTTCGGCTGCTCGTGTGTGGGGTGGGGGAGAGGAGGGTGCGTCCCCGTGCGTGCGTGCGTGGTCTGGGTGTCTCTGCGTGGTGTGTGTGTGTGTGTGTGTGTGTGTGTGTGTGTGTGTGTGTGTTAGATGCCGTGCCTGGTGTAGGTGGGGAAGAGCAAGCCCTCACGCACAGAGCCCCATCACACACTGGGGCCGGGCCGAGGGGGTCAATCTGCTCGGCCTGATTGCGTTGGGCATACATTGCAGAAGGTGGGTTTTCCAAGGCGGAGCAGAGGGTCCCGGCACCTGAGGTTGTCCACGGGGAGAATGTCTGTTCCACGGGGGCAAGCGGTCCCTTCCGTCGTGCCCAAGCCCATGTGACCCCGAAGGCCAGGTGGCCCCGGTCCTTGAGCTGACTGAGGAGTGCTTTGAGACCCGGAGGGTGGCACAGGCGACTGGGCGCCAGCGGCGGCCCTCCCTCCCTTTGAGCGGGACGGGGAGCTGCCGCTGGCATCCGGAGCTCTGGCGGCCTGCGCCCTCTGTCCCTGTGACCGCAGGCTCTGCCGTGGGAGGCGGGATCCCACGTAGAGGTCGCGCGCTGGCTGCCCTGTCTTGGGTTGAGCGACGGAGCGCGACGTGGAGCAGCACCCGACTGAGGCTCCCTGCTTCTCTGTCCCCTGGCGTCTTGCCCTGGACCCAGTGCACCACCTTGTGGCGAGCCCAGGTGTGGCGCGTCCCGCTGTGGGGCCCGCTGGGGTGCAGGACCCACTTTCTCATGGCTTCCGCACGTCCCTCCCCGCCCGCCTGGAGGGCAGTTGGGGAGCGGTCCCCAACGTGGCCTGGGACCAACCTCGCTGGTGACCCGTGTCGCGGGCGCGCGCCCCAGGAGAGTGTGGGGAGGGGAGAGGATTCGGGGACGTAGCTGTGAGGATTCGGTGTGCGTGGGTCTGGCGGGTGGCCCGGACGGGGTCGGGGTCGTGGTCACGGTGGGTCGTTGTGGTGGTGGTGGTGGTGGTGCTGGGGGTGGTGGTGGTGGGGGGGGGGTGGTGGCGAAGTCCCCGAAGACAAAAGGAGCAGCGAGGGAGGGAGGAGCAAAAGCCTACAGCACCCGGTATTCCCAGGCGGTCTCCCATCCAAGTACTAACCAAGCCCGACCCTGCTTAGCTTCCGAGATCAGACGAGATCGGGCGCGTTCAGGGTGGTATGGCCGTAGACGCTAGCCGCCGCCTCCGGGAGCCCCAAGAGCCTGCCGAGGGCCCCGGCGTGCGTCTCCACGCTGCTCTCCTGGCACGGCTGGGAGTCCGGGTGGGGGCTGGCAGCCCGGGGCCAGCGGCCAGAGGCCCCGCGCGCCTGCTCGGGCAGCCGGTCTCGCCCAGGTGGCCGCTGGGTGGCTTTCTTCCCGAGGTGTCCTGCTGCCAGGACGAGGGTCAAGTTTTCTCGGGGGAAAATTTCTCAGTGCTCTCGGGCGCTTGTTCTTCTGGGAATGTCCACTGCTGTGGCCAAGGCGGGGGACGCACAGCTCGGGCCAGGGCAAGCAGCCGCCCTCCTCCGTCGCCTCCTGGAGCCGTATCCTTGGGTGGGTGCGTGGCTCCCAGCGGAGGTCTCGGGGACCCTTCCGGTCCTCTTCGTCCGGAAAGCGCCACTGCCCCTCCAGCCCATCAGGAAAACGGCAGCCGCGCCCTTCGCCGACCCGCTCCGCCCTCCTCCACACTCAGGGCCTGGGGCTGCGGGGCTGAATCGTGAGGCTTTCCAGCCCAGGACTTCACCTCTGGCCCCTTTCACACCCGGGATCTTGGGAAGAAGAAACAAAACCAAACACAGCCAAAGCCATCTCCTCCGACCCGGGGCCCCTCCACATCCCTTCCGATCCCGGGTTCCTGCCGGCCTCCCGGGGCGTTTCTCCCAGGCAGGCCTTCGCGGCCACTACACGGGGCTGAGCACTCGAGTCCTCGGGCTTCACGGGGCCCGCGGCCACGCCAAGCACGCACGACTCCCGGGTCTCGTCTGCTCCTGGGTGCCCTGGGCCTCTTCCCTGTGCCGCTGCTGGGTCTTGTGCCCCTGCTTGGCCTCCTTCAGACCCGGCCCCGTGCTACGCGGCCACGTGCTACAGGATCGTGCCAGCAGAACTGGCCCTGGCTGAGCCCCGTACCCACCCTCCTGCCATCCCTGGCCCTGCTAGCAAATGGCAGAGATCCTCTGGCCTCCGAGCCCAGACAAAAATCCTGATGCAGTTGGCCGAGGGGCCGCAAACCAAGGCTTCGCTTGTTCCCGCTCAGGCCCCAGCCATACCCTCTTGTCCTTCGGCTGCTCGTGTGTGGGGTGGGGGAGAGGAGGGTGCGTCCCCGTGCGTGCGTGCGTGGTCTGGGTGTCTCTGCGTGGTGTGTGTGTGTGTGTGTGTGTGTGTTAGATGCCGTGCCTGGTGTAGGTGGGGAAGAGCAAGCCCTCACGC
This sequence comes from Castor canadensis, assembly GCF_047511655.1. Classification (NCBI taxonomy): domain Eukaryota; kingdom Metazoa; phylum Chordata; class Mammalia; order Rodentia; family Castoridae; genus Castor; species Castor canadensis. The sequence goes on from NC_133395.1 coordinate 85,991,826, forward strand.
ACAGAGCCCCATCACACACTGGGGCCGGGCCGAGGGGGTCAATCTGCTCGGCCTGATTGCGTTGGGCATACATTGCAGAAGGTGGGTTTTCCAAGGCGGAGCAGAGGGTCCCGGCACCTGAGGTTGTCCACGGGGAGAATGTCTGTTCCACGGGGGCAAGCGGTCCCTTCCGTCGTGCCCAAGCCCATGTGACCCCGAAGGCCAGGTGGCCCCGGTCCTTGAGCTGACTGAGGAGTGCTTTGAGACCCGGAGGGTGGCACAGGCGACTGGGCGCCAGCGGCGGCCCTCCCTCCCTTTGAGCGGGACGGGGAGCTGCCGCTGGCATCCGGAGCTCTGGCGGCCTGCGCCCTCTGTCCCTGTGACCGCAGGCTCTGCCGTGGGAGGCGGGATCCCACGTAGAGGTCGCGCGCTGGCTGCCCTGTCTTGGGTTGAGCGACGGAGCGCGACGTGGAGCAGCACCCGACTGAGGCTCCCTGCTTCTCTGTCCCCTGGCGTCTTGCCCTGGACCCAGTGCACCACCTTGTGGCGAGCCCAGGTGTGGCGCGTCCCGCTGTGGGGCCCGCTGGGGTGCAGGACCCACTTTCTCATGGCTTCCGCACGTCCCTCCCCGCCCGCCTGGAGGGCAGTTGGGGAGCGGTCCCCAACGTGGCCTGGGACCAACCTCGCTGGTGACCCGTGTCGCGGGCGCGCGCCCCAGGAGAGTGTGGGGAGGGGAGAGGATTCGGGGACGTAGCTGTGAGGATTCGGTGTGCGTGGGTCTGGCGGGTGGCCCGGACGGGGTCGGGGTCGTGGTCACGGTGGGTCGTTGTGGTGGTGGTGGTGGTGGTGCTGGGGGTGGTGGTGGTGGTGGGGGGGTGGTGGCGAAGTCCCCGAAGACAAAAGGAGCAGCGAGGGAGGGAGGAGCAAAAGCCTACAGCACCCGGTATTCCCAGGCGGTCTCCCATCCAAGTACTAACCAGGCCCGACCCTGCTTAGCTTCCGAGATCAGACGAGATCGGGCGCGTTCAGGGTGGTATGGCCGTAGACGCTAGCCGCCGCCTCCGGGAGCCCCAAGAGCCTGCCGAGGGCCCCGGCGTGCGTCTCCACGCTGCTCTCCTGGCACGGCTGGGAGTCCGGGTGGGGGCTGGCAGCCCGGGGCCAGCGGCCAGAGGCCCCGCGCGCCTGCTCGGGCAGCCGGTCTCGCCCAGGTGGCCGCTGGGTGGCTTTCTTCCCGAGGTGTCCTGCTGCCAGGACGAGGGTCAAGTTTTCTCGGGGGAAAATTTCTCAGTGCTCTCGGGCGCTTGTTCTTCTGGGAATGTCCACTGCTGTGGCCAAGGCGGGGGACGCACAGCTCGGGCCAGGGCAAGCAGCCGCCCTCCTCCGTCGCCTCCTGGAGCCGTATCCTTGGGTGGGTGCGTGGCTCCCAGCGGAGGTCTCGGGGACCCTTCCGGTCCTCTTCGTCCGGAAAGCGCCACTGCCCCTCCAGCCCATCAGGAAAACGGCAGCCGCGCCCTTCGCCGACCCGCTCCGCCCTCCTCCACACTCAGGGCCTGGGGCTGCGGGGCTGAATCGTGAGGCTTTCCAGCCCAGGACTTCACCTCTGGCCCCTTTCACACCCGGGATCTTGGGAAGAAGAAACAAAACCAAACACAGCCAAAGCCATCTCCTCCGACCCGGGGCCCCTCCACATCCCTTCCGATCCCGGGTTCCTGCCGGCCTCCCGGGGCGTTTCTCCCAGGCAGGCCTTCGCGGCCACTACACGGGGCTGAGCACTCGAGTCCTCGGGCGTCACGGGGCCCGCGGCCACGCCAAGCACGCACGACTCCCGGGTCTCGTCTGCTCCTGGGTGCCCTGGGCCTCTTCCCTGTGCCGCTGCTGGGTCTTGTGCCCCTGCTTGGCCTCCTTCAGACCCGGCCCCGTGCTACGCGGCCACGTGCTACAGGATCGTGCCAGCAGAACTGGCCCTGGCTGAGCCCCGTACCCACCCTCCTGCCATCCCTGGCCCTGCTAGCAAATGGCAGAGATCCTCTGGCCTCCGAGCCCAGACAAAAATCCTGATGCAGTTGGCCGAGGGGCCGCAAACCAAGGCTTCGCTTGTTCCCGCTCAGGCCCCAGCCATACCCTCTTGTCCTTCGGCTGCTCGTGTGTGGGGTGGGGGAGAGGAGGGTGCGTCCCCGTGCGTGCGTGCGTGGTCTGGGTGTCTCTGCGTGGTGTGTGTGTGTGTGTGTGTGTGTGTGTGTGTGTGTGTGTGTTAGATGCCGTGCCTGGTGTAGGTGGGGAAGAGCAAGCCCTCACGCACAGAGCCCCATCACACACTGGGGCCGGGCCGAGGGGGTCAATCTGCTCGGCCTGATTGCGTTGGGCATACATTGCAGAAGGTGGGTTTTCCAAGGCGGAGCAGAGGGTCCCGGCACCTGAGGTTGTCCACGGGGAGAATGTCTGTTCCACGGGGGCAAGCGGTCCCTTCCGTCGTGCCCAAGCCCATGTGACCCCGAAGGCCAGGTGGCCCCGGTCCTTGAGCTGACTGAGGAGTGCTTTGAGACCCGGAGGGTGGCACAGGCGACTGGGCGCCAGCGGCGGCCCTCCCTCCCTTTGAGCGGGACGGGGAGCTGCCGCTGGCATCCGGAGCTCTGGCGGCCTGCGCCCTCTGTCCCTGTGACCGCAGGCTCTGCCGTGGGAGGCGGGATCCCACGTAGAGGTCGCGCGCTGGCTGCTCTGTCTTGGGTTGAGCGACGGAGCGCGACGTGGAGCAGCACCCGACTGAGGCTCCCTGCTTCTCTGTCCCCTGGCGTCTTGCCCTGGACCCAGTGCACCACCTTGTGGCGAGCCCAGGTGTGGCGCGTCCCGCTGTGGGGCCCGCTGGGGTGCAGGACCCACTTTCTCATGGCTTCCGCAAGTCCCTCCCCGCCCGCCTGGAGGGCAGTTGGGGAGCGGTCCCCAACGTGGCCTGGGACCAACCTCGCTGGTGACCCGTGTCGCGGGCGCGCGCCCCAGGAGAGTGTGGGGAGGGGAGAGGATTCGGGGACGTAGCTGTGAGGATTCGGTGTGCGTGGGTCTGGCGGGTGGCCCGGACGGGGTCGGGGTCGTGGTCACGGTGGGTCGTTGTGGTGGTGGTGGTGGTGGTGCTGGGGGTGGTGGTGGTGGTGGGGGGGTGGTGGCGAAGTCCCCGAAGACAAAAGGAGCAGCGAGGGAGGGAGGAGCAAAAGCCTACAGCACCCGGTATTCCCAGGCGGTCTCCCATCCAAGTACTAACCAGGCCCGACCCTGCTTAGCTTCCGAGATCAGACGAGATCGGGCGCGTTCAGGGTGGTATGGCCGTAGACGCTAGCCGCCGCCTCCGGGAGCCCCAAGAGCCTGCCGAGGGCCCCGGCGTGCGTCTCCACGCTGCTCTCCTGGCACGGCTGGGAGTCCGGGTGGGGGCTGGCAGCCCGGGGCCAGCGGCCAGAGGCCCCGCGCGCCTGCTCGGGCAGCCGGTCTCGCCCAGGTGGCCGCTGGGTGGCTTTCTTCCCGAGGTGTCCTGCTGCCAGGACGAGGGTCAAGTTTTCTCGGGGGAAAATTTCTCAGTGCTCTCGGGCGCTTGTTCTTCTGGGAATGTCCACTGCTGTGGCCAAGGCGGGGGACGCACAGCTCGGGCCAGGGCAAGCAGCCGCCCTCCTCCGTCGCCTCCTGGAGCCGTATCCTTGGGTGGGTGCGTGGCTCCCAGCGGAGGTCTCGGGGACCCTTCCGGTCCTCTTCGTCCGGAAAGCGCCACTGCCCCTCCAGCCCATCAGGAAAACGGCAGCCGCGCCCTTCGCCGACCCGCTCCGCCCTCCTCCACACTCAGGGCCTGGGGCTGCGGGGCTGAATCGTGAGGCTTTCCAGCCCAGGACTTCACCTCTGGCCCCTTTCACACCCGGGATCTTGGGAAGAAGAAACAAAACCAAACACAGCCAAAGCCATCTCCTCCGACCCGGGGCCCCTCCACATCCCTTCCGATCCCGGGTTCCTGCCGGCCTCCCGGGGCGTTTCTCCCAGGCAGGCCTTCGCGGCCACTACACGGGGCTGAGCACTCGAGTCCTCGGGCGTCACGGGGCCCGCGGCCACGCCAAGCACGCACGACTCCCGGGTCTCGTCTGCTCCTGGGTGCCCTGGGCCTCTTCCCTGTGCCGCTGCTGGGTCTTGTGCCCCTGCTTGGCCTCCTTCAGACCCGGCCCCGTGCTACGCGGCCACGTGCTACAGGATCGTGCCAGCAGAACTGGCCCTGGCTGAGCCCCGTACCCACCCTCCTGCCATCCCTGGCCCTGCTAGCAAATGGCAGAGATCCTCTGGCCTCCGAGCCCAGACAAAAATCCTGATGCAGTTGGCCGAGGGGCCGCAAACCAAGGCTTCGCTTGTTCCCGCTCAGGCCCCAGCCATACCCTCTTGTCCTTCGGCTGCTCGTGTGTGGGGTGGGGGAGAGGAGGGTGCGTCCCCGTGCGTGCGTGCGTGGTCTGGGTGTCTCTGCGTGGTGTGTGTGTGTGTGTGTGTGTGTGTGTGTGTGTGTGTGTGTGTGTGTGTGTGTTAGATGCCGTGCCTGGTGTAGGTGGGGAAGAGCAAGCCCTCACGCACAGAGCCCCATCACTGGGGCCGGGCCGAGGGGGTCAATCTGCTCGGCCTGATTGCGTTGGGCATACATTGCAGAAGGTGGGTTTTCCAAGGCGGAGCAGAGGGTCCCGGCACCTGAGGTTGTCCACGGGGAGAATGTCTGTTCCACGGGGGCAAGCGGTCCCTTCCGTCGTGCCCAAGCCCATGTGACCCCGAAGGCCAGGTGGCCCCGGTCCTTGAGCTGACTGAGGAGTGCTTTGAGACCCGGAGGGTGGCACAGGCGACTGGGCGCCAGCGGCGGCCCTCCCTCCCTTTGAGCGGGACGGGGAGCTGCCGCTGGCATCCGGAGCTCTGGCGGCCTGCGCCCTCTGTCCCTGTGACCGCAGGCTCTGCCGTGGGAGGCGGGATCCCACGTAGAGGTCGCGCGCTGGCTGCCCTGTCTTGGGTTGAGCGACGGAGCGCGACGTGGAGCAGCACCCGACTGAGGCTCCCTGCTTCTCTGTCCCCTGGCGTCTTGCCCTGGACCCAGTGCACCACCTTGTGGCGAGCCCAGGTGTGGCGCGTCCCGCTGTGGGGCCCGCTGGGGTGCAGGACCCACTTTCTCATGGCTTCCGCACGTCCCTCCCCGCCCGCCTGGAGGGCAGTTGGGGAGCGGTCCCCAACGTGGCCTGGGACCAACCTCGCTGGTGACCCGTGTCGCGGGCGCGCGCCCCAGGAGAGTGTGGGGAGGGGAGAGGATTCGGGGACGTAGCTGTGAGGATTCGGTGTGCGTGGGTCTGGCGGGTGGCCCGGACGGGGTCGGGGTCGTGGTCACGGTGGGTCGTTGTGGTGGTGGTGGTGGTGGTGGTGCTGGGGGTGGTGGTGGTGGTGGGGGGGGTGGTGGCGAAGTCCCCGAAGACAAAAGGAGCAGCGAGGGAGGGAGGAGCAAAAGCCTACAGCACCCGGTATTCCCAGGCGGTCTCCCATCCAAGTACTAACCAGGCCCGACCCTGCTTAGCTTCCGAGATCAGACGAGATCGGGCGCGTTCAGGGTGGTATGGCCGTAGACGCTAGCCGCCGCCTCCGGGAGCCCCAAGAGCCTGCCGAGGGCCCCGGCGTGCGTCTCCACGCTGCTCTCCTGGCACGGCTGGGAGTCCGGGTGGGGGCTGGCAGCCCGGGGCCAGCGGCCAGAGGCCCCGCGCGCCTGCTCGGGCAGCCGGTCTCGCCCAGGTGGCCGCTGGGTGGCTTTCTTCCCGAGGTGTCCTGCTGCCAGGACGAGGGTCAAGTTTTCTCGGGGGAAAATTTCTCAGTGCTCTCGGGCGCTTGTTCTTCTGGGAATGTCCACTGCTGTGGCCAAGGCGGGGGACGCACAGCTCGGGCCAGGGCAAGCAGCCGCCCTCCTCCGTCGCCTCCTGGAGCCGTATCCTTGGGTGGGTGCGTGGCTCCCAGCGGAGGTCTCGGGGACCCTTCCGGTCCTCTTCGTCCGGAAAGCGCCACTGCCCCTCCAGCCCATCAGGAAAACGGCAGCCGCGCCCTTCGCCGACCCGCTCCGCCCTCCTCCACACTCAGGGCCTGGGGCTGCGGGGCTGAATCGTGAGGCTTTCCAGCCCAGGACTTCACCTCTGGACCCTTTCACACCCGGGATCTTGGGAAGAAGAAACAAAACCAAACACAGCCAAAGCCATCTCCTCCGACCCGGGGCCCCTCCACATCCCTTCCGATCCCGGGTTCCTGCCGGCCTCCCGGGGCGTTTCTCCCAGGCAGGCCTTCGCGGCCACTACACGGGGCTGAGCACTCGAGTCCTCGGGCGTCACGGGGCCCGCGGCCACGCCAAGCACGCACGACTCCCGGGTCTCGTCTGCTCCTGGGTGCCCTGGGCCTCTTCCCTGTGCCGCTGCTGGGTCTTGTGCCCCTGCTTGGCCTCCTTCAGACCCGGCCCCGTGCTACGCGGCCACGTGCTACAGGATCGTGCCAGCAGAACTGGCCCTGGCTGAGCCCCGTACCCACCCTCCTGCCATCCCTGGCCCTGCTAGCAAATGGCAGAGATCCTCTGGCCTCCGAGCCCAGACAAAAATCCTGATGCAGTTGGCCGAGGGGCCGCAAACCAAGGCTTCGCTTGTTCCCGCTCAGGCCCCAGCCATACCCTCTTGTCCTTCGGCTGCTCGTGTGTGGGGTGGGGGAGAGGAGGGTGCGTCCCCGTGCGTGCGTGCGTGGTCTGGGTGTCTCTGCGTGTGTGTGTGTGTGTGTGTGTGTGTGTGTTAGATGCCGTGCCTGGTGTAGGTGGGGAAGAGCAAGCCCTCACGCACAGAGCCCCATCACACACTGGGGCCGGGCCGAGGGGGTCAATCTGCTCGGCCTGATTGCGTTGGGCATACATTGCAGAAGGTGGGTTTTCCAAGGCGGAGCAGAGGGTCCCGGCACCTGAGGTTGTCCACGGGGAGAATGTCTGTTCCACGGGGGCAAGCGGTCCCTTCCGTCGTGCCCAAGCCCATGTGACCCCGAAGGCCAGGTGGCCCCGGTCCTTGAGCTGACTGAGGAGTGCTTTGAGACCCGGAGGGTGGCACAGGCGACTGGGCGCCAGCGGCGGCCCTCCCTCCCTTTGAGCGGGACGGGGAGCTGCCGCTGGCATCCGGAGCTCTGGCGGCCTGCGCCCTCTGTCCCTGTGACCGCAGGCTCTGCCGTGGGAGGCGGGATCCCACGTAGAGGTCGCGCGCTGGCTGCCCTGTCTTGGGTTGAGCGACGGAGCGCGACGTGGAGCAGCACCCGACTGAGGCTCCCTGCTTCTCTGTCCCCTGGCGTCTTGCCCTGGACCCAGTGCACCACCTTGTGGCGAGCCCAGGTGTGGCGCGTCCCGCTGTGGGGCCCGCTGGGGTGCAGGACCCACTTTCTCATGGCTTCCGCACGTCCCTCCCCGCCCGCCTGGAGGGCAGTTGGGGAGCGGTCCCCAACGTGGCCTGGGACCAACCTCGCTGGTGACCCGTGTCGCGGGCGCGCGCCCCAGGAGAGTGTGGGGAGGGGAGAGGATTCGGGGACGTAGCTGTGAGGATTCGGTGTGCGTGGGTCTGGCGGGTGGCCCGGACGGGGTCGGGGTCGTGGTCACGGTGGGTCGTTGTGGTGGTGGTGGTGGTGGTGGTGCTGGGGGTGGTGGTGGTGGTGGGGGGGGTGGTGGCGAAGTCCCCGAAGACAAAAGGAGCAGCGAGGGAGGGAGGAGCAAAAGCCTACAGCACCCGGTATTCCCAGGCGGTCTCCCATCCAAGTACTAACCAGGCCCGACCCTGCTTAGCTTCCGAGATCAGACGAGATCGGGCGCGTTCAGGGTGGTATGGCCGTAGACGCTAGCCGCCGCCTCCGGGAGCCCCAAGAGCCTGCCGAGGGCCCCGGCGTGCGTCTCCACGCTGCTCTCCTGGCACGGCTGGGAGTCCGGGTGGGGGCTGGCAGCCCGGGGCCAGCGGCCAGAGGCCCCGCGCGCCTGCTCGGGCAGCCGGTCTCGCCCAGGTGGCCGCTGGGTGGCTTTCTTCCCGAGGTGTCCTGCTGCCAGGACGAGGGTCAAGTTTTCTCGGGGGAAAATTTCTCAGTGCTCTCGGGCGCTTGTTCTTCTGGGAATGTCCACTGCTGTGGCCAAGGCGGGGGACGCACAGCTCGGGCCAGGGCAAGCAGCCGCCCTCCTCCGTCGCCTCCTGGAGCCGTATCCTTGGGTGGGTGCGTGGCTCCCAGCGGAGGTCTCGGGGACCCTTCCGGTCCTCTTCGTCCGGAAAGCGACACTGCCCCTCCAGCCCATCAGGAAAACGGCAGCCGCGCCCTTCGCCGACCCGCTCCGCCCTCCTCCACACTCAGGGCCTGGGGCTGCGGGGCTGAATCGTGAGGCTTTCCAGCCCAGGACTTCACCTCTGGCCCCTTTCACACCCGGGATCTTGGGAAGAAGAAACAAAACCAAACACAGCCAAAGCCATCTCCTCCGACCCGGGGCCCCTCCACATCCCTTCCGATCCCGGGTTCCTGCCGGCCTCCCGGGGCGTTTCTCCCAGGCAGGCCTTCGCGGCCACTACACGGGGCTGAGCACTCGAGTCCTCGGGCGTCACGGGGCCCGCGGCCACGCCAAGCACGCACGACTCCCGGGTCTCGTCTGCTCCTGGGTGCCCTGGGCCTCTTCCCTGTGCCGCTGCTGGGTCTTGTGCCCCTGCTTGGCCTCCTTCAGACCCGGCCCCGTGCTACGCGGCCACGTGCTACAGGATCGTGCCAGCAGAACTGGCCCTGGCTGAGCCCCGTACCCACCCTCCTGCCATCCCTGGCCCTGCTAGCAAATGGCAGAGATCCTCTGGCCTCCGAGCCCAGACAAAAATCCTGATGCAGTTGGCCGAGGGGCCGCAAACCAAGGCTTCGCTTGTTCCCGCTCAGGCCCCAGCCATACCCTCTTGTCCTTCGGCTGCTCGTGTGTGGGGTGGGGGAGAGGAGGGTGCGTCCCCGTGCGTGCGTGCGTGGTCTGGGTGTCTCTGCGTGGTGTGTGTGTGTGTGTGTGTGTGTGTTAGATGCCGTGCCTGGTGTAGGTGGGGAAGAGCAAGCCCTCACGCACAGAGCCCCATCACACACTGGGGCCGGGCCGAGGGGGTCAATCTGCTCGGCCTGATTGCGTTGGGCATACATTGCAGAAGGTGGGTTTTCCAAGGCGGAGCAGAGGGTCCCGGCACCTGAGGTTGTCCACGGGGAGAATGTCTGTTCCACGGGGGCAAGCGGTCCCTTCCGTCGTGCCCAAGCCCATGTGACCCCGAAGGCCAGGTGGCCCCGGTCCTTGAGCTGACTGAGGAGTGCTTTGAGACCCGGAGGGTGGCACAGGCGACTGGGCGCCAGCGGCGGCCCTCCCTCCCTTTGAGCGGGACGGGGAGCTGCCGCTGGCATCCGGAGCTCTGGCGGCCTGCGCCCTCTGTCCCTGTGACCGCAGGCTCTGCCGTGGGAGGCGGGATCCCACGTAGAGGTCGCGCGCTGGCTGCCCTGTCTTGGGTTGAGCGACGGAGCGCGACGTGGAGCAGCACCCGACTGAGGCTCCCTGCTTCTCTGTCCCCTGGCGTCTTGCCCTGGACCCAGTGCACCACCTTGTGGCGAGCCCAGGTGTGGCGCGTCCCGCTGTGGGGCCCGCTGGGGTGCAGGACCCACTTTCTCATGGCTTCCGCACGTCCCTCCCCGCCCGCCTGGAGGGCAGTTGGGGAGCGGTCCCCAACGTGGCCTGGGACCAACCTCGCTGGTGACCCGTGTCGCGGGCGCGTGCCCCAGGAGAGTGTGGGGAGGGGAGAGGATTCGGGGACGTAGCTGTGAGGATTCGGTGTGCGTGGGTCTGGCGGGTGGCCCGGACGGGGTCGGGGTCGTGGTCACGGTGGGTCGTTGTGGTGGTGGTGGTGGTGGTGGTGCTGGGGGTGGTGGTGGTGGTGGGGGGGGTGGTGGCGAAGTCCCCGAAGACAAAAGGAGCAGCGAGGGAGGGAGGAGCAAAAGCCTACAGCACCCGGTATTCCCAGGCGGTCTCCCATCCAAGTACTAACCAGGCCCGACCCTGCTTAGCTTCCGAGATCAGACGAGATCGGGCGCGTTCAGGGTGGTATGGCCGTAGACGCTAGCCGCCGCCTCCGGGAGCCCCAAGAGCCTGCCGAGGGCCCCGGCGTGCGTCTCCACGCTGCTCTCCTGGCACGGCTGGGAGTCCGGGTGGGGGCTGGCAGCCCGGGGCCAGCGGCCAGAGGCCCCGCGCGCCTGCTCGGGCAGCCGGTCTCGCCCAGGTGGCCGCTGGGTGGCTTTCTTCCCGAGGTGTCCTGCTGCCAGGACGAGGGTCAAGTTTTCTCGGGGGAAAATTTCTCAGTGCTCTCGGGCGCTTGTTCTTCTGGGAATGTCCACTGCTGTGGCCAAGGCGGGGGACGCACAGCTCGGGCCAGGGCAAGCAGCCGCCCTCCTCCGTCGCCTCCTGGAGCCGTATCCTTGGGTGGGTGCGTGGCTCCCAGCGGAGGTCTCGGGGACCCTTCCGGTCCTCTTCGTCCGGAAAGCGCCACTGCCCCTCCAGCCCATCAGGAAAACGGCAGCCGCGCCCTTCGCCGACCCGCTCCGCCCTCCTCCACACTCAGGGCCTGGGGCTGCGGGGCTGAATCGTGAGGCTTTCCAGCCCAGGACTTCACCTCTGGCCCCTTTCACACCCGGGATCTTGGGAAGAAGAAACAAAACCAAACACAGCCAAAGCCATCTCCTCCGACCCGGGGCCCCTCCACATCCCTTCCGATCCCGGGTTCCTGCCGGCCTCCCGGGGCGTTTCTCCCAGGCAGGCCTTCGCGGCCACTACACGGGGCTGAGCACTCGAGTCCTCGGGCGTCACGGGGCCCGCGGCCACGCCAAGCACGCACGACTCCCGGGTCTCGTCTGCTCCTGGGTGCCCTGGGCCTCTTCCCTGTGCCGCTGCTGGGTCTTGTGCCCCTGCTTGGCCTCCTTCAGACCCGGCCCCGTGCTACGCGGCCACGTGCTACAGGATCGTGCCAGCAGAACTGGCCCTGGCTGAGCCCCGTACCCACCCTCCTGCCATCCCTGGCCCTGCTAGCAAATGGCAGAGATCCTCTGGCCTCCGAGCCCAGACAAAAATCCTGATGCAGTTGGCCGAGGGGCCGCAAACCAAGGCTTCGCTTGTTCCCGCTCAGGCCCCAGCCATACCCTCTTGTCCTTCGGCTGCTCGTGTGTGGGGTGGGGGAGAGGAGGGTGCGTCCCCGTGCGTGCGTGCGTGGTCTGGGTGTCTCTGCGTGGTGTGTGTGTGTGTGTGTGTGTGTGTTAGATGCCGTGCCTGGTGTAGGTGGGGAAGAGCAAGCCCTCACGCACAGAGCCCCATCACACACTGGGGCCGGGCCGAGGGGGTCAATCTGCTCGGCCTGATTGCGTTGGGCATACATTGCAGAAGGTGGGTTTTCCAAGGCGGAGCAGAGGGTCCCGGCACCTGAGGTTGTCCACGGGGAGAATGTCTGTTCCACGGGGGCAAGCGGTCCCTTCCGTCGTGCCCAAGCCCATGTGACCCCGAAGGCCAGGTGGCCCCGGTCCTTGAGCTGACTGAGGAGTGCTTTGAGACCCGGAGGGTGGCACAGGCGACTGGGCGCCAGCGGCGGCCCTCCCTCCCTTTGAGCGGGACGGGGAGCTGCCGCTGGCATCCGGAGCTCTGGCGGCCTGCGCCCTCTGTCCCTGTGACCGCAGGCTCTGCCGTGGGAGGCGGGATCCCACGTAGAGGTCGCGCGCTGGCTGCCCTGTCTTGGGTTGAGCGACGGAGCGCGACGTGGAGCAGCACCCGACTGAGGCTCCCTGCTTCTCTGTCCCCTGGCGTCTTGCCCTGGACCCAGTGCACCACCTTGTGGCGAGCCCAGGTGTGGCGCGTCCCGCTGTGGGGCCCGCTGGGGTGCAGGACCCACTTTCTCATGGCTTCCGCACGTCCCTCCCCGCCCGCCTGGAGGGCAGTTGGGGAGCGGTCCCCAACGTGGCCTGGGACCAACCTCGCTGGTGACCCGTGTCGCGGGCGCGCGCCCCAGGAGAGTGTGGGGAGGGGAGAGGATTCGGGGACGTAGCTGTGAGGATTCGGTGTGCGTGGGTCTGGCGGGTGGCCCGGACGGGGTCGGGGTCGTGGTCACGGTGGGTCGTTGTGGTGGTGGTGGTGGTGGTGGTGCTGGGGGTGGTGGTGGTGGTGGGGGGGGTGGTGGCGAAGTCCCCGAAGACAAAAGGAGCAGCGAGGGAGGGAGGAGCAAAAGCCTACAGCACCCGGTATTCCCAGGCGGTCTCCCATCCAAGTACTAACCAGGCCCGACCCTGCTTAGCTTCCGAGATCAGACGAGATCGGGCGCGTTCAGGGTGGTATGGCCGTAGACGCTAGCCGCCGCCTCCGGGAGCCCCAAGAGCCTGCCGAGGGCCCCGGCGTGCGTCTCCACGCTGCTCTCCTGGCACGGCTGGGAGTCCGGGTGGGGGCTGGCAGCCCGGGGCCAGCGGCCAGAGGCCCCGCACGCCTGCTCGGGCAGCCGGTCTCGCCCAGGTGGCCGCTGGGTGGCTTTCTTCCCGAGGTGTCCTGCTGCCAGGACGAGGGTCAAGTTTTCTCGGGGGAAAATTTCTCAGTGCTCTCGGGCGCTTGTTCTTCTGGGAATGTCCACTGCTGTGGCCAAGGCGGGGGACGCACAGCTCGGGCCAGGGCAAGCAGCCGCCCTCCTCCGTCGCCTCCTGGAGCCGTATCCTTGGGTGGGTGCGTGGCTCCCAGCGGAGGTCTCGGGGACCCTTCCGGTCCTCTTCGTCCGGAAAGCGCCACTGCCCCTCCAGCCCATCAGGAAAACGGCAGCCGCGCCCTTCGCCGACCCGCTCCGCCCTCCTCCACACTCAGGGCCTGGGGCTGCGGGGCTGAATCGTGAGGCTTTCCAGCCCAGGACTTCACCTCTGGCCCCTTTCACACCCGGGATCTTGGGAAGAAGAAACAAAACCAAACACAGCCAAAGCCATCTCCTCCGACCCGGGGCCCCTCCACATCCCTTCCGATCCCGGGTTCCTGCCGGCCTCCCGGGGCGTTTCTCCCAGGCAGGCCTTCGCGGCCACTACACGGGGCTGAGCACTCGAGTCCTCGGGCGTCACGGGGCCCGCGGCCACGCCAAGCACGCACGACTCCCGGGTCTCGTCTGCTCCTGGGTGCCCTGGGCCTCTTCCCTGTGCCGCTGCTGGGTCTTGTGCCCCTGCTTGGCCTCCTTCAGACCCGGCCCCGTGCTACGCGGCCACGTGCTACAGGATCGTGCCAGCAGAACTGGCCCTGGCTGAGCCCCGTACCCACCCTCCTGCCATCCCTGGCCCTGCTAGCAAATGGCAGAGATCCTCTGGCCTCCGAGCCCAGACAAAAATCCTGATGCAGTTGGCCGAGGGGCCGCAAACCAAGGCTTCGCTTGTTCCCGCTCAGGCCCCAGCCATACCCTCTTGTCCTTCGGCTGCTCGTGTGTGGGGTGGGGGAGAGGAGGGTGCGTCCCCGTGCGTGCGTGCGTGGTCTGGGTGTCTCTGCGTGGTGTGTGTGTGTGTGTGTGTGTGTGTTAGATGCCGTGCCTGGTGTAGGTGGGGAAGAGCAAGCCCTCACGCACAGAGCCCCATCACACACTGGAGCCGGGCCGAGGGGGTCAATCTGCTCGGCCTGATTGCGTTGGGCATACATTGCAGAAGGTGGGTTTTCCAAGGCGGAGCAGAGGGTCCCGGCACCTGAGGTTGTCCACGGGGAGAATGTCTGTTCCACGGGGGCAAGCGGTCCCTTCCGTCGTGCCCAAGCCCATGTGACCCCGAAGGCCAGGTGGCCCCGGTCCTTGAGCTGACTGAGGAGTGCTTTGAGACCCGGAGGGTGGCACAGGCGACTGGGCGCCAGCGGCGGCCCTCCCTCCCTTTGAGCGGGACGGGGAGCTGCCGCTGGCATCCGGAGCTCTGGCGGCCTGCGCCCTCTGTCCCTGTGACCGCAGGCTCTGCCGTGGGAGGCGGGATCCCACGTAGAGGTCGCGCGCTGGCTGCCCTGTCTTGGGTTGAGCGACGGAGCGCGACGTGGAGCAGCACCCGACTGAGGCTCCCTGCTTCTCTGTCCCCTGGCGTCTTGCCCTGGACCCAGTGCACCACCTTGTGGCGAGCCCAGGTGTGGCGCGTCCCGCTGTGGGGCCCGCTGGGGTGCAGGACCCACTTTCTCATGGCTTCCGCACGTCCCTCCCCGCCCGCCTGGAGGGCAGTTGGGGAGCGGTCCCCAACGTGGCCTGGGACCAACCTCGCTGGTGACCCGTGTCGCGGGCGCGCGCCCCAGGAGAGTGTGGGGAGGGGAGAGGATTCGGGGACGTAGCTGTGAGGATTCGGTGTGCGTGGGTCTGGCGGGTGGCCCGGACGGGGTCGGGGTCGTGGTCACGGTGGGTCGTTGTGGTGGTGGTGGTGGTGGTGGTGCTGGGGGTGGTGGTGGTGGTGGGGGGGGTGGTGGCGAAGTCCCCGAAGACAAAAGGAGCAGCGAGGGAGGGAGGAGCAAAAGCCTACAGCACCCGGTATTCCCAGGCGGTCTCCCATCCAAGTACTAACCAGGCCCGACCCTGCTTAGCTTCCGAGATCAGACGAGATCGGGCGCGTTCAGGGTGGTATGGCCGTAGACGCTAGCCGCCGCCTCCGGGAGCCCCAAGAGCCTGCCGAGGGCCCCGGCGTGCGTCTCCACGCTGCTCTCCTGGCACGGCTGGGAGTCCGGGTGGGGGCTGGCAGCCCGGGGCCAGCGGCCAGAGGCCCCGCGCGCCTGCTCGGGCAGCCGGTCTCGCCCAGGTGGCCGCTGGGTGGCTTTCTTCCCGAGGTGTCCTGCTGCCAGGACGAGGGTCAAGTTTTCTCGGGGGAAAATTTCTCAGTGCTCTCGGGCGCTTGTTCTTCTGGGAATGTCCACTGCTGTGGCCAAGGCGGGGGACGCACAGCTCGGGCCAGGGCAAGCAGCCGCCCTCCTCCGTCGCCTCCTGGAGCCGTATCCTTGGGTGGGTGCGTGGCTCCCAGCGGAGGTCTCGGGGACCCTTCCGGTCCTCTTCGTCCGGAAAGCGCCACTGCCCCTCCAGCCCATCAGGAAAACGGCAGCCGCGCCCTTCGCCGACCCGCTCCGCCCTCCTCCACACTCAGGGCCTGGGGCTGCGGGGCTGAATCGTGAGGCTTTCCAGCCCAGGACTTCACCTCTGGCCCCTTTCACACCCGGGATCTTGGGAAGAAGAAACAAAACCAAACACAGCCAAAGCCATCTCCTCCGACCCGGGGCCCCTCCACATCCCTTCCGATCCCGGGTTCCTGCCGGCCTCCCGGGGCGTTTCTCCCAGGCAGGCCTTCGCGGCCACTACACGGGGCTGAGCACTCGAGTCCTCGGGCGTCACGGGGCCCGCGGCCACGCCAAGCACGCACGACTCCCGGGTCTCGTCTGCTCCTGGGTGCCCTGGGCCTCTTCCCTGTGCCGCTGCTGGGTCTTGTGCCCCTGCTTGGCCTCCTTCAGACCCGGCCCCGTGCTACGCGGCCACGTGCTACAGGATCGTGCCAGCAGAACTGGCCCTGGCTGAGCCCCGTACCCACCCTCCTGCCATCCCTGGCCCTGCTAGCAAATGGCAGAGATCCTCTGGCCTCCGAGCCCAGACAAAAATCCTGATGCAGTTGGCCGAGGGGCCGCAAACCAAGGCTTCGCTTGTTCCCGCTCAGGCCCCAGCCATACCCTCTTGTCCTTCGGCTGCTCGTGTGTGGGGTGGGGGAGAGGAGGGTGCGTCCCCGTGCGTGCGTGCGTGGTCTGGGTGTCTCTGCGTGGTGTGTGTGTGTGTGTGTGTGTGTGTGTTAGATGCCGTGCCTGGTGTAGGTGGGGAAGAGCAAGCCCTCACGCACAGAGCCCCATCACACACTGGGGCCGGGCCGAGGGGGTCAATCTGCTCGGCCTGATTGCGTTGGGCATACATTGCAGAAGGTGGGTTTTCCAAGGCGGAGCAGAGGGTCCCGGCACCTGAGGTTGTCCACGGGGAGAATGTCTGTTCCACGGGGGCAAGCGGTCCCTTCCGTCGTGCCCAAGCCCATGTGACCCCGAAGGCCAGGTGGCCCCGGTCCTTGAGCTGACTGAGGAGTGCTTTGAGACCCGGAGGGTGGCACAGGCGACTGGGCGCCAGCGGCGGCCCTCCCTCCCTTTGAGCGGGACGGGGAGCTGCCGCTGGCATCCGGAGCTCTGGCGGCCTGCGCCCTCTGTCCCTGTGACCGCAGGCTCTGCCGTGGGAGGCGGGATCCCACGTAGAGGTCGCGCGCTGGCTGCCCTGTCTTGGGTTGAGCGACGGAGCGCGACGTGGAGCAGCACCCGACTGAGGCTCCCTGCTTCTCTGTCCCCTGGCGTCTTGCCCTGGACCCAGTGCACCACCTTGTGGCGAGCCCAGGTGTGGCGCGTCCCGCTGTGGGGCCCGCTGGGGTGCAGGACCCACTTTCTCATGGCTTCCGCACGTCCCTCCCCGCCCGCCTGGAGGGCAGTTGGGGAGCGGTCCCCAACGTGGCCTGGGACCAACCTCGCTGGTGACCCGTGTCGCGGGCGCGCGCCCCAGGAGAGTGTGGGGAGGGGAGAGGATTCGGGGACGTAGCTGTGAGGATTCGGTGTGCGTGGGTCTGGCGGGTGGCCCGGACGGGGTCGGGGTCGTGGTCACGGTGGGTCGTTGTGGTGGTGGTGGTGGTGGTGGTGCTGGGGGTGGTGGTGGTGGTGGGGGGGTGGTGGCGAAGTCCCCGAAGACAAAAGGAGCAGCGAGGGAGGGAGGAGCAAAAGCCTACAGCACCCGGTATTCCCAGGCGGTCTCCCATCCAAGTACTAACCAGGCCCGACCCTGCTTAGCTTCCGAGATCAGACGAGATCGGGCGCGTTCAGGGTGGTATGGCCGTAGACGCTAGCCGCCGCCTCCGGGAGCCCCAAGAGCCTGCCGAGGGCCCCGGCGTGCGTCTCCACGCTGCTCTCCTGGCACGGCTGGGAGTCCGGGTGGGGGCTGGCAGCCCGGGGCCAGCGGCCAGAGGCCCCGCGCGCCTGCTCGGGCAGCCGGTCTCGCCCAGGTGGCCGCTGGGTGGCTTTCTTCCCGAGGTGTCCTGCTGCCAGGACGAGGGTCAAGTTTTCTCGGGGGAAAATTTCTCAGTGCTCTCGGGCGCTTGTTCTTCTGGGAATGTCCACTGCTGTGGCCAAGGCGGGGGACGCACAGCTCGGGCCAGGGCAAGCAGCCGCCCTCCTCCGTCGCCTCCTGGAGCCGTATCCTTGGGTGGGTGCGTGGCTCCCAGCGGAGGTCTCGGGGACCCTTCCGGTCCTCTTCGTCCGGAAAGCGCCACTGCCCCTCCAGCCCATCAGGAAAACGGCAGCCGCGCCCTTCGCCGACCCGCTCCGCCCTCCTCCACACTCAGGGCCTGGGGCTGCGGGGCTGAATCGTGAGGCTTTCCAGCCCAGGACTTCACCTCTGGCCCCTTTCACACCCGGGATCTTGGGAAGAAGAAACAAAACCAAACACAGCCAAAGCCATCTCCTCCGACCCGGGGCCCCTCCACATCCCTTCCGATCCCGGGTTCCTGCCGGCCTCCCGGGGCGTTTCTCCCAGGCAGGCCTTCGCGGCCACTACACGGGGCTGAGCACTCGAGTCCTCGGGCGTCACGGGGCCCGCGGCCACGCCAAGCACGCACGACTCCCGGGTCTCGTCTGCTCCTGGGTGCCCTGGGCCTCTTCCCTGTGCCGCTGCTGGGTCTTGTGCCCCTGCTTGGCCTCCTTCAGACCCGGCCCCGTGCTACGCGGCCACGTGCTACAGGATCGTGCCAGCAGAACTGGCCCTGGCTGAGCCCCGTACCCACCCTCCTGCCATCCCTGGCCCTGCTAGCAAATGGCAGAGATCCTCTGGCCTCCGAGCCCAGACAAAAATCCTGATGCAGTTGGCCGAGGGGCCGCAAACCAAGGCTTCGCTTGTTCCCGCTCAGGCCCCAGCCATACCCTCTTGTCCTTCGGCTGCTCGTGTGTGGGGTGGGGGAGAGGAGGGTGCGTCCCCGTGCGTGCGTGCGTGGTCTGGGTGTCTCTGCGTGGTGTGTGTGTGTGTGTGTGTGTGTGTTAGATGCCGTGCCTGGTGTAGGTGGGGAAGAGCAAGCCCTCACGCACAGAGCCCCATCACACACTGGGGCCGGGCCGAGGGGGTCAATCTGCTCGGCCTGATTGCGTTGGGCATACATTGCAGAAGGTGGGTTTTCCAAGGCGGAGCAGAGGGTCCCGGCACCTGAGGTTGTCCACGGGGAGAATGTCTGTTCCACGGGGGCAAGCGGTCCCTTCCGTCGTGCCCAAGCCCATGTGACCCCGAAGGCCAGGTGGCCCCGGTCCTTGAGCTGACTGAGGAGTGCTTTGAGACCCGGAGGGTGGCACAGGCGACTGGGCGCCAGCGGCGGCCCTCCCTCCCTTTGAGCGGGACGGGGAGCTGCCGCTGGCATCCGGAGCTCTGGCGGCCTGCGCCCTCTGTCCCTGTGACCGCAGGCTCTGCCGTGGGAGGCGGGATCCCACGTAGAGGTCGCGCGCTGGCTGCCCTGTCTTGGGTTGAGCGACGGAGCGCGACGTGGAGCAGCACCCGACTGAGGCTCCCTGCTTCTCTGTCCCCTGGCGTCTTGCCCTGGACCCAGTGCACCACCTTGTGGCGAGCCCAGGTGTGGCGCGTCCCGCTGTGGGGCCCGCTGGGGTGCAGGACCCACTTTCTCATGGCTTCCGCACGTCCCTCCCCGCCCGCCTGGAGGGCAGTTGGGGAGCGGTCCCCAACGTGGCCTGGGACCAACCTCGCTGGTGACCCGTGTCGCGGGCGCGCGCCCCAGGAGAGTGTGGGGAGGGGAGAGGATTCGGGGACGTAGCTGTGAGGATTCGGTGTGCGTGGGTCTGGCGGGTGGCCCGGACGGGGTCGGGGTCGTGGTCACGGTGGGTCGTTGTGGTGGTGGTGGTGGTGGTGGTGCTGGGGGTGGTGGTGGTGGTGGGGGGGGTGGTGGCGAAGTCCCCGAAGACAAAAGGAGCAGCGAGGGAGGGAGGAGCAAAAGCCTACAGCACCCGGTATTCCCAGGCGGTCTCCCATCCAAGTACTAACCAGGCCCGACCCTGCTTAGCTTCCGAGATCAGACGAGATCGGGCGCGTTCAGGGTGGTATGGCCGTAGACGCTAGCCGCCGCCTCCGGGAGCCCCAAGAGCCTGCCGAGGGCCCCGGCGTGCGTCTCCACGCTGCTCTCCTGGCACGGCTGGGAGTCCGGGTGGGGGCTGGCAGCCCGGGGCCAGCGGCCAGAGGCCCCGCGCGCCTGCTCGGGCAGCCGGTCTCGCCCAGGTGGCCGCTGGGTGGCTTTCTTCCCGAGGTGTCCTGCTGCCAGGACGAGGGTCAAGTTTTCTCGGGGGAAAATTTCTCAGTGCTCTCGGGCGCTTGTTCTTCTGGGAATGTCCACTGCTGTGGCCAAGGCGGGGGACGCACAGCTCGGGCCAGGGCAAGCAGCCGCCCTCCTCCGTCGCCTCCTGGAGCCGTATCCTTGGGTGGGTGCGTGGCTCCCAGCGGAGGTCTCGGGGACCCTTCCGGTCCTCTTCGTCCGGAAAGCGCCACTGCCCCTCCAGCCCATCAGGAAAACGGCAGCCGCGCCCTTCGCCGACCCGCTCCGCCCTCCTCCACACTCAGGGCCTGGGGCTGCGGGGCTGAATCGTGAGGCTTTCCAGCCCAGGACTTCACCTCTGGCCCCTTTCACACCCGGGATCTTGGGAAGAAGAAACAAAACCAAACACAGCCAAAGCCATCTCCTCCAACCCGGGGCCCCTCCACATCCCTTCCGATCCCGGGTTCCTGCCGGCCTCCCGGGGCGTTTCTCCCAGGCAGGCCTTCGCGGCCACTACACGGGGCTGAGCACTCGAGTCCTCGGGCGTCACGGGGCCCGCGGCCACGCCAAGCACGCACGACTCCCGGGTCTCGTCTGCTCCTGGGTGCCCTGGGCCTCTTCCCTGTGCCGCTGCTGGGTCTTGTGCCCCTGCTTGGCCTCCTTCAGACCCGGCCCCGTGCTACGCGGCCACGTGCTACAGGATCGTGCCAGCAGAACTGGCCCTGGCTGAGCCCCGTACCCACCCTCCTGCCATCCCTGGCCCTGCTAGCAAATGGCAGAGATCCTCTGGCCTCCGAGCCCAGACAAAAATCCTGATGCAGTTGGCCGAGGGGCCGCAAACCAAGGCTTCGCTTGTTCCCGCTCAGGCCCCAGCCATACCCTCTTGTCCTTCGGCTGCTCGTGTGTGGGGTGGGGGAGAGGAGGGTGCGTCCCCGTGCGTGCGTGCGTGGTCTGGGTGTCTCTGCGTGGTGTGTGTGTGTGTGTGTGTGTGTGTTAGATGCCGTGCCAGGTGTAGGTGGGGAAGAGCAAGCCCTCACGCACAGAGCCCCATCACACACTGGGGCCGGGCCGAGGGGGTCAATCTGCTCGGCCTGATTGCGTTGGGCATACATTGCAGAAGGTGGGTTTTCCAAGGCGGAGCAGAGGGTCCCGGCACCTGAGGTTGTCCACGGGGAGAATGTCTGTTCCACGGGGGCAAGCGGTCCCTTCCGTCGTGCCCAAGCCCATGTGACCCCGAAGGCCAGGTGGCCCCGGTCCTTGAGCTGACTGAGGAGTGCTTTGAGACCCGGAGGGTGGCACAGGCGACTGGGCGCCAGCGGCGGCCCTCCCTCCCTTTGAGCGGGACGGGGAGCTGCCGCTGGCATCCGGAGCTCTGGCGGCCTGCGCCCTCTGTCCCTGTGACCGCAGGCTCTGCCGTGGGAGGCGGGATCCCACGTAGAGGTCGCGCGCTGGCTGCCCTGTCTTGGGTTGAGCGACGGAGCGCGACGTGGAGCAGCACCCGACTGAGGCTCCCTGCTTCTCTGTCCCCTGGCGTCTTGCCCTGGACCCAGTGCACCACCTTGTGGCGAGCCCAGGTGTGGCGCGTCCCGCTGTGGGGCCCGCTGGGGTGCAGGACCCACTTTCTCATGGCTTCCGCACGTCCCTCCCCGCCCGCCTGGAGGGCAGTTGGGGAGCGGTCCCCAACGTGGCCTGGGACCAACCTCGCTGGTGACCCGTGTCGCGGGTGCGCGCCCCAGGAGAGTGTGGGGAGGGGAGAGGATTCGGGGACGTAGCTGTGAGGATTCGGTGTGCGTGGGTCTGGCGGGTGGCCCGGACGGGGTCGGGGTCGTGGTCACGGTGGGTCGTTGTGGTGGTGGTGGTGGTGGTGGTGCTGGGGGTGGTGGTGGTGGTGGGGGGGGTGGTGGCGAAGTCCCCGAAGACAAAAGGAGCAGCGAGGGAGGGAGGAGCAAAAGCCTACAGCACCCGGTATTCCCAGGCGGTCTCCCATCCAAGTACTAACCAGGCCCGACCCTGCTTAGCTTCCGAGATCAGACGAGATCGGGCGCGTTCAGGGTGGTATGGCCGTAGACGCTAGCCGCCGCCTCCGGGAGCCCCAAGAGCCTGCCGAGGGCCCCGGCGTGCGTCTCCACGCTGCTCTCCTGGCACGGCTGGGAGTCCGGGTGGGGGCTGGCAGCCCGGGGCCAGCGGCCAGAGGCCCCGCGCGCCTGCTCGGGCAGCCGGTCTCGCCCAGGTGGCCGCTGGGTGGCTTTCTTCCCGAGGTGTCCTGCTGCCAGGACGAGGGTCAAGTTTTCTCGGGGGAAAATTTCTCAGTGCTCTCGGGCGCTTGTTCTTCTGGGAATGTCCACTGCTGTGGCCAAGGCGGGGGACGCACAGCTCGGGCCAGGGCAAGCAGCCGCCCTCCTCCGTCGCCTCCTGGAGCCGTATCCTTGGGTGGGTGCGTGGCTCCCAGCGGAGGTCTCGGGGACCCTTCCGGTCCTCTTCGTCCGGAAAGCGCCACTGCCCCTCCAGCCCATCAGGAAAACGGCAGCCGCGCCCTTCGCCGACCCGCTCCGCCCTCCTCCACACTCAGGGCCTGGGGCTGCGGGGCTGAATCGTGAGGCTTTCCAGCCCAGGACTTCACCTCTGGCCCCTTTCACACCCGGGATCTTGGGAAGAAGAAACAAAACCAAACACAGCCAAAGCCATCTCCTCCGACCCGGGGCCCCTCCACATCCCTTCCGATCCCGGGTTCCTGCCGGCCTCCCGGGGCGTTTCTCCCAGGCAGGCCTTCGCGGCCACTACACGGGGCTGAGCACTCGAGTCCTCGGGCGTCACGGGGCCCGCGGCCACGCCAAGCACGCACGACTCCCGGGTCTCGTCTGCTCCTGGGTGCCCTGGGCCTCTTCCCTGTGCCGCTGCTGGGTCTTGTGCCCCTGCTTGGCCTCCTTCAGACCCGGCCCCGTGCTACGCGGCCACGTGCTACAGGATCGTGCCAGCAGAACTGGCCCTGGCTGAGCCCCGTACCCACCCTCCTGCCATCCCTGGCCCTGCTAGCAAATGGCAGAGATCCTCTGGCCTCCGAGCCCAGACAAAAATCCTGATGCAGTTGGCCGAGGGGCCGCAAACCAAGGCTTCGCTTGTTCCCGCTCAGGCCCCAGCCATACCCTCTTGTCCTTCGGCTGCTCGTGTGTGGGGTGGGGGAGAGGAGGGTGCGTCCCCGTGCGTGCGTGCGTGGTCTGGGTGTCTCTGCGTGGTGTGTGTGTGTGTGTGTGTGTGTTAGATGCCGTGCCTGGTGAAGGTGGGGAAGAGCAAGCCCTCACGCACAGAGCCCCATCACACACTGGGGCCGGGCCGAGGGGGTCAATCTGCTCGGCCTGATTGCGTTGGGCATACATTGCAGAAGGTGGGTTTTCCAAGGCGGAGCAGAGGGTCCCGGCACCTGAGGTTGTCCACGGGGAGAATGTCTGTTCCACGGGGGCAAGCGGTCCCTTCCGTCGTGCCCAAGCCCATGTGACCCCGAAGGCCAGGTGGCCCCGGTCCTTGAGCTGACTGAGGAGTGCTTTGAGACCCGGAGGGTGGCACAGGCGACTGGGCGCCAGCGGCGGCCCTCCCTCCCTTTGAGCGGGACGGGGAGCTGCCGCTGGCATCCGGAGCTCTGGCGGCCTGCGCCCTCTGTCCCTGTGACCGCAGGCTCTGCCGTGGGAGGCGGGATCCCACGTAGAGGTCGCGCGCTGGCTGCCCTGTCTTGGGTTGAGCGACGGAGCGCGACGTGGAGCAGCACCCGACTGAGGCTCCCTGCTTCTCTGTCCCCTGGCGTCTTGCCCTGGACCCAGTGCACCACCTTGTGGCGAGCCCAGGTGTGGCGCGTCCCGCTGTGGGGCCCGCTGGGGTGCAGGACCCACTTTCTCATGGCTTCCGCACGTCCCTCCCCGCCCGCCTGGAGGGCAGTTGGGGAGCGGTCCCCAACGTGGCCTGGGACCAACCTCGCTGGTGACCCGTGTCGCGGGCGCGCGCCCCAGGAGAGTGTGGGGAGGGGAGAGGATTCGGGGACGTAGCTGTGAGGATTCGGTGTGCGTGGGTCTGGCGGGTGGCCCGGACGGGGTCGGGGTCGTGGTCACGGTGGGTCGTTGTGGTGGTGGTGGTGGTGGTGCTGGGGGTGGTGGTGGTGGTGGGGGGGTGGTGGCGAAGTCCCCGAAGACAAAAGGAGCAGCGAGGGAGGGAGGAGCAAAAGCCTACAGCACCTGGTATTCCCAGGCGGTCTCCCATCCAAGTACTAACCAGGCCCGACCCTGCTTAGCTTAAGAGATCAGACGAGATCGGGCGCGTTCAGGGTGGTATGGCCGTAGACGCTAGCCGCCGCTTCCGGGAGCCCCAAGAGCCTGCCGAGGGCCCCGGCGTGCGTCTCCACGCTGCTCTCCTGGCACGGCTGGGAGTCCGGGTGGGGGCTGGCAGCCCGGGGCCAGCGGTCAGAGGCCCCGCGCGCCTGCTCGGGCAGCCGGTCTCGCCCAGGTGGCCGCTGGGTGGCTTTCTTCCCGAGGTGTCCTGCTGCCAGGACGAGGGTCAAGTTTTCTCGGGGGAAAATTTCTCAGTGCTCTCGGGCGCTTGTTCTTCTGGGAATGTCCACTGCTGTGGCCAAGGCGGGGGACGCACAGCTCGGGCCAGGGCAAGCAGCCGCCCTCCTCCGTCGCCTCCTGGAGCCGTATCCTTGGGTGGGTGCGTGGCTCCCAGCGGAGGTCTCGGGGACCCTTCCGGTCCTCTTCGTCCGGAAAGCGCCACTGCCCCTCCAGCCCATCAGGAAAACGGCAGCCGCGCCCTTCGCCGACCCGCTCCGCCCTCCTCCACACTCAGGGCCTGGGGCTGCGGGGCTGAATCGTGAGGCTTTCCAGCCCAGGACTTCACCTCTGGCCCCTTTCACACCCGGGATCTTGGGAAGAAGAAACAAAACCAAACACAGCCAAAGCCATCTCCTCCGACCCGGGGCCCCTCCACATCCCTTCCGATCCCGGGTTCCTGCCGGCCTCCCGGGGCGTTTCTCCCAGGCAGGCCTTCGCGGCCACTACACGGGGCTGAGCACTCGAGTCCTCGGGCGTCACGGGGCCCGCGGCCACGCCAAGCACGCACGACTCCCGGGTCTCGTCTGCTCCTGGGTGCCCTGGGCCTCTTTCCTGTGCCGCTGCTGGGTCTTGTGCCCCTGCTTGGCCTCCTTCAGACCCGGCCCCGTGCTACGCGGCCACGTGCTACAGGATCGTGCCAGCAGAACTGGCCCTGGCTGAGCCCCGTACCCACCCTCCTGCCATCCCTGGCCCTGCTAGCAAATGGCAGAGATCCTCTGGCCTCCGAGCCCAGACAAAAATCCTGATGCAGTTGGCCGAGGGGCCGCAAACCAAGGCTTCGCTTGTTCCCGCTCAGGCCCCAGCCATACCCTCTTGTCCTTCGGCTGCTCGTGTGTGGGGTGGGGGAGAGGAGGGTGCGTCCCCGTGCGTGCGTGCGTGGTCTGGGTGTCTCTGCGTGGTGTGTGTGTGTGTGTGTGTGTGTTAGATGCCGTGCCTGGTGTAGGTGGGGAAGAGCAAGCCCTCACGCACAGAGCCCCATCACACACTGGGGCCGGGCCGAGGGGGTCAATCTGCTCGGCCTGATTGCGTTGGGCATACATTGCAGAAGGTGGGTTTTCCAAGGCGGAGCAGAGGGTCCCGGCACCTGAGGTTGTCCACGGGGAGAATGTCTGTTCCACGGGGGCAAGCGGTCCCTTCCGTCGTGCCCAAGCCCATGTGACCCCGAAGGCCAGGTGGCCCCGGTCCTTGAGCTGACTGAGGAGTGCTTTGAGACCCGGAGGGTGGCACAGGCGACTGGGCGCCAGCGGCGGCCCTCCCTCCCTTTGAGCGGGACGGGGAGCTGCCGCTGGCATCCGGAGCTCTGGCGGCCTGCGCCCTCTGTCCCTGTGACCGCAGGCTCTGCCGTGGGAGGCGGGATCCCACGTAGAGGTCGCGCGCTGGCTGCCCTGTCTTGGGTTGAGCGACGGAGCGCGACGTGGAGCAGCACCCGACTGAGGCTCCCTGCTTCTCTGTCCCCTGGCGTCTTGCCCTGGACCCAGTGCACCACCTTGTGGCGAGCCCAGGTGTGGCGCGTCCCGCTGTGGGGCCCGCTGGGGTGCAGGACCCACTTTCTCATGGCTTCCGCACGTCCCTCCCCGCCCGCCTGGAGGGCAGTTGGGGAGCGGTCCCCAACGTGGCCTGGGACCAACCTCGCTGGTGACCCGTGTCGTGGGCGCGCGCCCCAGGAGAGTGTGGGGAGGGGAGAGGATTCGGGGACGTAGCTGTGAGGATTCGGTGTGCGTGGGTCTGGCGGGTGGCCTGGACGGGGTCGGGGTCGTGGTCACGGTGGGTCGTTGTGGTGGTGGTGGTGGTGGTGGTGCTGGGGGTGGTGGTGGTGGTGGGGGGGGTGGTGGCGAAGTCCCCGAAGACAAAAGGAGCAGCGAGGGAGGGAGGAGCAAAAGCCTACAGCACCCGGTATTCCCAGGCGGTCTCCCATCCAAGTACTAACCAGGCCCGACCCTGCTTAGCTTCCGAGATCAGACGAGATCGGGCTCGTTCAGGGTGGTATGGCCGTAGACGCTAGCCGCCGCCTCCGGGAGCCCCAAGAGCCTGCCGAGGGCCCCGGCGTGCGTCTCCACGCTGCTCTCCTGGCACGGCTGGGAGTCCGGGTGGGGGCTGGCAGCCCGGGGCCAGCGGCCAGAGGCCCCGCGCGCCTGCTCGGGCAGCCGGTCTCGCCCAGGTGGCCGCTGGGTGGCTTTCTTCCCGAGGTGTCCTGCTGCCAGGACGAGGGTCAAGTTTTCTCGGGGGAAAATTTCTCAGTGCTCTCGGGCGCTTGTTCTGGGAATGTCCACTGCTGTGGCCAAGGCGGGGGACGCACAGCTCGGGCCAGGGCAAGCAGCCGCCCTCCTCCGTCGCCTCCTGGAGCCGTATCCTTGGGTGGGTGCGTGGCTCCCAGCGGAGGTCTCGGGGACCCTTCCGGTCCTCTTCGTCCGGAAAGCGCCACTGCCCCTCCAGCCCATCAGGAAAACGGCAGCCGCGCCCTTCGCCGACCCGCTCCGCCCTCCTCCACACTCAGGGCCTGGGGCTGCGGGGCTGAATCGTGAGGCTTTCCAGCCCAGGACTTCACCTCTGGCCCCTTTCACACCCGGGATCTTGGGAAGAAGAAACAAAACCAAACACAGCCAAAGCCATCTCCTCCGACCCGGGGCCCCTCCACATCCCTTCCGATCCCGGGTTCCTGCCGGCCTCCCGGGGCGTTTCTCCCAGGCAGGCCTTCGCGGCCACTACACGGGGCTGAGCACTCGAGTCCTCGGGCGTCACGGGGCCCGCGGCCACGCCAAGCACGCACGACTCCCGGGTCTCGTCTGCTCCTGGGTGCCCTGGGCCTCTTCCCTGTGCCGCTGCTGGGTCTTGTGCCCCTGCTTGGCCTCCTTCAGACCCGGCCCCGTGCTACGCGGCCACGTGCTACAGGATCGTGCCAGCAGAACTGGCCCTGGCTGAGCCCCGTACCCACCCTCCTGCCATCCCTGGCCCTGCTAGCAAATGGCAGAGATCCTCTGGCCTCCGAGCCCAGACAAAAATCCTGATGCAGTTGGCCGAGGGGCCGCAAACCAAGGCTTCGCTTGTTCCCGCTCAGGCCCCAGCCATACCCTCTTGTCCTTCGGCTGCTCGTGTGTGGGGTGGGGGAGAGGAGGGTGCGTCCCCGTGCGTGCGTGCGTGGTCTGGGTGTCTCTGCGTGGTGTGTGTGTGTGTGTGTGTGTGTGTTAGATGCCGTGCCTGGTGTAGGTGGGGAAGAGCAAGCCCTCACGCACAGAGCCCCATCACACACTGGGGCCGGGCCGAGGGGGTCAATCTGCTCGGCCTGATTGCGTTGGGCATACATTGCAGAAGGTGGGTTTTCCAAGGCGGAGCAGAGGGTCCCGGCACCTGAGGTTGTCCACGGGGAGAATGTCTGTTCCACGGGGGCAAGCGGTCCCTTCCGTCGTGCCCAAGCCCATGTGACCCCGAAGGCCAGGTGGCCCCGGTCCTTGAGCTGACTGAGGAGTGCTTTGAGACCCGGAGGGTGGCACAGGCGACTGGGCGCCAGCGGCGGCCCTCCCTCCCTTTGAGCGGGACGGGGAGCTGCCGCTGGCATCCGGAGCTCTGGCGGCCTGCGCCCTCTGTCCCTGTGACCGCAGGCTCTGCCGTGGGAGGCGGGATCCCACGTAGAGGTCGCGCGCTGGCTGCCCTGTCTTGGGTTGAGCGACGGAGCGCGACGTGGAGCAGCACCCGACTGAGGCTCCCTGCTTCTCTGTCCCCTGGCGTCTTGCCCTGGACCCAGTGCACCACCTTGTGGCGAGCCCAGGTGTGGCGCGTCCCGCTGTGGGGCCCGCTGGGGTGCAGGACCCACTTTCTCATGGCTTCCGCACGTCCCTCCCCGCCCGCCTGGAGGGCAGTTGGGGAGCGGTCCCCAACGTGGCCTGGGACCAACCTCGCTGGTGACCCGTGTCGCGGGCGCGCGCCCCAGGAGAGTGTGGGGAGGGGAGAGGATTCGGGGACGTAGCTGTGAGGATTCGGTGTGCGTGGGTCTGGCGGGTGGCCCGGACGGGGTCGGGGTCGTGGTCACGGTGGGTCGTTGTGGTGGTGGTGGTGGTGGTGGTGCTGGGGGTGGTGGTGGTGGTGGGGGGGTGGTGGCGAAGTCCCCGAAGACAAAAGGAGCAGCGAGGGAGGGAGGAGCAAAAGCCTACAGCACCCGGTATTCCCAGGCGGTCTCCCATCCAAGTACTAACCAGGCCCGACCCTGCTTAGCTTCCGAGATCAGACGAGATCGGGCGCGTTCAGGGTGGTATGGCCGTAGACGCTAGCCGCCTCCGGGAGCCCCAAGAGCCTGCCGAGGGCCCCGGCGTGCGTCTCCATGCTGCTCTCCTGGCACGGCTGGGAGTCCGGGTGGGGGCTGGCAGCCCGGGGCCAGCGGCCAGAGGCCCCGCGCGCCTGCTCGGGCAGCCGGTCTCGCCCAGGTGGCCGCTGGGTGGCTTTCTTCCCGAGGTGTCCTGCTGCCAGGACGAGGGTCAAGTTTTCTCGGGGGAAAATTTCTCAGTGCTCTCGGGCGCTTGTTCTTCTGGGAATGTCCACTGCTGTGGCCAAGGCGGGGGACGCACAGCTCGGGCCAGGGCAAGCAGCCGCCCTCCTCCGTCGCCTCCTGGAGCCGTATCCTTGGGTGGGTGCGTGGCTCCCAGCGGAGGTCTCGGGGACCCTTCCGGTCCTCTTCGTCCGGAAAGCGCCACTGCCCCTCCAGCCCATCAGGAAAACGGCAGCCGCGCCCTTCGCCGACCCGCTCCGCCCTCCTCCACACTCAGGGCCTGGGGCTGCGGGGCTGAATCGTGAGGCTTTCCAGCCCAGGACTTCACCTCTGGCCCCTTTCACACCCGGGATCTTGGGAAGAAGAAACAAAACCAAACACAGCCAAAGCCATCTCCTCCGACCCGGGGCCCCTCCACATCCCTTCCGATCCCGGGTTCCTGCCGGCCTCCCGGGGCGTTTCTCCCAGGCAGGCCTTCGCGGCCACTACACGGGGCTGAGCACTCGAGTCCTCGGGCGTCACGGGGCCCGCGGCCACGCCAAGCACGCACGACTCCCGGGTCTCGTCTGCTCCTGGGTGCCCTGGGCCTCTTCCCTGTGCCGCTGCTGGGTCTTGTGCCCCTGCTTGGCCTCCTTCAGACCCGGCCCCGTGCTACGCGGCCACGTGCTACAGGATCGTGCCAGCAGAACTGGCCCTGGCTGAGCCCCGTACCCACCCTCCTGCCATCCCTGGCCCTGCTAGCAAATGGCAGAGATCCTCTGGCCTCCGAGCCCAGACAAAAATCCTGATGCAGTTGGCCGAGGGGCCGCAAACCAAGGCTTCGCTTGTTCCCGCTCAGGCCCCAGCCATACCCTCTTGTCCTTCGGCTGCTCGTGTGTGGGGTGGGGGAGAGGAGGGTGCGTCCCCGTGCGTGCGTGCGTGGTCTGGGTGTCTCTGCGTGGTGTGTGTGTGTGTGTGTGTGTGTGTTAGATGCCGTGCCTGGTGTAGGTGGGGAAGAGCAAGCCCTCACGCACAGAGCCCCATCACACACTGGGGCCGGGCCGAGGGGGTCAATCTGCTCGGCCTGATTGCGTTGGGCATACATTGCAGAAGGTGGGTTTTCCAAGGCGGAGCAGAGGGTCCCGGCACCTGAGGTTGTCCACGGGGAGAATGTCTGTTCCACGGGGGCAAGCGGTCCCTTCCGTCGTGCCCAAGCCCATGTGACCCCGAAGGCCAGGTGGCCCCGGTCCTTGAGCTGACTGAGGAGTGCTTTGAGACCCGGAGGGTGGCACAGGCGACTGGGCGCCAGCGGCGGCCCTCCCTCCCTTTGAGCGGGACGGGGAGCTGCCGCTGGCATCCGGAGCTCTGGCGGCCTGCGCCCTCTGTCCCTGTGACCGCAGGCTCTGCCGTGGGAGGCGGGATCCCACGTAGAGGTCGCGCGCTGGCTGCCCTGTCTTGGGTTGAGCGACGGAGCGCGACGTGGAGCAGCACCCGACTGAGGCTCCCTGCTTCTCTGTCCCCTGGCGTCTTGCCCTGGACCCAGTGCACCACCTTGTGGCGAGCCCAGGTGTGGCGCGTCCCGCTGTGGGGCCCGCTGGGGTGCAGGACCCACTTTCTCATGGCTTCCGCACGTCCCTCCCCGCCCGCCTGGAGGGCAGTTGGGGAGCGGTCCCCAACGTGGCCTGGGACCAACCTCGCTGGTGACCCGTGTCGCGGGCGCGCGCCCCAGGAGAGTGTGGGGAGGGGAGAGGATTCGGGGACGTAGCTGTGAGGATTCGGTGTGCGTGGGTCTGGCGGGTGGCCCGGACGGGGTCGGGGTCGTGGTCACGGTGGGTCGTTGTGGTGGTGGTGGTGGTGGTGGTGCTGGGGGTGGTGGTGGTGGTGGGGGGGGTGGTGGCGAAGTCCCCGAAGACAAAAGGAGCAGCGAGGGAGGGAGGAGCAAAAGCCTACAGCACCCGGTATTCCCAGGCGGTCTCCCATCCAAGTACTAACCAGGCCCGACCCTGCTTAGCTTCCGAGATCAGACGAGATCAGGCTCGTTCAGGGTGGTATGGCCGTAGACGCTAGCCGCCGCCTCCGGGAGCCCCAAGAGCCTGCCGAGGGCCCCGGCGTGCGTCTCCACGCTGCTCTCCTGGCACGGCTGGGAGTCCGGGTGGGGGCTGGCAGCCCGGGGCCAGCGGCCAGAGGCCCCGCGCGCCTGCTCGGGCAGCCGGTCTCGCCCAGGTGGCCGCTGGGTGGCTTTCTTCCCGAGGTGTCCTGCTGCCAGGACGAGGGTCAAGTTTTCTCGGGGGAAAATTTCTCAGTGCTCTCGGGCGCTTGTTCTTCTGGGAATGTCCACTGCTGTGGCCAAGGCGGGGGACGCACAGCTCGGGCCAGGGCAAGCAGCCGCCCTCCTCCGTCGCCTCCTGGAGCCGTATCCTTGGGTGGGTGCGTGGCTCCCAGCGGAGGTCTCGGGGACCCTTCCGGTCCTCTTCGTCCGGAAAGCGCCACTGCCCCTCCAGCCCATCAGGAAAACGGCAGCCGCGCCCTTCGCCGACCCGCTCCGCCCTCCTCCACACTCAGGGCCTGGGGCTGCGGGGCTGAATCGTGAGGCTTTCCAGCCCAGGACTTCACCTCTGGCCCCTTTCACACCCGGGATCTTGGGAAGAAGAAACAAAACCAAACACAGCCAAAGCCATCTCCTCCGACCCGGGGCCCCTCCACATCCCTTCCGATCCCGGGTTCCTGCCGGCCTCCCGGGGCGTTTCTCCCAGGCAGGCCTTCGCGGCCACTACACGGGGCTGAGCACTCGAGTCCTCGGGCGTCACGGGGCCCGCGGCCACGCCAAGCACGCACGACTCCCGGGTCTCGTCTGCTCCTGGGTGCCCTGGGCCTCTTCCCTGTGCCGCTGCTGGGTCTTGTGCCCCTGCTTGGCCTCCTTCAGACCCGGCCCCGTGCTACGCGGCCACGTGCTACAGGATCGTGCCAGCAGAACTGGCCCTGGCTGAGCCCCGTACCCACCCTCCTGCCATCCCTGGCCCTGCTAGCAAATGGCAGAGATCCTCTGGCCTCCGAGCCCAGACAAAAATCCTGATGCAGTTGGCCGAGGGGCCGCAAACCAAGGCTTCGCTTGTTCCCGCTCAGGCCCCAGCCATACCCTCTTGTCCTTCGGCTGCTCGTGTGTGGGGTGGGGGAGAGGAGGGTGCGTCCCCGTGCGTGCGTGCGTGGTCTGGGTGTCTCTGCGTGGTGTGTGTGTGTGTGTGTGTGTGTGTTAGATGCCGTGCCTGGTGTAGGTGGGGAAGAGCAAGCCCTCACGCACAGAGCCCCATCACACACTGGGGCCGGGCCGAGGGGGTCAATCTGCTCGGCCTGATTGCGTTGGGCATACATTGCAGAAGGTGGGTTTTCCAAGGCGGAGCAGAGGGTCCCGGCACCTGAGGTTGTCCACGGGGAGAATGTCTGTTCCACGGGGGCAAGCGGTCCCTTCCGTCGTGCCCAAGCCCATGTGACCCCGAAGGCCAGGTGGCCCCGGTCCTTGAGCTGACTGAGGAGTGCTTTGAGACCCGGAGGGTGGCACAGGCGACTGGGCGCCAGCGGCGGCCCTCCCTCCCTTTGAGCGGGACGGGGAGCTGCCGCTGGCATCCGGAGCTCTGGCGGCCTGCGCCCTCTGTCCCTGTGACCGCAGGCTCTGCCGTGGGAGGCGGGATCCCACGTAGAGGTCGCGCGCTGGCTGCCCTGTCTTGGGTTGAGCGACGGAGCGCGACGTGGAGCAGCACCCGACTGAGGCTCCCTGCTTCTCTGTCCCCTGGCGTCTTGCCCTGGACCCAGTGCACCACCTTGTGGCGAGCCCAGGTGTGGCGCGTCCCGCTGTGGGGCCCGCTGGGGTGCAGGACCCACTTTCTCATGGCTTCCGCACGTCCCTCCCCGCCCGCCTGGAGGGCAGTTGGGGAGCGGTCCCCAACGTGGCCTGGGACCAACCTCGCTGGTGACCCGTGTCGCGGGCGCGCGCCCCAGGAGAGTGTGGGGAGGGGAGAGGATTCGGGGACGTAGCTGTGAGGATTCGGTGTGCGTGGGTCTGGCGGGTGGCCCGGACGGGGTCGGGGTCGTGGTCACGGTGGGTCGTTGTGGTGGTGGTGGTGGTGGTGCTGGGGGTGGTGGTGGTGGTGGGGGGGTGGTGGCGAAGTCCCCGAAGACAAAAGGAGCAGCGAGGGAGGGAGGAGCAAAGGCCTACAGCACCTGGTATTCCCAGGCGGTCTCCCATCCAAGTACTAACCAGGCCCGACCCTGCTTAGCTTCCGAGATCAGACGAGATCGGGCGCGTTCAGGGTGGTATGGCCGTAGACGCTAGCCGCCGCTTCCGGGAGCCCCAAGAGCCTGCCGAGGGCCCCGGCGTGCGTCTCCACGCTGCTCTCCTGGCACGGCTGGGAGTCCGGGTGGGGGCTGGCAGCCCGGGGCCAGCGGCCAGAGGCCCCGCGCGCCTGCTCGGGCAGCCGGTCTCGCCCAGGTGGCCGCTGGGTGGCTTTCTTCCCGAGGTGTCCTGCTGCCAGGACGAGGGTCAAGTTTTCTCGGGGGAAAATTTCTCAGTGCTCTCGGGCGCTTGTTCTTCTGGGAATGTCCACTGCTGTGGCCAAGGCGGGGGACGCACAGCTCGGGCCAGGGCAAGCAGCCGCCCTCCTCCGTCGCCTCCTGGAGCCGTATCCTTGGGTGGGTGCGTGGCTCCCAGCGGAGGTCTCGGGGACCCTTCCGGTCCTCTTCGTCCGGAAAGCGCCACTGCCCCTCCAGCCCATCAGGAAAACGGCAGCCGCGCCCTTCGCCGACCCGCTCCGCCCTCCTCCACACTCAGGGCCTGGGGCTGCGGGGCTGAATCGTGAGGCTTTCCAGCCCAGGACTTCACCTCTGGCCCCTTTCACACCCGGGATCTTGGGAAGAAGAAACAAAACCAAACACAGCCAAAGCCATCTCCTCCGACCCGGGGCCCCTCCACATCCCTTCCGATCCCGGGTTCCTGCCGGCCTCCCGGGGCGTTTCTCCCAGGCAGGCCTTCGCGGCCACTACACGGGGCTGAGCACTCGAGTCCTCGGGCGTCACGGGGCCCGCGGCCACGCCAAGCACGCACGACTCCCGGGTCTCGTCTGCTCCTGGGTGCCCTGGGCCTCTTCCCTGTGCCGCTGCTGGGTCTTGTGCCCCTGCTTGGCCTCCTTCAGACCCGGCCCCGTGCTACGCGGCCACGTGCTACAGGATCGTGCCAGCAGAACTGGCCCTGGCTGAGCCCCGTACCCACCCTCCTGCCATCCCTGGCCCTGCTAGCAAATGGCAGAGATCCTCTGGCCTCCGAGCCCAGACAAAAATCCTGATGCAGTTGGCCGAGGGGCCGCAAACCAAGGCTTCGCTTGTTCCCGCTCAGGCCCCAGCCATACCCTCTTGTCCTTCGGCTGCTCGTGTGTGGGGTGGGGGAGAGGAGGGTGCGTCCCCGTGCGTGCGTGCGTGGTCTGGGTGTCTCTGCGTGGTGTGTGTGTGTGTGTGTGTGTGTGTTAGATGCCGTGCCTGGTGTAGGTGGGGAAGAGCAAGCCCTCACGCACAGAGCCCCATCACACACTGGGGCCGGGCCGAGGGGGTCAATCTGCTCGGCCTGATTGCGTTGGGCATACATTGCAGAAGGTGGGTTTTCCAAGGCGGAGCAGAGGGTCCCGGCACCTGAGGTTGTCCACGGGGAGAATGTCTGTTCCACGGGGGCAAGCGGTCCCTTCCGTCGTGCCCAAGCCCATGTGACCCCGAAGGCCAGGTGGCCCCGGTCCTTGAGCTGACTGAGGAGTGCTTTGAGACCCGGAGGGTGGCACAGGCGACTGGGCGCCAGCGGCGGCCCTCCCTCCCTTTGAGCGGGACGGGGAGCTGCCGCTGGCATCCGGAGCTCTGGCGGCCTGCGCCCTCTGTCCCTGTGACCGCAGGCTCTGCCGTGGGAGGCGGGATCCCACGTAGAGGTCGCGCGCTGGCTGCCCTGTCTTGGGTTGAGCGACG
The DNA here is from genome assembly GCF_047511655.1 of Castor canadensis. Classification (NCBI taxonomy): domain Eukaryota; kingdom Metazoa; phylum Chordata; class Mammalia; order Rodentia; family Castoridae; genus Castor; species Castor canadensis. The sequence continues at coordinate 86,026,239 of NC_133395.1, forward strand.
GAGCGCGACGTGGAGCAGCACCCGACTGAGGCTCCCTGCTTCTCTGTCCCCTGGCGTCTTGCCCTGGACCCAGTGCACCACCTTGTGGCGAGCCCAGGTGTGGCGCGTCCCGCTGTGGGGCCCGCTGGGGTGCAGGACCCACTTTCTCATGGCTTCCGCACGTCCCTCCCCGCCCGCCTGGAGGGCAGTTGGGGAGCGGTCCCCAACGTGGCCTGGGACCAACCTCGCTGGTGACCCGTGTCGCGGGCGCGCGCCCCAGGAGAGTGTGGGGAGGGGAGAGGATTCGGGGACGTAGCTGTGAGGATTCGGTGTGCGTGGGTCTGGCGGGTGGCCCGGACGGGGTCGGGGTCGTGGTCACGGTGGGTCGTTGTGGTGGTGGTGGTGGTGGTGGTGCTGGGGGTGGTGGTGGTGGTGGGGGGGGTGGTGGCGAAGTCCCCGAAGACAAAAGGAGCAGCGAGGGAGGGAGGAGCAAAAGCCTACAGCACCCGGTATTCCCAGGCGGTCTCCCATCCAAGTACTAACCAGGCCCGACCCTGCTTAGCTTCCGAGATCAGACGAGATCGGGCGCGTTCAGGGTGGTATGGCCGTAGACGCTAGCCGCCGCCTCCGGGAGCCCCAAGAGCCTGCCGAGGGCCCCGGCGTGCGTCTCCACGCTGCTCTCCTGGCACGGCTGGGAGTCCGGGTGGGGGCTGGCAGCCCGGGGCCAGCGGCCAGAGGCCCCGCGCGCCTGCTCGGGCAGCCGGTCTCGCCCAGGTGGCCGCTGGGTGGCTTTCTTCCCGAGGTGTCCTGCTGCCAGGACGAGGGTCAAGTTTTCTCGGGGGAAAATTTCTCAGTGCTCTCGGGCGCTTGTTCTTCTGGGAATGTCCACTGCTGTGGCCAAGGCGGGGGACGCACAGCTCGGGCCAGGGCAAGCAGCCGCCCTCCTCCGTCGCCTCCTGGAGCCGTATCCTTGGGTGGGTGCGTGGCTCCCAGCGGAGGTCTCGGGGACCCTTCCGGTCCTCTTCGTCCGGAAAGCGCCACTGCCCCTCCAGCCCATCAGGAAAACGGCAGCCGCGCCCTTCGCCGACCCGCTCCGCCCTCCTCCACACTCAGGGCCTGGGGCTGCGGGGCTGAATCGTGAGGCTTTCCAGCCCAGGACTTCACCTCTGGCCCCTTTCACACCCGGGATCTTGGGAAGAAGAAACAAAACCAAACACAGCCAAAGCCATCTCCTCCGACCCGGGGCCCCTCCACATCCCTTCCGATCCCGGGTTCCTGCCGGCCTCCCGGGGCGTTTCTCCCAGGCAGGCCTTCGCGGCCACTACACGGGGCTGAGCACTCGAGTCCTCGGGCGTCACGGGGCCCGCGGCCACGCCAAGCACGCACGACTCCCGGGTCTCGTCTGCTCCTGGGTGCCCTGGGCCTCTTCCCTGTGCCGCTGCTGGGTCTTGTGCCCCTGCTTGGCCTCCTTCAGACCCGGCCCCGTGCTACGCGGCCACGTGCTACAGGATCGTGCCAGCAGAACTGGCCCTGGCTGAGCCCCGTACCCACCCTCCTGCCATCCCTGGCCCTGCTAGCAAATGGCAGAGATCCTCTGGCCTCCGAGCCCAGACAAAAATCCTGATGCAGTTGGCCGAGGGGCCGCAAACCAAGGCTTCGCTTGTTCCCGCTCAGGCCCCAGCCATACCCTCTTGTCCTTCGGCTGCTCGTGTGTGGGGTGGGGGAGAGGAGGGTGCGTCCCCGTGCGTGCGTGCGTGGTCTGGGTGTCTCTGCGTGGTGTGTGTGTGTGTGTGTGTGTGTGTTAGATGCCGTGCCTGGTGTAGGTGGGGAAGAGCAAGCCCTCACGCACAGAGCCCCATCACACACTGGGGCCGGGCCGAGGGGGTCAATCTGCTCGGCCTGATTGCGTTGGGCATACATTGCAGAAGGTGGGTTTTCCAAGGCGGAGCAGAGGGTCCCGGCACCTGAGGTTGTCCACGGGGAGAATGTCTGTTCCACGGGGGCAAGCGGTCCCTTCCGTCGTGCCCAAGCCCATGTGACCCCGAAGGCCAGGTGGCCCCGGTCCTTGAGCTGACTGAGGAGTGCTTTGAGACCCGGAGGGTGGCACAGGCGACTGGGCGCCAGCGGCGGCCCTCCCTCCCTTTGAGCGGGACGGGGAGCTGCCGCTGGCATCCGGAGCTCTGGCGGCCTGCGCCCTCTGTCCCTGTGACCGCAGGCTCTGCCGTGGGAGGCGGGATCCCACGTAGAGGTCGCGCGCTGGCTGCCCTGTCTTGGGTTGAGCGACGGAGCGCGACGTGGAGCAGCACCCGACTGAGGCTCCCTGCTTCTCTGTCCCCTGGCGTCTTGCCCTGGACCCAGTGCACCACCTTGTGGCGAGCCCAGGTGTGGCGCGTCCCGCTGTGGGGCCCGCTGGGGTGCAGGACCCACTTTCTCATGGCTTCCGCACGTCCCTCCCCGCCCGCCTGGAGGGCAGTTGGGGAGCGGTCCCCAACGTGGCCTGGGACCAACCTCGCTGGTGACCCGTGTCGCGGGCGCGCGCCCCAGGAGAGTGTGGGGAGGGGAGAGGATTCGGGGACGTAGCTGTGAGGATTCGGTGTGCGTGGGTCTGGCGGGTGGCCCGGACGGGGTCGGGGTCGTGGTCACGGTGGGTCGTTGTGGTGGTGGTGGTGGTGGTGGTGCTGGGGGTGGTGGTGGTGGTGGGGGGGGTGGTGGCGAAGTCCCCGAAGACAAAAGGAGCAGCGAGGGAGGGAGGAGCAAAAGCCTACAGCACCCGGTATTCCCAGGCGGTCTCCCATCCAAGTACTAACCAGGCCCGACCCTGCTTAGCTTCCGAGATCAGACGAGATCGGGCGCGTTCAGGGTGGTATGGCCGTAGACGCTAGCCGCCGCCTCCGGGAGCCCCAAGAGCCTGCCGAGGGCCCCGGCGTGCGTCTCCACGCTGCTCTCCTGGCACGGCTGGGAGTCCGGGTGGGGGCTGGCAGCCCGGGGCCAGCGGCCAGAGGCCCCGCGCGCCTGCTCGGGCAGCCGGTCTCGCCCAGGTGGCCGCTGGGTGGCTTTCTTCCCGAGGTGTCCTGCTGCCAGGACGAGGGTCAAGTTTTCTCGGGGGAAAATTTCTCAGTGCTCTCGGGCGCTTGTTCTTCTGGGAATGTCCACTGCTGTGGCCAAGGCGGGGGACGCACAGCTCGGGCCAGGGCAAGCAGCCGCCCTCCTCCGTCGCCTCCTGGAGCCGTATCCTTGGGTGGGTGCGTGGCTCCCAGCGGAGGTCTCGGGGACCCTTCCGGTCCTCTTCGTCCGGAAAGCGCCACTGCCCCTCCAGCCCATCAGGAAAACGGCAGCCGCGCCCTTCGCCGACCCGCTCCGCCCTCCTCCACACTCAGGGCCTGGGGCTGCGGGGCTGAATCGTGAGGCTTTCCAGCCCAGGACTTCACCTCTGGCCCCTTTCACACCCGGGATCTTGGGAAGAAGAAACAAAACCAAACACAGCCAAAGCCATCTCCTCCGACCCGGGGCCCCTCCACATCCCTTCCGATCCCGGGTTCCTGCCGGCCTCCCGGGGCGTTTCTCCCAGGCAGGCCTTCGCGGCCACTACACGGGGCTGAGCACTCGAGTCCTCGGGCGTCACGGGGCCCGCGGCCACGCCAAGCACGCACGACTCCCGGGTCTCGTCTGCTCCTGGGTGCCCTGGGCCTCTTCCCTGTGCCGCTGCTGGGTCTTGTGCCCCTGCTTGGCCTCCTTCAGACCCGGCCCCGTGCTACGCGGCCACGTGCTACAGGATCGTGCCAGCAGAACTGGCCCTGGCTGAGCCCCGTACCCACCCTCCTGCCATCCCTGGCCCTGCTAGCAAATGGCAGAGATCCTCTGGCCTCCGAGCCCAGACAAAAATCCTGATGCAGTTGGCCGAGGGGCCGCAAACCAAGGCTTCGCTTGTTCCCGCTCAGGCCCCAGCCATACCCTCTTGTCCTTCGGCTGCTCGTGTGTGGGGTGGGGGAGAGGAGGGTGCGTCCCCGTGCGTGCGTGCGTGGTCTGGGTGTCTCTGCGTGGTGTGTGTGTGTGTGTGTGTGTGTGTTAGATGCCGTGCCTGGTGTAGGTGGGGAAGAGCAAGCCCTCACGCACAGAGCCCCATCACACACTGGGGCCGGGCCGAGGGGGTCAATCTGCTCGGCCTGATTGCGTTGGGCATACATTGCAGAAGGTGGGTTTTCCAAGGCGGAGCAGAGGGTCCCGGCACCTGAGGTTGTCCACGGGGAGAATGTCTGTTCCACGGGGGCAAGCGGTCCCTTCCGTCGTGCCCAAGCCCATGTGACCCCGAAGGCCAGGTGGCCCCGGTCCTTGAGCTGACTGAGGAGTGCTTTGAGACCCGGAGGGTGGCACAGGCGACTGGGCGCCAGCGGCGGCCCTCCCTCCCTTTGAGCGGGACGGGGAGCTGCCGCTGGCATCCGGAGCTCTGGCGGCCTGCGCCCTCTGTCCCTGTGACCGCAGGCTCTGCCGTGGGAGGCGGGATCCCACGTAGAGGTCGCGCGCTGGCTGCCCTGTCTTGGGTTGAGCGACGGAGCGCGACGTGGAGCAGCACCCGACTGAGGCTCCCTGCTTCTCTGTCCCCTGGCGTCTTGCCCTGGACCCAGTGCACCACCTTGTGGCGAGCCCAGGTGTGGCGCGTCCCGCTGTGGGGCCCGCTGGGGTGCAGGACCCACTTTCTCATGGCTTCCGCACGTCCCTCCCCGCCCGCCTGGAGGGCAGTTGGGGAGCGGTCCCCAACGTGGCCTGGGACCAACCTCGCTGGTGACCCGTGTCGCGGGCGCGCGCCCCAGGAGAGTGTGGGGAGGGGAGAGGATTCGGGGACGTAGCTGTGAGGATTCGGTGTGCGTGGGTCTGGCGGGTGGCCCGGACGGGGTCGGGGTCGTGGTCACGGTGGGTCGTTGTGGTGGTGGTGGTGGTGGTGGTGCTGGGGGTGGTGGTGGTGGTGGGGGGGGTGGTGGCGAAGTCCCCGAAGACAAAAGGAGCAGCGAGGGAGGGAGGAGCAAAAGCCTACAGCACCCGGTATTCCCAGGCGGTCTCCCATCCAAGTACTAACCAGGCCCGACCCTGCTTAGCTTCCGAGATCAGACGAGATCGGGCGCGTTCAGGGTGGTATGGCCGTAGACGCTAGCCGCCGCCTCCGGGAGCCCCAAGAGCCTGCCGAGGGCCCCGGCGTGCGTCTCCACGCTGCTCTCCTGGCACGGCTGGGAGTCCGGGTGGGGGCTGGCAGCCCGGGGCCAGCGGCCAGAGGCCCCGCGCGCCTGCTCGGGCAGCCGGTCTCGCCCAGGTGGCCGCTGGGTGGCTTTCTTCCCGAGGTGTCCTGCTGCCAGGACGAGGGTCAAGTTTTCTCGGGGGAAAATTTCTCAGTGCTCTCGGGCGCTTGTTCTTCTGGGAATGTCCACTGCTGTGGCCAAGGCGGGGGACGCACAGCTCGGGCCAGGGCAAGCAGCCGCCCTCCTCCGTCGCCTCCTGGAGCCGTATCCTTGGGTGGGTGCGTGGCTCCCAGCGGAGGTCTCGGGGACCCTTCCGGTCCTCTTCGTCCGGAAAGCGCCACTGCCCCTCCAGCCCATCAGGAAAACGGCAGCCGCGCCCTTCGCCGACCCGCTCCGCCCTCCTCCACACTCAGGGCCTGGGGCTGCGGGGCTGAATCGTGAGGCTTTCCAGCCCAGGACTTCACCTCTGGCCCCTTTCACACCCGGGATCTTGGGAAGAAGAAACAAAACCAAACACAGCCAAAGCCATCTCCTCCGACCCGGGGCCCCTCCACATCCCTTCCGATCCCGGGTTCCTGCCGGCCTCCCGGGGCGTTTCTCCCAGGCAGGCCTTCGCGGCCACTACACGGGGCTGAGCACTCGAGTCCTCGGGCGTCACGGGGCCCGCGGCCACGCCAAGCACGCACGACTCCCGGGTCTCGTCTGCTCCTGGGTGCCCTGGGCCTCTTCCCTGTGCCGCTGCTGGGTCTTGTGCCCCTGCTTGGCCTCCTTCAGACCCGGCCCCGTGCTACGCGGCCACGTGCTACAGGATCGTGCCAGCAGAACTGGCCCTGGCTGAGCCCCGTACCCACCCTCCTGCCATCCCTGGCCCTGCTAGCAAATGGCAGAGATCCTCTGGCCTCCGAGCCCAGACAAAAATCCTGATGCAGTTGGCCGAGGGGCCGCAAACCAAGGCTTCGCTTGTTCCCGCTCAGGCCCCAGCCATACCCTCTTGTCCTTCGGCTGCTCGTGTGTGGGGTGGGGGAGAGGAGGGTGCGTCCCCGTGCGTGCGTGCGTGGTCTGGGTGTCTCTGCGTGGTGTGTGTGTGTGTGTGTGTGTGTGTGTTAGATGCCGTGCCTGGTGTAGGTGGGGAAGAGCAAGCCCTCACGCACAGAGCCCCATCACACACTGGGGCCGGGCCGAGGGGGTCAATCTGCTCGGCCTGATTGCGTTGGGCATACATTGCAGAAGGTGGGTTTTCCAAGGCGGAGCAGAGGGTCCCGGCACCTGAGGTTGTCCACGGGGAGAATGTCTGTTCCACGGGGGCAAGCGGTCCCTTCCGTCGTGCCCAAGCCCATGTGACCCCGAAGGCCAGGTGGCCCCGGTCCTTGAGCTGACTGAGGAGTGCTTTGAGACCCGGAGGGTGGCACAGGCGACTGGGCGCCAGCGGCGGCCCTCCCTCCCTTTGAGCGGGACGGGGAGCTGCCGCTGGCATCCGGAGCTCTGGCGGCCTGCGCCCTCTGTCCCTGTGACCGCAGGCTCTGCCGTGGGAGGCGGGATCCCACGTAGAGGTCGCGCGCTGGCTGCCCTGTCTTGGGTTGAGCGACGGAGCGCGACGTGGAGCAGCACCCGACTGAGGCTCCCTGCTTCTCTGTCCCCTGGCGTCTTGCCCTGGACCCAGTGCACCACCTTGTGGCGAGCCCAGGTGTGGCGCGTCCCGCTGTGGGGCCCGCTGGGGTGCAGGACCCACTTTCTCATGGCTTCCGCACGTCCCTCCCCGCCCGCCTGGAGGGCAGTTGGGGAGCGGTCCCCAACGTGGCCTGGGACCAACCTCGCTGGTGACCCGTGTCGCGGGCGCGCGCCCCAGGAGAGTGTGGGGAGGGGAGAGGATTCGGGGACGTAGCTGTGAGGATTCGGTGTGCGTGGGTCTGGCGGGTGGCCCGGACGGGGTCGGGGTCGTGGTCACGGTGGGTCGTTGTGGTGGTGGTGGTGGTGGTGGTGCTGGGGGTGGTGGTGGTGGTGGTGGGGGGGGTGGTGGCGAAGTCCCCGAAGACAAAAGGAGCAGCGAGGGAGGGAGGAGCAAAAGCCTACAGCACCCGGTATTCCCAGGCGGTCTCCCATCCAAGTACTAACCAGGCCCGACCCTGCTTAGCTTCCGAGATCAGACGAGATCGGGCGCGTTCAGGGTGGTATGGCCGTAGACGCTAGCCGCCGCCTCCGGGAGCCCCAAGAGCCTGCCGAGGGCCCCGGCGTGCGTCTCCACGCTGCTCTCCTGGCACGGCTGGGAGTCCGGGTGGGGGCTGGCAGCCCGGGGCCAGCGGCCAGAGGCCCCGCGCGCCTGCTCGGGCAGCCGGTCTCGCCCAGGTGGCCGCTGGGTGGCTTTCTTCCCGAGGTGTCCTGCTGCCAGGACGAGGGTCAAGTTTTCTCGGGGGAAAATTTCTCAGTGCTCTCGGGCGCTTGTTCTTCTGGGAATGTCCACTGCTGTGGCCAAGGCGGGGGACGCACAGCTCGGGCCAGGGCAAGCAGCCGCCCTCCTCCGTCGCCTCCTGGAGCCGTATCCTTGGGTGGGTGCGTGGCTCCCAGCGGAGGTCTCGGGGACCCTTCCGGTCCTCTTCGTCCGGAAAGCGCCACTGCCCCTCCAGCCCATCAGGAAAACGGCAGCCGCGCCCTTCGCCGACCCGCTCCGCCCTACTCCACACTCAGGGCCTGGGGCTGCGGGGCTGAATCGTGAGGCTTTCCAGCCCAGGACTTCACCTCTGGCCCCTTTCACACCCGGGATCTTGGGAAGAAGAAACAAAACCAAACACAGCCAAAGCCATCTCCTCCGACCCGGGGCCCCTCCACATCCCTTCCGATCCCGGGTTCCTGCCGGCCTCCCGGGGCGTTTCTCCCAGGCAGGCCTTCGCGGCCACTACACGGGGCTGAGCACTCGAGTCCTCGGGCGTCACGGGGCCCGCGGCCACGCCAAGCACGCACGACTCCCGGGTCTCGTCTGCTCCTGGGTGCCCTGGGCCTCTTCCCTGTGCCGCTGCTGGGTCTTGTGCCCCTGCTTGGCCTCCTTCAGACCCGGCCCCGTGCTACGCGGCCACGTGCTACAGGATCGTGCCAGCAGAACTGGCCCTGGCTGAGCCCCGTACCCACCCTCCTGCCATCCCTGGCCCTGCTAGCAAATGGCAGAGATCCTCTGGCCTCCGAGCCCAGACAAAAATCCTGATGCAGTTGGCCGAGGGGCCGCAAACCAAGGCTTCGCTTGTTCCCGCTCAGGCCCCAGCCATACCCTCTTGTCCTTCGGCTGCTCGTGTGTGGGGTGGGGGAGAGGAGGGTGCGTCCCCGTGCGTGCGTGCGTGGTCTGGGTGTCTCTGCGTGGTGTGTGTGTGTGTGTGTGTGTGTGTGTTAGATGCCGTGCCTGGTGTAGGTGGGGAAGAGCAAGCCCTCACGCACAGAGCCCCATCACACACTGGGGCCGGGCCGAGGGGGTCAATCTGCTCGGCCTGATTGCGTTGGGCATACATTGCAGAAGGTGGGTTTTCCAAGGCGGAGCAGAGGGTCCCGGCACCTGAGGTTGTCCACGGGGAGAATGTCTGTTCCACGGGGGCAAGCGGTCCCTTCCGTCGTGCCCAAGCCCATGTGACCCCGAAGGCCAGGTGGCCCCGGTCCTTGAGCTGACTGAGGAGTGCTTTGAGACCCGGAGGGTGGCACAGGCGACTGGGCGCCAGCGGCGGCCCTCCCTCCCTTTGAGCGGGACGGGGAGCTGCCGCTGGCATCCGGAGCTCTGGCGGCCTGCGCCCTCTGTCCCTGTGACCGCAGGCTCTGCCGTGGGAGGTGGGATCCCACGTAGAGGTCGCGCGCTGGCTGCCCTGTCTTGGGTTGAGCGACGGAGCGCGACGTGGAGCAGCACCCGACTGAGGCTCCCTGCTTCTCTGTCCCCTGGCGTCTTGCCCTGGACCCAGTGCACCACCTTGTGGCGAGCCCAGGTGTGGCGCGTCCCGCTGTGGGGCCCGCTGGGGTGCAGGACCCACTTTCTCATGGCTTCCGCACGTCCCTCCCCGCCCGCCTGGAGGGCAGTTGGGGAGCGGTCCCCAACGTGGCCTGGGACCAACCTCGCTGGTGACCCGTGTCGCGGGCGCGCGCCCCAGGAGAGTGTGGGGAGGGGAGAGGATTCGGGGACGTAGCTGTGAGGATTCGGTGTGCGTGGGTCTGGCGGGTGGCCCGGACGGGGTCGGGGTCGTGGTCACGGTGGGTCGTTGTGGTGGTGGTGGTGGTGGTGGTGCTGGGGGTGGTGGTGGTGGTGGGGGGGGGGGTGGTGGCGAAGTCCCCGAAGACAAAAGGAGCAGCGAGGGAGGGAGGAGCAAAAGCCTACAGCACCCGGTATTCCCAGGCGGTCTCCCATCCAAGTACTAACCAGGCCCGACCCTGCTTAGCTTCCGAGATCAGACGAGATCGGGCGCGTTCAGGGTGGTATGGCCGTAGACGCTAGCCGCCACCTCCGGGAGCCCCAAGAGCCTGCCGAGGGCCCCGGCGTGCGTCTCCACGCTGCTCTCCTGGCACGGCTGGGAGTCCGGGTGGGGGCTGGCAGCCCGGGGCCAGCGGCCAGAGGCCCCGCGCGCCTGCTCGGGCAGCCGGTCTCGCCCAGGTGGCCGCTGGGTGGCTTTCTTCCCGAGGTGTCCTGCTGCCAGGACGAGGGTCAAGTTTTCTCGGGGGAAAATTTCTCAGTGCTCTCGGGCGCTTGTTCTTCTGGGAATGTCCACTGCTGTGGCCAAGGCGGGGGACGCACAGCTCGGGCCAGGGCAAGCAGCCGCCCTCCTCCGTCGCCTCCTGGAGCCGTATCCTTGGGTGGGTGCGTGGCTCCCAGCGGAGGTCTCGGGGACCCTTCCGGTCCTCTTCGTCCGGAAAGTGCCACTGCCCCTCCAGCCCATCAGGAAAACGGCAGCCGCGCCCTTCGCCGACCCGCTCCGCCCTCCTCCACACTCAGGGCCTGGGGCTGCGGGGCTGAATGGTGAGGCTTTCCAGCCCAGGACTTCACCTCTGGCCCCTTTCACACCCGGGATCTTGGGAAGAAGAAACAAAACCAAACACAGCCAAAGCCATCTCCTCCGACCCGGGGCCCCTCCACATCCCTTCCGATCCCGGGTTCCTGCCGGCCTCCCGGGGCGTTTCTCCCAGGCAGGCCTTCGCGGCCACTACACGGGGCTGAGCACTCGAGTCCTCGGGCGTCACGGGGCCCGCGGCCACGCCAAGCACGCACGACTCCCGGGTCTCGTCTGCTCCTGGGTGCCCTGGGCCTCTTCCCTGTGCCGCTGCTGGGTCTTGTGCCCCTGCTTGGCCTCCTTCAGACCCGGCCCCGTGCTACGCGGCCACGTGCTACAGGATCGTGCCAGCAGAACTGGCCCTGGCTGAGCCCCGTACCCACCCTCCTGCCATCCCTGGCCCTGCTAGCAAATGGCAGAGATCCTCTGGCCTCCGAGCCCAGACAAAAATCCTGATGCAGTTGGCCGAGGGGCCGCAAACCAAGGCTTCGCTTGTTCCCGCTCAGGCCCCAGCCATACCCTCTTGTCCTTCGGCTGCTCGTGTGTGGGGTGGGGGAGAGGAGGGTGCGTCCCCGTGCGTGCGTGCGTGGTCTGGGTGTCTCTGCGTGGTGTGTGTGTGTGTGTGTGTGTGTGTGTTAGATGCCGTGCCTGGTGTAGGTGGGGAAGAGCAAGCCCTCACGCACAGAGCCCCATCACACACTGGGGCCGGGCCGAGGGGGTCAATCTGCTCGGCCTGATTGCGTTGGGCATACATTGCAGAAGGTGGGTTTTCCAAGGCGGAGCAGAGGGTCCCGGCACCTGAGGTTGTCCACGGGGAGAATGTCTGTTCCACGGGGGCAAGCGGTCCCTTCCGTCGTGCCCAAGCCCATGTGACCCCGAAGGCCAGGTGGCCCCGGTCCTTGAGCTGACTGAGGAGTGCTTTGAGACCCGGAGGGTGGCACAGGCGACTGGGCGCCAGCGGCGGCCCTCCCTCCCTTTGAGCGGGACGGGGAGCTGCCGCTGGCATCCGGAGCTCTGGCGGCCTGCGCCCTCTGTCCCTGTGACCGCAGGCTCTGCCGTGGGAGGCGGGATCCCACGTAGAGGTCGCGCGCTGGCTGCCCTGTCTTGGGTTGAGCGACGGAGCGCGACGTGGAGCAGCACCCGACTGAGGCTCCCTGCTTCTCTGTCCCCTGGCGTCTTGCCCTGGACCCAGTGCACCACCTTGTGGCGAGCCCAGGTGTGGCGCGTCCCGCTGTGGGGCCCGCTGGGGTGCAGGACCCACTTTCTCATGGCTTCCGCACGTCCCTCCCCGCCCGCCTGGAGGGCAGTTGGGGAGCGGTCCCCAACGTGGCCTGGGACCAACCTCGCTGGTGACCCGTGTCGCGGGCGCGCGCCCCAGGAGAGTGTGGGGAGGGGAGAGGATTCGGGGACGTAGCTGTGAGGATTCGGTGTGCGTGGGTCTGGCGGGTGGCCCGGACGGGGTCGGGGTCGTGGTCACGGTGGGTCGTTGTGGTGGTGGTGGTGGTGGTGGTGCTGGGGGTGGTGGTGGTGGTGGGGGGGGTGGTGGCGAAGTCCCCGAAGACAAAAGGAGCAGCGAGGGAGGGAGGAGCAAAAGCCTACAGCACCCGGTATTCCCAGGCGGTCTCCCATCCAAGTACTAACCAGGCCCGACCCTGCTTAGCTTCCGAGATCAGACGAGATCGGGCGCGTTCAGGGTGGTATGGCCGTAGACGCTAGCCGCCGCCTCCAGGAGCCCCAAGAGCCTGCCGAGGGCCCCGGCGTGCGTCTCCACGCTGCTCTCCTGGCACGGCTGGGAGTCCGGGTGGGGGCTGGCAGCCCGGGGCCAGCGGCCAGAGGCCCCGCGCGCCTGCTCGGGCAGCCGGTCTCGCCCAGGTGGCCGCTGGGTGGCTTTCTTCCCGAGGTGTCCTGCTGCCAGGACGAGGGTCAAGTTTTCTCGGGGGAAAATTTCTCAGTGCTCTCGGGCGCTTGTTCTTCTGGGAATGTCCACTGCTGTGGCCAAGGCGGGGGACGCACAGCTCGGGCCAGGGCAAGCAGCCGCCCTCCTCCGTCGCCTCCTGGAGCCGTATCCTTGGGTGGGTGCGTGGCTCCCAGCGGAGGTCTCGGGGACCCTTCCGGTCCTCTTCGTCCGGAAAGCGCCACTGCCCCTCCAGCCCATCAGGAAAACGGCAGCCGCGCCCTTCGCCGACCCGCTCCGCCCTCCTCCACACTCAGGGCCTGGGGCTGCGGGGCTGAATCGTGAGGCTTTCCAGCCCAGGACTTCACCTCTGGCCCCTTTCACACCCGGGATCTTGGGAAGAAGAAACAAAACCAAACACAGCCAAAGCCATCTCCTCCGACCCGGGGCCCCTCCACATCCCTTCCGATCCCGGGTTCCTGCCGGCCTCCCGGGGCGTTTCTCCCAGGCAGGCCTTCGCGGCCACTACACGGGGCTGAGCACTCGAGTCCTCGGGCGTCACGGGGCCCGCGGCCACGCCAAGCACGCACGACTCCCGGGTCTCGTCTGCTCCTGGGTGCCCTGGGCCTCTTCCCTGTGCCGCTGCTGGGTCTTGTGCCCCTGCTTGGCCTCCTTCAGACCCGGCCCCGTGCTACGCGGCCACGTGCTACAGGATCGTGCCAGCAGAACTGGCCCTGGCTGAGCCCCGTACCCACCCTCCTGCCATCCCTGGCCCTGCTAGCAAATGGCAGAGATCCTCTGGCCTCCGAGCCCAGACAAAAATCCTGATGCAGTTGGCCGAGGGGCCGCAAACCAAGGCTTCGCTTGTTCCCGCTCAGGCCCCAGCCATACCCTCTTGTCCTTCGGCTGCTCGTGTGTGGGGTGGGGGAGAGGAGGGTGCGTCCCCGTACGTGCGTGCGTGGTCTGGGTGTCTCTGCGTGGTGTGTGTGTGTGTGTGTGTGTGTGTGTTAGATGCCGTGCCTGGTGTAGGTGGGGAAGAGCAAGCCCTCACGCACAGAGCCCCATCACACACTGGGGCCGGGCCGAGGGGGTCAATCTGCTCGGCCTGATTGCGTTGGGCATACATTGCAGAAGGTGGGTTTTCCAAGGCGGAGCAGAGGGTCCCGGCACCTGAGGTTGTCCACGGGGAGAATGTCTGTTCCACGGGGGCAAGCGGTCCCTTCCGTCGTGCCCAAGCCCATGTGACCCCGAAGGCCAGGTGGCCCCGGTCCTTGAGCTGACTGAGGAGTGCTTTGAGACCCGGAGGGTGGCACAGGCGACTGGGCGCCAGCGGCGGCCCTCCCTCCCTTTGAGCGGGACGGGGAGCTGCCGCTGGCATCCGGAGCTCTGGCGGCCTGCGCCCTCTGTCCCTGTGACCGCAGGCTCTGCCGTGGGAGGCGGGATCCCACGTAGAGGTCGCGCGCTGGCTGCCCTGTCTTGGGTTGAGCGACGGAGCGCGACGTGGAGCAGCACCCGACTGAGGCTCCCTGCTTCTCTGTCCCCTGGCGTCTTGCCCTGGACCCAGTGCACCACCTTGTGGCGAGCCCAGGTGTGGCGCGTCCCGCTGTGGGGCCCGCTGGGGTGCAGGACCCACTTTCTCATGGCTTCCGCACGTCCCTCCCCGCCCGCCTGGAGGGCAGTTGGGGAGCGGTCCCCAACGTGGCCTGGGACCAACCTCGCTGGTGACCCGTGTCGCGGGCGCGCGCCCCAGGAGAGTGTGGGGAGGGGAGAGGATTCGGGGACGTAGCTGTGAGGATTCGGTGTGCGTGGGTCTGGCGGGTGGCCCGGACGGGGTCGGGGTCGTGGTCACGGTGGGTCGTTGTGGTGGTGGTGGTGGTGGTGGTGCTGGGGGTGGTGGTGGTGGTGGGGGGGGTGGTGGCGAAGTCCCCGAAGACAAAAGGAGCAGCGAGGGAGGGAGGAGCAAAAGCCTACAGCACCCGGTATTCCCAGGCGGTCTCCCATCCAAGTACTAACCAGGCCCGACCCTGCTTAGCTTCCGAGATCAGACGAGATCGGGCGCGTTCAGGGTGGTATGGCCGTAGACGCTAGCCGCCGCCTCCGGGAGCCCCAAGAGCCTGCCGAGGTACCCGGCGTGCGTCTCCACGCTGCTCTCCTGGCACGGCTGGGAGTCCGGGTGGGGGCTGGCAGCCCGGGGCCAGCGGCCAGAGGCCCCGCGCGCCTGCTCGGGCAGCCGGTCTCGCCCAGGTGGCCGCTGGGTGGCTTTCTTCCCGAGGTGTCCTGCTGCCAGGACGAGGGTCAAGTTTTCTCGGGGGAAAATTTCTCAGTGCTCTCGGGCGCTTGTTCTTCTGGGAATGTCCACTGCTGTGGCCAAGGCGGGGGACGCACAGCTCGGGCCAGGGCAAGCAGCCGCCCTCCTCCGTCGCCTCCTGGAGCCGTATCCTTGGGTGGGTGCGTGGCTCCCAGCGGAGGTCTCGGGGACCCTTCCGGTCCTCTTCGTCCGGAAAGCGCCACTGCCCCTCCAGCCCATCAGGAAAACGGCAGCCGCGCCCTTCGCCGACCCGCTCCGCCCTCCTCCACACTCAGGGCCTGGGGCTGCGGGGCTGAATCGTGAGGCTTTCCAGCCCAGGACTTCACCTCTGGCCCCTTTCACACCCGGGATCTTGGGAAGAAGAAACAAAACCAAACACAGCCAAAGCCATCTCCTCCGACCCGGGGCCCCTCCACATCCCTTCCGATCCCGGGTTCCTGCCGGCCTCCCGGGGCGTTTCTCCCAGGCAGGCCTTCGCGGCCACTACACGGGGCTGAGCACTCGAGTCCTCGGGCGTCACGGGGCCCGCGGCCACGCCAAGCACGCACGACTCCCGGGTCTCGTCTGCTCCTGGGTGCCCTGGGCCTCTTCCCTGTGCCGCTGCTGGGTCTTGTGCCCCTGCTTGGCCTCCTTCAGACCCGGCCCCGTGCTACGCGGCCACGTGCTACAGGATCGTGCCAGCAGAACTGGCCCTGGCTGAGCCCCGTACCCACCCTCCTGCCATCCCTGGCCCTGCTAGCAAATGGCAGAGATCCTCTGGCCTCCGAGCCCAGACAAAAATCCTGATGCAGTTGGCCGAGGGGCCGCAAACCAAGGCTTCGCTTGTTCCCGCTCAGGCCCCAGCCATACCCTCTTGTCCTTCGGCTGCTCGTGTGTGGGGTGGGGGAGAGGAGGGTGCGTCCCCGTGCGTGCGTGCGTGGTCTGGGTGTCTCTGCGTGGTGTGTGTGTGTGTGTGTGTGTGTGTTAGATGCCGTGCCTGGTGTAGGTGGGGAAGAGCAAGCCCTCACGCACAGAGCCCCATCACACACTGGGGCCGGGCCGAGGGGGTCAATCTGCTCGGCCTGATTGCGTTGGGCATACATTGCAGAAGGTGGGTTTTCCAAGGCGGAGCAGAGGGTCCCGGCACCTGAGGTTGTCCACGGGGAGAATGTCTGTTCCACGGGGGCAAGCGGTCCCTTCCGTCGTGCCCAAGCCCATGTGACCCCGAAGGCCAGGTGGCCCCGGTCCTTGAGCTGACTGAGGAGTGCTTTGAGACCCGGAGGGTGGCACAGGCGACTGGGCGCCAGCGGCGGCCCTCCCTCCCTTTGAGCGGGACGGGGAGCTGCCGCTGGCATCCGGAGCTCTGGCGGCCTGCGCCCTCTGTCCCTGTGACCGCAGGCTCTGCCGTGGGAGGCGGGATCCCACGTAGAGGTCGCGCGCTGGCTGCCCTGTCTTGGGTTGAGCGACGGAGGGCGACGTGGAGCAGCACCCGACTGAGGCTCCCTGCTTCTCTGTCCCCTGGCGTCTTGCCCTGGACCCAGTGCACCACCTTGTGGCGAGCCCAGGTGTGGCGCGTCCCGCTGTGGGGCCCGCTGGGGTGCAGGACCCACTTTCTCATGGCTTCCGCACGTCCCTCCCCGCCCGCCTGGAGGGCAGTTGGGGAGCGGTCCCCAACGTGGCCTGGGACCAACCTCGCTGGTGACCCGTGTCGCGGGCGCGCGCCCCAGGAGAGTGTGGGGAGGGGAGAGGATTCGGGGACGTAGCTGTGAGGATTCGGTGTGCGTGGGTCTGGCGGGTGGCCCGGACGGGGTCGGGGTCGTGGTCACGGTGGGTCGTTGTGGTGGTGGTGGTGGTGGTGGTGCTGGGGGTGGTGGTGGTGGTGGGGGGGGTGGTGGCGAAGACCCGAAGACAAAAGGAGCAGCGAGGGAGGGAGGAGCAAAAGCCTACAGCACCCGGTATTCCCAGGCGGTCTCCCATCCAAGTACTAACCAGGCCCGACCCTGCTTAGCTTCCGAGATCAGACGAGATCGGGCGCGTTCAGGGTGGTATGGCCGTAGACGCTAGCCGCCGCCTCCGGGAGCCCCAAGAGCCTGCCGAGGGCCCTGGCGTGCGTCTCCACGCTGCTCTCCTGGCACGGCTGGGAGTCCGGGTGGGGGCTGGCAGCCCGGGGCCAGCGGCCAGAGGCCCCGCGCGCCTGCTCGGGCAGCCGGTCTCGCCCAGGTGGCCGCTGGGTGGCTTTCTTCCCGAGGTGTCCTGCTGCCAGGACGAGGGTCAAGTTTTCTCGGGGGAAAATTTCTCAGTGCTCTCGGGCGCTTGTTCTTCTGGGAATGTCCACTGCTGTGGCCAAGGCGGGGGAAGCACAGCTCGGGCCAGGGCAAGCAGCCGCCCTCCTCCGTCGCCTCCTGGAGCCGTATCCTTGGGTGGGTGCGTGGCTCCCAGCGGAGGTCTCGGGGACCCTTCCGGTCCTCTTCGTCCGGAAAGCGCCACTGCCCCTCCAGCCCATCAGGAAAACGGCAGCCGCGCCCTTCGCCGACCCGCTCCGCCCTCCTCCACACTCAGGGCCTGGGGCTGCGGGGCTGAATCGTGAGGCTTTCCAGCCCAGGACTTCACCTCTGGCCCCTTTCACACCCGGGATCTTGGGAAGAAGAAACAAAACCAAACACAGCCAAAGCCATCTCCTCCGACCCGGGGCCCCTCCACATCCCTTCCGATCCCGGGTTCCTGCCGGCCTCCCGGGCGTTTCTCCCAGGCAGGCCTTCGCGGCCACTACACGGGGCTGAGCACTCGAGTCCTCGGGCGTCACGGGGCCCGCGGCCACGCCAAGCACGCACGACTCCCGGGTCTCGTCTGCTCCTGGGTGCCCTGGGCCTCTTCCCTGTGCCGCTGCTGGGTCTTGTGCCCCTGCTTGGCCTCCTTCAGACCCGGCCCCGTGCTACGCGGCCACGTGCTACAGGATCGTGCCAGCAGAACTGGCCCTGGCTGAGCCCCGTACCCACCCTCCTGCCATCCCTGGCCCTGCTAGCAAATGGCAGAGATCCTCTGGCCTCCGAGCCCAGACAAAAATCCTGATGCAGTTGGCCGAGGGGCCGCAAACCAAGGCTTCGCTTGTTCCCGCTCAGGCCCCAGCCATACCCTCTTGTCCTTCGGCTGCTCGTGTGTGGGGTGGGGGAGAGGAGGGTGCGTCCCCGTGCGTGCGTGCGTGGTCTGGGTGTCTCTGCGTGGTGTGTGTGTGTGTGTGTGTGTGTTAGATGCCGTGCCTGGTGTAGGTGGGGAAGAGCAAGCCCTCACGCACAGAGCCCCATCACACACTGGGGCCGGGCCGAGGGGGTCAATCTGCTCGGCCTGATTGCGTTGGGCATACATTGCAGAAGGTGGGTTTTCCAAGGCGGAGCAGAGGGTCCCGGCACCTGAGGTTGTCCACGGGGAGAATGTCTGTTCCACGGGGGCAAGCGGTCCCTTCCGTCGTGCCCAAGCCCATGTGACCCCGAAGGCCAGGTGGCCCCGGTCCTTGAGCTGACTGAGGAGTGCTTTGAGACCCGGAGGGTGGCACAGGCGACTGGGCGCCAGCGGCGGCCCTCCCTCCCTTTGAGCGGGACGGGGAGCTGCCGCTGGCATCCGGAGCTCTGGCGGCCTGCGCCCTCTGTCCCTGTGACCGCAGGCTCTGCCGTGGGAGGCGGGATCCCACGTAGAGGTCGCGCGCTGGCTGCCCTGTCTTGGGTTGAGCGACGGAGCGCGACGTGGAGCAGCACCCGACTGAGGCTCCCTGCTTCTCTGTCCCCTGGCGTCTTGCCCTGGACCCAGTGCACCACCTTGTGGCGAGCCCAGGTGTGGCGCATCCCGCTGTGGGGCCCGCTGGGGTGCAGGACCCACTTTCTCATGGCTTCCGCACGTCCCTCCCCGCCCGCCTGGAGGGCAGTTGGGGAGCGGTCCCCAACGTGGCCTGGGACCAACCTCGCTGGTGACCCGTGTCGCGGGCGCGCGCCCCAGGAGAGTGTGGGGAGGGGAGAGGATTCGGGGACGTAGCTGTGAGGATTCGGTGTGCGTGGGTCTGGCGGGTGGCCCGGACGGGGTCGGGGTCGTGGTCACGGTGGGTCGTTGTGGTGGTGGTGGTGGTGGTGGTGCTGGGGGTGGTGGTGGTGGTGGGGGGGGTGGTGGCGAAGTCCCCGAAGACAAAAGGAGCAGCGAGGGAGGGAGGAGCAAAAGCCTACAGCACCCGGTATTCCCAGGCGGTCTCCCATCCAAGTACTAACCAGGCCCGACCCTGCTTAGCTTCCGAGATCAGACGAGATCGGGCGCGTTCAGGGTGGTATGGCCGTAGACGCTAGCCGCCGCCTCCGGGAGCCCCAAGAGCCTGCCGAGGGCCCCGGCGTGCGTCTCCACGCTGCTCTCCTGGCACGGCTGGGAGTCCGGGTGGGGGCTGGCAGCCCGGGGCCAGCGGCCAGAGGCCCCGCGCGCCTGCTCGGGCAGCCGGTCTCGCCCAGGTGGCCGCTGGGTGGCTTTCTTCCCGAGGTGTCCTGCTGCCAGGACGAGGGTCAAGTTTTCTCGGGGGAAAATTTCTCAGTGCTCTCGGGCGCTTGTTCTTCTGGGAATGTCCACTGCTGTGGCCAAGGCGGGGGACGCACAGCTCGGGCCAGGGCAAGCAGCCGCCCTCCTCCGTCGCCTCCTGGAGCCGTATCCTTGGGTGGGTGCGTGGCTCCCAGCGGAGGTCTCGGGGACCCTTCCGGTCCTCTTCGTCCGGAAAGCGCCACTGCCCCTCCAGCCCATCAGGAAAACGGCAGCCGCGCCCTTCGCCGACCCGCTCCGCCCTCCTCCACACTCAGGGCCTGGGGCTGCGGGGCTGAATCGTGAGGCTTTCCAGCCCAGGACTTCACCTCTGGCCCCTTTCACACCCGGGATCTTGGGAAGAAGAAACAAAACCAAACACAGCCAAAGCCATCTCCTCCGACCCGGGGCCCCTCCACATCCCTTCCGATCCCGGGTTCCTGCCGGCCTCCCGGGGCGTTTCTCCCAGGCAGGCCTTCGCGGCCACTACACGGGGCTGAGCACTCGAGTCCTCGGGCGTCACGGGGCCCGCGGCCACGCCAAGCACGCACGACTCCCGGGTCTCGTCTGCTCCTGGGTGCCCTGGGCCTCTTCCCTGTGCCGCTGCTGGGTCTTGTGCCCCTGCTTGGCCTCCTTCAGACCCGGCCCCGTGCTACGCGGCCACGTGCTACAGGATCGTGCCAGCAGAACTGGCCCTGGCTGAGCCCCGTACCCACCCTCCTGCCATCCCTGGCCCTGCTAGCAAATGGCAGAGATCCTCTGGCCTCCGAGCCCAGACAAAAATCCTGATGCAGTTGGCCGAGGGGCCGCAAACCAAGGCTTCGCTTGTTCCCGCTCAGGCCCCAGCCATACCCTCTTGTCCTTCGGCTGCTCGTGTGTGGGGTGGGGGAGAGGAGGGTGCGTCCCCGTGCGTGCGTGCGTGGTCTGGGTGTCTCTGCGTGGTGTGTGTGTGTCTGTGTGTGTGTGTTAGATGCCGTGCCTGGTGTAGGTGGGGAAGAGCAAGCCCTCACGCACAGAGCCCCATCACACACTGGGGCCGGGCCGAGGGGGTCAATCTGCTCGGCCTGATTGCGTTGGGCATACATTGCAGAAGGTGGGTTTTCCAAGGCGGAGCAGAGGGTCCCGGCACCTGAGGTTGTCCACGGGGAGAATGTCTGTTCCACGGGGGCAAGCGGTCCCTTCCGTCGTGCCCAAGCCCATGTGACCCCGAAGGCCAGGTGGCCCCGGTCCTTGAGCTGACTGAGGAGTGCTTTGAGACCCGGAGGGTGGCACAGGCGACTGGGCGCCAGCGGCGGCCCTCCCTCCCTTTGAGCGGGACGGGGAGCTGCCGCTGGCATCCGGAGCTCTGGCGGCCTGCGCCCTCTGTCCCTGTGACCGCAGGCTCTGCCGTGGGAGGCGGGATCCCACGTAGAGGTCGCGCGCTGGCTGCCCTGTCTTGGGTTGAGCGACGGAGCGCAACGTGGAGCAGCACCCGACTGAGGCTCCCTGCTTCTCTGTCCCCTGGCGTCTTGCCCTGGACCCAGTGCACCACCTTGTGGCGAGCCCAGGTGTGGCGCGTCCCGCTGTGGGGCCCGCTGGGGTGCAGGACCCACTTTCTCATGGCTTCCGCACGTCCCTCCCCGCCCGCCTGGAGGGCAGTTGGGGAGCGGTCCCCAACGTGGCCTGGGACCAACCTCGCTGGTGACCCGTGTCGCGGGCGCGCGCCCCAGGAGAGTGTGGGGAGGGGAGAGGATTCGGGGACGTAGCTGTGAGGATTCGGTGTGCGTGGGTCTGGCGGGTGGCCCGGACGGGGTCGGGGTCGTGGTCACGGTGGGTCGTTGTGGTGGTGGTGGTGGTGGTGGTGCTGGGGGTGGTGGTGGTGGTGGGGGGGTGGTGGCGAAGTCCCCGAAGACAAAAGGAGCAGCGAGGGAGGGAGGAGCAAAAGCCTACAGCACCCGGTATTCCCAGGCGGTCTCCCATCCAAGTACTAACCAGGCCCGACCCTGCTTAGCTTCCGAGATCAGACGAGATCGGGCGCGTTCAGGGTGGTATGGCCGTAGACGCTAGCCGCCGCCTCCGGGAGCCCCAAGAGCCTGCCGAGGGCCCCGGCGTGCGTCTCCACGCTGCTCTCCTGGCACGGCTGGGAGTCCGGGTGGGGGCTGGCAGCCCGGGGCCAGCGGCCAGAGGCCCCGCGCGCCTGCTCGGGCAGCCGGTCTCGCCCAGGTGGCCGCTGGGTGGCTTTCTTCCCGAGGTGTCCTGCTGCCAGGACGAGGGTCAAGTTTTCTCGGGGGAAAATTTCTCAGTGCTCTCGGGCGCTTGTTCTGGGAATGTCCACTGCTGTGGCCAAGGCGGGGGACGCACAGCTCGGGCCAGGGCAAGCAGCCGCCCTCCTCCGTCGCCTCCTGGAGCCGTATCCTTGGGTGGGTGCGTGGCTCCCAGCGGAGGTCTCGGGGACCCTTCCGGTCCTCTTCGTCCGGAAAGCGCCACTGCCCCTCCAGCCCATCAGGAAAACGGCAGCCGCGCCCTTCGCCGACCCGCTCCGCCCTCCTCCACACTCAGGGCCTGGGGCTGCGGGGCTGAATCGTGAGGCTTTCCAGCCCAGGACTTCACCTCTGGCCCCTTTCACACCCGGGATCTTGGGAAGAAGAAACAAAACCAAACACAGCCAAAGCCATCTCCTCCGACCCGGGGCCCCTCCACATCCCTTCCGATCCCGGGTTCCTGCCGGCCTCCCGGGGCGTTTCTCCCAGGCAGGCCTTCGCGGCCACTACACGGGGCTGAGCACTCGAGTCCTCGGGCGTCACGGGGCCCGCGGCCACGCCAAGCACGCACGACTCCCGGGTCTCGTCTGCTCCTGGGTGCCCTGGGCCTCTTCCCTGTGCCGCTGCTGGGTCTTGTGCCCCTGCTTGGCCTCCTTCAGACCCGGCCCCGTGCTA
This sequence comes from Castor canadensis, assembly GCF_047511655.1. Lineage (NCBI taxonomy): Eukaryota > Metazoa > Chordata > Mammalia > Rodentia > Castoridae > Castor > Castor canadensis. The sequence continues at coordinate 86,048,090 of NC_133395.1, forward strand.
CGCGGCCACGTGCTACAGGATCGTGCCAGCAGAACTGGCCCTGGCTGAGCCCCGTACCCACCCTCCTGCCATCCCTGGCCCTGCTAGCAAATGGCAGAGATCCTCTGGCCTCCGAGCCCAGACAAAAATCCTGATGCAGTTGGCCGAGGGGCCGCAAACCAAGGCTTCGCTTGTTCCCGCTCAGGCCCCAGCCATACCCTCTTGTCCTTCGGCTGCTCGTGTGTGGGGTGGGGGAGAGGAGGGTGCGTCCCCGTGCGTGCGTGCGTGGTCTGGGTGTCTCTGCGTGGTGTGTGTGTGTGTGTGTGTGTGTGTTAGATGCCGTGCCTGGTGTAGGTGGGGAAGAGCAAGCCCTCACGCACAGAGCCCCATCACACACTGGGGCCGGGCCGAGGGGGTCAATCTGCTCGGCCTGATTGCGTTGGGCATACATTGCAGAAGGTGGGTTTTCCAAGGCGGAGCAGAGGGTCCCGGCACCTGAGGTTGTCCACGGGGAGAATGTCTGTTCCACGGGGGCAAGCGGTCCCTTCCGTCGTGCCCAAGCCCATGTGACCCCGAAGGCCAGGTGGCCCCGGTCCTTGAGCTGACTGAGGAGTGCTTTGAGACCCGGAGGGTGGCACAGGCGACTGGGCGCCAGCGGCGGCCCTCCCTCCCTTTGAGCGGGACGGGGAGCTGCCGCTGGCATCCGGAGCTCTGGCGGCCTGCGCCCTCTGTCCCTGTGACCGCAGGCTCTGCCGTGGGAGGCGGGATCCCACGTAGAGGTCGCGCGCTGGCTGCCCTGTCTTGGGTTGAGCGACGGAGCGCGACGTGGAGCAGCACCCGACTGAGGCTCCCTGCTTCTCTGTCCCCTGGCGTCTTGCCCTGGACCCAGTGCACCACCTTGTGGCGAGCCCAGGTGTGGCGCGTCCCGCTGTGGGGCCCGCTGGGGTGCAGGACCCACTTTCTCATGGCTTCCGCACGTCCCTCCCCGCCCGCCTGGAGGGCAGTTGGGGAGCGGTCCCCAACGTGGCCTGGGACCAACCTCGCTGGTGACCCGTGTCGCGGGCGCGCGCCCCAGGAGAGTGTGGGGAGGGGAGAGGATTCGGGGACGTAGCTGTGAGGATTCGGTGTGCGTGGGTCTGGCGGGTGGCCCGGACGGGGTCGGGGTCGTGGTCACGGTGGGTCGTTGTGGTGGTGGTGGTGGTGGTGGTGCTGGGGGTGGTGGTGGTGGTGGGGGGGTGGTGGCGAAGTCCCCGAAGACAAAAGGAGCAGCGAGGGAGGGAGGAGCAAAAGCCTACAGCACCCGGTATTCCCAGGCGGTCTCCCATCCAAGTACTAACCAGGCCCGACCCTGCTTAGCTTCCGAGATCAGACGAGATCGGGCGCGTTCAGGGTGGTATGGCCGTAGACGCTAGCCGCCGCCTCCGGGAGCCCCAAGAGCCTGCCGAGGGCCCCGGCGTGCGTCTCCACGCTGCTCTCCTGGCACGGCTGGGAGTCCGGGTGGGGGCTGGCAGCCCGGGGCCAGCGGCCAGAGGCCCCGCGCGCCTGCTCGGGCAGCCGGTCTCGCCCAGGTGGCCGCTGGGTGGCTTTCTTCCCGAGGTGTCCTGCTGCCAGGACGAGGGTCAAGTTTTCTCGGGGGAAAATTTCTCAGTGCTCTCGGGCGCTTGTTCTTCTGGGAATGTCCACTGCTGTGGCCAAGGCGGGGGACGCACAGCTCGGGCCAGGGCAAGCAGCCGCCCTCCTCCGTCGCCTCCTGGAGCCGTATCCTTGGGTGGGTGCGTGGCTCCCAGCGGAGGTCTCGGGGACCCTTCCGGTCCTCTTCGTCCGGAAAGCGCCACTGCCCCTCCAGCCCATCAGGAAAACGGCAGCCGCGCCCTTCGCCGACCCGCTCCGCCCTCCTCCACACTCAGGGCCTGGGGCTGCGGGGCTGAATCGTGAGGCTTTCCAGCCCAGGACTTCACCTCTGGCCCCTTTCACACCCGGGATCTTGGGAAGAAGAAACAAAACCAAACACAGCCAAAGCCATCTCCTCCGACCCGGGGCCCCTCCACATCCCTTCCGATCCCGGGTTCCTGCCGGCCTCCCGGGGCGTTTCTCCCAGGCAGGCCTTCGCGGCCACTACACGGGGCTGAGCACTCGAGTCCTCGGGCGTCACGGGGCCCGCGGCCACGCCAAGCACGCACGACTCCCGGGTCTCGTCTGCTCCTGGGTGCCCTGGGCCTCTTCCCTGTGCCGCTGCTGGGTCTTGTGCCCCTGCTTGGCCTCCTTCAGACCCGGCCCCGTGCTACGCGGCCACGTGCTACAGGATCGTGCCAGCAGAACTGGCCCTGGCTGAGCCCCGTACCCACCCTCCTGCCATCCCTGGCCCTGCTAGCAAATGGCAGAGATCCTCTGGCCTCCGAGCCCAGACAAAAATCCTGATGCAGTTGGCCGAGGGGCCGCAAACCAAGGCTTCGCTTGTTCCCGCTCAGGCCCCAGCCATACCCTCTTGTCCTTCGGCTGCTCGTGTGTGGGGTGGGGGAGAGGAGGGTGCGTCCCCGTGCGTGCGTGCGTGGTCTGGGTGTCTCTGCGTGGTGTGTGTGTGTGTGTGTGTGTGTGTTAGATGCCGTGCCTGGTGTAGGTGGGGAAGAGCAAGCCCTCACGCACAGAGCCCCATCACACACTGGGGCCGGGCCGAGGGGGTCAATCTGCTCGGCCTGATTGCGTTGGGCATACATTGCAGAAGGTGGGTTTTCCAAGGCGGAGCAGAGGGTCCCGGCACCTGAGGTTGTCCACGGGGAGAATGTCTGTTCCACGGGGGCAAGCGGTCCCTTCCGTCGTGCCCAAGCCCATGTGACCCCGAAGGCCAGGTGGCCCCGGTCCTTGAGCTGACTGAGGAGTGCTTTGAGACCCGGAGGGTGGCACAGGCGACTGGGCGCCAGCGGCGGCCCTCCCTCCCTTTGAGCGGGACGGGGAGCTGCCGCTGGCATCCGGAGCTCTGGCGGCCTGCGCCCTCTGTCCCTGTGACCGCAGGCTCTGCCGTGGGAGGCGGGATCCCACGTAGAGGTCGCGCGCTGGCTGCCCTGTCTTGGGTTGAGCGACGGAGCGCGACGTGGAGCAGCACCCGACTGAGGCTCCCTGCTTCTCTGTCCCCTGGCGTCTTGCCCTGGACCCAGTGCACCACCTTGTGGCGAGCCCAGGTGTGGCGCGTCCCGCTGTGGGGCCCGCTGGGGTGCAGGACCCACTTTCTCATGGCTTCCGCACGTCCCTCCCCGCCCGCCTGGAGGGCAGTTGGGGAGCGGTCCCCAACGTGGCCTGGGACCAACCTCGCTGGTGACCCGTGTCGCGGGCGCGCGCCCCAGGAGAGTGTGGGGAGGGGAGAGGATTCGGGGACGTAGCTGTGAGGATTCGGTGTGCGTGGGTCTGGCGGGTGGCCCGGACGGGGTCGGGGTCGTGGTCACGGTGGGTCGTTGTGGTGGTGGTGGTGGTGGTGGTGCTGGGGGTGGTGGTGGTGGTGGGGGGGGTGGTGGCGAAGTCCCCGAAGACAAAAGGAGCAGCGAGGGAGGGAGGAGCAAAAGCCTACAGCACCCGGTATTCCCAGGCGGTCTCCCATCCAAGTACTAACCAGGCCCGACCCTGCTTAGCTTCCGAGATCAGACGAGTTCAGGCTCGTTCAGGGTGGTATGGCCGTAGACGCTAGCCGCCGCCTCCGGGAGCCCCAAGAGCCTGCCGAGGGCCCCGGCGTGCGTCTCCACGCTGCTCTCCTGGCACGGCTGGGAGTCCGGGTGGGGGCTGGCAGCCCGGGGCCAGCGGCCAGAGGCCCCGCGCGCCTGCTCGGGCAGCCGGTCTCGCCCAGGTGGCCGCTGGGTGGCTTTCTTCCCGAGGTGTCCTGCTGCCAGGACGAGGGTCAAGTTTTCTCGGGGGAAAATTTCTCAGTGCTCTCGGGCGCTTGTTCTTCTGGGAATGTCCACTGCTGTGGCCAAGGCGGGGGACGCACAGCTCGGGCCAGGGCAAGCAGCCGCCCTCCTCCGTCGCCTCCTGGAGCCGTATCCTTGGGTGGGTGCGTGGCTCCCAGCGGAGGTCTCGGGGACCCTTCCGGTCCTCTTCGTCCGGAAAGCGCCACTGCCCCTCCAGCCCATCAGGAAAACGGCAGCCGCGCCCTTCGCCGACCCGCTCCGCCCTCCTCCACACTCAGGGCCTGGGGCTGCGGGGCTGAATCGTGAGGCTTTCCAGCCCAGGACTTCACCTCTGGCCCCTTTCACACCCGGGATCTTGGGAAGAAGAAACAAAACCAAACACAGCCAAAGCCATCTCCTCCGACCCGGGGCCCCTCCACATCCCTTCCGATCCCGGGTTCCTGCCGGCCTCCCGGGGCGTTTCTCCCAGGCAGGCCTTCGCGGCCACTACACGGGGCTGAGCACTCGAGTCCTCGGGCGTCACGGGGCCCGCGGCCACGCCAAGCACGCACGACTCCCGGGTCTCGTCTGCTCCTGGGTGCCCTGGGCCTCTTCCCTGTGCCGCTGCTGGGTCTTGTGCCCCTGCTTGGCCTCCTTCAGACCCGGCCCCGTGCTACGCGGCCACGTGCTACAGGATCGTGCCAGCAGAACTGGCCCTGGCTGAGCCCCGTACCCACCCTCCTGCCATCCCTGGCCCTGCTAGCAAATGGCAGAGATCCTCTGGCCTCCGAGCCCAGACAAAAATCCTGATGCAGTTGGCCGAGGGGCCGCAAACCAAGGCTTCGCTTGTTCCCGCTCAGGCCCCAGCCATACCCTCTTGTCCTTCGGCTGCTCGTGTGTGGGGTGGGGGAGAGGAGGGTGCGTCCCCGTGCGTGCGTGCGTGGTCTGGGTGTCTCTGCGTGGTGTGTGTGTGTGTGTGTGTGTGTGTTAGATGCCGTGCCTGGTGTAGGTGGGGAAGAGCAAGCCCTCACGCACAGAGCCCCATCACACACTGGGGCCGGGCCGAGGGGGTCAATCTGCTCGGCCTGATTGCGTTGGGCATACATTGCAGAAGGTGGGTTTTCCAAGGCGGAGCAGAGGGTCCCGGCACCTGAGGTTGTCCACGGGGAGAATGTCTGTTCCACGGGGGCAAGCGGTCCCTTCCGTCGTGCCCAAGCCCATGTGACCCCGAAGGCCAGGTGGCCCCGGTCCTTGAGCTGACTGAGGAGTGCTTTGAGACCCGGAGGGTGGCACAGGCGACTGGGCGCCAGCGGCGGCCCTCCCTCCCTTTGAGCGGGACGGGGAGCTGCCGCTGGCATCCGGAGCTCTGGCGGCCTGCGCCCTCTGTCCCTGTGACCGCAGGCTCTGCCGTGGGAGGCGGGATCCCACGTAGAGGTCGCGCGCTGGCTGCCCTGTCTTGGGTTGAGCGACGGAGCGCGACGTGGAGCAGCACCCGACTGAGGCTCCCTGCTTCTCTGTCCCCTGGCGTCTTGCCCTGGACCCAGTGCACCACCTTGTGGCGAGCCCAGGTGTGGCGCGTCCCGCTGTGGGGCCCGCTGGGGTGCAGGACCCACTTTCTCATGGCTTCCGCACGTCCCTCCCCGCCCGCCTGGAGGGCAGTTGGGGAGCGGTCCCCAACGTGGCCTGGGACCAACCTCGCTGGTGACCCGTGTCGCGGGCGCGCGCCCCAGGAGAGTGTGGGGAGGGGAGAGGATTCGGGGACGTAGCTGTGAGGATTCGGTGTGCGTGGGTCTGGCGGGTGGCCCGGACGGGGTCGGGGTCGTGGTCACGGTGGGTCGTTGTGGTGGTGGTGGTGGTGGTGCTGGGGGTGGTGGTGGTGGTGGGGGGGTGGTGGCGAAGTCCCCGAAGACAAAAGGAGCAGCGAGGGAGGGAGGAGCAAAGGCCTACAGCACCTGGTATTCCCAGGCGGTCTCCCATCCAAGTACTAACCAGGCCCGACCCTGCTTAGCTTCCGAGATCAGACGAGATCGGGCGCGTTCAGGGTGGTATGGCCGTAGACGCTAGCCGCCGCTTCCGGGAGCCCCAAGAGCCTGCCGAGGGCCCCGGCGTGCGTCTCCACGCTGCTCTCCTGGCACGGCTGGGAGTCCGGGTGGGGGCTGGCAGCCCGGGGCCAGCGGCCAGAGGCCCCGCGCGCCTGCTCGGGCAGCCGGTCTCGCCCAGGTGGCCGCTGGGTGGCTTTCTTCCCGAGGTGTCCTGCTGCCAGGACGAGGGTCAAGTTTTCTCGGGGGAAAATTTCTCAGTGCTCTCGGGCGCTTGTTCTTCTGGGAATGTCCACTGCTGTGGCCAAGGCGGGGGACGCACAGCTCGGGCCAGGGCAAGCAGCCGCCCTCCTCCGTCGCCTCCTGGAGCCGTATCCTTGGGTGGGTGCGTGGCTCCCAGCGGAGGTCTCGGGGACCCTTCCGGTCCTCTTCGTCCGGAAAGCGCCACTGCCCCTCCAGCCCATCAGGAAAACGGCAGCCGCGCCCTTCGCCGACCCGCTCCGCCCTCCTCCACACTCAGGGCCTGGGGCTGCGGGGCTGAATCGTGAGGCTTTCCAGCCCAGGACTTCACCTCTGGCCCCTTTCACACCCGGGATCTTGGGAAGAAGAAACAAAACCAAACACAGCCAAAGCCATCTCCTCCGACCCGGGGCCCCTCCACATCCCTTCCGATCCCGGGTTCCTGCCGGCCTCCCGGGGCGTTTCTCCCAGGCAGGCCTTCGCGGCCACTACACGGGGCTGAGCACTCGAGTCCTCGGGCGTCACGGGGCCCGCGGCCACGCCAAGCACGCACGACTCCCGGGTCTCGTCTGCTCCTGGGTGCCCTGGGCCTCTTCCCTGTGCCGCTGCTGGGTCTTGTGCCCCTGCTTGGCCTCCTTCAGACCCGGCCCCGTGCTACGCGGCCACGTGCTACAGGATCGTGCCAGCAGAACTGGCCCTGGCTGAGCCCCGTACCCACCCTCCTGCCATCCCTGGCCCTGCTAGCAAATGGCAGAGATCCTCTGGCCTCCGAGCCCAGACAAAAATCCTGATGCAGTTGGCCGAGGGGCCGCAAACCAAGGCTTCGCTTGTTCCCGCTCAGGCCCCAGCCATACCCTCTTGTCCTTCGGCTGCTCGTGTGTGGGGTGGGGGAGAGGAGGGTGCGTCCCCGTGCGTGCGTGCGTGGTCTGGGTGTCTCTGCGTGGTGTGTGTGTGTGTGTGTGTGTGTGTTAGATGCCGTGCCTGGTGTAGGTGGGGAAGAGCAAGCCCTCACGCACAGAGCCCCATCACACACTGGGGCCGGGCCGAGGGGGTCAATCTGCTCGGCCTGATTGCGTTGGGCATACATTGCAGAAGGTGGGTTTTCCAAGGCGGAGCAGAGGGTCCCGGCACCTGAGGTTGTCCACGGGGAGAATGTCTGTTCCACGGGGGCAAGCGGTCCCTTCCGTCGTGCCCAAGCCCATGTGACCCCGAAGGCCAGGTGGCCCCGGTCCTTGAGCTGACTGAGGAGTGCTTTGAGACCCGGAGGGTGGCACAGGCGACTGGGCGCCAGCGGCGGCCCTCCCTCCCTTTGAGCGGGACGGGGAGCTGCCGCTGGCATCCGGAGCTCTGGCGGCCTGCGCCCTCTGTCCCTGTGACCGCAGGCTCTGCCGTGGGAGGCGGGATCCCACGTAGAGGTCGCGCGCTGGCTGCCCTGTCTTGGGTTGAGCGACGGAGCGCGACGTGGAGCAGCACCCGACTGAGGCTCCCTGCTTCTCTGTCCCCTGGCGTCTTGCCCTGGACCCAGTGCACCACCTTGTGGCGAGCCCAGGTGTGGCGCGTCCCGCTGTGGGGCCCGCTGGGGTGCAGGACCCACTTTCTCATGGCTTCCGCACGTCCCTCCCCGCCCGCCTGGAGGGCAGTTGGGGAGCGGTCCCCAACGTGGCCTGGGACCAACCTCGCTGGTGACCCGTGTCGCGGGCGCGCGCCCCAGGAGAGTGTGGGGAGGGGAGAGGATTCGGGGACGTAGCTGTGAGGATTCGGTGTGCGTGGGTCTGGCGGGTGGCCCGGACGGGGTCGGGGTCGTGGTCACGGTGGGTCGTTGTGGTGGTGGTGGTGGTGGTGGTGCTGGGGGTGGTGGTGGTGGTGGGGGGGGTGGTGGCGAAGTCCCCGAAGACAAAAGGAGCAGCGAGGGAGGGAGGAGCAAAAGCCTACAGCACCCGGTATTCCCAGGCGGTCTCCCATCCAAGTACTAACCAGGCCCGACCCTGCTTAGCTTCCGAGATCAGACGAGATCGGGCGCGTTCAGGGTGGTATGGCCGTAGACGCTAGCCGCCGCCTCCGGGAGCCCCAAGAGCCTGCCGAGGGCCCCGGCGTGCGTCTCCACGCTGCTCTCCTGGCACGGCTGGGAGTCCGGGTGGGGGCTGGCAGCCCGGGGCCAGCGGCCAGAGGCCCCGCGCGCCTGCTCGGGCAGCCGGTCTCGCCCAGGTGGCCGCTGGGTGGCTTTCTTCCCGAGGTGTCCTGCTGCCAGGACGAGGGTCAAGTTTTCTCGGGGGAAAATTTCTCAGTGCTCTCGGGCGCTTGTTCTTCTGGGAATGTCCACTGCTGTGGCCAAGGCGGGGGACGCACAGCTCGGGCCAGGGCAAGCAGCCGCCCTCCTCCGTCGCCTCCTGGAGCCGTATCCTTGGGTGGGTGCGTGGCTCCCAGCGGAGGTCTCGGGGACCCTTCCGGTCCTCTTCGTCCGGAAAGCGCCACTGCCCCTCCAGCCCATCAGGAAAACGGCAGCCGCGCCCTTCGCCGACCCGCTCCGCCCTCCTCCACACTCAGGGCCTGGGGCTGCGGGGCTGAATCGTGAGGCTTTCCAGCCCAGGACTTCACCTCTGGCCCCTTTCACACCCGGGATCTTGGGAAGAAGAAACAAAACCAAACACAGCCAAAGCCATCTCCTCCGACCCGGGGCCCCTCCACATCCCTTCCGATCCCGGGTTCCTGCCGGCCTCCCGGGGCGTTTCTCCCAGGCAGGCCTTCGCGGCCACTACACGGGGCTGAGCACTCGAGTCCTCGGGCGTCACGGGGCCCGCGGCCACGCCAAGCACGCACGACTCCCGGGTCTCGTCTGCTCCTGGGTGCCCTGGGCCTCTTCCCTGTGCCGCTGCTGGGTCTTGTGCCCCTGCTTGGCCTCCTTCAGACCCGGCCCCGTGCTACGCGGCCACGTGCTACAGGATCGTGCCAGCAGAACTGGCCCTGGCTGAGCCCCGTACCCACCCTCCTGCCATCCCTGGCCCTGCTAGCAAATGGCAGAGATCCTCTGGCCTCCGAGCCCAGACAAAAATCCTGATGCAGTTGGCCGAGGGGCCGCAAACCAAGGCTTCGCTTGTTCCCGCTCAGGCCCCAGCCATACCCTCTTGTCCTTCGGCTGCTCGTGTGTGGGGTGGGGGAGAGGAGGGTGCGTCCCCGTGCGTGCGTGCGTGGTCTGGGTGTCTCTGCGTGGTGTGTGTGTGTGTGTGTGTGTGTGTGTTAGATGCCGTGCCTGGTGTAGGTGGGGAAGAGCAAGCCCTCACGCACAGAGCCCCATCACACACTGGGGCCGGGCCGAGGGGGTCAATCTGCTCGGCCTGATTGCGTTGGGCATACATTGCAGAAGGTGGGTTTTCCAAGGCGGAGCAGAGGGTCCCGGCACCTGAGGTTGTCCACGGGGAGAATGTCTGTTCCACGGGGGCAAGCGGTCCCTTCCGTCGTGCCCAAGCCCATGTGACCCCGAAGGCCAGGTGGCCCCGGTCCTTGAGCTGACTGAGGAGTGCTTTGAGACCCGGAGGGTGGCACAGGCGACTGGGCGCCAGCGGCGGCCCTCCCTCCCTTTGAGCGGGACGGGGAGCTGCCGCTGGCATCCGGAGCTCTGGCGGCCTGCGCCCTCTGTCCCTGTGACCGCAGGCTCTGCCGTGGGAGGCGGGATCCCACGTAGAGGTCGCGCGCTGGCTGCCCTGTCTTGGGTTGAGCGACGGAGCGCGACGTGGAGCAGCACCCGACTGAGGCTCCCTGCTTCTCTGTCCCCTGGCGTCTTGCCCTGGACCCAGTGCACCACCTTGTGGCGAGCCCAGGTGTGGCGCGTCCCGCTGTGGGGCCCGCTGGGGTGCAGGACCCACTTTCTCATGGCTTCCGCACGTCCCTCCCCGCCCGCCTGGAGGGCAGTTGGGGAGCGGTCCCCAACGTGGCCTGGGACCAACCTCGCTGGTGACCCGTGTCGCGGGCGCGCGCCCCAGGAGAGTGTGGGGAGGGGAGAGGATTCGGGGACGTAGCTGTGAGGATTCGGTGTGCGTGGGTCTGGCGGGTGGCCCGGACGGGGTCGGGGTCGTGGTCACGGTGGGTCGTTGTGGTGGTGGTGGTGGTGGTGGTGCTGGGGGTGGTGGTGGTGGTGGTGGGGGGGGTGGTGGCGAAGTCCCCGAAGACAAAAGGAGCAGCGAGGGAGGGAGGAGCAAAAGCCTACAGCACCCGGTATTCCCAGGCGGTCTCCCATCCAAGTACTAACCAGGCCCGACCCTGCTTAGCTTCCGAGATCAGACGAGATCGGGCGCGTTCAGGGTGGTATGGCCGTAGACGCTAGCCGCCGCCTCCGGGAGCCCCAAGAGCCTGCCGAGGGCCCCGGCGTGCGTCTCCACGCTGCTCTCCTGGCACGGCTGGGAGTCCGGGTGGGGGCTGGCAGCCCGGGGCCAGCGGCCAGAGGCCCCGCGCGCCTGCTCGGGCAGCCGGTCTCGCCCAGGTGGCCGCTGGGTGGCTTTCTTCCCGAGGTGTCCTGCTGCCAGGACGAGGGTCAAGTTTTCTCGGGGGAAAATTTCTCAGTGCTCTCGGGCGCTTGTTCTTCTGGGAATGTCCACTGCTGTGGCCAAGGCGGGGGACGCACAGCTCGGGCCAGGGCAAGCAGCCGCCCTCCTCCGTCGCCTCCTGGAGCCGTATCCTTGGGTGGGTGCGTGGCTCCCAGCGGAGGTCTCGGGGACCCTTCCGGTCCTCTTCGTCCGGAAAGCGCCACTGCCCCTCCAGCCCATCAGGAAAACGGCAGCCGCGCCCTTCGCCGACCCGCTCCGCCCTCCTCCACACTCAGGGCCTGGGGCTGCGGGGCTGAATCGTGAGGCTTTCCAGCCCAGGACTTCACCTCTGGCCCCTTTCACACCCGGGATCTTGGGAAGAAGAAACAAAACCAAACACAGCCAAAGCCATCTCCTCCGACCCGGGGCCCCTCCACATCCCTTCCGATCCCGGGTTCCTGCCGGCCTCCCGGGGCGTTTCTCCCAGGCAGGCCTTCGCGGCCACTACACGGGGCTGAGCACTCGAGTCCTCGGGCGTCACGGGGCCCGCGGCCACGCCAAGCACGCACGACTCCCGGGTCTCGTCTGCTCCTGGGTGCCCTGGGCCTCTTCCCTGTGCCGCTGCTGGGTCTTGTGCCCCTGCTTGGCCTCCTTCAGACCCGGCCCCGTGCTACGCGGCCACGTGCTACAGGATCGTGCCAGCAGAACTGGCCCTGGCTGAGCCCCGTACCCACCCTCCTGCCATCCCTGGCCCTGCTAGCAAATGGCAGAGATCCTCTGGCCTCCGAGCCCAGACAAAAATCCTGATGCAGTTGGCCGAGGGGCCGCAAACCAAGGCTTCGCTTGTTCCCGCTCAGGCCCCAGCCATACCCTCTTGTCCTTCGGCTGCTCGTGTGTGGGGTGGGGGAGAGGAGGGTGCGTCCCCGTGCGTGCGTGCGTGGTCTGGGTGTCTCTGCGTGGTGTGTGTGTGTGTGTGTGTGTGTGTGTGTGTGTGTGTGTGTGTGTGTTAGATGCCGTGCCTGGTGTAGGTGGGGAAGAGCAAGCCCTCACGCACAGAGCCCCATCACACACTGGGGCCGGGCCGAGGGGGTCAATCTGCTCGGCCTGATTGCGTTGGGCATACATTGCAGAAGGTGGGTTTTCCAAGGCGGAGCAGAGGGTCCCGGCACCTGAGGTTGTCCACGGGGAGAATGTCTGTTCCACGGGGGCAAGCGGTCCCTTCCGTCGTGCCCAAGCCCATGTGACCCCGAAGGCCAGGTGGCCCCGGTCCTTGAGCTGACTGAGGAGTGCTTTGAGACCCGGAGGGTGGCACAGGCGACTGGGCGCCAGCGGCGGCCCTCCCTCCCTTTGAGCGGGACGGGGAGCTGCCGCTGGCATCCGGAGCTCTGGCGGCCTGCGCCCTCTGTCCCTGTGACCGCAGGCTCTGCCGTGGGAGGCGGGATCCCACGTAGAGGTCGCGCGCTGGCTGCCCTGTCTTGGGTTGAGCGACGGAGCGCGACGTGGAGCAGCACCCGACTGAGGCTCCCTGCTTCTCTGTCCCCTGGCGTCTTGCCCTGGACCCAGTGCACCACCTTGTGGCGAGCCCAGGTGTGGCGCGTCCCGCTGTGGGGCCCGCTGGGGTGCAGGACCCACTTTCTCATGGCTTCCGCACGTCCCTCCCCGCCCGCCTGGAGGGCAGTTGGGGAGCGGTCCCCAACGTGGCCTGGGACCAACCTCGCTGGTGACCCGTGTCGCGGGCGCGCGCCCCAGGAGAGTGTGGGGAGGGGAGAGGATTCGGGGACGTAGCTGTGAGGATTCGGTGTGCGTGGGTCTGGCGGGTGGCCCGGACGGGGTCGGGGTCGTGGTCACGGTGGGTCGTTGTGGTGGTGGTGGTGGTGGTGGTGCTGGGGGTGGTGGTGGTGGTGGGGGGGGTGGTGGCGAAGTCCCCGAAGACAAAAGGAGCAGCGAGGGAGGGAGGAGCAAAAGCCTACAGCACCCGGTATTCCCAGGCGGTCTCCCATCCAAGTACTAACCAGGCCCGACCCTGCTTAGCTTCCGAGATCAGACGAGATCGGGCGCGTTCAGGGTGGTATGGCCGTAGACGCTAGCCGCCGCCTCCGGGAGCCCCAAGAGCCTGCCGAGGGCCCCGGCGTGCGTCTCCACGCTGCTCTCCTGGCACGGCTGGGAGTCCGGGTGGGGGCTGGCAGCCCGGGGCCAGCGGCCAGAGGCCCCGCGCGCCTGCTCGGGCAGCCGGTCTCGCCCAGGTGGCCGCTGGGTGGCTTTCTTCCCGAGGTGTCCTGCTGCCAGGACGAGGGTCAAGTTTTCTCGGGGGAAAATTTCTCAGTGCTCTCGGGCGCTTGTTCTTCTGGGAATGTCCACTGCTGTGGCCAAGGCGGGGGACGCACAGCTCGGGCCAGGGCAAGCAGCCGCCCTCCTCCGTCGCCTCCTGGAGCCGTATCCTTGGGTGGGTGCGTGGCTCCCAGCGGAGGTCTCGGGGACCCTTCCGGTCCTCTTCGTCCGGAAAGCGCCACTGCCCCTCCAGCCCATCAGGAAAACGGCAGCCGCGCCCTTCGCCGACCCGCTCCGCCCTCCTCCACACTCAGGGCCTGGGGCTGCGGGGCTGAATCGTGAGGCTTTCCAGCCCAGGACTTCACCTCTGGCCCCTTTCACACCCGGGATCTTGGGAAGAAGAAACAAAACCAAACACAGCCAAAGCCATCTCCTCCGACCCGGGGCCCCTCCACATCCCTTCCGATCCCGGGTTCCTGCCGGCCTCCCGGGGCGTTTCTCCCAGGCAGGCCTTCGCGGCCACTACACGGGGCTGAGCACTCGAGTCCTCGGGCGTCACGGGGCCCGCGGCCACGCCAAGCACGCACGACTCCCGGGTCTCGTCTGCTCCTGGGTGCCCTGGGCCTCTTCCCTGTGCCGCTGCTGGGTCTTGTGCCCCTGCTTGGCCTCCTTCAGACCCGGCCCCGTGCTACGCGGCCACGTGCTACAGGATCGTGCCAGCAGAACTGGCCCTGGCTGAGCCCCGTACCCACCCTCCTGCCATCCCTGGCCCTGCTAGCAAATGGCAGAGATCCTCTGGCCTCCGAGCCCAGACAAAAATCCTGATGCAGTTGGCCGAGGGGCCGCAAACCAAGGCTTCGCTTGTTCCCGCTCAGGCCCCAGCCATACCCTCTTGTCCTTCGGCTGCTCGTGTGTGGGGTGGGGGAGAGGAGGGTGCGTCCCCGTGCGTGCGTGCGTGGTCTGGGTGTCTCTGCGTGGTGTGTGTGTGTGTGTGTGTGTGTGTTAGATGCCGTGCCTGGTGTAGGTGGGGAAGAGCAAGCCCTCACGCACAGAGCCCCATCACACACTGGGGCCGGGCCGAGGGGGTCAATCTGCTCGGCCTGATTGCGTTGGGCATACATTGCAGAAGGTGGGTTTTCCAAGGCGGAGCAGAGGGTCCCGGCACCTGAGGTTGTCCACGGGGAGAATGTCTGTTCCACGGGGGCAAGCGGTCCCTTCCGTCGTGCCCAAGCCCATGTGACCCCGAAGGCCAGGTGGCCCCGGTCCTTGAGCTGACTGAGGAGTGCTTTGAGACCCGGAGGGTGGCACAGGCGACTGGGCGCCAGCGGCGGCCCTCCCTCCCTTTGAGCGGGACGGGGAGCTGCCGCTGGCATCCGGAGCTCTGGCGGCCTGCGCCCTCTGTCCCTGTGACCGCAGGCTCTGCCGTGGGAGGCGGGATCCCACGTAGAGGTCGCGCGCTGGCTGCCCTGTCTTGGGTTGAGCGACGGAGGGCGACGTGGAGCAGCACCCGACTGAGGCTCCCTGCTTCTCTGTCCCCTGGCGTCTTGTCCTGGACCCAGTGCACCACCTTGTGGCGAGCCCAGGTGTGGCGCGTCCCGCTGTGGGGCCCGCTGGGGTGCAGGACCCACTTTCTCATGGCTTCCGCACGTCCCTCCCCGCCCGCCTGGAGGGCAGTTGGGGAGCGGTCCCCAACGTGGCCTGGGACCAACCTCGCTGGTGACCCGTGTCGCGGGCGCGCGCCCCAGGAGAGTGTGGGGAGGGGAGAGGATTCGGGGACGTAGCTGTGAGGATTCGGTGTGCGTGGGTCTGGCGGGTGGCCCGGACGGGGTCGGGGTCGTGGTCACGGTGGGTCGTTGTGGTGGTGGTGGTGGTGGTGCTGGGGGTGGTGGTGGTGGGGGGGGGGTGGTGGCGAAGTCCCCGAAGACAAAAGGAGCAGCGAGGGAGGGAGGAGCAAAAGCCTACAGCACCCGATATTCCCAGGCGGTCTCCCATCCAAGTACTAACCAGGCCCGACCCTGCTTAGCTTCCGAGATCAGACGAGATCGGGCGCGTTCAGGGTGGTATGGCCGTAGACGCTAGCCGCCGCCTCCGGGAGCCCCAAGAGCCTGCCGAGGGCCCCGGCGTGCGTCTCCACGCTGCTCTCCTGGCACGGCTGGGAGTCCGGGTGGGGGCTGGCAGCCCGGGGCCAGCGGCCAGAGGCCCCGCGCGCCTGCTCGGGCAGCCGGTCTCGCCCAGGTGGCCGCTGGGTGGCTTTCTTCCCGAGGTGTCCTGCTGCCAGGACGAGGGTCAAGTTTTCTCGGGGGAAAATTTCTCAGTGCTCTCGGGCGCTTGTTCTTCTGGGAATGTCCACTGCTGTGGCCAAGGCGGGGGACGCACAGCTCGGGCCAGGGCAAGCAGCCGCCCTCCTCCGTCGCCTCCTGGAGCCGTATCCTTGGGTGGGTGCGTGGCTCCCAGCGGAGGTCTCGGGGACCCTTCCGGTCCTCTTCGTCCGGAAAGCGCCACTGCCCCTCCAGCCCATCAGGAAAACGGCAGCCGCGCCCTTCGCCGACCCGCTCCGCCCTCCTCCACACTCAGGGCCTGGGGCTGCGGGGCTGAATCGTGAGGCTTTCCAGCCCAGGACTTCACCTCTGGCCCCTTTCACACCCGGGATCTTGGGAAGAAGAAACAAAACCAAACACAGCCAAAGCCATCTCCTCCGACCCGGGGCCCCTCCACATCCCTTCCGATCCCGGGTTCCTGCCGGCCTCCCGGGGCGTTTCTCCCAGGCAGGCCTTCGCGGCCACTACACGGGGCTGAGCACTCGAGTCCTCGGGCGTCACGGGGCCCGCGGCCACGCCAAGCACGCACGACTCCCGGGTCTCGTCTGCTCCTGGGTGCCCTGGGCCTCTTCCCTGTGCCGCTGCTGGGTCTTGTGCCCCTGCTTGGCCTCCTTCAGACCCGGCCCCGTGCTACGCGGCCACGTGCTACAGGATCGTGCCAGCAGAACTGGCCCTGGCTGAGCCCCGTACCCACCCTCCTGCCATCCCTGGCCCTGCTAGCAAATGGCAGAGATCCTCTGGCCTCCGAGCCCAGACAAAAATCCTGATGCAGTTGGCCGAGGGGCCGCAAACCAAGGCTTCGCTTGTTCCCGCTCAGGCCCCAGCCATACCCTCTTGTCCTTCGGCTGCTCGTGTGTGGGGTGGGGGAGAGGAGGGTGCGTCCCCGTGCGTGCGTGCGTGGTCTGGGTGTCTCTGCGTGGTGTGTGTGTGTGTGTGTGTGTGTGTGTGTGTGTGTGTGTGTGTTAGATGCCGTGCCTGGTGTAGGTGGGGAAGAGCAAGCCCTCACGCACAGAGCCCCATCACACACTGGGGCCGGGCCGAGGGGGTCAATCTGCTCGGCCTGATTGCGTTGGGCATACATTGCAGAAGGTGGGTTTTCCAAGGCGGAGCAGAGGGTCCCGGCACCTGAGGTTGTCCACGGGGAGAATGTCTGTTCCACGGGGGCAAGCGGTCCCTTCCGTCGTGCCCAAGCCCATGTGACCCCGAAGGCCAGGTGGCCCCGGTCCTTGAGCTGACTGAGGAGTGCTTTGAGACCCGGAGGGTGGCACAGGCGACTGGGCGCCAGCGGCGGCCCTCCCTCCCTTTGAGCGGGACGGGGAGCTGCCGCTGGCATCCGGAGCTCTGGCGGCCTGCGCCCTCTGTCCCTGTGACCGCAGGCTCTGCCGTGGGAGGCGGGATCCCACGTAGAGGTCGCGCGCTGGCTGCCCTGTCTTGGGTTGAGCGACGGAGCGCGACGTGGAGCAGCACCCGACTGAGGCTCCCTGCTTCTCTGTCCCCTGGCGTCTTGCCCTGGACCCAGTGCACCACCTTGTGGCGAGCCCAGGTGTGGCGCGTCCCGCTGTGGGGCCCGCTGGGGTGCAGGACCCACTTTCTCATGGCTTCCGCACGTCCCTCCCCGCCCGCCTGGAGGGCAGTTGGGGAGCGGTCCCCAACGTGGCCTGGGACCAACCTCGCTGGTGACCCGTGTCGCGGGCGCGCGCCCCAGGAGAGTGTGGGGAGGGGAGAGGATTCGGGGACGTAGCTGTGAGGATTCGGTGTGCGTGGGTCTGGCGGGTGGCCCGGACGGGGTCGGGGTCGTGGTCACGGTGGGTCGTTGTGGTGGTGGTGGTGGTGGTGGTGCTGGGGGTGGTGGTGGTGGTGGGGGGGGTGGTGGCGAAGTCCCCGAAGACAAAAGGAGCAGCGAGGGAGGGAGGAGCAAAAGCCTACAGCACCCGGTATTCCCAGGCGGTCTCCCATCCAAGTACTAACCAGGCCCGACCCTGCTTAGCTTCCGAGATCAGACGAGATCGGGCGCGTTCAGGGTGGTATGGCCGTAGACGCTAGCCGCCGCCTCCGGGAGCCCCAAGAGCCTGCCGAGGGCCCCGGCGTGCGTCTCCACGCTGCTCTCCTGGCACGGCTGGGAGTCCGGGTGGGGGCTGGCAGCCCGGGGCCAGCGGCCAGAGGCCCCGCGCGCCTGCTCGGGCAGCCGGTCTCGCCCAGGTGGCCGCTGGGTGGCTTTCTTCCCGAGGTGTCCTGCTGCCAGGACGAGGGTCAAGTTTTCTCGGGGGAAAATTTCTCAGTGCTCTCGGGCGCTTGTTCTTCTGGGAATGTCCACTGCTGTGGCCAAGGCGGGGGACGCACAGCTCGGGCCAGGGCAAGCAGCCGCCCTCCTCCGTCGCCTCCTGGAGCCGTATCCTTGGGTGGGTGCGTGGCTCCCAGCGGAGGTCTCGGGGACCCTTCCGGTCCTCTTCGTCCGGAAAGCGCCACTGCCCCTCCAGCCCATCAGGAAAACGGCAGCCGCGCCCTTCGCCGACCCGCTCCGCCCTCCTCCACACTCAGGGCCTGGGGCTGCGGGGCTGAATCGTGAGGCTTTCCAGCCCAGGACTTCACCTCTGGCCCCTTTCACACCCGGGATCTTGGGAAGAAGAAACAAAACCAAACACAGCCAAAGCCATCTCCTCCGACCCGGGGCCCCTCCACATCCCTTCCGATCCCGGGTTCCTGCCGGCCTCCCGGGGCGTTTCTCCCAGGCAGGCCTTCGCGGCCACTACACGGGGCTGAGCACTCGAGTCCTCGGGCGTCACGGGGCCCGCGGCCACGCCAAGCACGCACGACTCCCGGGTCTCGTCTGCTCCTGGGTGCCCTGGGCCTCTTCCCTGTGCCGCTGCTGGGTCTTGTGCCCCTGCTTGGCCTCCTTCAGACCCGGCCCCGTGCTACGCGGCCACGTGCTACAGGATCGTGCCAGCAGAACTGGCCCTGGCTGAGCCCCGTACCCACCCTCCTGCCATCCCTGGCCCTGCTAGCAAATGGCAGAGATCCTCTGGCCTCCGAGCCCAGACAAAAATCCTGATGCAGTTGGCCGAGGGGCCGCAAACCAAGGCTTCGCTTGTTCCCGCTCAGGCCCCAGCCATACCCTCTTGTCCTTCGGCTGCTCGTGTGTGGGGTGGGGGAGAGGAGGGTGCGTCCCCGTGCGTGCGTGCGTGGTCTGGGTGTCTCTGCGTGGTGTGTGTGTGTGTGTGTGTGTGTGTTAGATGCCGTGCCTGGTGTAGGTGGGGAAGAGCAAGCCCTCACGCACAGAGCCCCATCACACACTGGGGCCGGGCCGAGGGGGTCAATCTGCTCGGCCTGATTGCGTTGGGCATACATTGCAGAAGGTGGGTTTTCCAAGGCGGAGCAGAGGGTCCCGGCACCTGAGGTTGTCCACGGGGAGAATGTCTGTTCCACGGGGGCAAGCGGTCCCTTCCGTCGTGCCCAAGCCCATGTGACCCCGAAGGCCAGGTGGCCCCGGTCCTTGAGCTGACTGAGGAGTGCTTTGAGACCCGGAGGGTGGCACAGGCGACTGGGCGCCAGCGGCGGCCCTCCCTCCCTTTGAGCGGGACGGGGAGCTGCCGCTGGCATCCGGAGCTCTGGCGGCCTGCGCCCTCTGTCCCTGTGACCGCAGGCTCTGCCGTGGGAGGCGGGATCCCACGTAGAGGTCGCGCGCTGGCTGCCCTGTCTTGGGTTGAGCGACGGAGCGCGACGTGGAGCAGCACCCGACTGAGGCTCCCTGCTTCTCTGTCCCCTGGCGTCTTGCCCTGGACCCAGTGCACCACCTTGTGGCGAGCCCAGGTGTGGCGCGTCCCGCTGTGGGGCCCGCTGGGGTGCAGGACCCACTTTCTCATGGCTTCCGCACGTCCCTCCCCGCCCGCCTGGAGGGCAGTTGGGGAGCGGTCCCCAACGTGGCCTGGGACCAACCTCGCTGGTGACCCGTGTCGCGGGCGCGCGCCCCAGGAGAGTGTGGGGAGGGGAGAGGATTCGGGGACGTAGCTGTGAGGATTCGGTGTGCGTGGGTCTGGCGGGTGGCCCGGACGGGGTCGGGGTCGTGGTCACGGTGGGTCGTTGTGGTGGTGGTGGTGGTGGTGGTGCTGGGGGTGGTGGTGGTGGTGGGGGGGGTGGTGGCGAAGTCCCCGAAGACAAAAGGAGCAGCGAGGGAGGGAGGAGCAAAAGCCTACAGCACCCGGTATTCCCAGGCGGTCTCCCATCCAAGTACTAACCAGGCCCGACCCTGCTTAGCTTCCGAGATCAGACGAGATCGGGCGCGTTCAGGGTGGTATGGCCGTAGACGCTAGCCGCCGCCTCCGGGAGCCCCAAGAGCCTGCCGAGGGCCCCGGCGTGCGTCTCCACGCTGCTCTCCTGGCACGGCTGGGAGTCCGGGTGGGGGCTGGCAGCCCGGGGCCAGCGGCCAGAGGCCCCGCGCGCCTGCTCGGGCAGCCGGTCTCGCCCAGGTGGCCGCTGGGTGGCTTTCTTCCCGAGGTGTCCTGCTGCCAGGACGAGGGTCAAGTTTTCTCGGGGGAAAATTTCTCAGTGCTCTCGGGCGCTTGTTCTTCTGGGAATGTCCACTGCTGTGGCCAAGGCGGGGGACGCACAGCTCGGGCCAGGGCAAGCAGCCGCCCTCCTCCGTCGCCTCCTGGAGCCGTATCCTTGGGTGGGTGCGTGGCTCCCAGCGGAGGTCTCGGGGACCCTTCCGGTCCTCTTCGTCCGGAAAGCGCCACTGCCCCTCCAGCCCATCAGGAAAACGGCAGCCGCGCCCTTCGCCGACCCGCTCCGCCCTCCTCCACACTCAGGGCCTGGGGCTGCGGGGCTGAATCGTGAGGCTTTCCAGCCCAGGACTTCACCTCTGGCCCCTTTCACACCCGGGATCTTGGGAAGAAGAAACAAAACCAAACACAGCCAAAGCCATCTCCTCCGACCCGGGGCCCCTCCACATCCCTTCCGATCCCGGGTTCCTGCCGGCCTCCCGGGGCGTTTCTCCCAGGCAGGCCTTCGCGGCCACTACACGGGGCTGAGCACTCGAGTCCTCGGGCGTCACGGGGCCCGCGGCCACGCCAAGCACGCACGACTCCCGGGTCTCGTCTGCTCCTGGGTGCCCTGGGCCTCTTCCCTGTGCCGCTGCTGGGTCTTGTGCCCCTGCTTGGCCTCCTTCAGACCCGGCCCCGTGCTACGCGGCCACGTGCTACAGGATCGTGCCAGCAGAACTGGCCCTGGCTGAGCCCCGTACCCACCCTCCTGCCATCCCTGGCCCTGCTAGCAAATGGCAGAGATCCTCTGGCCTCCGAGCCCAGACAAAAATCCTGATGCAGTTGGCCGAGGGGCCGCAAACCAAGGCTTCGCTTGTTCCCGCTCAGGCCCCAGCCATACCCTCTTGTCCTTCGGCTGCTCGTGTGTGGGGTGGGGGAGAGGAGGGTGCGTCCCCGTGCGTGCGTGCGTGGTCTGGGTGTCTCTGCGTGGTGTGTGTGTGTGTGTGTGTGTGTGTGTGTGTGTGTGTGTGTGTTAGATGCCGTGCCTGGTGTAGGTGGGGAAGAGCAAGCCCTCACGCACAGAGCCCCATCACACACTGGGGCCGGGCCGAGGGGGTCAATCTGCTCGGCCTGATTGCGTTGGGCATACATTGCAGAAGGTGGGTTTTCCAAGGCGGAGCAGAGGGTCCCGGCACCTGAGGTTGTCCACGGGGAGAATGTCTGTTCCACGGGGGCAAGCGGTCCCTTCCGTCGTGCCCAAGCCCATGTGACCCCGAAGGCCAGGTGGCCCCGGTCCTTGAGCTGACTGAGGAGTGCTTTGAGACCCGGAGGGTGGCACAGGCGACTGGGCGCCAGCGGCGGCCCTCCCTCCCTTTGAGCGGGACGGGGAGCTGCCGCTGGCATCCGGAGCTCTGGCGGCCTGCGCCCTCTGTCCCTGTGACCGCAGGCTCTGCCGTGGGGGAGGCGGGATCCCACGTAGAGGTCGCGCGCTGGCTGCCCTGTCTTGGGTTGAGCGACGGAGCGCGACGTGGAGCAGCACCCGACTGAGGCTCCCTGCTTCTCTGTCCCCTGGCGTCTTGCCCTGGACCCAGTGCACCACCTTGTGGCGAGCCCAGGTGTGGCGCGTCCCGCTGTGGGGCCCGCTGGGGTGCAGGACCCACTTTCTCATGGCTTCCGCACGTCCCTCCCCGCCCGCCTGGAGGGCAGTTGGGGAGCGGTCCCCAACGTGGCCTGGGACCAACCTCGCTGGTGACCCGTGTCGCGGGCGCGCGCCCCAGGAGAGTGTGGGGAGGGGAGAGGATTCGGGGACGTAGCTGTGAGGATTCGGTGTGCGTGGGTCTGGCGGGTGGCCCGGACGGGGTCGGGGTCGTGGTCACGGTGGGTCGTTGTGGTGGTGGTGGTGGTGGTGGTGCTGGGGGTGGTGGTGGTGGTGGGGGGGGTGGTGGCGAAGTCCCCGAAGACAAAAGGAGCAGCGAGGGAGGGAGGAGCAAAAGCCTACAGCACCCGGTATTCCCAGGCGGTCTCCCATCCAAGTACTAACCAGGCCCGACCCTGCTTAGCTTCCGAGATCAGACGAGATCGGGCGCGTTCAGGGTGGTATGGCCGTAGACGCTAGCCGCCGCCTCCGGGAGCCCCAAGAGCCTGCCGAGGGCCCCGGCGTGCGTCTCCACGCTGCTCTCCTGGCACGGCTGGGAGTCCGGGTGGGGGCTGGCAGCCCGGGGCCAGCGGCCAGAGGCCCCGCGCGCCTGCTCGGGCAGCCGGTCTCGCCCAGGTGGCCGCTGGGTGGCTTTCTTCCCGAGGTGTCCTGCTGCCAGGACGAGGGTCAAGTTTTCTCGGGGGAAAATTTCTCAGTGCTCTCGGGCGCTTGTTCTTCTGGGAATGTCCACTGCTGTGGCCAAGGCGGGGGACGCACAGCTCGGGCCAGGGCAAGCAGCCGCCCTCCTCCGTCGCCTCCTGGAGCCGTATCCTTGGGTGGGTGCGTGGCTCCCAGCGGAGGTCTCGGGGACCCTTCCGGTCCTCTTCGTCCGGAAAGCGCCACTGCCCCTCCAGCCCATCAGGAAAACGGCAGCCGCGCCCTTCGCCGACCCGCTCCGCCCTCCTCCACACTCAGGGCCTGGGGCTGCGGGGCTGAATCGTGAGGCTTTCCAGCCCAGGACTTCACCTCTGGCCCCTTTCACACCCGGGATCTTGGGAAGAAGAAACAAAACCAAACACAGCCAAAGCCATCTCCTCCGACCCGGGGCCCCTCCACATCCCTTCCGATCCCGGGTTCCTGCCGGCCTCCCGGGGCGTTTCTCCCAGGCAGGCCTTCGCGGCCACTACACGGGGCTGAGCACTCGAGTCCTCGGGCGTCACGGGGCCCGCGGCCACGCCAAGCACGCACGACTCCCGGGTCTCGTCTGCTCCTGGGTGCCCTGGGCCTCTTCCCTGTGCCGCTGCTGGGTCTTGTGCCCCTGCTTGGCCTCCTTCAGACCCGGCCCCGTGCTACGCGGCCACGTGCTACAGGATCGTGCCAGCAGAACTGGCCCTGGCTGAGCCCCGTACCCACCCTCCTGCCATCCCTGGCCCTGCTAGCAAATGGCAGAGATCCTCTGGCCTCCGAGCCCAGACAAAAATCCTGATGCAGTTGGCCGAGGGGCCGCAAACCAAGGCTTCGCTTGTTCCCGCTCAGGCCCCAGCCATACCCTCTTGTCCTTCGGCTGCTCGTGTGTGGGGTGGGGGAGAGGAGGGTGCGTCCCCGTGCGTGCGTGCGTGGTCTGGGTGTCTCTGCGTGGTGTGTGTGTGTGTGTGTGTGTGTGTTAGATGCCGTGCCTGGTGTAGGTGGGGAAGAGCAAGCCCTCACGCACAGAGCCCCATCACACACTGGGGCCGGGCCGAGGGGGTCAATCTGCTCGGCCTGATTGCGTTGGGCATACATTGCAGAAGGTGGGTTTTCCAAGGCGGAGCAGAGGGTCCCGGCACCTGAGGTTGTCCACGGGGAGAATGTCTGTTCCACGGGGGCAAGCGGTCCCTTCCGTCGTGCCCAAGCCCATGTGACCCCGAAGGCCAGGTGGCCCCGGTCCTTGAGCTGACTGAGGAGTGCTTTGAGACCCGGAGGGTGGCACAGGCGACTGGGCGCCAGCGGCGGCCCTCCCTCCCTTTGAGCGGGACGGGGAGCTGCCGCTGGCATCCGGAGCTCTGGCGGCCTGCGCCCTCTGTCCCTGTGACCGCAGGCTCTGCCGTGGGAGGCGGGATCCCACGTAGAGGTCGCGCGCTGGCTGCCCTGTCTTGGGTTGAGCGACGGAGGGCGACGTGGAGCAGCACCCGACTGAGGCTCCCTGCTTCTCTGTCCCCTGGCGTCTTGCCCTGGACCCAGTGCACCACCTTGTGGCGAGCCCAGGTGTGGCGCGTCCCGCTGTGGGGCCCGCTGGGGTGCAGGACCCACTTTCTCATGGCTTCCGCACGTCCCTCCCCGCCCGCCTGGAGGGCAGTTGGGGAGCGGTCCCCAACGTGGCCTGGGACCAACCTCGCTGGTGACCCGTGTCGCGGGCGCGCGCCCCAGGAGAGTGTGGGGAGGGGAGAGGATTCGGGGACGTAGCTGTGAGGATTCGGTGTGCGTGGGTCTGGCGGGTGGCCCGGACGGGGTCGGGGTCGTGGTCACGGTGGGTCGTTGTGGTGGTGGTGGTGGTGGTGCTGGGGGTGGTGGTGGTGGGGGGGGGGTGGTGGCGAAGTCCCCGAAGACAAAAGGAGCAGCGAGGGAGGGAGGAGCAAAAGCCTACAGCACCCGGTATTCCCAGGCGGTCTCCCATCCAAGTACTAACCAGGTCCGACCCTGCTTAGCTTCCGACATCAGACGAGATCGGGCGCGTTCAGGGTGGTATGGCCGTAGACGCTAGCCGCCGCCTCCGGGAGCCCCAAGAGCCTGCCGAGGGCCCCGGCGTGCGTCTCCACGCTGCTCTCCTGGCACGGCTGGGAGTCCGGGTGGGGGCTGGCAGCCCGGGGCCAGCGGCCAGAGGCCCCGCGCGCCTGCTCGGGCAGCCGGTCTCGCCCAGGTGGCCGCTGGGTGGCTTTCTTCCCGAGGTGTCCTGCTGCCAGGACGAGGGTCAAGTTTTCTCGGGGGAAAATTTCTCAGTGCTCTCGGGCGCTTGTTCTTCTGGGAATGTCCACTGCTGTGGCCAAGGCGGGGGACGCACAGCTCGGGCCAGGGCAAGCAGCCGCCCTCCTCCGTCGCCTCCTGGAGCCGTATCCTTGGGTGGGTGCGTGGCTCCCAGCGGAGGTCTCGGGGACCCTTCCGGTCCTCTTCGTCCGGAAAGCGCCACTGCCCCTCCAGCCCATCAGGAAAACGGCAGCCGCGCCCTTCGCCGACCCGCTCCGCCCTCCTCCACACTCAGGGCCTGGGGCTGCGGGGCTGAATCGTGAGGCTTTCCAGCCCAGGACTTCACCTCTGGCCCCTTTCACACCCGGGATCTTGGGAAGAAGAAACAAAACCAAACACAGCCAAAGCCATCTCCTCCGACCCGGGGCCCCTCCACATCCCTTCCGATCCCGGGTTCCTGCCGGCCTCCCGGGGCGTTTCTCCCAGGCAGGCCTTCGCGGCCACTACACGGGGCTGAGCACTCGAGTCCTCGGGCGTCACGGGGCCCGCGGCCACGCCAAGCACGCACGACTCCCGGGTCTCGTCTGCTCCTGGGTGCCCTGGGCCTCTTCCCTGTGCCGCTGCTGGGTCTTGTGCCCCTGCTTGGCCTCCTTCAGACCCGGCCCCGTGCTACGCGGCCACGTGCTACAGGATCGTGCCAGCAGAACTGGCCCTGGCTGAGCCCCGTACCCACCCTCCTGCCATCCCTGGCCCTGCTAGCAAATGGCAGAGATCCTCTGGCCTCCGAGCCCAGACAAAAATCCTGATGCAGTTGGCCGAGGGGCCGCAAACCAAGGCTTCGCTTGTTCCCGCTCAGGCCCCAGCCATACCCTCTTGTCCTTCGGCTGCTCGTGTGTGGGGTGGGGGAGAGGAGGGTGCGTCCCCGTGCGTGCGTGCGTGGTCTGGGTGTCTCTGCGTGGTGTGTGTGTGTGTGTGTGTGTGTGTGTTAGATGCCGTGCCTGGTGTAGGTGGGGAAGAGCAAGCCCTCACGCACAGAGCCCCATCACACACTGGGGCCGGGCCGAGGGGGTCAATCTGCTCGGCCTGATTGCGTTGGGCATACATTGCAGAAGGTGGGTTTTCCAAGGCGGAGCAGAGGGTCCCGGCACCTGAGGTTGTCCACGGGGAGAATGTCTGTTCCACGGGGGCAAGCGGTCCCTTCCGTCGTGCCCAAGCCCATGTGACCCCGAAGGCCAGGTGGCCCCGGTCCTTGAGCTGACTGAGGAGTGCTTTGAGACCCGGAGGGTGGCACAGGCGACTGGGCGCCAGCGGCGGCCCTCCCTCCCTTTGAGCGGGACGGGGAGCTGCCGCTGGCATCCGGAGCTCTGGCGGCCTGCGCCCTCTGTCCCTGTGACCGCAGGCTCTGCCGTGGGAGGCGGGATCCCACGTAGAGGTCGCGCGCTGGCTGCCCTGTCTTGGGTTGAGCGACGGAGGGCGACGTGGAGCAGCACCCGACTGAGGCTCCCTGCTTCTCTGTCCCCTGGCGTCTTGCCCTGGACCCAGTGCACCACCTTGTGGCGAGCCCAGGTGTGGCGCGTCCCGCTGTGGGGCCCGCTGGGGTGCAGGAACCACTTTCTCATGGCTTCCGCACGTCCCTCCCCGCCCGCCTGGAGGGCAGTTGGGGAGCGGTCCCCAACGTGGCCTGGGACCAACCTCGCTGGTGACCCGTGTCGCGGGCGCGCGCCCCAGGAGAGTGTGGGGAGGGGAGAGGATTCGGGGACGTAGCTGTGAGGATTCGGTGTGCGTGGGTCTGGCGGGTGGCCCGGACGGGGTCGGGGTCGTGGTCACGGTGGGTCGTTGTGGTGGTGGTGGTGGTGGTGGTGCTGGGGGTGGTGGTGGTGGTGGGGGGGGTGGTGGCGAAGTCCCCGAAGACAAAAGGAGCAGCGAGGGAGGGAGGAGCAAAAGCCTACAGCACCCGGTATTCCCAGGCGGTCTCCCATCCAAGTACTAACCAGGCCCGACCCTGCTTAGCTTCCGAGATCAGACGAGATCGGGCGCGTTCAGGGTGGTATGGCCGTAGACGCTAGCCGCCGCCTCCGGGAGCCCCAAGAGCCTGCCGAGGGCCCCGGCGTGCGTCTCCACGCTGCTCTCCTGGCACGGCTGGGAGTCCGGGTGGGGGCTGGCAGCCCGGGGCCAGCGGCCAGAGGCCCCGCGCGCCTGCTCGGGCAGCCGGTCTCGCCCAGGTGGCCGCTGGGTGGCTTTCTTCCCGAGGTGTCCTGCTGCCAGGACGAGGGTCAAGTTTTCTCGGGGGAAAATTTCTCAGTGCTCTCGGGCGCTTGTTCTTCTGGGAATGTCCACTGCTGTGGCCAAGGCGGGGGACGCACAGCTCGGGCCAGGGCAAGCAGCCGCCCTCCTCCGTCGCCTCCTGGAGCCGTATCCTTGGGTGGGTGCGTGGCTCCCAGCGGAGGTCTCGGGGACCCTTCCGGTCCTCTTCGTCCGGAAAGCGCCACTGCCCCTCCAGCCCATCAGGAAAACGGCAGCCGCGCCCTTCGCCGACCCGCTCCGCCCTCCTCCACACTCAGGGCCTGGGGCTGCGGGGCTGAATCGTGAGGCTTTCCAGCCCAGGACTTCACCTCTGGCCCCTTTCACACCCGGGATCTTGGGAAGAAGAAACAAAACCAAACACAGCCAAAGCCATCTCCTCCGACCCGGGGCCCCTCCACATCCCTTCCGATCCCGGGTTCCTGCCGGCCTCCCGGGGCGTTTCTCCCAGGCAGGCCTTCGCGGCCACTACACGGGGCTGAGCACTCGAGTCCTCGGGCGTCACGGGGCCCGCGGCCACGCCAAGCACGCACGACTCCCGGGTCTCGTCTGCTCCTGGGTGCCCTGGGCCTCTTCCCTGTGCCGCTGCTGGGTCTTGTGCCCCTGCTTGGCCTCCTTCAGACCCGGCCCCGTGCTACGCGGCCACGTGCTACAGGATCGTGCCAGCAGAACTGGCCCTGGCTGAGCCCCGTACCCACCCTCCTGCCATCCCTGGCCCTGCTAGCAAATGGCAGAGATCCTCTGGCCTCCGAGCCCAGACAAAAATCCTGATGCAGTTGGCCGAGGGGCCGCAAACCAAGGCTTCGCTTGTTCCCGCTCAGGCCCCAGCCATACC
Source organism: Castor canadensis (assembly GCF_047511655.1). Lineage (NCBI taxonomy): Eukaryota > Metazoa > Chordata > Mammalia > Rodentia > Castoridae > Castor > Castor canadensis. Next base: position 86,075,510 of record NC_133395.1, read on the forward strand.
CTCTTGTCCTTCGGCTGCTCGTGTGTGGGGTGGGGGAGAGGAGGGTGCGTCCCCGTGCGTGCGTGCGTGGTCTGGGTGTCTCTGCGTGGTGTGTGTGTGTGTGTGTGTGTGTGTTAGATGCCGTGCCTGGTGTAGGTGGGGAAGAGCAAGCCCTCACGCACAGAGCCCCATCACACACTGGGGCCGGGCCGAGGGGGTCAATCTGCTCGGCCTGATTGCGTTGGGCATACATTGCAGAAGGTGGGTTTTCCAAGGCGGAGCAGAGGGTCCCGGCACCTGAGGTTGTCCACGGGGAGAATGTCTGTTCCACGGGGGCAAGCGGTCCCTTCCGTCGTGCCCAAGCCCATGTGACCCCGAAGGCCAGGTGGCCCCGGTCCTTGAGCTGACTGAGGAGTGCTTTGAGACCTGGAGGGTGGCACAGGCGACTGGGCGCCAGCGGCGGCCCTCCCTCCCTTTGAGCGGGACGGGGAGCTGCCGCTGGCATCCGGAGCTCTGGCGGCCTGCGCCCTCTGTCCCTGTGACCGCAGGCTCTGCCGTGGGAGGCAGGATCCCACGTAGAGGTCGCGCGCTGGCTGCCCTGTCTTGGGTTGAGCGACGGAGGGCGACGTGGAGCAGCACCCGACTGAGGCTCCCTGCTTCTCTGTCCCCTGGCGTCTTGCCCTGGACCCAGTGCACCACCTTGTGGCGAGCCCAGGTGTGGCGCGTCCCGCTGTGGGGCCCGCTGGGGTGCAGGACCCACTTTCTCATGGCTTCCGCACGTCCCTCCCCGCCCGCCTGGAGGGCAGTTGGGGAGCGGTCCCCAACGTGGCCTGGGACCAACCTCGCTGGTGACCCGTGTCGCGGGCGCGCGCCCCAGGAGAGTGTGGGGAGGGGAGAGGATTCGGGGACGTAGCTGTGAGGATTCGGTGTGCGTGGGTCTGGCGGGTGGCCCGGACGGGGTCGGGGTCGTGGTCACGGTGGGTCGTTGTGGTGGTGGTGGTGGTGGTGCTGGGGGTGGTGGTGGTGGGGGGGGGTGGTGGCGAAGTCCCCGAAGACAAAAGGAGCAGCGAGGGAGGGAGGAGCAAAAGCCTACAGCACCCGGTATTCCCAGGCGGTCTCCCATCCAAGTACTAACCAGGCCCGACCCTGCTTAGCTTCCGAGATCAGACGAGATCGGGCGCATTCAGGGTGGTATGGCCGTAGACGCTAGCCGCCGCCTCCGGGAGCCCCAAGAGCCTGCCGAGGGCCCCGGCGTGCGTCTCCACGCTGCTCTCCTGGCACGGCTGGGAGTCCGGGTGGGGGCTGGCAGCCCGGGGCCAGCGGCCAGAGGCCCCGCGCGCCTGCTCGGGCAGCCGGTCTCGCCCAGGTGGCCGCTGGGTGGCTTTCTTCCCGAGGTGTCCTGCTGCCAGGACGAGGGTCAAGTTTTCTCGGGGGAAAATTTCTCAGTGCTCTCGGGCGCTTGTTCTTCTGGGAATGTCCACTGCTGTGGCCAAGGCGGGGGACGCACAGCTCGGGCCAGGGCAAGCAGCCGCCCTCCTCCGTCGCCTCCTGGAGCCGTATCCTTGGGTGGGTGCGTGGCTCCCAGCGGAGGTCTCGGGGACCCTTCCGGTCCTCTTCGTCCGGAAAGCGCCACTGCCCCTCCAGCCCATCAGGAAAACGGCAGCCGCGCCCTTCGCCGACCCGCTCCGCCCTCCTCCACACTCAGGGCCTGGGGCTGCGGGGCTGAATCGTGAGGCTTTCCAGCCCAGGACTTCACCTCTGGCCCCTTTCACACCCGGGATCTTGGGAAGAAGAAACAAAACCAAACACAGCCAAAGCCATCTCCTCCGACCCGGGGCCCCTCCACATCCCTTCCGATCCCGGGTTCCTGCCGGCCTCCCGGGGCGTTTCTCCCAGGCAGGCCTTCGCGGCCACTACACGGGGCTGAGCACTCGAGTCCTCGGGCGTCACGGGGCCCGCGGCCACGCCAAGCACGCACGACTCCCGGGTCTCGTCTGCTCCTGGGTGCCCTGGGCCTCTTCCCTGTGCCGCTGCTGGGTCTTGTGCCCCTGCTTGGCCTCCTTCAGACCCGGCCCCGTGCTACGCGGCCACGTGCTACAGGATCGTGCCAGCAGAACTGGCCCTGGCTGAGCCCCGTACCCACCCTCCTGCCATCCCTGGCCCTGCTAGCAAATGGCAGAGATCCTCTGGCCTCCGAGCCCAGACAAAAATCCTGATGCAGTTGGCCGAGGGGCCGCAAACCAAGGCTTCGCTTGTTCCCGCTCAGGCCCCAGCCATACCCTCTTGTCCTTCGGCTGCTCGTGTGTGGGGTGGGGGAGAGGAGGGTGCGTCCCCGTGCGTGCGTGCGTGGTCTGGGTGTCTCTGCGTGGTGTGTGTGTGTGTGTGTGTGTGTGTGTGTGTGTGTGTGTGTTAGATGCCGTGCCTGGTGTAGGTGGGGAAGAGCAAGCCCTCACGCACAGAGCCCCATCACACACTGGGGCCGGGCCGAGGGGGTCAATCTGCTCGGCCTGATTGCGTTGGGCATACATTGCAGAAGGTGGGTTTTCCAAGGCGGAGCAGAGGGTCCCGGCACCTGAGGTTGTCCACGGGGAGAATGTCTGTTCCACGGGGGCAAGCGGTCCCTTCCGTCGTGCCCAAGCCCATGTGACCCCGAAGGCCAGGTGGCCCCGGTCCTTGAGCTGACTGAGGAGTGCTTTGAGACCCGGAGGGTGGCACAGGCGACTGGGCGCCAGCGGCGGCCCTCCCTCCCTTTGAGCGGGACGGGGAGCTGCCGCTGGCATCCGGAGCTCTGGCGGCCTGCGCCCTCTGTCCCTGTGACCGCAGGCTCTGCCGTGGGAGGCGGGATCCCACGTAGAGGTCGCGCGCTGGCTGCCCTGTCTTGGGTTGAGCGACGGAGCGCGACGTGGAGCAGCACCCGACTGAGGCTCCCTGCTTCTCTGTCCCCTGGCGTCTTGCCCTGGACCCAGTGCACCACCTTGTGGCGAGCCCAGGTGTGGCGCGTCCCGCTGTGGGGCCCGCTGGGGTGCAGGACCCACTTTCTCATGGCTTCCGCACGTCCCTCCCCGCCCGCCTGGAGGGCAGTTGGGGAGCGGTCCCCAACGTGGCCTGGGACCAACCTCGCTGGTGACCCGTGTCGCGGGCGCGCGCCCCAGGAGAGTGTGGGGAGGGGAGAGGATTCGGGGACGTAGCTGTGAGGATTCGGTGTGCGTGGGTCTGGCGGGTGGCCCGGACGGGGTCGGGGTCGTGGTCACGGTGGGTCGTTGTGGTGGTGGTGGTGGTGGTGGTGCTGGGGGTGGTGGTGGTGGTGGGGGGGGTGGTGGCGAAGTCCCCGAAGACAAAAGGAGCAGCGAGGGAGGGAGGAGCAAAAGCCTACAGCACCCGGTATTCCCAGGCGGTCTCCCATCCAAGTACTAACCAGGCCCGACCCTGCTTAGCTTCCGAGATCAGACGAGATCGGGCGCGTTCAGGGTGGTATGGCCGTAGACGCTAGCCGCCGCCTCCGGGAGCCCCAAGAGCCTGCCGAGGGCCCCGGCGTGCGTCTCCACGCTGCTCTCCTGGCACGGCTGGGAGTCCGGGTGGGGGCTGGCAGCCCGGGGCCAGCGGCCAGAGGCCCCGCGCGCCTGCTCGGGCAGCCGGTCTCGCCCAGGTGGCCGCTGGGTGGCTTTCTTCCCGAGGTGTCCTGCTGCCAGGACGAGGGTCAAGTTTTCTCGGGGGAAAATTTCTCAGTGCTCTCGGGCGCTTGTTCTTCTGGGAATGTCCACTGCTGTGGCCAAGGCGGGGGACGCACAGCTCGGGCCAGGGCAAGCAGCCGCCCTCCTCCGTCGCCTCCTGGAGCCGTATCCTTGGGTGGGTGCGTGGCTCCCAGCGGAGGTCTCGGGGACCCTTCCGGTCCTCTTCGTCCGGAAAGCGCCACTGCCCCTCCAGCCCATCAGGAAAACGGCAGCCGCGCCCTTCGCCGACCCGCTCCGCCCTCCTCCACACTCAGGGCCTGGGGCTGCGGGGCTGAATCGTGAGGCTTTCCAGCCCAGGACTTCACCTCTGGCCCCTTTCACACCCGGGATCTTGGGAAGAAGAAACAAAACCAAACACAGCCAAAGCCATCTCCTCCGACCCGGGGCCCCTCCACATCCCTTCCGATCCCGGGTTCCTGCCGGCCTCCCGGGGCGTTTCTCCCAGGCAGGCCTTCGCGGCCACTACACGGGGCTGAGCACTCGAGTCCTCGGGCGTCACGGGGCCCGCGGCCACGCCAAGCACGCACGACTCCCGGGTCTCGTCTGCTCCTGGGTGCCCTGGGCCTCTTCCCTGTGCCGCTGCTGGGTCTTGTGCCCCTGCTTGGCCTCCTTCAGACCCGGCCCTGTGCTACGCGGCCACGTGCTACAGGATCGTGCCAGCAGAACTGGCCCTGGCTGAGCCCCGTACCCACCCTCCTGCCATCCCTGGCCCTGCTAGCAAATGGCAGAGATCCTCTGGCCTCCGAGCCCAGACAAAAATCCTGATGCAGTTGGCCGAGGGGCCGCAAACCAAGGCTTCGCTTGTTCCCGCTCAGGCCCCAGCCATACCCTCTTGTCCTTCGGCTGCTCGTGTGTGGGGTGGGGGAGAGGAGGGTGCGTCCCCGTGCGTGCGTGCGTGGTCTGGGTGTCTCTGCGTGGTGTGTGTGTGTGTGTGTGTGTGTGTGTTAGATGCCGTGCCTGGTGTAGGTGGGGAAGAGCAAGCCCTCACGCACAGAGCCCCATCACACACTGGGGCCGGGCCGAGGGGGTCAATCTGCTCGGCCTGATTGCGTTGGGCATACATTGCAGAAGGTGGGTTTTCCAAGGCGGAGCAGAGGGTCCCGGCACCTGAGGTTGTCCACGGGGAGAATGTCTGTTCCACGGGGGCAAGCGGTCCCTTCCGTCGTGCCCAAGCCCATGTGACCCCGAAGGCCAGGTGGCCCCGGTCCTTGAGCTGACTGAGGAGTGCTTTGAGACCCGGAGGGTGGCACAGGCGACTGGGCGCCAGCGGCGGCCCTCCCTCCCTTTGAGCGGGACGGGGAGCTGCCGCTGGCATCCGGAGCTCTGGCGGCCTGCGCCCTCTGTCCCTGTGACCGCAGGCTCTGCCGTGGGAGGCGGGATCCCACGTAGAGGTCGCGCGCTGGCTGCCCTGTCTTGGGTTGAGCGACGGAGGGCGACGTGGAGCAGCACCCGACTGAGGCTCCCTGCTTCTCTGTCCCCTGGCGTCTTGCCCTGGACCCAGTGCACCACCTTGTGGCGAGCCCAGGTGTGGCGCGTCCCGCTGTGGGGCCCGCTGGGGTGCAGGACCCACTTTCTCATGGCTTCCGCACGTCCCTCCCCGCCCGCCTGGAGGGCAGTTGGGGAGCGGTCCCCAACGTGGCCTGGGACCAACCTCGCTGGTGACCCGTGTCGCGGGCGCGCGCCCCAGGAGAGTGTGGGGAGGGGAGAGGATTCGGGGACGTAGCTGTGAGGATTCGGTGTGCGTGGGTCTGGCGGGTGGCCCGGACGGGGTCGGGGTCGTGGTCACGGTGGGTCGTTGTGGTGGTGGTGGTGGTGGTGCTGGGGGTGGTGGTGGTGGGGGGGGGTGGTGGCGAAGTCCCCGAAGACAAAAGGAGCAGCGAGGGAGGGAGGAGCAAAAGCCTACAGCACCCGGTATTCCCAGGCGGTCTCCCATCCAAGTACTAACCAGGCCCGACCCTGCTTAGCTTCCGAGATCAGACGAGATCGGGCGCGTTCAGGGTGGTATGGCCGTAGACGCTAGCCGCCGCCTCCGGGAGCCCCAAGAGCCTGCCGAGGGCCCCGGCGTGCGTCTCCACGCTGCTCTCCTGGCACGGCTGGGAGTCCGGGTGGGGGCTGGCAGCCCGGGGCCAGCGGCCAGAGGCCCCGCGCGCCTGCTCGGGCAGCCGGTCTCGCCCAGGTGGCCGCTGGGTGGCTTTCTTCCCGAGGTGTCCTGCTGCCAGGACGAGGGTCAAGTTTTCTCGGGGGAAAATTTCTCAGTGCTCTCGGGCGCTTGTTCTTCTGGGAATGTCCACTGCTGTGGCCAAGGCGGGGGACGCACAGCTCGGGCCAGGGCAAGCAGCCGCCCTCCTCCGTCGCCTCCTGGAGCCGTATCCTTGGGTGGGTGCGTGGCTCCCAGCGGAGGTCTCGGGGACCCTTCCGGTCCTCTTCGTCCGGAAAGCGCCACTGCCCCTCCAGCCCATCAGGAAAACGGCAGCCGCGCCCTTCGCCGACCCGCTCCGCCCTCCTCCACACTCAGGGCCTGGGGCTGCGGGGCTGAATCGTGAGGCTTTCCAGCCCAGGACTTCACCTCTGGCCCCTTTCACACCCGGGATCTTGGGAAGAAGAAACAAAACCAAACACAGCCAAAGCCATCTCCTCCGACCCGGGGCCCCTCCACATCCCTTCCGATCCCGGGTTCCTGCCGGCCTCCCGGGGCGTTTCTCCCAGGCAGGCCTTCGCGGCCACTACACGGGGCTGAGCACTCGAGTCCTCGGGCGTCACGGGGCCCGCGGCCACGCCAAGCACGCACGACTCCCGGGTCTCGTCTGCTCCTGGGTGCCCTGGGCCTCTTCCCTGTGCCGCTGCTGGGTCTTGTGCCCCTGCTTGGCCTCCTTCAGACCCGGCCCCGTGCTACGCGGCCACGTGCTACAGGATCGTGCCAGCAGAACTGGCCCTGGCTGAGCCCCGTACCCACCCTCCTGCCATCCCTGGCCCTGCTAGCAAATGGCAGAGATCCTCTGGCCTCCGAGCCCAGACAAAAATCCTGATGCAGTTGGCCGAGGGGCCGCAAACCAAGGCTTCGCTTGTTCCCGCTCAGGCCCCAGCCATACCCTCTTGTCCTTCGGCTGCTCGTGTGTGGGGTGGGGGAGAGGAGGGTGCGTCCCCGTGCGTGCGTGCGTGGTCTGGGTGTCTCTGCGTGGTGTGTGTGTGTGTGTGTGTGTGTGTTAGATGCCGTGCCTGGTGTAGGTGGGGAAGAGCAAGCCCTCACGCACAGAGCCCCATCACACACTGGGGCCGGGCCGAGGGGGTCAATCTGCTCGGCCTGATTGCGTTGGGCATACATTGCAGAAGGTGGGTTTTCCAAGGCGGAACAGAGGGTCCCGGCACCTGAGGTTGTCCACGGGGAGAATGTCTGTTCCACGGGGGCAAGCGGTCCCTTCCGTCGTGCCCAAGCCCATGTGACCCCGAAGGCCAGGTGGCCCCGGTCCTTGAGCTGACTGAGGAGTGCTTTGAGACCTGGAGGGTGGCACAGGCGACTGGGCGCCAGCGGCGGCCCTCCCTCCCTTTGAGCGGGACGGGGAGCTGCCGCTGGCATCCGGAGCTCTGGCGGCCTGCGCCCTCTGTCCCTGTGACCGCAGGCTCTGCCGTGGGAGGCAGGATCCCACGTAGAGGTCGCGCGCTGGCTGCCCTGTCTTGGGTTGAGCGACGGAGGGCGACGTGGAGCAGCACCCGACTGAGGCTCCCTGCTTCTCTGTCCCCTGGCGTCTTGCCCTGGACCCAGTGCACCACCTTGTGGCGAGCCCAGGTGTGGCGCGTCCCGCTGTGGGGCCCGCTGGGGTGCAGGACCCACTTTCTCATGGCTTCCGCACGTCCCTCCCCGCCCGCCTGGAGGGCAGTTGGGGAGCGGTCCCCAACGTGGCCTGGGACCAACCTCGCTGGTGACCCGTGTCGCGGGCGCGCGCCCCAGGAGAGTGTGGGGAGGGGAGAGGATTCGGGGACGTAGCTGTGAGGATTCGGTGTGCGTGGGTCTGGCGGGTGGCCCGGACGGGGTCGGGGTCGTGGTCACGGTGGGTCGTTGTGGTGGTGGTGGTGGTGGTGCTGGGGGTGGTGGTGGTGGGGGGGGGTGGTGGCGAAGTCCCCGAAGACAAAAGGAGCAGCGAGGGAGGGAGGAGCAAAAGCCTACAGCACCCGGTATTCCCAGGCGGTCTCCCATCCAAGTACTAACCAGGCCCGACCCTGCTTAGCTTCCGAGATCAGACGAGATCGGGCGCGTTCAGGGTGGTATGGCCGTAGACGCTAGCCGCCGCCTCCGGGAGCCCCAAGAGCCTGCCGAGGGCCCCGGCGTGCGTCTCCACGCTGCTCTCCTGGCACGGCTGGGAGTCCGGGTGGGGGCTGGCAGCCCGGGGCCAGCGGCCAGAGGCCCCGCACGCCTGCTCGGGCAGCCGGTCTCGCCCAGGTGGCCGCTGGGTGGCTTTCTTCCCGAGGTGTCCTGCTGCCAGGACGAGGGTCAAGTTTTCTCGGGGGAAAATTTCTCAGTGCTCTCGGGCGCTTGTTCTTCTGGGAATGTCCACTGCTGTGGCCAAGGCGGGGGACGCACAGCTCGGGCCAGGGCAAGCAGCCGCCCTCCTCCGTCGCCTCCTGGAGCCGTATCCTTGGGTGGGTGCGTGGCTCCCAGCGGAGGTCTCGGGGACCCTTCCGGTCCTCTTCGTCCGGAAAGCGCCACTGCCCCTCCAGCCCATCAGGAAAACGGCAGCCGCGCCCTTCGCCGACCCGCTCCGCCCTCCTCCACACTCAGGGCCTGGGGCTGCGGGGCTGAATCGTGAGGCTTTCCAGCCCAGGACTTCACCTCTGGCCCCTTTCACACCCGGGATCTTGGGAAGAAGAAACAAAACCAAACACAGCCAAAGCCATCTCCTCCGACCCGGGGCCCCTCCACATCCCTTCCGATCCCGGGTTCCTGCCGGCCTCCCGGGGCGTTTCTCCCAGGCAGGCCTTCGCGGCCACTACACGGGGCTGAGCACTCGAGTCCTCGGGCGTCACGGGGCCCGCGGCCACGCCAAGCACGCACGACTCCCGGGTCTCGTCTGCTCCTGGGTGCCCTGGGCCTCTTCCCTGTGCCGCTGCTGGGTCTTGTGCCCCTGCTTGGCCTCCTTCAGACCCGGCCCCGTGCTACGCGGCCACGTGCTACAGGATCGTGCCAGCAGAACTGGCCCTGGCTGAGCCCCGTACCCACCCTCCTGCCATCCCTGGCCCTGCTAGCAAATGGCAGAGATCCTCTGGCCTCCGAGCCCAGACAAAAATCCTGATGCAGTTGGCCGAGGGGCCGCAAACCAAGGCTTCGCTTGTTCCCGCTCAGGCCCCAGCCATACCCTCTTGTCCTTCGGCTGCTCGTGTGTGGGGTGGGGGAGAGGAGGGTGCGTCCCCGTGCGTGCGTGCGTGGTCTGGGTGTCTCTGCGTGGTGTGTGTGTGTGTGTGTGTGTGTGTGTGTGTGTGTGTGTGTGTGTGTTAGATGCCGTGCCTGGTGTAGGTGGGGAAGAGCAAGCCCTCACGCACAGAGCCCCATCACACACTGGGGCCGGGCCGAGGGGGTCAATCTGCTCGGCCTGATTGCATTGGGCATACATTGCAGAAGGTGGGTTTTCCAAGGCGGAGCAGAGGGTCCCGGCACCTGAGGTTGTCCACGGGGAGAATGTCTGTTCCACGGGGGCAAGCGGTCCCTTCCGTCGTGCCCAAGCCCATGTGACCCCGAAGGCCAGGTGGCCCCGGTCCTTGAGCTGACTGAGGAGTGCTTTGAGACCCGGAGGGTGGCACAGGCGACTGGGCGCCAGCGGCGGCCCTCCCTCCCTTTGAGCGGGACGGGGAGCTGCCGCTGGCATCCGGAGCTCTGGCGGCCTGCGCCCTCTGTCCCTGTGACCGCAGGCTCTGCCGTGGGAGGCGGGATCCCACGTAGAGGTCGCACGCTGGCTGCCCTGTCTTGGGTTGAGCGACGGAGCGCGACGTGGAGCAGCACCCGACTGAGGCTCCCTGCTTCTCTGTCCCCTGGCGTCTTGCCCTGGACCCAGTGCACCACCTTGTGGCGAGCCCAGGTGTGGCGCGTCCCGCTGTGGGGCCCGCTGGGGTGCAGGACCCACTTTCTCATGGCTTCCGCACGTCCCTCCCCGCCCGCCTGGAGGGCAGTTGGGGAGCGGTCCCCAACGTGGCCTGGGACCAACCTCGCTGGTGACCCGTGTCGCGGGCGCGCGCCCCAGGAGAGTGTGGGGAGGGGAGAGGATTCGGGGACGTAGCTGTGAGGATTCGGTGTGCGTGGGTCTGGCGGGTGGCCCGGACGGGGTCGGGGTCGTGGTCACGGTGGGTCGTTGTGGTGGTGGTGGTGGTGGTGGTGCTGGGGGTGGTGGTGGTGGTGGGGGGGGTGGTGGCGAAGTCCCCGAAGACAAAAGGAGCAGCGAGGGAGGGAGGAGCAAAAGCCTACAGCACCCGGTATTCCCAGGCGGTCTCCCATCCAAGTACTAACCAGGCCCGACCCTGCTTAGCTTCCGAGATCAGACGAGATCGGGCGCGTTCAGGGTGGTATGGCCGTAGACGCTAGCCGCCGCCTCCGGGAGCCCCAAGAGCCTGCCGAGGGCCCCGGCGTGCGTCTCCACGCTGCTCTCCTGGCACGGCTGGGAGTCCGGGTGGGGGCTGGCAGCCCGGGGCCAGCGGCCAGAGGCCCCGCGCGCCTGCTCGGGCAGCCGGTCTCGCCCAGGTGGCCGCTGGGTGGCTTTCTTCCCGAGGTGTCCTGCTGCCAGGACGAGGGTCAAGTTTTCTCGGGGGAAAATTTCTCAGTGCTCTCGGGCGCTTGTTCTTCTGGGAATGTCCACTGCTGTGGCCAAGGCGGGGGACGCACAGCTCGGGCCAGGGCAAGCAGCCGCCCTCCTCCGTCGCCTCCTGGAGCCGTATCCTTGGGTGGGTGCGTGGCTCCCAGCGGAGGTCTCGGGGACCCTTCCGGTCCTCTTCGTCCGGAAAGCGCCACTGCCCCTCCAGCCCATCAGGAAAACGGCAGCCGCGCCCTTCGCCGACCCGCTCCGCCCTCCTCCACACTCAGGGCCTGGGGCTGCGGGGCTGAATCGTGAGGCTTTCCAGCCCAGGACTTCACCTCTGGCCCCTTTCACACCCGGGATCTTGGGAAGAAGAAACAAAACCAAACACAGCCAAAGCCATCTCCTCCGACCCGGGGCCCCTCCACATCCCTTCCGATCCCGGGTTCCTGCCGGCCTCCCGGGGCGTTTCTCCCAGGCAGGCCTTCGCGGCCACTACACGGGGCTGAGCACTCGAGTCCTCGGGCGTCACGGGGCCCGCGGCCACGCCAAGCACGCACGACTCCCGGGTCTCGTCTGCTCCTGGGTGCCCTGGGCCTCTTCCCTGTGCCGCTGCTGGGTCTTGTGCCCCTGCTTGGCCTCCTTCAGACCCGGCCCCGTGCTACGCGGCCACGTGCTACAGGATCGTGCCAGCAGAACTGGCCCTGGCTGAGCCCCGTACCCACCCTCCTGCCATCCCTGGCCCTGCTAGCAAATGGCAGAGATCCTCTGGCCTCCGAGCCCAGACAAAAATCCTGATGCAGTTGGCCGAGGGGCCGCAAACCAAGGCTTCGCTTGTTCCCGCTCAGGCCCCAGCCATACCCTCTTGTCCTTCGGCTGCTCGTGTGTGGGGTGGGGGAGAGGAGGGTGCGTCCCCGTGCGTGCGTGCGTGGTCTGGGTGTCTCTGCGTGGTGTGTGTGTGTGTGTGTGTGTGTGTTAGATGCCGTGCCTGGTGTAGGTGGGGAAGAGCAAGCCCTCACGCACAGAGCCCCATCACACACTGGGGCCGGGCCGAGGGGGTCAATCTGCTCGGCCTGATTGCGTTGGGCATACATTGCAGAAGGTGGGTTTTCCAAGGCGGAGCAGAGGGTCCCGGCACCTGAGGTTGTCCACGGGGAGAATGTCTGTTCCACGGGGGCAAGCGGTCCCTTCCGTCGTGCCCAAGCCCATGTGACCCCGAAGGCCAGGTGGCCCCGGTCCTTGAGCTGACTGAGGAGTGCTTTGAGACCCGGAGGGTGGCACAGGCGACTGGGCGCCAGCGGCGGCCCTCCCTCCCTTTGAGCGGGACGGGGAGCTGCCGCTGGCATCCGGAGCTCTGGCGGCCTGCGCCCTCTGTCCCTGTGACCGCAGGCTCTGCCGTGGGAGGCGGGATCCCACGTAGAGGTCGCGCGCTGGCTGCCCTGTCTTGGGTTGAGCGACGGAGGGCGACGTGGAGCAGCACCCGACTGAGGCTCCCTGCTTCTCTGTCCCCTGGCGTCTTGCCCTGGACCCAGTGCACCACCTTGTGGCGAGCCCAGGTGTGGCGCGTCCCGCTGTGGGGCCCGCTGGGGTGCAGGACCCACTTTCTCATGGCTTCCGCACGTCCCTCCCCGCCCGCCTGGAGGGCAGTTGGGGAGCGGTCCCCAACGTGGCCTGGGACCAACCTCGCTGGTGACCCGTGTCGCGGGCGCACGCCCCAGGAGAGTGTGGGGAGGGGAGAGGATTCGGGGACGTAGCTGTGAGGATTCGGTGTGCGTGGGTCTGGCGGGTGGCCCGGACGGGGTCGGGGTCGTGGTCACGGTGGGTCGTTGTGGTGGTGGTGGTGGTGGTGCTGGGGGTGGTGGTGGTGGGGGGGGGGTGGTGGCGAAGTCCCCGAAGACAAAAGGAGCAGCGAGGGAGGGAGGAGCAAAAGACTACAGCACCCGGTATTCCCAGGCGGTCTCCCATCCAAGTACTAACCAGGCCCGACCCTGCTTAGCTTCCGAGATCAGACGAGATCGGGCGCATTCAGGGTGGTATGGCCGTAGACGCTAGCCGCCGCCTCCGGGAGCCCCAAGAGCCTGCCGAGGGCCCCGGCGTGCGTCTCCACGCTGCTCTCCTGGCACGGCTGGGAGTCCGGGTGGGGGCTGGCAGCCCGGGGCCAGCGGCCAGAGGCCCCGCACGCCTGCTCGGGCAGCCGGTCTCGCCCAGGTGGCCGCTGGGTGGCTTTCTTCCCGAGGTGTCCTGCTGCCAGGACGAGGGTCAAGTTTTCTCGGGGGAAAATTTCTCAGTGCTCTCGGGCGCTTGTTCTTCTGGGAATGTCCACTGCTGTGGCCAAGGCGGGGGACGCACAGCTCGGGCCAGGGCAAGCAGCCGCCCTCCTCCGTCGCCTCCTGGAGCCGTATCCTTGGGTGGGTGCGTGGCTCCCAGCGGAGGTCTCGGGGACCCTTCCGGTCCTCTTCGTCCGGAAAGCGACACTGCCCCTCCAGCCCATCAGGAAAACGGCAGCCGCGCCCTTCGCCGACCCGCTCCGCCCTCCTCCACACTCAGGGCCTGGGGCTGCGGGGCTGAATCGTGAGGCTTTCCAGCCCAGGACTTCACCTCTGGCCCCTTTCACACCCGGGATCTTGGGAAGAAGAAACAAAACCAAACACAGCCAAAGCCATCTCCTCCGACCCGGGGCCCCTCCACATCCCTTCCGATCCCGGGTTCCTGCCGGCCTCCCGGGGCGTTTCTCCCAGGCAGGCCTTCGCGGCCACTACACGGGGCTGAGCACTCGAGTCCTCGGGCGTAACGGGGCCCGCGGCCACGCCAAGCACGCACGACTCCCGGGTCTCGTCTGCTCCTGGGTGCCCTGGGCCTCTTCCCTGTGCCGCTGCTGGGTCTTGTGCCCCTGCTTGGCCTCCTTCAGACCCGGCCCCGTGCTACGCGGCCACGTGCTACAGGATCGTGCCAGCAGAACTGGCCCTGGCTGAGCCCCGTACCCACCCTCCTGCCATCCCTGGCCCTGCTAGCAAATGGCAGAGATCCTCTGGCCTCCGAGCCCAGACAAAAATCCTGATGCAGTTGGCCGAGGGGCCGCAAACCAAGGCTTCGCTTGTTCCCGCTCAGGCCCCAGCCATACCCTCTTGTCCTTCGGCTGCTCGTGTGTGGGGTGGGGGAGAGGAGGGTGCGTCCCCGTGCGTGCGTGCGTGGTCTGGGTGTCTCTGCGTGGTGTGTGTGTGTGTGTGTGTGTGTTAGATGCCGTGCCTGGTGTAGGTGGGGAAGAGCAAGCCCTCACGCACAGAGCCCCATCACACACTGGGGCCGGGCCGAGGGGGTCAATCTGCTCGGCCTGATTGCGTTGGGCATACATTGCAGAAGGTGGGTTTTCCAAGGCGGAGCAGAGGGTCCCGGCACCTGAGGTTGTCCACGGGGAGAATGTCTGTTCCACGGGGGCAAGCGGTCCCTTCCGTCGTGCCCAAGCCCATGTGACCCCGAAGGCCAGGTGGCCCCGGTCCTTGAGCTGACTGAGGAGTGCTTTGAGACCCGGAGGGTGGCACAGGCGACTGGGCGCCAGCGGCGGCCCTCCCTCCCTTTGAGCGGGACGGGGAGCTGCCGCTGGCATCCGGAGCTCTGGCGGCCTGCGCCCTCTGTCCCTGTGACCGCAGGCTCTGCCGTGGGAGGCGGGATCCCACGTAGAGGTCGCGCGCTGGCTGCCCTGTCTTGGGTTGAGCGACGGAGCGCGACGTGGAGCAGCACCCGACTGAGGCTCCCTGCTTCTCTGTCCCCTGGCGTCTTGCCCTGGACCCAGTGCACCACCTTGTGGCGAGCCCAGGTGTGGCGCGTCCCGCTGTGGGGCCCGCTGGGGTGCAGGACCCACTTTCTCATGGCTTCCGCACGTCCCTCCCCGCCCGCCTGGAGGGCAGTTGGGGAGCGGTCCCCAACGTGGCCTGGGACCAACCTCGCTGGTGACCCGTGTCGCGGGCGCGCGCCCCAGGAGAGTGTGGGGAGGGGAGAGGATTCGGGGACGTAGCTGTGAGGATTCGGTGTGCGTGGGTCTGGCGGGTGGCCCGGACGGGGTCGGGGTCGTGGTCACGGTGGGTCGTTGTGGTGGTGGTGGTGGTGGTGCTGGGGGTGGTGGTGGTGGTGGGGGGGTGGTGGCGAAGTCCCCGAAGACAAAAGGAGCAGCGAGGGAGGGAGGAGCAAAAGCCTACAGCACCCGGTATTCCCAGGCGGTCTCCCATCCAAGTACTAACCAGGTCCGACCCTGCTTAGCTTCCGACATCAGACGAGATCGGGCGCGTTCAGGGTGGTATGGCCGTAGACGCTAGCCGCCGCCTCCGGGAGCCCCAAGAGCCTGCCGAGGGCCCCGGCGTGCGTCTCCACGCTGCTCTCCTGGCACGGCTGGGAGTCCGGGTGGGGGCTGGCAGCCCGGGGCCAGCGGCCAGAGGCCCCGCGCGCCTGCTCGGGCAGCCGGTCTCGCCCAGGTGGCCGCTGGGTGGCTTTCTTCCCGAGGTGTCCTGCTGCCAGGACGAGGGTCAAGTTTTCTCGGGGGAAAATTTCTCAGTGCTCTCGGGCGCTTGTTCTTCTGGGAATGTCCACTGCTGTGGCCAAGGCGGGGGACGCACAGCTCGGGCCAGGGCAAGCAGCCGCCCTCCTCCGTCGCCTCCTGGAGCCGTATCCTTGGGTGGGTGCGTGGCTCCCAGCGGAGGTCTCGGGGACCCTTCCGGTCCTCTTCGTCCGGAAAGCGACACTGCCCCTCCAGCCCATCAGGAAAACGGCAGCCGCGCCCTTCGCCGACCCGCTCCGCCCTCCTCCACACTCAGGGCCTGGGGCTGCGGGGCTGAATCGTGAGGCTTTCCAGCCCAGGACTTCACCTCTGGCCCCTTTCACACCCGGGATCTTGGGAAGAAGAAACAAAACCAAACACAGCCAAAGCCATCTCCTCCGACCCGGGGCCCCTCCACATCCCTTCCGATCCCGGGTTCCTGCCGGCCTCCCGGGGCGTTTCTCCCAGGCAGGCCTTCGCGGCCACTACACGGGGCTGAGCACTCGAGTCCTCGGGCGTCACGGGGCCCGCGGCCACGCCAAGCACGCACGACTCCCGGGTCTCGTCTGCTCCTGGGTGCCCTGGGCCTCTTCCCTGTGCCGCTGCTGGGTCTTGTGCCCCTGCTTGGCCTCCTTCAGACCCGGCCCCGTGCTACGCGGCCACGTGCTACAGGATCGTGCCAGCAGAACTGGCCCTGGCTGAGCCCCGTACCCACCCTCCTGCCATCCCTGGCCCTGCTAGCAAATGGCAGAGATCCTCTGGCCTCCGAGCCCAGACAAAAATCCTGATGCAGTTGGCCGAGGGGCCGCAAACCAAGGCTTCGCTTGTTCCCGCTCAGGCCCCAGCCATACCCTCTTGTCCTTCGGCTGCTCGTGTGTGGGGTGGGGGAGAGGAGGGTGCGTCCCCATGCGTGCGTGCGTGGTCTGGGTGTCTCTGCGTGGTGTGTGTGTGTGTGTGTGTGTGTGTGTGTGTGTGTGTGTTAGATGCCGTGCCTGGTGTAGGTGGGGAAGAGCAAGCCCTCACGCACAGAGCCCCATCACACACTGGGGCCGGGCCGAGGGGGTCAATCTGCTCGGCCTGATTGCGTTGAGCATACATTGCAGAAGGTGGGTTTTCCAAGGCGGAGCAGAGGGTCCCGGCACCTGAGGTTGTCCACGGGGAGAATGTCTGTTCCACGGGGGCAAGCGGTCCCTTCCGTCGTGCCCAAGCCCATGTGACCCCGAAGGCCAGGTGGCCCCGGTCCTTGAGCTGACTGAGGAGTGCTTTGAGACCCGGAGGGTGGCACAGGCGACTGGGCGCCAGCGGCGGCCCTCCCTCCCTTTGAGCGGGACGGGGAGCTGCCGCTGGCATCCGGAGCTCTGGCGGCCTGCGCCCTCTGTCCCTGTGACCGCAGGCTCTGCCGTGGGAGGCGGGATCCCACGTAGAGGTCGCGCGCTGGCTGCCCTGTCTTGGGTTGAGCGACGGAGCGCGACGTGGAGCAGCACCCGACTGAGGCTCCCTGCTTCTCTGTCCCCTGGCGTCTTGCCCTGGACCCAGTGCACCACCTTGTGGCGAGCCCAGGTGTGGCGCGTCCCGCTGTGGGGCCCGCTGGGGTGCAGGACCCACTTTCTCATGGCTTCCGCACGTCCCTCCCCGCCCGCCTGGAGGGCAGTTGGGGAGCGGTCCCCAACGTGGCCTGGGACCAACCTCGCTGTTGACCCGTGTCGCGGGCGCGCGCCCCAGGAGAGTGTGGGGAGGGGAGAGGATTCGGGGACGTAGCTGTGAGGATTCGGTGTGCGTGGGTCTGGCGGGTGGCCCGGACGGGGTCGGGGTCGTGGTCACGGTGGGTCGTTGTGGTGGTGGTGGTGGTGGTGGTGCTGGGGGTGGTGGTGGTGGTGGGGGGGGTGGTGGCGAAGTCCCCGAAGACAAAAGGAGCAGCGAGGGAGGGAGGAGCAAAAGCCTACAGCACCCGGTATTCCCAGGCGGTCTCCCATCCAAGTACTAACCAGGCCCGACCCTGCTTAGCTTCCGAGATCAGACGAGATCGGGCGCGTTCAGGGTGGTATGGCCGTAGACGCTAGCCGCCGCCTCCGGGAGCCCCAAGAGCCTGCCGAGGGCCCCGGCGTGCGTCTCCACGCTGCTCTCCTGGCACGGCTGGGAGTCCGGGTGGGGGCTGGCAGCCCGGGGCCAGCGGCCAGAGGCCCCGCGCGCCTGCTCGGGCAGCCGGTCTCGCCCAGGTGGCCGCTGGGTGGCTTTCTTCCCGAGGTGTCCTGCTGCCAGGACGAGGGTCAAGTTTTCTCGGGGGAAAATTTCTCAGTGCTCTCGGGCGCTTGTTCTTCTGGGAATGTCCACTGCTGTGGCCAAGGCGGGGGACGCACAGCTCGGGCCAGGGCAAGCAGCCGCCCTCCTCCGTCGCCTCCTGGAGCCGTATCCTTGGGTGGGTGCGTGGCTCCCAGCGGAGGTCTCGGGGACCCTTCCGGTCCTCTTCGTCCGGAAAGCGCCACTGCCCCTCCAGCCCATCAGGAAAACGGCAGCCGCGCCCTTCGCCGACCCGCTCCGCCCTCCTCCACACTCAGGGCCTGGGGCTGCGGGGCTGAATCGTGAGGCTTTCCAGCCCAGGACTTCACCTCTGGCCCCTTTCACACCCGGGATCTTGGGAAGAAGAAACAAAACCAAACACAGCCAAAGCCATCTCCTCCGACCCGGGGCCCCTCCACATCCCTTCCGATCCCGGGTTCCTGCCGGCCTCCCGGGGCGTTTCTCCCAGGCAGGCCTTCGCGGCCACTACACGGGGCTGAGCACTCGAGTCCTCGGGCGTCACGGGGCCCGCGGCCACGCCAAGCACGCACGACTCCCGGGTCTCGTCTGCTCCTGGGTGCCCTGGGCCTCTTCCCTGTGCCGCTGCTGGGTCTTGTGCCCCTGCTTGGCCTCCTTCAGACCCGGCCCCGTGCTACGCGGCCACGTGCTACAGGATCGTGCCAGCAGAACTGGCCCTGGCTGAGCCCCGTACCCACCCTCCTGCCATCCCTGGCCCTGCTAGCAAATGGCAGAGATCCTCTGGCCTCCGAGCCCAGACAAAAATCCTGATGCAGTTGGCCGAGGGGCCGCAAACCAAGGCTTCGCTTGTTCCCGCTCAGGCCCCAGCCATACCCTCTTGTCCTTCGGCTGCTCGTGTGTGGGGTGGGGGAGAGGAGGGTGCGTCCCCGTGCGTGCGTGCGTGGTCTGGGTGTCTCTGCGTGGTGTGTGTGTGTGTGTGTGTGTGTGTTAGATGCCGTGCCTGGTGTAGGTGGGGAAGAGCAAGCCCTCACGCACAGAGCCCCATCACACACTGGGGCCGGGCCGAGGGGGTCAATCTGCTCGGCCTGATTGCGTTGGGCATACATTGCAGAAGGTGGGTTTTCCAAGGCGGAGCAGAGGGTCCCGGCACCTGAGGTTGTCCACGGGGAGAATGTCTGTTCCACGGGGGCAAGCGGTCCCTTCCGTCGTGCCCAAGCCCATGTGACCCCGAAGGCCAGGTGGCCCCGGTCCTTGAGCTGACTGAGGAGTGCTTTGAGACCCGGAGGGTGGCACAGGCGACTGGGCGCCAGCGGCGGCCCTCCCTCCCTTTGAGCGGGACGGGGAGCTGCCGCTGGCATCCGGAGCTCTGGCGGCCTGCGCCCTCTGTCCCTGTGACCGCAGGCTCTGCCGTGGGAGGCGGGATCCCACGTAGAGGTCGCGCGCTGGCTGCCCTGTCTTGGGTTGAGCGACGGAGGGCGACGTGGAGCAGCACCCGACTGAGGCTCCCTGCTTCTCTGTCCCCTGGCGTCTTGCCCTGGACCCAGTGCACCACCTTGTGGCGAGCCCAGGTGTGGCGCGTCCCGCTGTGGGGCCCGCTGGGGTGCAGGACCCACTTTCTCATGGCTTCCGCACGTCCCTCCCCGCCCGCCTGGAGGGCAGTTGGGGAGCGGTCCCCAACGTGGCCTGGGACCAACCTCGCTGGTGACCCGTGTCGCGGGCGCGCGCCCCAGGAGAGTGTGGGGAGGGGAGAGGATTCGGGGACGTAGCTGTGAGGATTCGGTGTGCGTGGGTCTGGCGGGTGGCCCGGACGGGGTCGGGGTCGTGGTCACGGTGGGTCGTTGTGGTGGTGGTGGTGGTGGTGCTGGGGGTGGTGGTGGTGGGGGGGGGGTGGTGGCGAAGTCCCCGAAGACAAAAGGAGCAGCGAGGGAGGGAGGAGCAAAAGCCTACAGCACCCGGTATTCCCAGGCGGTCTCCCATCCAAGTACTAACCAGGCCCGACCCTGCTTAGCTTCCGAGATCAGACGAGATCGGGCGCGTTCAGGGTGGTATGGCCGTAGACGCTAGCCGCCGCCTCCGGGAGCCCCAAGAGCCTGCCGAGGGCCCCGGCGTGCGTCTCCACGCTGCTCTCCTGGCACGGCTGGGAGTCCGGGTGGGGCCTGGCAGCCCGGGGCCAGCGGCCAGAGGCCCCGCGCGCCTGCTCGGGCAGCCGGTCTCGCCCAGGTGGCCGCTGGGTGGCTTTCTTCCCGAGGTGTCCTGCTGCCAGGACGAGGGTCAAGTTTTCTCGGGGGAAAATTTCTCAGTGCTCTCGGGCGCTTGTTCTTCTGGGAATGTCCACTGCTGTGGCCAAGGCGGGGGACGCACAGCTCGGGCCAGGGCAAGCAGCCGCCCTCCTCCGTCGCCTCCTGGAGCCGTATCCTTGGGTGGGTGCGTGGCTCCCAGCGGAGGTCTCGGGGACCCTTCCGGTCCTCTTCGTCCGGAAAGCGACACTGCCCCTCCAGCCCATCAGGAAAACGGCAGCCGCGCCCTTCGCCGACCCGCTCCGCCCTCCTCCACACTCAGGGCCTGGGGCTGCGGGGCTGAATCGTGAGGCTTTCCAGCCCAGGACTTCACCTCTGGCCCCTTTCACACCCGGGATCTTGGGAAGAAGAAACAAAACCAAACACAGCCAAAGCCATCTCCTCCGACCCGGGGCCCCTCCACATCCCTTCCGATCCCGGGTTCCTGCCGGCCTCCCGGGGCGTTTCTCCCAGGCAGGCCTTCGCGGCCACTACACGGGGCTGAGCACTCGAGTCCTCGGGCGTCACGGGGCCCGCGGCCACGCCAAGCACGCACGACTCCCGGGTCTCGTCTGCTCCTGGGTGCCCTGGGCCTCTTCCCTGTGCCGCTGCTGGGTCTTGTGCCCCTGCTTGGCCTCCTTCAGACCCGGCCCCGTGCTACGCGGCCACGTGCTACAGGATCGTGCCAGCAGAACTGGCCCTGGCTGAGCCCCGTACCCACCCTCCTGCCATCCCTGGCCCTGCTAGCAAATGGCAGAGATCCTCTGGCCTCCGAGCCCAGACAAAAATCCTGATGCAGTTGGCCGAGGGGCCGCAAACCAAGGCTTCGCTTGTTCCCGCTCAGGCCCCAGCCATACCCTCTTGTCCTTCGGCTGCTCGTGTGTGGGGTGGGGGAGAGGAGGGTGCGTCCCCGTGCGTGCGTGCGTGGTCTGGGTGTCTCTGCGTGGTGTGTGTGTGTGTGTGTGTGTGTGTGTGTGTGTGTGTGTGTGTTAGATGCCGTGCCTGGTGTAGGTGGGGAAGAGCAAGCCCTCACGCACAGAGCCCCATCACACACTGGGGCCGGGCCGAGGGGGTCAATCTGCTCGGCCTGATTGCGTTGGGCATACATTGCAGAAGGTGGGTTTTCCAAGGCGGAGCAGAGGGTCCCGGCACCTGAGGTTGTCCACGGGGAGAATGTCTGTTCCACGGGGGCAAGCGGTCCCTTCCGTCGTGCCCAAGCCCATGTGACCCCGAAGGCCAGGTGGCCCCGGTCCTTGAGCTGACTGAGGAGTGCTTTGAGACCCGGAGGGTGGCACAGGCGACTGGGCGCCAGCGGCGGCCCTCCCTCCCTTTGAGCGGGACGGGGAGCTGCCGCTGGCATCCGGAGCTCTGGCGGCCTGCGCCCTCTGTCCCTGTGACCGCAGGCTCTGCCGTGGGAGGCGGGATCCCACGTAGAGGTCGCGCGCTGGCTGCCCTGTCTTGGGTTGAGCGACGGAGCGCGACGTGGAGCAGCACCCGACTGAGGCTCCCTGCTTCTCTGTCCCCTGGCGTCTTGCCCTGGACCCAGTGCACCACCTTGTGGCGAGCCCAGGTGTGGCGCGTCCCGCTGTGGGGCCCGCTGGGGTGCAGGACCCACTTTCTCATGGCTTCCGCACGTCCCTCCCCGCCCGCCTGGAGGGCAGTTGGGGAGCGGTCCCCAACGTGGCCTGGGACCAACCTCGCTGGTGACCCGTGTCGCGGGCGCGCGCCCCAGGAGAGTGTGGGGAGGGGAGAGGATTCGGGGACGTAGCTGTGAGGATTCGGTGTGCGTGGGTCTGGCGGGTGGCCCGGACGGGGTCGGGGTCGTGGTCACGGTGGGTCGTTGTGGTGGTGGTGGTGGTGGTGGTGCTGGGGGTGGTGGTGGTGGTGGGGGGGGTGGTGGCGAAGTCCCCGAAGACAAAAGGAGCAGCGAGGGAGGGAGGAGCAAAAGCCTACAGCACCCGGTATTCCCAGGCGGTCTCCCATCCAAGTACTAACCAGGCCCGACCCTGCTTAGCTTCCGAGATCAGACGAGATCGGGCGCGTTCAGGGTGGTATGGCCGTAGACGCTAGCCGCCGCCTACGGGAGCCCCAAGAGCCTGCCGAGGGCCCCGGCGTGCGTCTCCACGCTGCTCTCCTGGCACGGCTGGGAGTCCGGGTGGGGGCTGGCAGCCCGGGGCCAGCGGCCAGAGGCCCCGCGCGCCTGCTCGGGCAGCCGGTCTCGCCCAGGTGGCCGCTGGGTGGCTTTCTTCCCGAGGTGTCCTGCTGCCAGGACGAGGGTCAAGTTTTCTCGGGGGAAAATTTCTCAGTGCTCTCGGGCGCTTGTTCTTCTGGGAATGTCCACTGCTGTGGCCAAGGCGGGGGACGCACAGCTCGGGCCAGGGCAAGCAGCCGCCCTCCTCCGTCACCTCCTGGAGCCGTATCCTTGGGTGGGTGCGTGGCTCCCAGCGGAGGTCTCGGGGACCCTTCCGGTCCTCTTCGTCCGGAAAGCGCCACTGCCCCTCCAGCACATCAGGAAAACGGCAGCCGCGCCCTTCGCCGACCCGCTCCGCCCTCCTCCACACTCAGGGCCTGGGGCTGCGGGGCTGAATCGTGAGGCTTTCCAGCCCAGGACTTCACCTCTGGCCCCTTTCACACCCGGGATCTTGGGAAGAAGAAACAAAACCAAACACAGCCAAAGCCATCTCCTCCGACCCGGGGCCCCTCCACATCCCTTCCGATCCCGGGTTCCTGCCGGCCTCCCGGGGCGTTTCTCCCAGGCAGGCCTTCGCGGCCACTACACGGGGCTGAGCACTCGAGTCCTCGGGCGTCACGGGGCCCGCGGCCACGCCAAGCACGCACGACTCCCGGGTCTCGTCTGCTCCTGGGTGCCCTGGGCCTCTTCCCTGTGCCGCTGCTGGGTCTTGTGCCCCTGCTTGGCCTCCTTCAGACCCGGCCCCGTGCTACGCGGCCACGTGCTACAGGATCGTGCCAGCAGAACTGGCCCTGGCTGAGCCCCGTACCCACCCTCCTGCCATCCCTGGCCCTGCTAGCAAATGGCAGAGATCCTCTGGCCTCCGAGCCCAGACAAAAATCCTGATGCAGTTGGCCGAGGGGCCGCAAACCAAGGCTTCGCTTGTTCCCGCTCAGGCCCCAGCCATACCCTCTTGTCCTTCGGCTGCTCGTGTGTCGGGTGGGGGAGAGGAGGGTGCGTCCCCGTGCGTGCGTGCGTGGTCTGGGTGTCTCTGCGTGGTGTGTGTGTGTGTGTGTGTGTGTGTTAGATGCCGTGCCTGGTGTAGGTGGGGAAGAGCAAGCCCTCACGCACAGAGCCCCATCACACACTGGGGCCGGGCCGAGGGGGTCAATCTGCTCGGCCTGATTGCGTTGGGCATACATTGCAGAAGGTGGGTTTTCCAAGGCGGAGCAGAGGGTCCCGGCACCTGAGGTTGTCCACGGGGAGAATGTCTGTTCCACGGGGGCAAGCGGTCCCTTCCGTCGTGCCCAAGCCCATGTGACCCCGAAGGCCAGGTGGCCCCGGTCCTTGAGCTGACTGAGGAGTGCTTTGAGACCCGGAGGGTGGCACAGGCGACTGGGCGCCAGCGGCGGCCCTCCCTCCCTTTGAGCGGGACGGGGAGCTGCCGCTGGCATCCGGAGCTCTGGCGGCCTGCGCCCTCTGTCCCTGTGACCGCAGGCTCTGCCGTGGGAGGCGGGATCCCACGTAGAGGTCGCGCGCTGGCTGCCCTGTCTTGGGTTGAGCGACGGAGCGCGACGTGGAGCAGCACCCGACTGAGGCTCCCTGCTTCTCTGTCCCCTGGCGTCTTGCCCTGGACCCAGTGCACCACCTTGTGGCGAGCCCAGGTGTGGCGCGTCCCGCTGTGGGGCCCGCTGGGGTGCAGGACCCACTTTCTCATGGCTTCCGCACGTCCCTCCCCGCCCGCCTGGAGGGCAGTTGGGGAGCGGTCCCCAACGTGGCCTGGGACCAACCTCTTTGGTGACCCGTGTCGCGGGCGCGCGCCCCAGGAGAGTGTGGGGAGGGGAGAGGATTCGGGGACGTAGCTGTGAGGATTCGGTGTGCGTGGGTCTGGCGGGTGGCCCGGACGGGGTCGGGGTCGTGGTCACGGTGGGTCGTTGTGGTGGTGGTGGTGGTGGTGGTGCTGGGGGTGGTGGTGGTGGTGGGGGGCGTGGTGGCGAAGTTCCCGAAGACAAAAGGAGCAGCGAGGGAGGGAGGAGCAAAAGCCTACAGCACCCGGTATTCCCAGGCGGTCTCCCATCCAAGTACTAACCAGGCCCGACCCTGCTTAGCTTCCGAGATCAGACGAGATCGGGCGCGTTCAGGGTGGTATGGCCGTAGACGCTAGCCGCCGCCTCCGGGAGCCCCAAGAGCCTGCCGAGGGCCCCGGCGTGCGTCTCCACGCTGCTCTCCTGGCACGGCTGGGAGTCCGGGTGGGGGCTGGCAGCCCGGGGCCAGCGGCCAGAGGCCCCGCGCGCCTGCTCGGGCAGCCGGTCTCGCCCAGGTGGCCGCTGGGTGGCTTTCTTCCCGAGGTGTCCTGCTGCCAGGACGAGGGTCAAGTTTTCTCGGGGGAAAGTTTCTCAGTGCTCTCGGGCGCTTGTTCTTCTGGGAATGTCCACTGCTGTGGCCAAGGCGGGGGACGCACAGCTCGGGCCAGGGCAAGCAGCCGCCCTCCTCCGTCGCCTCCTGGAGCCGTATCCTTGGGTGGGTGCGTGGCTCCCAGCTGAGGTCTCGGGGACCCTTCCGGTCCTCTTCGTCCGGAAAGCGCCACTGCCCCTCCAGCCCATCAGGAAAACGGCAGCCGCGCCCTTCGCCGACCCGCTCCGCCCTCCTCCACACTCAGGGCCTGGGGCTGCGGGGCTGAATCGTGAGGCTTTCCAGCCCAGGACTTCACCTCTGGCCCCTTTCACACCCGGGATCTTGGGAAGAAGAAACAAAACCAAACACAGCCAAAGCCATCTCCTCCGACCCGGGGCCCCTCCACATCCCTTCCGATCCCGGGTTCCTGCCGGCCTCCCGGGGCGTTTCTCCCAGGCAGGCCTTCGCGGCCACTACACGGGGCTGAGCACTCGAGTCCTCGGGCGTCACGGGGCCCGCGGCCACGCCAAGCACGCACGACTCCCGGGTCTCGTCTGCTCCTGGGTGCCCTGGGCCTCTTCCCTGTGCCGCTGCTGGGTCTTGTGCCCCTGCTTGGCCTCCTTCAGACCCGGCCCCGTGCTACGCGGCCACGTGCTACAGGATCGTGCCAGCAGAACTGGCCCTGGCTGAGCCCCGTACCCACCCTCCTGCCATCCCTGGCCCTGCTAGCAAATGGCAGAGATCCTCTGGCCTCCGAGCCCAGACAAAAATCCTGATGCAGTTGGCCGAGGGGCCGCAAACCAAGGCTTCGCTTGTTCCCGCTCAGGCCCCAGCCATACCCTCTTGTCCTTCGGCTGCTCGTGTGTGGGGTGGGGGAGAGGAGGGTGCGTCCCCGTGCGTGCGTGCGTGGTCTGGGTGTCTCTGCGTGGTGTGTGTGTGTGTGTGTGTGTGTGTTAGATGCCGTGCCTGGTGTAGGTGGGGAAGAGCAAGCCCTCACGCACAGAGCCCCATCACACAATGGGGCCGGGCCGAGGGGGTCAATCTGCTCGGCCTGATTGCGTTGGGCATACATTGCAGAAGGTGGGTTTTCCAAGGCGGAGCAGAGGGTCCCGGCACCTGAGGTTGTCCACGGGGAGAATGTCTGTTCCACGGGGGCAAGCGGTCCCTTCCGTCGTGCCCAAGCCCATGTGACCCCGAAGGCCAGGTGGCCCCGGTCCTTGAGCTGACTGAGGAGTGCTTTGAGACCCGGAGGGTGGCACAGGCGACTGGGCGCCAGCGGCGGCCCTCCCTCCCTTTGAGCGGGACGGGGAGCTGCCGCTGGCATCCGGAGCTCTGGCGGCCTGCGCCCTCTGTCCCTGTGACCGCAGGCTCTGCCGTGGGAGGCGGGATCCCACATAGAGGTCGCGCGCTGGCTGCCCTGTCTTGGGTTGAGCGACGGAGCGCGACGTGGAGCAGCACCCGACTGAGGCTCCCTGCTTCTCTGTCCCCTGGCGTCTTGCCCTGGACCCAGTGCACCACCTTGTGGCGAGCCCAGGTGTGGCGCGTCCCGCTGTGGGGCCCGCTGGGGTGCAGGACCCACTTTCTCATGGCTTCCGCACGTCCCTCCCCGCCCGCCTGGAGGGCAGTTGGGGAGCGGTCCCCAACGTGGCCTGGGACCAACCTCGCTGGTGACCCGTGTCGCGGGCGCGCGCCCCAGGAGAGTGTGGGGAGGGGAGAGGATTCGGGGACGTAGCTGTGAGGATTCGGTGTGCGTGGGTCTGGCGGGTGGCCCGGACGGGGTCGGGGTCGTGGTCACGGTGGGTCGTTGTGGTGGTGGTGGTGGTGGTGGTGCTGGGGGTGGTGGTGGTGGGGGGGGGGGTGGTGGCGAAGTCCCCGAAGACAAAAGGAGCAGCGAGGGAGGGAGGAGCAAAAGCCTACAGCACCCGGTATTCCCAGGCGGTCTCCCATCCAAGTACTAACCAGGCCCGACCCTGCTTAGCTTCCGAGATCAGACGAGATCGGGCGCGTTCAGGGTGGTATGGCCGTAGACGCTAGCCGCCGCCTCCGGGAGCCCCAAGAGCCTGCCGAGGGCCCCGGCGTGCGTCTCCACGCTGCTCTCCTGGCACGGCTGGGAGTCCGGGTGGGGGCTGGCAGCCCGGGGCCAGCGGCCAGAGGCCCCGCGCGCCTGCTCGGGCAGCCGGTCTCGCCCAGGTGGCCGCTGGGTGGCTTTCTTCCCGAGGTGTCCTGCTGCCAGGACGAGGGTCAAGTTTTCTCGGGGGAAAATTTCTCAGTGCTCTCGGGCGCTTGTTCTTCTGGGAATGTCCACTGCTGTGGCCAAGGCGGGGGACGCACAGCTCGGGCCAGGGCAAGCAGCCGCCCTCCTCCGTCGCCTCCTGGAGCCGTATCCTTGGGTGGGTGCGTGGCTCCCAGCGGAGGTCTCGGGGACCCTTCCGGTCCTCTTCGTCCGGAAAGCGCCACTGCCCCTCCAGCCCATCAGGAAAACGGCAGCCGCGCCCTTCGCCGACCCGCTCCGCCCTCCTCCACACTCAGGGCCTGGGGCTGCGGGGCTGAATCGTGAGGCTTTCC
Source organism: Castor canadensis (assembly GCF_047511655.1). Lineage (NCBI taxonomy): Eukaryota > Metazoa > Chordata > Mammalia > Rodentia > Castoridae > Castor > Castor canadensis. The sequence goes on from NC_133395.1 coordinate 86,102,182, forward strand.
AGCCCAGGACTTCACCTCTGGCCCCTTTCACACCCGGGATCTTGGGAAGAAGAAACAAAACCAAACACAGCCAAAGCCATCTCCTCCGACCCGGGGCCCCTCCACATCCCTTCCGATCCCGGGTTCCTGCCGGCCTCCCGGGGCGTTTCTCCCAGGCAGGCCTTCGCGGCCACTACACGGGGCTGAGCACTCGAGTCCTCGGGCGTCACGGGGCCCGCGGCCACGCCAAGCACGCACGACTCCCGGGTCTCGTCTGCTCCTGGGTGCCCTGGGCCTCTTCCCTGTGCCGCTGCTGGGTCTTGTGCCCCTGCTTGGCCTCCTTCAGACCCGGCCCCGTGCTACGCGGCCACGTGCTACAGGATCGTGCCAGCAGAACTGGCCCTGGCTGAGCCCCGTACCCACCCTCCTGCCATCCCTGGCCCTGCTAGCAAATGGCAGAGATCCTCTGGCCTCCGAGCCCAGACAAAAATCCTGATGCAGTTGGCCGAGGGGCCGCAAACCAAGGCTTCGCTTGTTCCCGCTCAGGCCCCAGCCATACCCTCTTGTCCTTCGGCTGCTCGTGTGTGGGGTGGGGGAGAGGAGGGTGCGTCCCCGTGCGTGCGTGCGTGGTCTGGGTGTCTCTGCGTGGTGTGTGTGTGTGTGTGTGTGTGTGTGTTAGATGCCGTGCCTGGTGTAGGTGGGGAAGAGCAAGCCCTCACGCACAGAGCCCCATCACACACTGGGGCCGGGCCGAGGGGGTCAATCTGCTCGGCCTGATTGCGTTGGGCATACATTGCAGAAGGTGGGTTTTCCAAGGCGGAGCAGAGGGTCCCGGCACCTGAGGTTGTCCACGGGGAGAATGTCTGTTCCACGGGGGCAAGCGGTCCCTTCCGTCGTGCCCAAGCCCATGTGACCCCGAAGGCCAGGTGGCCCCGGTCCTTGAGCTGACTGAGGAGTGCTTTGAGACCCGGAGGGTGGCACAGGCGACTGGGCGCCAGCGGCGGCCCTCCCTCCCTTTGAGCGGGACGGGGAGCTGCCGCTGGCATCCGGAGCTCTGGCGGCCTGCGCCCTCTGTCCCTGTGACCGCAGGCTCTGCCGTGGGAGGCGGGATCCCACGTAGAGGTCGCGCGCTGGCTGCCCTGTCTTGGGTTGAGCGACGGAGCGCGACGTGGAGCAGCACCCGACTGAGGCTCCCTGCTTCTCTGTCCCCTGGCGTCTTGCCCTGGACCCAGTGCACCACCTTGTGGCGAGCCCAGGTGTGGCGCGTCCCGCTGTGGGGCCCGCTGGGGTGCAGGACCCACTTTCTCATGGCTTCCGCACGTCCCTCCCCGCCCGCCTGGAGGGCAGTTGTGGAGCGGTCCCCAACGTGGCCTGGGACCAACCTCGCTGGTGACCCGTGTCGCGGGCGCGCGCCCCAGGAGAGTGTGGGGAGGGGAGAGGATTCGGGGACGTAGCTGTGAGGATTCGGTGTGCGTGGGTCTGGCGGGTGGCCCGGACGGGGTCGGGGTCGTGGTCACGGTGGGTCGTTGTGGTGGTGGTGGTGGTGGTGGTGCTGGGGGTGGTGGTGGTGGTGGGGGGGGTGGTGGCGAAGTCCCCGAAGACAAAAGGAACAGCGAGGGAGGGAGGAGCAAAAGCCTACAGCACCCGGTATTCCCAGGCGGTCTCCCATCCAAGTACTAACCAGGCCCGACCCTGCTTAGCTTCCGAGATCAGACGAGATCGGGCGCGTTCAGGGTGGTATGGCCGTAGACGCTAGCCGCCGCCTCTGGGAGCCCCAAGAGCCTGCCGAGGGCCCCGGCGTGCGTCTCCACGCTGCTCTCCTGGCACGGCTGGGAGTCCGGGTGGGGGCTGGCAGCCCGGGGCCAGCGGCCAGAGGCCCCGCGCGCCTGCTCGGGCAGCCGGTCTCGCCCAGGTGGCCGCTGGGTGACTTTCTTCCCGAGGTGTCCTGCTGCCAGGACGAGGGTCAAGTTTTCTCGGGGGAAAATTTCTCAGTGCTCTCGGGCGCTTGTTCTTCTGGGAATGTCCACTGCTGTGGCCAAGGTGGGGGACGCACAGCTCGGGCCAGGGCAAGCAGCCGCCCTCCTCCGTCGCCTCCTGGAGCCGTATCCTTGGGTGGGTGCGTGGCTCCCAGCGGAGGTCTCGGGGACCCTTCCGGTCCTCTTCGTCCGGAAAGCGCCACTGCCCCTCCAGCCCATCAGGAAAACGGCAGCCGCGCCCTTCGCCGACCCGCTCCGCCCTCCTCCACACTCAGGGCCTGGGGCTGCGGGGCTGAATCGTGAGGCTTTCCAGCCCAGGACTTCACCTCTGGCCCCTTTCACACCCGGGATCTTGGGAAGAAGAAACAAAACCAAACACAGCCAAAGCCATCTCCTCCGACCCGGGGCCCCTCCACATCCCTTCCGATCCCGGGTTCCTGCCGGCCTCCTGGGGCGTTTCTCCCAGGCAGGCCTTCGCGGCCACTACACGGGGCTGAGCACTCGAGTCCTCGGGCGTCACGGGGCCCGCGGCCACGCCAAGCACGCACGACTCCCGGGTCTCGTCTGCTCCTGGGTGCCCTGGGCCTCTTCCCTGTGCCGCTGCTGGGTCTTGTGCCCCTGCTTGGCCTCCTTCAGACCCGGCCCCGTGCTACGCGGACACGTGCTACAGGATCGTGCCAGCAGAACTGGCCCTGGCTGAGCCCCGTACCCACCCTCCTGCCATCCCTGGCCCTGCTAGCAAATGGCAGAGATCCTCTGGCCTCCGAGCCCAGACAAAAATCCTGATGCAGTTGGCCGAGGGGCCGCAAACCAAGGCTTCGCTTGTTCCCGCTCAGGCCCCAGCCATACCCTCTTGTCCTTCGGCTGCTTGTGTGTGGGGTGGGGGAGAGGAGGGTGCGTCCCCGTGCGTGCGTGCGTGGTCTGGGTGTCTCTGCGTGGTGTGTGTGTGTGTGTGTGTGTGTGTTAGATGCCGTGCCTGGTGTAGGTGGGGAAGAGCAAGCCCTCACGCACAGAGCCCCATCACACACTGGGGCCGGGCCGAGGGGGTCAATCTGCTCGGCCTGATTGCGTTGGGCATACATTGCAGAAGGTGGGTTTTCCAAGGCGGAGCAGAGGGTCCCGGCACCTGAGGTTGTCCACGGGGAGAATGTCTGTTCCACGGGGGCAAGCGGTCCCTTCCGTCGTGCCCAAGCCCATGTGACCCCGAAGGCCAGGTGGCCCCGGTCCTTGAGCTGACTGAGGAGTGCTTTGAGACCCGGAGGGTGGCACAGGCGACTGGGCGCCAGCGGCGGCCCTCCCTCCCTTTGAGCGGGACGGGGAGCTGCCGCTGGCATCCGGAGCTCTGGCGGCCTGCGCCCTCTGTCCCTGTGACCGCAGGCTCTGCCGTGGGAGGCGGGATCCCACGTAGAGGTCGCGCGCTGGCTGCCCTGTCTTGGGTTGAGCGACGGAGCGCGACGTGGAGCAGCACCCGACTGAGGCTCCCTGCTTCTCTGTCCCCTGGCGTCTTGCCCTGGACCCAGTGCACCACCTTGTGGCGAGCCCAGGTGTGGCGCGTCCCGCTGTGGGGCCCGCTGGGGTGCAGGACCCACTTTCTCATGGCTTCCGCACGTCCCTCCCCGCCCGCCTGGAGGGCAGTTGGGGAGCGGTCCCCAACGTGGCCTGGGACCAACCTCGCTGGTGACCCGTGTCGCGGGCGTGCGCCCCAGGAGAGTGTGGGGAGGGGAGAGGATTCGGGGACGTAGCTGTGAGGATTCGGTGTGCGTGGGTCTGGCGGGTGGCCCGGACGGGGTCGGGGTCGTGGTCACGGTGGGTCGTTGTGGTGGTGGTGGTGGTGGTGGTGCTGGGGGTGGTGGTGGTGGTGGGGGGGGTGGTGGCGAAGTCCCCGAAGACAAAAGGAGCAGCGAGGGAGGGAGGAGCAAAAGCCTACAGCACCCGGTATTCCCAGGCGGTCTCCCATCCAAGTACTAACCAGGCCCGACCCTGCTTAGCTTCCGAGATCAGACGAGATCGGGCGCGTTCAGGGTGGTATGGCCGTAGACGCTAGCCGCCGCCTCCGGGAGCCCCAAGAGCCTGCCGAGGGCCCCGGCGTGCGTCTCCACGCTGCTCTCCTGGCACGGCTGGGAGTCCGGGTGGGGGCTGGCAGCCCGGGGCCAGCGGCCAGAGGCCCCGCGCGCCTGCTCGGGCAGCCGGTCTCGCCCAGGTGGCCGCTGGGTGGCTTTCTTCCCGAGGTGTCCTGCTGCCAGGACGAGGGTCAAGTTTTCTCGGGGGAAAATTTCTCAGTGCTCTCGGGCGCTTGTTCTTCTGGGAATGTCCACTGCTGTGGCCAAGGCGGGGGACGCACAGCTCGGGCCAGGGCAAGCAGCCGCCCTCCTCCGTCGCCTCCTGGAGCCGTATCCTTGGGTGGGTGCGTGGCTCCCAGCGGAGGTCTCGGGGACCCTTCCGGTCCTCTTCGTCCGGAAAGCGCCACTGCCCCTCCAGCCCATCAGGAAAACGGCAGCCGCGCCCTTCGCCGACCCGCTCCGCCCTCCTCCACACTCAGGGCCTGGGGCTGCGGGGCTGAATCGTGAGGCTTTCCAGCCCAGGACTTCACCTCTGGCCCCTTTCACACCCGGGATCTTGGGAAGAAGAAACAAAACCAAACACAGCCAAAGCCATCTCCTCCGACCCGGGGCCCCTCCACATCCCTTCCGATCCCGGGTTCCTGCCGGCCTCCCGGGGCGTTTCTCCCAGGCAGGCCTTCGCGGCCACTACACGGGGCTGAGCACTCGAGTCCTCGGGCGTCACGGGGCCCGCGGCCACGCCAAGCACGCACGACTCCCGGGTCTCGTCTGCTCCTGGGTGCCCTGGGCCTCTTCCCTGTGCCGCTGCTGGGTCTTGTGCCCCTGCTTGGCCTCCTTCAGACCCGGCCCCGTGCTACGCGGCCACGTGCTACAGGATCGTGCCAGCAGAACTGGCCCTGGCTGAGCCCCGTACCCACCCTCCTGCCATCCCTGGCCCTGCTAGCAAATGGCAGAGATCCTCTGGCCTCCGAGCCCAGACAAAAATCCTGATGCAGTTGGCCGAGGGGCCGCAAACCAAGGCTTCGCTTGTTCCCGCTCAGGCCCCAGCCATACCCTCTTGTCCTTCGGCTGCTCGTGTGTGGGGTGGGGGGAGAGGAGGGTGCGTCCCCGTGCGTGCGTGCGTGGTCTGGGTGTCTCTGCGTGGTGTGTGTGTGTGTGTGTGTGTGTGTTAGATGCCGTGCCTGGTGTAGGTGGGGAAGAGCAAGCCCTCACGCACAGAGCCCCATCACACACTGGGGCCGGGCCGAGGGGGTCAATCTGCTCGGCCTGATTGCGTTGGGCATACATTGCAGAAGGTGGGTTTTCCAAGGCGGAGCAGAGGGTCCCGGCACCTGAGGTTGTCCACGGGGAGAATGTCTGTTCCACGGGGGCAAGCGGTCCCTTCCGTCGTGCCCAAGCCCATGTGACCCCGAAGGCCAGGTGGCCCCGGTCCTTGAGCTGACTGAGGAGTGCTTTGAGACCCGGAGGGTGGCACAGGCGACTGGGCGCCAGCGGCGGCCCTCCCTCCCTTTGAGCGGGACGGGGAGCTGCCGCTGGCATCCGGAGCTCTGGCGGCCTGCGCCCTCTGTCCCTGTGACCGCAGGCTCTGCCGTGGGAGGCGGGATCCCACGTAGAGGTCACGCGCTGGCTGCCCTGTCTTGGGTTGAGCGACGGAGGGCGACGTGGAGCAGCACCCGACTGAGGCTCCCTGCTTCTCTGTCCCCTGGCGTCTTGCCCTGGACCCAGTGCACCACCTTGTGGCGAGCCCAGGTGTGGCGCGTCCCGCTGTGGGGCCCGCTGGGGTGCAGGACCCACTTTCTCATGGCTTCCGCACGTCCCTCCCCGCCCGCCTGGAGGGCAGTTGGGGAGCGGTCCCCAACGTGGCCTGGGACCAACCTCGCTGGTGACCCGTGTCGCGGGCGCGCGCCCCAGGAGAGTGTGGGGAGGGGAGAGGATTCGGGGACGTAGCTGTGAGGATTCGGTGTGCGTGGGTCTGGCGGGTGGCCCGGACGGGGTCGGGGTCGTGGTCACGGTGGGTCGTTGTGGTGGTGGTGGTGGTGGTGCTGGGGGTGGTGGTGGTGGGGGGGGGGTGGTGGCGAAGTCCCCGAAGACAAAAGGAGCAGCGAGGGAGGGAGGAGCAAAAGCCTACAGCACCCGGTATTCCCAGGCGGTCTCCCATCCAAGTACTAACCAGGCCCGACCCTGCTTAGCTTCCGAGATCAGACGAGATCGGGCGCGTTCAGGGTGGTATGGCCGTAGACGCTAGCCGCCGCCTCCGGGAGCCCCAAGAGCCTGCCGAGGGCCCCGGCGTGCGTCTCCACGCTGCTCTCCTGGCACGGCTGGGAGTCCGGGTGGGGGCTGGCAGCCCGGGGCCAGCGGCCAGAGGCCCCGCGCGCCTGCTCGGGCAGCCGGTCTCGCCCAGGTGGCCGCTGGGTGGCTTTCTTCCCGAGGTGTCCTGCTGCCAGGACGAGGGTCAAGTTTTCTCGGGGGAAAATTTCTCAGTGCTCTCGGGCGCTTGTTCTTCTGGGAATGTCCACTGCTGTGGCCAAGGCGGGGGACGCACAGCTCGGGCCAGGGCAAGCAGCCGCCCTCCTCCGTCGCCTCCTGGAGCCGTATCCTTGGGTGGGTGCGTGGCTCCCAGCGGAGGTCTCGGGGACCCTTCCGGTCCTCTTCGTCCGGAAAGCGCCACTGCCCCTCCAGCCCATCAGGAAAACGGCAGCCGCGCCCTTCGCCGACCCGCTCCGCCCTCCTCCACACTCAGGGCCTGGGGCTGCGGGGCTGAATCGTGAGGCTTTCCAGCCCAGGACTTCACCTCTGGCCCCTTTCACACCCGGGATCTTGGGAAGAAGAAACAAAACCAAACACAGCCAAAGCCATCTCCTCCGACCCGGGGCCCCTCCACATCCCTTCCGATCCCGGGTTCCTGCCGGCCTCCCGGGGCGTTTCTCCCAGGCAGGCCTTCGCGGCCACTACACGGGGCTGAGCACTCGAGTCCTCGGGCGTCACGGGGCCCGCGGCCACGCCAAGCACGCACGACTCCCGGGTGTCGTCTGCTCCTGGGTGCCCTGGGCCTCTTCCCTGTGCCGCTGCTGGGTCTTGTGCCCCTGCTTGGCCTCCTTCAGACCCGGCCCCGTGCTACGCGGCCACGTGCTACAGGATCGTGCCAGCAGAACTGGCCCTGGCTGAGCCCCGTACCCACCCTCCTGCCATCCCTGGCCCTGCTAGCAAATGGCAGAGATCCTCTGGCCTCCGAGCCCAGACAAAAATCCTGATGCAGTTGGCCGAGGGGCCGCAAACCAAGGCTTCGCTTGTTCCCGCTCAGGCCCCAGCCATACCCTCTTGTCCTTCGGCTGCTCGTGTGTGGGGTGGGGGAGAGGAGGGTGCGTCCCCGTGCGTGCGTGCGTGGTCTGGGTGTCTCTGCGTGGTGTGTGTGTGTGTGTGTGTGTGTGTGTGTGTGTGTGTGTGTGTGTTAGATGCCGTGCCTGGTGTAGGTGGGGAAGAGCAAGCCCTCACGCACAGAGCCCCATCACACACTGGGGCCGGGCCGAGGGGGTCAATCTGCTCGGCCTGATTGCGTTGGGCATACATTGCAGAAGGTGGGTTTTCCAAGGCGGAGCAGAGGGTCCCGGCACCTGAGGTTGTCCACGGGGAGAATGTCTGTTCCACGGGGGCAAGCGGTCCCTTCCGTCGTGCCCAAGCCCATGTGACCCCGAAGGCCAGGTGGCCCCGGTCCTTGAGCTGACTGAGGAGTGCTTTGAGACCCGGAGGGTGGCACAGGCGACTGGGCGCCAGCGGCGGCCCTCCCTCCCTTTGAGCGGGACGGGGAGCTGCCGCTGGCATCCGGAGCTCTGGCGGCCTGCGCCCTCTGTCCCTGTGACCGCAGGCTCTGCCGTGGGAGGCGGGATCCCACGTAGAGGTCGCGCGCTGGCTGCCCTGTCTTGGGTTGAGCGACGGAGCGCGACGTGGAGCAGCACCCGACTGAGGCTCCCTGCTTCTCTGTCCCCTGGCGTCTTGCCCTGGACCCAGTGCACCACCTTGTGGCGAGCCCAGGTGTGGCGCGTCCCGCTGTGGGGCCCGCTGGGGTGCAGGACCCACTTTCTCATGGCTTCCGCACGTCCCTCCCCGCCCGCCTGGAGGGCAGTTGGGGAGCGGTCCCCAACGTGGCCTGGGACCAACCTCGCTGGTGACCCGTGTCGCGGGCGCGCGCCCCAGGAGAGTGTGGGGAGGGGAGAGGATTCGGGGACGTAGCTGTGAGGATTCGGTGTGCGTGGGTCTGGCGGGTGGCCCGGACGGGGTCGGGGTCGTGGTCACGGTGGGTCGTTGTGGTGGTGGTGGTGGTGGTGGTGCTGGGGGTGGTGGTGGTGGTGGGGGGGGTGGTGGCGAAGTCCCCGAAGACAAAAGGAGCAGCGAGGGAGGGAGGAGCAAAAGCCTACAGCACCCGGTATTCCCAGGCGGTCTCCCATCCAAGTACTAACCAGGCCCGACCCTGCTTAGCTTCCGAGATCAGACGAGATCGGGCGCGTTCAGGGTGGTATGGCCGTAGACGCTAGCCGCCGCCTCCGGGAGCCCCAAGAGCCTGCCGAGGGCCCCGGCGTGCGTCTCCACGCTGCTCTCCTGGCACGGCTGGGAGTCCGGGTGGGGGCTGGCAGCCCGGGGCCAGCGGCCAGAGGCCCCGCGCGCCTGCTCGGGCAGCCGGTCTCGCCCAGGTGGCCGCTGGGTGGCTTTCTTCCCGAGGTGTCCTGCTGCCAGGACGAGGGTCAAGTTTTCTCGGGGGAAAATTTCTCAGTGCTCTCGGGCGCTTGTTCTTCTGGGAATGTCCACTGCTGTGGCCAAGGCGGGGGACGCACAGCTCGGGCCAGGGCAAGCAGCCGCCCTCCTCCGTCGCCTCCTGGAGCCGTATCCTTGGGTGGGTGCGTGGCTCCCAGCGGAGGTCTCGGGGACCCTTCCGGTCCTCTTCGTCCGGAAAGCGCCACTGCCCCTCCAGCCCATCAGGAAAACGGCAGCCGCGCCCTTCGCCGACCCGCTCCGCCCTCCTCCACACTCAGGGCCTGGGGCTGCGGGGCTGAATCGTGAGGCTTTCCAGCCCAGGACTTCACCTCTGGCCCCTTTCACACCCGGGATCTTGGGAAGAAGAAACAAAACCAAACACAGCCAAAGCCATCTCCTCCGACCAGGGGCCCCTCCACATCCCTTCCGATCCCGGGTTCCTGCCGGCCTCCCGGGGCGTTTCTCCCAGGCAGGCCTTCGCGGCCACTACACGGGGCTGAGCACTCGAGTCCTCGGGCGTCACGGGGCCCGCGGCCACGCCAAGCACGCACGACTCCCGGGTCTCGTCTGCTCCTGGGTGCCCTGGGCCTCTTCCCTGTGCCGCTGCTGGGTCTTGTGCCCCTGCTTGGCCTCCTTCAGACCCGGCCCCGTGCTACGCGGCCACGTGCTACAGGATCGTGCCAGCAGAACTGGCCCTGGCTGAGTCCCGTACCCACCCTCCTGCCATCCCTGGCCCTGCTAGCAAATGGCAGAGATCCTCTGGCCTCCGAGCCCAGACAAAAATCCTGATGCAGTTGGCCGAGGGGCCGCAAACCAAGGCTTCGCTTGTTCCCGCTCAGGCCCCAGCCATACCCTCTTGTCCTTCGGCTGCTCGTGTGTGGGGTGGGGGAGAGGAGGGTGCGTCCCCGTGCGTGCGTGCGTGGTCTGGGTGTCTCTGCGTGGTGTGTGTGTGTGTGTGTGTGTGTGTTAGATGCCGTGCCTGGTGTAGGTGGGGAAGAGCAAGCCCTCACGCACAGAGCCCCATCACACACTGGGGCCGGGCCGAGGGGGTCAATCTGCTCGGCCTGATTGCGTTGGGCATACATTGCAGAAGGTGGGTTTTCCAAGGCGGAGCAGAGGGTCCCGGCACCTGAGGTTGTCCACGGGGAGAATGTCTGTTCCACGGGGGCAAGCGGTCCCTTCCGTCGTGCCCAAGCCCATGTGACCCCGAAGGCCAGGTGGCCCCGGTCCTTGAGCTGACTGAGGAGTGCTTTGAGACCCGGAGGGTGGCACAGGCGACTGGGCGCCAGCGGCGGCCCTCCCTCCCTTTGAGCGGGACGGGGAGCTGCCGCTGGCATCCGGAGCTCTGGCGGCCTGCGCCCTCTGTCCCTGTGACCGCAGGCTCTGCCGTGGGAGGCGGGATCCCACGTAGAGGTCGCGCGCTGGCTGCCCTGTCTTGGGTTGAGCGACGGAGGGCGACGTGGAGCAGCACCCGACTGAGGCTCCCTGCTTCTCTGTCCCCTGGCGTCTTGCCCTGGACCCAGTGCACCACCTTGTGGCGAGCCCAGGTGTGGCGCGTCCCGCTGTGGGGCCCGCTGGGGTGCAGGACCCACTTTCTCATGGCTTCCGCACGTCCCTCCCCGCCCGCCTGGAGGGCAGTTGGGGAGCGGTCCCCAACGTGGCCTGGGACCAACCTCGCTGGTGACCCGTGTCGCGGGCGCGCGCCCCAGGAGAGTGTGGGGAGGGGAGAGGATTCGGGGACGTAGCTGTGAGGATTCGGTGTGCGTGGGTCTGGCGGGTGGCCCGGACGGGGTCGGGGTCGTGGTCACGGTGGGTCGTTGTGGTGGTGGTGGTGGTGGTGGTGCTGGGCGTGGTGGTGGTGGTGGGGGGGGTGGTGGCGAAGTCCCCGAAGACAAAAGGAGCAGCGAGGGAGGGAGGAGCAAATGCCTACAGCACCCGGTATTCCCAGGCGGTCTCCCATCCAAGTACTAACCAGGCCCGACCCTGCTTAGCTTCCGAGATCAGACGAGATTGGGCGCGTTCAGGGTGGTATGGCCGTAGACACTAGCCGCCGCCTCCGGGAGCCCCAAGAGCCTGCCGAGGTACCCGGCGTGCGTCTCCACGCTGCTCTCCTGGCACGGCTGGGAGTCCGGGTGGGGGCTGGCAGCCCGGGGCCAGCGGCCAGAGGCCCCGCGCGCCTGCTCGGGCAGCCGGTCTCGCCCAGGTGGCCGCTGGGTGGCTTTCTTCCCGAGGTGTCCTGCTGCCAGGACGAGGGTCAAGTTTTCTCGGGGGAAAATTTCTCAGTGCTCTCGGGCGCTTGTTCTTCTGGGAATGTCCACTGCTGTGGCCAAGGCGGGGGACGCACAGCTCGGGCCAGGGCAAGCAGCCGCCCTCCTCCGTCGCCTCCTGGAGCCGTATCCTTGGGTGGGTGCGTGGCTCCCAGCGGAGGTCTCGGGGACCCTTCCGGTCCTCTTCGTCCGGAAAGCGCCACTGCCCCTCCAGCCCATCAGGAAAACGGCAGCCGCGCCCTTCGCCGACCCGCTCCGCCCTCCTCCACACTCAGGGCCTGGGGCTGCGGGGCTGAATCGTGAGGCTTTCCAGCCCAGGACTTCACCTCTGGCCCCTTTCACACCCGGGATCTTGGGAAGAAGAAACAAAACCAAACACAGCCAAAGCCATCTCCTCCGACCCGGGGCCCCTCCACATCCCTTCCGATCCCGGGTTCCTGCCGGCCTCCCGGGGCGTTTCTCCCAGGCAGGCCTTCGCGGCCACTACACGGGGCTGAGCACTCGAGTCCTCGGGCGTCACGGGGCCCGCGGCCACGCCAAGCACGCACGACTCCCGGGTCTCGTCTGCTCCTGGGTGCCCTGGGCCTCTTCCCTGTGCCGCTGCTGGGTCTTGTGCCCCTGCTTGGCCTCCTTCAGACCCGGCCCCGTGCTACGCGGCCACGTGCTACAGGATCGTGCCAGCAGAACTGGCCCTGGCTGAGCCCCGTACCCACCCTCCTGCCATCCCTGGCCCTGCTAGCAAATGGCAGAGATCCTCTGGCCTCCGAGCCCAGACAAAAATCCTGATGCAGTTGGCCGAGGGGCCGCAAACCAAGGCTTCGCTTGTTCCCGCTCAGGCCCCAGCCATACCCTCTTGTCCTTCGGCTGCTCGTGTGTGGGGTGGGGGAGAGGAGGGTGCGTCCCCGTGCGTGCGTGCGTGGTCTGGGTGTCTCTGCGTGGTGTGTGTGTGTGTGTGTGTGTGTGTGTGTGTTAGATGCCGTGCCTGGTGTAGGTGGGGAAGAGCAAGCCCTCACGCACAGAGCCCCATCACACACTGGGGCCGGGCCGAGGGGGTCAATCTGCTCGGCCTGATTGCGTTGGGCATACATTGCAGAAGGTGGGTTTTCCAAGGCGGAGCAGAGGGTCCCGGCACCTGAGGTTGTCCACGGGGAGAATGTCTGTTCCACGGGGGCAAGCGGTCCCTTCCGTCGTGCCCAAGCCCATGTGACCCCGAAGGCCAGGTGGCCCCGGTCCTTGAGCTGACTGAGGAGTGCTTTGAGACCCGGAGGGTGGCACAGGCGACTGGGCGCCAGCGGCGGCCCTCCCTCCCTTTGAGCGGGACGGGGAGCTGCCGCTGGCATCCGGAGCTCTGGCGGCCTGCGCCCTCTGTCCCTGTGACCGCAGGCTCTGCCGTGGGAGGCGGGATCCCACGTAGAGGTCGCGCGCTGGCTGCCCTGTCTTGGGTTGAGCGACGGAGCGCGACGTGGAGCAGCACCCGACTGAGGCTCCCTGCTTCTCTGTCCCCTGGCGTCTTGCCCTGGACCCAGTGCACCACCTTGTGGCGAGCCCAGGTGTGGCGCGTCCCGCTGTGGGGCCCGCTGGGGTGCAGGACCCACTTTCTCATGGCTTCCGCACGTCCCTCCCCGCCCGCCTGGAGGGCAGTTGGGGAGCGGTCCCCAACGTGGCCTGGGACCAACCTCGCTGGTGACCCGTGTCGCGGGCGCGCGCCCCAGGAGAGTGTGGGGAGGGGAGAGGATTCGGGGACGTAGCTGTGAGGATTCGGTGTGCGTGGGTCTGGCGGGTGGCCCGGACGGGGTCGGGGTCGTGGTCACGGTGGGTCGTTGTGGTGGTGGTGGTGGTGGTGGTGCTGGGGGTGGTGGTGGTGGTGGGGGGGGTGGTGGCGAAGTCCCCGAAGACAAAAGGAGCAGCGAGGGAGGGAGGAGCAAAAGCCTACAGCACCCGGTATTCCCAGGCGGTCTCCCATCCAAGTACTAACCAGGCCCGACCCTGCTTAGCTTCCGAGATCAGACGAGATCGGGCGCGTTCAGGGTGGTATGGCCGTAGACGCTAGCCGCCGCCTCCGGGAGCCCCAAGAGCCTGCCGAGGGCCCCGGCGTGCGTCTCCACGCTGCTCTCCTGGCACGGCTGGGAGTCCGGGTGGGGGCTGGCAGCCCGGGGCCAGCGGCCAGAGGCCCCGCGCGCCTGCTCGGGCAGCCGGTCTCGCCCAGGTGGCCGCTGGGTGGCTTTCTTCCCGAGGTGTCCTGCTGCCAGGACGAGGGTCAAGTTTTCTCGGGGGAAAATTTCTCAGTGCTCTCGGGCGCTTGTTCTTCTGGGAATGTCCACTGCTGTGGCCAAGGCGGGGGACGCACAGCTCGGGCCAGGGCAAGCAGCCGCCCTCCTCCGTCGCCTCCTGGAGCCGTATCCTTGGGTGGGTGCGTGGCTCCCAGCGGAGGTCTCGGGGACCCTTCCGGTCCTCTTCGTCCGGAAAGCGCCACTGCCCCTCCAGCCCATCAGGAAAACGGCAGCCGCGCCCTTCGCCGACCCGCTCCGCCCTCCTCCACACTCAGGGCCTGGGGCTGCGGGGCTGAATCGTGAGGCTTTCCAGCCCAGGACTTCACCTCTGGCCCCTTTCACACCCGGGATCTTGGGAAGAAGAAACAAAACCAAACACAGCCAAAGCCATCTCCTCCGACCCGGGGCCCCTCCACATCCCTTCCGATCCCGGGTTCCTGCCGGCCTCCCGGGGCGTTTCTCCCAGGCAGGCCTTCGCGGCCACTACACGGGGCTGAGCACTCGAGTCCTCGGGCGTCACGGGGCCCGCGGCCACGCCAAGCACGCACGACTCCCGGGTCTCGTCTGCTCCTGGGTGCCCTGGGCCTCTTCCCTGTGCCGCTGCTGGGTCTTGTGCCCCTGCTTGGCCTCCTTCAGACCCGGCCCCGTGCTACGCGGCCACGTGCTACAGGATCGTGCCAGCAGAACTGGCCCTGGCTGAGCCCCGTACCCACCCTCCTGCCATCCCTGGCCCTGCTAGCAAATGGCAGAGATCCTCTGGCCTCCGAGCCCAGACAAAAATCCTGATGCAGTTGGCCGAGGGGCCGCAAACCAAGGCTTCGCTTGTTCCCGCTCAGGCCCCAGCCATACCCTCTTGTCCTTCGGCTGCTCGTGTGTGGGGTGGGGGAGAGGAGGGTGCGTCCCCGTGCGTGCGTGCGTGGTCTGGGTGTCTCTGCGTGGTGTGTGTGTGTGTGTGTGTGTGTGTGTGTGTTAGATGCCGTGCCTGGTGTAGGTGGGGAAGAGCAAGCCCTCACGCACAGAGCCCCATCACACACTGGGGCCGGGCCGAGGGGGTCAATCTGCTCGGCCTGATTGCGTTGGGCATACATTGCAGAAGGTGGGTTTTCCAAGGCGGAGCAGAGGGTCCCGGCACCTGAGGTTGTCCACGGGGAGAATGTCTGTTCCACGGGGGCAAGCGGTCCCTTCCGTCGTGCCCAAGCCCATGTGACCCCGAAGGCCAGGTGGCCCCGGTCCTTGAGCTGACTGAGGAGTGCTTTGAGACCCGGAGGGTGGCACAGGCGACTGGGCGCCAGCGGCGGCCCTCCCTCCCTTTGAGCGGGACGGGGAGCTGCCGCTGGCATCCGGAGCTCTGGCGGCCTGCGCCCTCTGTCCCTGTGACCGCAGGCTCTGCCGTGGGAGGCGGGATCCCACGTAGAGGTCGCGCGCTGGCTGCCCTGTCTTGGGTTGAGCGACGGAGCGCGACGTGGAGCAGCACCCGACTGAGGCTCCCTGCTTCTCTGTCCCCTGGCGTCTTGCCCTGGACCCAGTGCACCACCTTGTGGCGAGCCCAGGTGTGGCGCGTCCCGCTGTGGGGCCCGCTGGGGTGCAGGACCCACTTTCTCATGGCTTCCGCACGTCCCTCCCCGCCCGCCTGGAGGGCAGTTGGGGAGCGGTCCCCAACGTGGCCTGGGACCAACCTCGCTGGTGACCCGTGTCGCGGGCGCGCGCCCCAGGAGAGTGTGGGGAGGGGAGAGGATTCGGGGACGTAGCTGTGAGGATTCGGTGTGCGTGGGTCTGGCGGGTGGCCCGGACGGGGTCGGGGTCGTGGTCACGGTGGGTCGTTGTGGTGGTGGTGGTGGTGGTGGTGCTGGGGGTGGTGGTGGTGGTGGGGGGGGTGGTGGCGAAGTCCCCGAAGACAAAAGGAGCAGCGAGGGAGGGAGGAGCAAAAGCCTACAGCACCCGGTATTCCCAGGCGGTCTCCCATCCAAGTACTAACCAGGCCCGACCCTGCTTAGCTTCCGAGATCAGACGAGATCGGGCGCGTTCAGGGTGGTATGGCCGTAGACGCTAGCCGCCGCCTCCGGGAGCCCCAAGAGCCTGCCGAGGGCCCCGGCGTGCGTCTCCACGCTGCTCTCCTGGCACGGCTGGGAGTCCGGGTGGGGGCTGGCAGCCCGGGGCCAGCGGCCAGAGGCCCCGCGCGCCTGCTCGGGCAGCCGGTCTCGCCCAGGTGGCCGCTGGGTGGCTTTCTTCCCGAGGTGTCCTGCTGCCAGGACGAGGGTCAAGTTTTCTCGGGGGAAAATTTCTCAGTGCTCTCGGGCGCTTGTTCTTCTGGGAATGTCCACTGCTGTGGCCAAGGCGGGGGACGCACAGCTCGGGCCAGGGCAAGCAGCCGCCCTCCTCCGTCGCCTCCTGGAGCCGTATCCTTGGGTGGGTGCGTGGCTCCCAGCGGAGGTCTCGGGGACCCTTCCGGTCCTCTTCGTCCGGAAAGCGCCACTGCCCCTCCAGCCCATCAGGAAAACGGCAGCCGCGCCCTTCGCCGACCCGCTCCGCCCTCCTCCACACTCAGGGCCTGGGGCTGCGGGGCTGAATCGTGAGGCTTTCCAGCCCAGGACTTCACCTCTGGCCCCTTTCACACCCGGGATCTTGGGAAGAAGAAACAAAACCAAACACAGCCAAAGCCATCTCCTCCGACCCGGGGCCCCTCCACATCCCTTCCGATCCCGGGTTCCTGCCGGCCTCCCGGGGCGTTTCTCCCAGGCAGGCCTTCGCGGCCACTACACGGGGCTGAGCACTCGAGTCCTCGGGCGTCACGGGGCCCGCGGCCACGCCAAGCACGCACGACTCCCGGGTCTCGTCTGCTCCTGGGTGCCCTGGGCCTCTTCCCTGTGCCGCTGCTGGGTCTTGTGCCCCTGCTTGGCCTCCTTCAGACCCGGCCCCGTGCTACGCGGCCACGTGCTACAGGATCGTGCCAGCAGAACTGGCCCTGGCTGAGCCCCGTACCCACCCTCCTGCCATCCCTGGCCCTGCTAGCAAATGGCAGAGATCCTCTGGCCTCCGAGCCCAGACAAAAATCCTGATGCAGTTGGCCGAGGGGCCGCAAACCAAGGCTTCGCTTGTTCCCGCTCAGGCCCCAGCCATACCCTCTTGTCCTTTGGCTGCTCGTGTGTGGGGTGGGGGAGAGGAGGGTGCGTCCCCGTGCGTGCGTGCGTGGTCTGGGTGTCTCTGCGTGGTGTGTGTGTGTGTGTGTGTGTGTGTGTTAGATGCCGTGCCTGGTGTAGGTGGGGAAGAGCAAGCCCTCACGCACAGAGCCCCATCACACACTGGGGCCGGGCCGAGGGGGTCAATCTGCTCGGCCTGATTGCGTTGGGCATACATTGCAGAAGGTGGGTTTTCCAAGGCGGAGCAGAGGGTCCCGGCACCTGAGGTTGTCCACGGGGAGAATGTCTGTTCCACGGGGGCAAGCGGTCCCTTCCGTCGTGCCCAAGCCCATGTGACCCCGAAGGCCAGGTGGCCCCGGTCCTTGAGCTGACTGAGGAGTGCTTTGAGACCCGGAGGGTGGCACAGGCGACTGGGCACCAGCGGCGGCCCTCCCTCCCTTTGAGCGGGACGGGGAGCTGCCGCTGGCATCCGGAGCTCTGGCGGCCTGCGCCCTCTGTCCCTGTGACCGCAGGCTCTGCCGTGGGAGGCGGGATCCCACGTAGAGGTCGCGCGCTGGCTGCCCTGTCTTGGGTTGAGCGACGGAGCGCGACGTGGAGCAGCACCCGACTGAGGCTCCCTGCTTCTCTGTCCCCTGGCGTCTTGCCCTGGACCCAGTGCACCACCTTGTGGCGAGCCCAGGTGTGGCGCGTCCCGCTGTGGGGCCCGCTGGGGTGCAGGACCCACTTTCTCATGGCTTCCGCACGTCCCTCCCCGCCCGCCTGGAGGGCAGTTGGGGAGCGGTCCCCAACGTGGCCTGGGACCAACCTCGCTGGTGACCCGTGTCGCGGGCGCGCGCCCCAGGAGAGTGTGGGGAGGGGAGAGGATTCGGGGACGTAGCTGTGAGGATTCGGTGTGCGTGGGTCTGGCGGGTGGCCCGGACGGGGTCGGGGTCGTGGTCACGGTGGGTCGTTGTGGTGGTGGTGGTGGTGGTGGTGCTGGGGGTGGTGGTGGTGGTGGGGGGGGTGGTGGCGAAGTCCCCGAAGACAAAAGGAGCAGCGAGGGAGGGAGGAGCAAAAGCCTACAGCACCCGGTATTCCCAGGCGGTCTCCCATCCAAGTACTAACCAGGCCCGACCCTGCTTAGCTTCCGAGATCAGACGAGATCGGGCGCGTTCAGGGTGGTATGGCCGTAGACGCTAGCCGCCGCCTCCGGGAGCCCCAAGAGCCTGCCGAGGTACCCGGCGTGCGTCTCCACGCTGCTCTCCTGGCACGGCTGGGAGTCCGGGTGGGGGCTGGCAGCCCGGGGCCAGCGCCCAGAGGCCCCGCGCGCCTGCTCGGGCAGCCGGTCTCGCCCAGGTGGCCGCTGGGTGGCTTTCTTCCCGAGGTGTCCTGCTGCCAGGACGAGGGTCAAGTTTTCTCGGGGGAAAATTTCTCAGTGCTCTCGGGCGCTTGTTCTTCTGGGAATGTCCACTGCTGTGGCCAAGGCGGGGGACGCACAGCTCGGGCCAGGGCAAGCAGCCGCCCTCCTCCGTCGCCTCCTGGAGCCGTATCCTTGGGTGGGTGCGTGGCTCCCAGCGGAGGTCTCGGGGACCCTTCCGGTCCTCTTCGTCCGGAAAGCGCCACTGCCCCTCCAGCCCATCAGGAAAACGGCAGCCGCGCCCTTCGCCGACCCGCTCCGCCCTCCTCCACACTCAGGGCCTGGGGCTGCGGGGCTGAATCGTGAGGCTTTCCAGCCCAGGACTTCACCTCTGGCCCCTTTCACACCCGGGATCTTGGGAAGAAGAAACAAAACCAAACACAGCCAAAGCCATCTCCTCCGACCCGGGGCCCCTCCACATCCCTTCCGATCCCGGGTTCCTGCCGGCCTCCCGGGGCGTTTCTCCCAGGCAGGCCTTCGCGGCCACTACACGGGGCTGAGCACTCGAGTCCTCGGGCGTCACGGGGCCCGCGGCCACGCCAAGCACGCACGACTCCCGGGTCTCGTCTGCTCCTGGGTGCCCTGGGCCTCTTCCCTGTGCCGCTGCTGGGTCTTGTGCCCCTGCTTGGCCTCCTTCAGACCCGGCCCCGTGCTACGCGGCCACGTGCTACAGGATCGTGCCAGCAGAACTGGCCCTGGCTGAGCCCCGTACCCACCCTCCTGCCATCCCTGGCCCTGCTAGCAAATGGCAGAGATCCTCTGGCCTCCGAGCCCAGACAAAAATCCTGATGCAGTTGGCCGAGGGGCCGCAAACCAAGGCTTCGCTTGTTCCCGCTCAGGCCCCAGCCATACCCTCTTGTCCTTCGGCTGCTCGTGTGTGGGGTGGGGGAGAGGAGGGTGCGTCCCCGTGCGTGCGTGCGTGGTCTGGGTGTCTCTGCGTGGTGTGTGTGTGTGTGTGTGTGTGTGTTAGATGCCGTGCCTGGTGTAGGTGGGGAAGAGCAAGCCCTCACGCACAGAGCCCCATCACACACTGGGGCCGGGCCGAGGGGGTCAATCTGCTCGGCCTGATTGCGTTGGGCATACATTGCAGAAGGTGGGTTTTCCAAGGCGGAGCAGAGGGTCCCGGCACCTGAGGTTGTCCACGGGGAGAATGTCTGTTCCACGGGGGCAAGCGGTCCCTTCCGTCGTGCCCAAGCCCATGTGACCCCGAAGGCCAGGTGGCCCCGGTCCTTGAGCTGACTGAGGAGTGCTTTGAGACCCGGAGGGTGGCACAGGCGACTGGGCGCCAGCGGCGGCCCTCCCTCCCTTTGAGCGGGACGGGGAGCTGCCGCTGGCATCCGGAGCTCTGGCGGCCTGCGCCCTCTGTCCCTGTGACCGCAGGCTCTGCCGTGGGAGGCGGGATCCCACGTAGAGGTCGCGCGCTGGCTGCCCTGTCTTGGGTTGAGCGACGGAGCGCGACGTGGAGCAGCACCCGACTGAGGCTCCCTGCTTCTCTGTCCCCTGGCGTCTTGCCCTGGACCCAGTGCACCACCTTGTGGCGAGCCCAGGTGTGGCGCGTCCCGCTGTGGGGCCCGCTGGGGTGCAGGACCCACTTTCTCATGGCTTCCGCACGTCCCTCCCCGCCCGCCTGGAGGGCAGTTGGGGAGCGGTCCCCAACGTGGCCTGGGACCAACCTCGCTGGTGACCCGTGTCGCGGGCGCGCGCCCCAGGAGAGTGTGGGGAGGGGAGAGGATTCGGGGACGTAGCTGTGAGGATTCGGTGTGCGTGGGTCTGGCGGGTGGCCCGGACGGGGTCGGGGTCGTGGTCACGGTGGGTCGTTGTGGTGGTGGTGGTGGTGGTGGTGGTGCTGGGGGTGGTGGTGGTGGTGGGGGGGGTGGTGGCGAAGTCCCCGAAGACAAAAGGAGCAGCGAGGGAGGGAGGAGCAAAAGCCTACAGCACCCGGTATTCCCAGGCGGTCTCCCATCCAAGTACTAACCAGGCCCGACCCTGCTTAGCTTCCGAGATCAGACGAGATCGGGCGCGTTCAGGGTGGTATGGCCGTAGACGCTAGCCGCCGCCTCCGGGAGCCCCAAGAGCCTGCCGAGGGCCCCGGCGTGCGTCTCCACGCTGCTCTCCTGGCACGGCTGGGAGTCCGGGTGGGGGCTGGCAGCCCGGGGCCAGCGGCCAGAGGCCCCGCGCGCCTGCTCGGGCAGCCGGTCTCGCCCAGGTGGCCGCTGGGTGGCTTTCTTCCCGAGGTGTCCTGCTGCCAGGACGAGGGTCAAGTTTTCTCGGGGGAAAATTTCTCAGTGCTCTCGGGCGCTTGTTCTTCTGGGAATGTCCACTGCTGTGGCCAAGGCGGGGGACGCACAGCTCGGGCCAGGGCAAGCAGCCGCCCTCCTCCGTCGCCTCCTGGAGCCGTATCCTTGGGTGGGTGCGTGGCTCCCAGCGGAGGTCTCGGGGACCCTTCCGGTCCTCTTCGTCCGGAAAGCGCCACTGCCCCTCCAGCCCATCAGGAAAACGGCAGCCGCGCCCTTCGCCGACCCGCTCCGCCCTCCTCCACACTCAGGGCCTGGGGCTGCGGGGCTGAATCGTGAGGCTTTCCAGCCCAGGACTTCACCTCTGGCCCCTTTCACACCCGGGATCTTGGGAAGAAGAAACAAAACCAAACACAGCCAAAGCCATCTCCTCCGACCCGGGGCCCCTCCACATCCCTTCCGATCCCGGGTTCCTGCCGGCCTCCCGGGGCGTTTCTCCCAGGCAGGCCTTCGCGGCCACTACACGGGGCTGAGCACTCGAGTCCTCGGGCGTCACGGGGCCCGCGGCCACGCCAAGCACGCACGACTCCCGGGTCTCGTCTGCTCCTGGGTGCCCTGGGCCTCTTCCCTGTGCCGCTGCTGGGTCTTGTGCCCCTGCTTGGCCTCCTTCAGACCCGGCCCCGTGCTACGCGGCCACGTGCTACAGGATCGTGCCAGCAGAACTGGCCCTGGCTGAGCCCCGTACCCACCCTCCTGCCATCCCTGGCCCTGCTAGCAAATGGCAGAGATCCTCTGGCCTCCGAGCCCAGACAAAAATCCTGATGCAGTTGGCCGAGGGGCCGCAAACCAAGGCTTCGCTTGTTCCCGCTCAGGCCCCAGCCATACCCTCTTGTCCTTCGGCTGCTCGTGTGTGGGGTGGGGGAGAGGAGGGTGCGTCCCCGTGCGTGCGTGCGTGGTCTGGGTGTCTCTGCGTGGTGTGTGTGTGTGTGTGTGTGTGTGTTAGATGCCGTGCATGGTGTAGGTGGGGAAGAGCAAGCCCTCACGCACAGAGCCCCATCACACACTGGGGCCGGGCCGAGGGGGTCAATCTGCTCGGCCTGATTGCGTTGGGCATACATTGCAGAAGGTGGGTTTTCCAAGGCGGAGCAGAGGGTCCCGGCACCTGAGGTTGTCCACGGGGAGAATGTCTGTTCCACGGGGGCAAGCGGTCCCTTCCGTCGTGCCCAAGCCCATGTGACCCCGAAGGCCAGGTGGCCCCGGTCCTTGAGCTGACTGAGGAGTGCTTTGAGACCCGGAGGGTGGCACAGGCGCCTGGGCGCCAGCGGCGGCCCTCCCTCCCTTTGAGCGGGACGGGGAGCTGCCGCTGGCATCCGGAGCTCTGGCGGCCTGCGCCCTCTGTCCCTGTGACCGCAGGCTCTGCCGTGGGAGGCGGGATCCCACGTAGAGGTCGCGCGCTGGCTGCCCTGTCTTGGGTTGAGCGACGGAGCGCGACGTGGAGCAGC
This sequence comes from Castor canadensis, assembly GCF_047511655.1. Taxonomy (NCBI): domain Eukaryota; kingdom Metazoa; phylum Chordata; class Mammalia; order Rodentia; family Castoridae; genus Castor; species Castor canadensis. The sequence goes on from NC_133395.1 coordinate 86,123,749, forward strand.
ACCCGACTGAGGCTCCCTGCTTCTCTGTCCCCTGGCGTCTTGCCCTGGACCCAGTGCACCACCTTGTGGCGAGCCCAGGTGTGGCGCATCCCGCTGTGGGGCCCGCTGGGGTGCAGGACCCACTTTCTCATGGCTTCCGCACGTCCCTCCCCGCCCGCCTGGAGGGCAGTTGGGGAGCGGTCCCCAACGTGGCCTGGGACCAACCTCGCTGGTGACCCGTGTCGCGGGCGCGCTCCCCAGGAGAGTGTGGGGAGGGGAGAGGATTCGGGGACGTAGCTGTGAGGATTCGGTGTGCGTGGGTCTGGCGGGTGGCCCGGACGGGGTCGGGGTCGTGGTCACGGTGGGTCGTTGTGGTGGTGGTGGTGGTGGTGGTGCTGGGGGTGGTGGTGGTGGTGGGGGGGGTGGTGGCGAAGTCCCCGAAGACAAAAGGAGCAGCGAGGGAGGGAGGAGCAAAAGCCTACAGCACCCGGTATTCCCAGGCGGTCTCCCATCCAAGTACTAACCAGGCCCGACCCTGCTTAGCTTCCGAGATCAGACGAGATCGGGCGCGTTCAGGGTGGTATGGCCGTAGACGCTAGCCGCCGCCTCCGGGAGCCCCAAGAGCCTGCCGAGGGCCCCGGCGTGCGTCTCCACGCTGCTCTCCTGGCACGGCTGGGAGTCCGGGTGGGGGCTGGCAGCCCGGGGCCAGCGGCCAGAGGCCCCGCGCGCCTGCTCGGGCAGCCGGTCTCGCCCAGGTGGCCGCTGGGTGGCTTTCTTCCCGAGGTGTCCTGCTGCCAGGACGAGGGTCAAGTTTTCTCGGGGGAAAATTTCTCAGTGCTCTCGGGCGCTTGTTCTTCTGGGAATGTCCACTGCTGTGGCCAAGGCGGGGGACGCACAGCTCGGGCCAGGGCAAGCAGCCGCCCTCCTCCGTCGCCTCCTGGAGCCGTATCCTTGGGTGGGTGCGTGGCTCCCAGCGGAGGTCTCGGGGACCCTTCCGGTCCTCTTCGTCCGGAAAGCGCCACTGCCCCTCCAGCCCATCAGGAAAACGGCAGCCGCGCCCTTCGCCGACCCGCTCCGCCCTCCTCCACACTCAGGGCCTGGGGCTGCGGGGCTGAATCGTGAGGCTTTCCAGCCCAGGACTTCACCTCTGGCCCCTTTCACACCCGGGATCTTGGGAAGAAGAAACAAAACCAAACACAGCCAAAGCCATCTCCTCCGACCCGGGGCCCCTCCACATCCCTTCCGATCCCGGGTTCCTGCCGGCCTCCCGGGGCGTTTCTCCCAGGCAGGCCTTCGCGGCCACTACACGGGGCTGAGCACTCGAGTCCTCGGGCGTCACGGGGCCCGCGGCCACGCCAAGCACGCACGACTCCCGGGTCTCGTCTGCTCCTGGGTGCCCTGGGCCTCTTCCCTGTGCCGCTGCTGGGTCTTGTGCCCCTGCTTGGCCTCCTTCAGACCCGGCCCCGTGCTACGCGGCCACGTGCTACAGGATCGTGCCAGCAGAACTGGCCCTGGCTGAGCCCCGTACCCACCCTCCTGCCATCCCTGGCCCTGCTAGCAAATGGCAGAGATCCTCTGGCCTCCGAGCCCAGACAAAAATCCTGATGCAGTTGGCCGAGGGGCCGCAAACCAAGGCTTCGCTTGTTCCCGCTCAGGCCCCAGCCATACCCTCTTGTCCTTCGGCTGCTCGTGTGTGGGGTGGGGGAGAGGAGGGTGCGTCCCCGTGCGTGCGTGCGTGGTCTGGGTGTCTCTGCGTGGTGTGTGTGTGTGTGTGTGTGTGTGTTAGATGCCGTGCATGGTGTAGGTGGGGAAGAGCAAGCCCTCACGCACAGAGCCCCATCACACACTGGGGCCGGGCCGAGGGGGTCAATCTGCTCGGCCTGATTGCGTTGGGCATACATTGCAGAAGGTGGGTTTTCCAAGGCGGAGCAGAGGGTCCCGGCACCTGAGGTTGTCCACGGGGAGAATGTCTGTTCCACGGGGGCAAGCGGTCCCTTCCGTCGTGCCCAAGCCCATGTGACCCCGAAGGCCAGGTGGCCCCGGTCCTTGAGCTGACTGAGGAGTGCTTTGAGACCCGGAGGGTGGCACAGGCGCCTGGGCGCCAGCGGCGGCCCTCCCTCCCTTTGAGCGGGACGGGGAGCTGCCGCTGGCATCCGGAGCTCTGGCGGCCTGCGCCCTCTGTCCCTGTGACCGCAGGCTCTGCCGTGGGAGGCGGGATCCCACGTAGAGGTCGCGCGCTGGCTGCCCTGTCTTGGGTTGAGCGACGGAGCGCGACGTGGAGCAGCACCCGACTGAGGCTCCCTGCTTCTCTGTCCCCTGGCGTCTTGCCCTGGACCCAGTGCACCACCTTGTGGCGAGCCCAGGTGTGGCGCATCCCGCTGTGGGGCCCGCTGGGGTGCAGGACCCACTTTCTCATGGCTTCCGCACGTCCCTCCCCGCCCGCCTGGAGGGCAGTTGGGGAGCGGTCCCCAACGTGGCCTGGGACCAACCTCGCTGGTGACCCGTGTCGCGGGCGCGCTCCCCAGGAGAGTGTGGGGAGGGGAGAGGATTCGGGGACGTAGCTGTGAGGATTCGGTGTGCGTGGGTCTGGCGGGTGGCCCGGACGGGGTCGGGGTCGTGGTCACGGTGGGTCGTTGTGGTGGTGGTGGTGGTGGTGGTGCTGGGGGTGGTGGTGGTGGTGGGGGGGGTGGTGGCGAAGTCCCCGAAGACAAAAGGAGCAGCGAGGGAGGGAGGAGCAAAAGCCTACAGCACCCGGTATTCCCAGGCGGTCTCCCATCCAAGTACTAACCAGGCCCGACCCTGCTTAGCTTCCGAGATCAGACGAGATCGGGCGCGTTCAGGGTGGTATGGCCGTAGACGCTAGCCGCCGCCTCCGGGAGCCCCAAGAGCCTGCCGAGGGCCCCGGCGTGCGTCTCCACGCTGCTCTCCTGGCACGGCTGGGAGTCCGGGTGGGGGCTGGCAGCCCGGGGCCAGCGGCCAGAGGCCCCGCGCGCCTGCTCGGGCAGCCGGTCTCGCCCAGGTGGCCGCTGGGTGGCTTTCTTCCCGAGGTGTCCTGCTGCCAGGACGAGGGTCAAGTTTTCTCGGGGGAAAATTTCTCAGTGCTCTCGGGCGCTTGTTCTTCTGGGAATGTCCACTGCTGTGGCCAAGGCGGGGGACGCACAGCTCGGGCCAGGGCAAGCAGCCGCCCTCCTCCGTCGCCTCCTGGAGCCGTATCCTTGGGTGGGTGCGTGGCTCCCAGCGGAGGTCTCGGGGACCCTTCCGGTCCTCTTCGTCCGGAAAGCGCCACTGCCCCTCCAGCCCATCAGGAAAACGGCAGCCGCGCCCTTCGCCGACCCGCTCCGCCCTCCTCCACACTCAGGGCCTGGGGCTGCGGGGCTGAATCGTGAGGCTTTCCAGCCCAGGACTTCACCTCTGGCCCCTTTCACACCCGGGATCTTGGGAAGAAGAAACAAAACCAAACACAGCCAAAGCCATCTCCTCCGACCCGGGGCCCCTCCACATCCCTTCCGATCCCGGGTTCCTGCCGGCCTCCCGGGGCGTTTCTCCCAGGCAGGCCTTCGCGGCCACTACACGGGGCTGAGCACTCGAGTCCTCGGGCGTCACGGGGCCCGCGGCCACGCCAAGCACGCACGACTCCCGGGTCTCGTCTGCTCCTGGGTGCCCTGGGCCTCTTCCCTGTGCCGCTGCTGGGTCTTGTGCCCCTGCTTGGCCTCCTTCAGACCCGGCCCCGTGCTACGCGGCCACGTGCTACAGGATCGTGCCAGCAGAACTGGCCCTGGCTGAGCCCCGTACCCACCCTCCTGCCATCCCTGGCCCTGCTAGCAAATGGCAGAGATCCTCTGGCCTCCGAGCCCAGACAAAAATCCTGATGCAGTTGGCCGAGGGGCCGCAAACCAAGGCTTCGCTTGTTCCCGCTCAGGCCCCAGCCATACCCTCTTGTCCTTCGGCTGCTCGTGTGTGGGGTGGGGGAGAGGAGGGTGCGTCCCCGTGCGTGCGTGCGTGGTCTGGGTGTCTCTGCGTGGTGTGTGTGTGTGTGTGTGTGTGTGTGTTAGATGCCGTGCCTGGTGTAGGTGGGGAAGAGCAAGCCCTCACGCACAGAGCCCCATCACACACTGGGGCCGGGCCGAGGGGGTCAATCTGCTCGGCCTGATTGCGTTGGGCATACATTGCAGAAGGTGGGTTTTCCAAGGCGGAGCAGAGGGTCCCGGCACCTGAGGTTGTCCACGGGGAGAATGTCTGTTCCACGGGGGCAAGCGGTCCCTTCCGTCGTGCCCAAGCCCATGTGACCCCGAAGGCCAGGTGGCCCCGGTCCTTGAGCTGACTGAGGAGTGCTTTGAGACCCGGAGGGTGGCACAGGCGACTGGGCGCCAGCGGCGGCCCTCCCTCCCTTTGAGCGGGACGGGGAGCTGCCGCTGGCATCCGGAGCTCTGGCGGCCTGCGCCCTCTGTCCCTGTGACCGCAGGCTCTGCCGTGGGAGGCGGGATCCCACGTAGAGGTCGCGCGCTGGCTGCCCTGTCTTGGGTTGAGCGACGGAGGGCGACGTGGAGCAGCACCCGACTGAGGCTCCCTGCTTCTCTGTCCCCTGGCGTCTTGCCCTGGACCCAGTGCACCACCTTGTGGCGAGCCCAGGTGTGGCGCGTCCCGCTGTGGGGCCCGCTGGGGTGCAGGACCCACTTTCTCATGGCTTCCGCACGTCCCTCCCCGCCCGCCTGGAGGGCAGTTGGGGAGCGGTCCCCAACGTGGCCTGGGACCAACCTCGCTGGTGACCCGTGTCGCGGGCGCGCGCCCCAGGAGAGTGTGGGGAGGGGAGAGGATTCGGGGACGTAGCTGTGAGGATTCGGTGTGCGTGGGTCTGGCGGGTGGCCCGGACGGGGTCGGGGTCGTGGTCACGGTGGGTCGTTGTGGTGGTGGTGGTGGTGGTGCTGGGGGTGGTGGTGGTGGGGGGGGGGTGGTGGCGAAGTCCCCGAAGACAAAAGGAGCAGCGAGGGAGGGAGGAGCAAAAGCCTACAGCACCCGGTATTCCCAGGCGGTCTCCCATCCAAGTACTAACCAGGCCCGACCCTGCTTAGCTTCCGAGATCAGACGAGATCGGGCGCGTTCAGGGTGGTATGGCCGTAGACGCTAGCCGCCGCCTCCGGGAGCCCCAAGAGCCTGCCGAGGGCCCCGGCGTGCGTCTCCACGCTGCTCTCCTGGCACGGCTGGGAGTCCGGGTGGGGCCTGGCAGCCCGGGGCCAGCGGCCAGAGGCCCCGCGCGCCTGCTCGGGCAGCCGGTCTCGCCCAGGTGGCCGCTGGGTGGCTTTCTTCCCGAGGTGTCCTGCTGCCAGGACGAGGGTCAAGTTTTCTCGGGGGAAAATTTCTCAGTGCTCTCGGGCGCTTGTTCTTCTGGGAATGTCCAATGCTGTGGCCAAGGCGGGGGACGCACAGCTCGGGCCAGGGCAAGCAGCCGCCCTCCTCCGTCGCCTCCTGGAGCCGTATCCTTGGGTGGGTGCGTGGCTCCCAGCGGAGGTCTCGGGGACCCTTCCGGTCCTCTTCGTCCGGAAAGCGACACTGCCCCTCCAGCCCATCAGGAAAACGGCAGCCGCGCCCTTCGCCGACCCGCTCCGCCCTCCTCCACACTCAGGGCCTGGGGCTGCGGGGCTGAATCGTGAGGCTTTCCAGCCCAGGACTTCACCTCTGGCCCCTTTCACACCCGGGATCTTGGGAAGAAGAAACAAAACCAAACACAGCCAAAGCCATCTCCTCCGACCCGGGGCCCCTCCACATCCCTTCCGATCCCGGGTTCCTGCCGGCCTCCCGGGGCGTTTCTCCCAGGCAGGCCTTCGCGGCCACTACACGGGGCTGAGCACTCGAGTCCTCGGGCGTCACGGGGCCCGCGGCCACGCCAAGCACGCACGACTCCCGGGTCTCGTCTGCTCCTGGGTGCCCTGGGCCTCTTCCCTGTGCCGCTGCTGGGTCTTGTGCCCCTGCTTGGCCTCCTTCAGACCCGGCCCCGTGCTACGCGGCCACGTGCTACAGGATCGTGCCAGCAGAACTGGCCCTGGCTGAGCCCCGTACCCACCCTCCTGCCATCCCTGGCCCTGCTAGCAAATGGCAGAGATCCTCTGGCCTCCGAGCCCAGACAAAAATCCTGATGCAGTTGGCCGAGGGGCCGCAAACCAAGGCTTCGCTTGTTCCCGCTCAGGCCCCAGCCATACCCTCTTGTCCTTCGGCTGCTCGTGTGTGGGGTGGGGGAGAGGAGGGTGCGTCCCCGTGCGTGCGTGCGTGGTCTGGGTGTCTCTGCGTGGTGTGTGTGTGTGTGTGTGTGTGTGTGTGTGTGTGTGTGTGTGTGTTAGATGCCGTGCCTGGTGTAGGTGGGGAAGAGCAAGCCCTCACGCACAGAGCCCCATCACACACTGGGGCCGGGCCGAGGGGGTCAATCTGCTCGGCCTGATTGCGTTGGGCATACATTGCAGAAGGTGGGATTTCCAAGGCGGAGCAGAGGGTCCCGGCACCTGAGGTTGTCCACGGGGAGAATGTCTGTTCCACGGGGGCAAGCGGTCCCTTCCGTCGTGCCCAAGCCCATGTGACCCCGAAGGCCAGGTGGCCCCGGTCCTTGAGCTGACTGAGGAGTGCTTTGAGACCCGGAGGGTGGCACAGGCGACTGGGCGCCAGCGGCGGCCCTCCCTCCCTTTGAGCGGGACGGGGAGCTGCCGCTGGCATCCGGAGCTCTGGCGGCCTGCGCCCTCTGTCCCTGTGACCGCAGGCTCTGCCGTGGGAGGCGGGATCCCACGTAGAGGTCGCGCGCTGGCTGCCCTGTCTTGGGTTGAGCGACGGAGCGCGACGTGGAGCAGCACCCGACTGAGGCTCCCTGCTTCTCTGTCCCCTGGCGTCTTGCCCTGGACCCAGTGCACCACCTTGTGGCGAGCCCAGGTGTGGCGCGTCCCGCTGTGGGGCCCGCTGGGGTGCAGGACCCACTTTCTCATGGCTTCCGCACGTCCCTCCCCGCCCGCCTGGAGGGCAGTTGGGGAGCGGTCCCCAACGTGGCCTGGGACCAACCTCGCTGGTGACCCGTGTCGCGGGCGCGCGCCCCAGGAGAGTGTGGGGAGGGGAGAGGATTCGGGGACGTAGCTGTGAGGATTCGGTGTGCGTGGGTCTGGCGGGTGGCCCGGACGGGGTCGGGGTCGTGGTCACGGTGGGTCGTTGTGGTGGTGGTGGTGGTGGTGGTGCTGGGGGTGGTGGTGGTGGTGGGGGGGGTGGTGGCGAAGTCCCCGAAGACAAAAGGAGCAGCGAGGGAGGGAGGAGCAAAAGCCTACAGCACCCGGTATTCCCAGGCGGTCTCCCATCCAAGTACTAACCAGGCCCGACCCTGCTTAGCTTCCGAGATCAGACGAGATCGGGCGCGTTCAGGGTGGTATGGCCGTAGACGCTAGCCGCCGCCTCCGGGAGCCCCAAGAGCCTGCCGAGGGCCCCGGCGTGCGTCTCCACGCTGCTCTCCTGGCACGGCTGGGAGTCCGGGTGGGGGCTGGCAGCCCGGGGCCAGCGGCCAGAGGCCGCGCGCGCCTGCTCGGGCAGCCGGTCTCGCCCAGGTGGCCGCTGGGTGGCTTTCTTCCCGAGGTGTCCTGCTGCCAGGACGAGGGTCAAGTTTTCTCGGGGGAAAATTTCTCAGTGCTCTCGGGCGCTTGTTCTTCTGGGAATGTCCACTGCTGTGGCCAAGGCGGGGGACGCACAGCTCGGGCCAGGGCAAGCAGCCGCCCTCCTCCGTCGCCTCCTGGAGCCGTATCCTTGGGTGGGTGCGTGGCTCCCAGCGGAGGTCTCGGGGACCCTTCCGGTCCTCTTCGTCCGGAAAGCGCCACTGCCCCTCCAGCCCATCAGGAAAACGGCAGCCGCGCCCTTCGCCGACCCGCTCCGCCCTCCTCCACACTCAGGGCCTGGGGCTGCGGGGCTGAATCGTGAGGCTTTCCAGCCCAGGACTTCACCTCTGGCCCCTTTCACACCCGGGATCTTGGGAAGAAGAAACAAAACCAAACACAGCCAAAGCCATCTCCTCCGACCCGGGGCCCCTCCACATCCCTTCTGATCCCGGGTTCCTGCCGGCCTCCCGGGGCGTTTCTCCCAGGCAGGCCTTCGCGGCCACTACACGGGGCTGAGCACTCGAGTCCTCGGGCGTCACGGGGCCCACGGCCACGCCAAGCACGCACGACTCCCGGGTCTCGTCTGCTCCTGGGTGCCCTGGGCCTCTTCCCTGTGCCGCTGCTGGGTCTTGTGCCCCTGCTTGGCCTCCTTCAGACCCGGCCCCGTGCTACGCGGCCACGTGCTACAGGATCGTGCCAGCAGAACTGGCCCTGGCTGAGCCCCGTACCCACCCTCCTGCCATCCCTGGCCCTGCTAGCAAATGGCAGAGATCCTCTGGCCTCCGAGCCCAGACAAAAATCCTGATGCAGTTGGCCGAGGGGCCGCAAACCAAGGCTTCGCTTGTTCCCGCTCAGGCCCCAGCCATACCCTCTTGTCCTTCGGCTGCTCGTGTGTGGGGTGGGGGAGAGGAGGGTGCGTCCCCGTGCGTGCGTGCGTGGTCTGGGTGTCTCTGCGTGGTGTGTGTGTGTTAGATGCCGTGCCTGGTGTAGGTGGGGAAGAGCAAGCCCTCACGCACAGAGCCCCATCACACACTGGGGCCGGGCCGAGGGGGTCAATCTGCTCGGCCTGATTGCGTTGGGCATACATTGCAGAAGGTGGGTTTTCCAAGGCGGAGCAGAGGGTCCCGGCACCTGAGGTTGTCCACGGGGAGAATGTCTGTTCCACGGGGGCAAGCGGTCCCTTCCGTCATGCCCAAGCCCATGTGACCCCGAAGGCCAGGTGGCCCCGGTCCTTGAGCTGACTGAGGAGTGCTTTGAGACCCGGAGGGTGGCACAGGCGACTGGGCGCCAGCGGCGGCCCTCCCTCCCTTTGAGCGGGACGGGGAGCTGCCGCTGGCATCCGGAGCTCTGGCGGCCTGCGCCCTCTGTCCCTGTGACCGCAGGCTCTGCCGTGGGAGGCGGGATCCCACGTAGAGGTCGCGCGCTGGCTGCCCTGTCTTGGGTTGAGCGACGGAGGGCGACGTGGAGCAGCACCCGACTGAGGCTCCCTGCTTCTCTGTCCCCTGGCGTCTTGCCCTGGACCCAGTGCACCACCTTGTGGCGAGCCCAGGTGTGGCGCGTCCCGCTGTGGGGCCCGCTGGGGTGCAGGACCCACTTTCTCATGGCTTCCGCACGTCCCTCCCCGCCCGCCTGGAGGGCAGTTGGGGAGCGGTCCCCAACGTGGCCTGGGACCAACCTCGCTGGTGACCCGTGTCGCGGGCGCGCGCCCCAGGAGAGTGTGGGGAGGGGAGAGGATTCGGGGACGTAGCTGTGAGGATTCGGTGTGCGTGGGTCTGGCGGGTGGCCCGGACGGGGTCGGGGTCGTGGTCACGGTGGGTCGTTGTGGTGGTGGTGGTGGTGGTGGTGCTGGGGGTGGTGGTGGTGGTGGGGGGGGTGGTGGCGAAGTCCCCGAAGACAAAAGGAGCAGCGAGGGAGGGAGGAGCAAAAGCCTACAGCACCCGGTATTCCCAGGCGGTCTCCCATCCAAGTACTAACCAGGCCCGACCCTGCTTAGCTTCCGAGATCAGACGAGATCGGGCGCGTTCAGGGTGGTATGGCCGTAGACGCTAGCCGCCGCCTCCGGGAGCCCCAAGAGCCTGCCGAGGTACCCGGCGTGCGTCTCCACGCTGCTCTCCTGGCACGGCTGGGAGTCCGGGTGGGGGCTGGCAGCCCGGGGCCAGCGGCCAGAGGCCCCGCGCGCCTGCTCGGGCAGCCGGTCTCGCCCAGGTGGCCGCTGGGTGGCTTTCTTCCTGAGGTGTCCTGCTGCCAGGACGAGGGTCAAGTTTTCTCGGGGGAAAATTTCTCAGTGCTCTCGGGCGCTTGTTCTTCTGGGAATGTCCACTGCTGTGGCCAAGGCGGGGGACGCACAGCTCGGGCCAGGGCAAGCAGCCGCCCTCCTCCGTCGCCTCCTGGAGCCGTATCCTTGGGTGGGTGCGTGGCTCCCAGCGGAGGTCTCGGGGACCCTTCCAGTCCTCTTCGTCCGGAAAGCACCACTGCCCCTCCAGCCCATCAGGAAAACGGCAGCCGCGCCCTTCGCCGACCCGCTCCGCCCTCCTCCACACTCAGGGCCTGGGGCTGCGGGGCTGAATCGTGAGGCTTTCCAGCCCAGGACTTCACCTCTGGCCCCTTTCACACCCGGGATCTTGGGAAGAAGAAACAAAACCAAACACAGCCAAAGCCATCTCCTCCGACCCGGGGCCCCTCCACATCCCTTCCGATCCCGGGTTCCTGCCGGCCTCCCGGGGCGTTTCTCCCAGGCAGGCCTTCGCGGCCACTACACGGGGCTGAGCACTCGAGTCCTCGGGCGTCACGGGGCCCGCGGCCACGCCAAGCACGCATGACTCCCGGGTCTCGTCTGCTCCTGGGTGCCCTGGGCCTCTTCCCTGTGCCGCTGCTGGGTCTTGTGCCCCTGCTTGGCCTCCTTCAGACCCGGCCCCGTGCTACGCGGCCACGTGCTACAGGATCGTGCCAGCAGAACTGGCCCTGGCTGAGCCCCGTACCCACCCTCCTGCCATCCCTGGCCCTGCTAGCAAATGGCAGAGATCCTCTGGCCTCCGAGCCCAGACAAAAATCCTGATGCAGTTGGCCGAGGGGCCGCAAACCAAGGCTTCGCTTGTTCCCGCTCAGGCCCCAGCCATACCCTCTTGTCCTTCGGCTGCTCGTGTGTCGGGTGGGGGAGAGGAGGGTGCGTCCCCGTGCGTGCGTGCGTGGTCTGGGTGTCTCTGCGTGGTGTGTGTGTGTGTGTGTGTGTGTGTTAGATGCCGTGCCTGGTGTAGGTGGGGAAGAGCAAGCCCTCACGCACAGAGCCCCATCACACACTGGGGCCGGGCCGAGGGGGTCAATCTGCTCGGCCTGATTGCGTTGGGCATACATTGCAGAAGGTGGGTTTTCCAAGGCGGAGCAGAGGGTCCCGGCACCTGAGGTTGTCCACGGGGAGAATGTCTGTTCCACGGGGGCAAGCGGTCCCTTCCGTCGTGCCCAAGCCCATGTGACCCCGAAGGCCAGGTGGCCCCGGTCCTTGAGCTGACTGAGGAGTGCTTTGAGACCCGGAGGGTGGCACAGGCGACTGGGCGCCAGCGGCGGCCCTCCCTCCCTTTGAGCGGGACGGGGAGCTGCCGCTGGCATCCGGAGCTCTGGCGGCCTGCGCCCTCTGTCCCTGTGACCGCAGGCTCTGCCGTGGGAGGCGGGATCCCACGTAGAGGTCGCGCGCTGGCTGCCCTGTCTTGGGTTGAGCGACGGAGCGCGACGTGGAGCAGCACCCGACTGAGGCTCCCTGCTTCTCTGTCCCCTGGCGTCTTGCCCTGGACCCAGTGCACCACCTTGTGGCGAGCCCAGGTGTGGCGCGTCCCGCTGTGGGGCCCGCTGGGGTGCAGGACCCACTTTCTCATGGCTTCCGCACGTCCCTCCCCGCCCGCCTGGAGGGCAGTTGGGGAGCGGTCCCCAACGTGGCCTGGGACCAACCTCGCTGGTGACCCGTGTCGCGGGCGCGCGCCCCAGGAGAGTGTGGGGAGGGGAGAGGATTCGGGGACGTAGCTGTGAGGATTCGGTGTGCGTGGGTCTGGCGGGTGGCCCGGACGGGGTCGGGGTCGTGGTCACGGTGGGTCGTTGTGGTGGTGGTGGTGGTGGTGGTGCTGGGGGTGGTGGTGGTGGTGGGGGGGGTGGTGGCGAAGTCCCCGAAGACAAAAGGAGCAGCGAGGGAGGGAGGAGCAAAAGCCTACAGCACCCGGTATTCCCAGGCGGTCTCCCATCCAAGTACTAACCAGGCCCGACCCTGCTTAGCTTCCGAGATCAGACGAGATCGGGCGCGTTCAGGGTGGTATGGCCGTAGACGCTAGCCGCCGCCTCCGGGAGCCCCAAGAGCCTGCCGAGGGCCCCGGCGTGCGTCTCCACGCTGCTCTCCTGGCACGGCTGGGAGTCCGGGTGGGGGCTGGCAGCCCGGGGCCAGCGGCCAGAGGCCCCGCGCGCCTGCTCGGGCAGCCGGTCTCGCCCAGGTGGCCGCTGGGTGGCTTTCTTCCCGAGGTGTCCTGCTGCCAGGACGAGGGTCAAGTTTTCTCGGGGGAAAATTTCTCAGTGCTCTCGGGCGCTTGTTCTTCTGGGAATGTCCACTGCTGTGGCCAAGGCGGGGGACGCACAGCTCGGGCCAGGGCAAGCAGCCGCCCTCCTCCGTCGCCTCCTGGAGCCGTATCCTTGGGTGGGTGCGTGGCTCCCAGCGGAGGTCTCGGGGACCCTTCCGGTCCTCTTCGTCCGGAAAGCGCCACTGCCCCTCCAGCCCATCAGGAAAACGGCAGCCGCGCCCTTCGCCGACCCGCTCCGCCCTCCTCCACACTCAGGGCCTGGGGCTGCGGGGCTGAATCGTGAGGCTTTCCAGCCCAGGACTTCACCTCTGGCCCCTTTCACACCCGGGATCTTGGGAAGAAGAAACAAAACCAAACACAGCCAAAGCCATCTCCTCCGACCCGGGGCCCCTCCACATCCCTTCCGATCCCGGGTTCCTGCCGGCCTCCCGGGGCGTTTCTCCCAGGCAGGCCTTCGCGGCCACTACACGGGGCTGAGCACTCGAGTCCTCGGGCGTCACGGGGCCCGCGGCCACGCCAAGCACGCACGACTCCCGGGTCTCGTCTGCTCCTGGGTGCCCTGGGCCTCTTCCCTGTGCCGCTGCTGGGTCTTGTGCCCCTGCTTGGCCTCCTTCAGACCCGGCCCCGTGCTACGCGGCCACGTGCTACAGGATCGTGCCAGCAGAACTGGCCCTGGCTGAGCCCCGTACCCACCCTCCTGCCATCCCTGGCCCTGCTAGCAAATGGCAGAGATCCTCTGGCCTCCGAGCCCAGACAAAAATCCTGATGCAGTTGGCCGAGGGGCCGCAAACCAAGGCTTCGCTTGTTCCCGCTCAGGCCCCAGCCATACCCTCTTGTCCTTCGGCTGCTCGTGTGTGGGGTGGGGGAGAGGAGGGTGCGTCCCCGTGCGTGCGTGCGTGGTCTGGGTGTCTCTGCGTGGTGTGTGTGTGTGTGTGTGTGTGTGTTAGATGCCGTGCCTGGTGTAGGTGGGGAAGAGCAAGCCCTCACGCACAGAGCCCCATCACACACTGGGGCCGGGCCGAGGGGGTCAATCTGCTCGGCCTGATTGCGTTGGGCATACATTGCAGAAGGTGGGTTTTCCAAGGCGGAGCAGAGGGTCCCGGCACCTGAGGTTGTCCACGGGGAGAATGTCTGTTCCACGGGGGCAAGCGGTCCCTTCCGTCGTGCCCAAGCCCATGTGACCCCGAAGGCCAGGTGGCCCCGGTCCTTGAGCTGACTGAGGAGTGCTTTGAGACCCGGAGGGTGGCACAGGCGACTGGGCGCCAGCGGCGGCCCTCCCTCCCTTTGAGCGGGACGGGGAGCTGCCGCTGGCATCCGGAGCTCTGGCGGCCTGCGCCCTCTGTCCCTGTGACCGCAGGCTCTGCCGTGGGAGGCGGGATCCCACATAGAGGTCGCGCGCTGGCTGCCCTGTCTTGGGTTGAGCGACGGAGCGCGACGTGGAGCAGCACCCGACTGAGGCTCCCTGCTTCTCTGTCCCCTGGCGTCTTGCCCTGGACCCAGTGCACCACCTTGTGGCGAGCCCAGGTGTGGCGCGTCCCGCTGTGGGGCCCGCTGGGGTGCAGGACCCACTTTCTCATGGCTTCCGCACGTCCCTCCCCGCCCGCCTGGAGGGCAGTTGGGGAGCGGTCCCCAACGTGGCCTGGGACCAACCTCGCTGGTGACCCGTGTCGCGGGCGCGCGCCCCAGGAGAGTGTGGGGAGGGGAGAGGATTCGGGGACGTAGCTGTGAGGATTCGGTGTGCGTGGGTCTGGCGGGTGGCCCGGACGGGGTCGGGGTCGTGGTCACGGTGGGTCGTTGTGGTGGTGGTGGTGGTGGTGGTGCTGGGGGTGGTGGTGGTGGTGGGGGTGGTGGTGGCGAAGTCCCCGAAGACAAAAGGAGCAGCGAGGGAGGGAGGAGCAAAAGCCTACAGCACCCGGTATTCCCAGGCGGTCTCCCATCCAAGTACTAACCAGGCCCGACCCTGCTTAGCTTCCGAGATCAGACGAGATCGGGCGCGTTCAGGGTGGTATGGCCGTAGACGCTAGCCGCCGCCTCCGGGAGCCCCAAGAGCCTGCCGAGGGCCCCGGCGTGCGTCTCCACGCTGCTCTCCTGGCACGGCTGGGAGTCCGGGTGGGGGCTGGCAGCCCGGGGCCAGCGGCCAGAGGCCCCGCGCGCCTGCTCGGGCAGCCGGTCTCGCCCAGGTGGCCGCTGGGTGGCTTTCTTCCCGAGGTGTCCTGCTGCCAGGACGAGGGTCAAGTTTTCTCGGGGGAAAATTTCTCAGTGCTCTCGGGCGCTTGTTCTTCTGGGAATGTCCACTGCTGTGGCCAAGGCGGGGGACGCACAGCTCGGGCCAGGGCAAGCAGCCGCCCTCCTCCGTCGCCTCCTGGAGCCGTATCCTTGGGTGGGTGCGTGGCTCCCAGCGGAGGTCTCGGGGACCCTTCAGGTCCTCTTCGTCCGGAAAGCGCCACTGCCCCTCCAGCCCATCAGGAAAACGGCAGCCGCGCCCTTCGCCGACCCGCTCCGCCCTCCTCCACACTCAGGGCCTGGGGCTGCGGGGCTGAATCGTGAGGCTTTCCAGCCCAGGACTTCACCTCTGGCCCCTTTCACACCCGGGATCTTGGGAAGAAGAAACAAAACCAAACACAGCCAAAGCCATCTCCTCCGACCCGGGGCCCCTCCACATCCCTTCCGATCCCGGGTTCCTGCCGGCCTCCCGGGGCGTTTCTCCCAGGCAGGCCTTCGCGGCCACTACACGGGGCTGAGCACTCGAGTCCTCGGGCGTCACGGGGCCCGCGGCCACGCCAAGCACGCACGACTCCCGGGTCTCGTCTGCTCCTGGGTGCCCTGGGCCTCTTCCCTGTGCCGCTGCTGGGTCTTGTGCCCCTGCTTGGCCTCCTTCAGACCCGGCCCCGTGCTACGCGGCCACGTGCTACAGGATCGTGCCAGCAGAACTGGCCCTGGCTGAGCCCCGTACCCACCCTCCTGCCATCCCTGGCCCTGCTAGCAAATGGCAGAGATCCTCTGGCCTCCGAGCCCAGACAAAAATCCTGATGCAGTTGGCCGAGGGGCCGCAAACCAAGGCTTCGCTTGTTCCCGCTCAGGCCCCAGCCATACCCTCTTGTCCTTCGGCTGCTCGTGTGTGGGGTGGGGGAGAGGAGGGTGCGTCCCCGTGCGTGCGTGCGTGGTCTGGGTGTCTCTGCGTGGTGTGTGTGTGTGTGTGTGTGTGTGTTAGATGCCGTGCCTGGTGTAGGTGGGGAAGAGCAAGCCCTCACGCACAGAGCCCCATCACACACTGGGGCCGGGCCGAGGGGGTCAATCTGCTCGGCCTGATTGCGTTGGGCATACATTGCAGAAGGTGGGTTTTCCAAGGCGGAGCAGAGGGTCCCGGCACCTGAGGTTGTCCACGGGGAGAATGTCTGTTCCACGGGGGCAAGCGGTCCCTTCCGTCGTGCCCAAGCCCATGTGACCCCGAAGGCCAGGTGGCCCCGGTCCTTGAGCTGACTGAGGAGTGCTTTGAGACCCGGAGGGTGGCACAGGCGACTGGGCGCCAGCGGCGGCCCTCCCTCCCTTTGAGCGGGACGGGGAGCTGCCGCTGGCATCCGGAGCTCTGGCGGCCTGCGCCCTCTGTCCCTGTGACCGCAGGCTCTGCCGTGGGAGGCGGGATCCCACGTAGAGGTCGCGCGCTGGCTGCCCTGTCTTGGGTTGAGCGACGGAGCGCGACGTGGAGCAGCACCCGACTGAGGCTCCCTGCTTCTCTGTCCCCTGGCGTCTTGCCCTGGACCCAGTGCACCACCTTGTGGCGAGCCCAGGTGTGGCGCGTCCCGCTGTGGGGCCCGCTGGGGTGCAGGACCCACTTTCTCATGGCTTCCGCACGTCCCTCCCCGCCCGCCTGGAGGGCAGTTGGGGAGCGGTCCCCAACGTGGCCTGGGACCAACCTCGCTGGTGACCCGTGTCGCGGGCGCGCGCCCCAGGAGAGTGTGGGGAGGGGAGAGGATTCGGGGACGTAGCTGTGAGGATTCGGTGTGCGTGGGTCTGGCGGGTGGCCCGGACGGGGTCGGGGTCGTGGTCACGGTGGGTCGTTGTGGTGGTGGTGGTGGTGGTGGTGCTGGGGGTGGTGGTGGTGGTGGGGGGGGTGGTGGCGAAGTCCCCGAAGACAAAAGGAACAGCGAGGGAGGGAGGAGCAAAAGCCTACAGCACCCGGTATTCCCAGGCGGTCTCCCATCCAAGTACTAACCAGGCCCGACCCTGCTTAGCTTCCGAGATCAGACGAGATCGGGCGCGTTCAGGGTGGTATGGCCGTAGACGCTAGCCGCCGCCTCTGGGAGCCCCAAGAGCCTGCCGAGGGCCCCGGCGTGCGTCTCCACGCTGCTCTCCTGGCACGGCTGGGAGTCCGGGTGGGGGCTGGCAGCCCGGGGCCAGCGGCCAGAGGCCCCGCGCGCCTGCTCGGGCAGCCGGTCTCGCCCAGGTGGCCGCTGGGTGACTTTCTTCCCGAGGTGTCCTGCTGCCAGGACGAGGGTCAAGTTTTCTCGGGGGAAAATTTCTCAGTGCTCTCGGGCGCTTGTTCTTCTGGGAATGTCCACTGCTGTGGCCAAGGCGGGGGACGCACAGCTCGGGCCAGGGCAAGCAGCCGCCCTCCTCCGTCGCCTCCTGGAGCCGTATCCTTGGGTGGGTGCGTGGCTCCCAGCGGAGGTCTCGGGGACCCTTCCGGTCCTCTTCGTCCGGAAAGCGCCACTGCCCCTCCAGCCCATCAGGAAAACGGCAGCCGCGCCCTTCGCCGACCCGCTCCGCCCTCCTCCACACTCAGGGCCTGGGGCTGCGGGGCTGAATCGTGAGGCTTTCCAGCCCAGGACTTCACCTCTGGCCCCTTTCACACCCGGGATCTTGGGAAGAAGAAACAAAACCAAACACAGCCAAAGCCATCTCCTCCGACCCGGGGCCCCTCCACATCCCTTCCGATCCCGGGTTCCTGCCGGCCTCCCGGGGCGTTTCTCCCAGGCAGGCCTTCGCGGCCACTACACGGGGCTGAGCACTCGAGTCCTCGGGCGTCACGGGGCCCGCGGCCACGCCAAGCACGCACGACTCCCGGGTCTCGTCTGCTCCTGGGTGCCCTGGGCCTCTTCCCTGTGCCGCTGCTGGGTCTTGTGCCCCTGCTTGGCCTCCTTCAGACCCGGCCCCGTGCTACGCGGCCACGTGCTACAGGATCGTGCCAGCAGAACTGGCCCTGGCTGAGCCCCGTACCCACCCTCCTGCCATCCCTGGCCCTGCTAGCAAATGGCAGAGATCCTCTGGCCTCCGAGCCCAGACAAAAATCCTGATGCAGTTGGCCGAGGGGCCGCAAACCAAGGCTTCGCTTGTTCCCGCTCAGGCCCCAGCCATACCCTCTTGTCCTTCGGCTGCTCGTGTGTGGGGTGGGGGAGAGGAGGGTGCGTCCCCGTGCATGCGTGCGTGGTCTGGGTGTCTCTGCGTGGTGTGTGTGTGTGTGTGTGTGTGTGTTAGATGCCGTGCCTGGTGTAGGTGGGGAAGAGCAAGCCCTCACGCACAGAGCCCCATCACACACTGGGGCCGGGCCGAGGGGGTCAATCTGCTCGGCCTGATTGCGTTGGGCATACATTGCAGAAGGTGGGTTTTCCAAGGCGGAGCAGAGGGTCCCGGCACCTGAGGTTGTCCACGGGGAGAATGTCTGTTCCACGGGGGCAAGCGGTCCCTTCCGTCGTGCCCAAGCCCATGTGACCCCGAAGGCCAGGTGGCCCCGGTCCTTGAGCTGACTGAGGAGTGCTTTGAGACCCGGAGGGTGGCACAGGCGACTGGGCGCCAGCGGCGGCCCTCCCTCCCTTTGAGCGGGACGGGGAGCTGCCGCTGGCATCCGGAGCTCTGGCGGCCTGCGCCCTCTGTCCCTGTGACCGCAGGCTCTGCCGTGGGAGGCGGGATCCCACGTAGAGGTCGCGCGCTGGCTGCCCTGTCTTGGGTTGAGCGACGGAGCGCGACGTGGAGCAGCACCCGACTGAGGCTCCCTGCTTCTCTGTCCCCTGGCGTCTTGCCCTGGACCCAGTGCACCACCTTGTGGCGAGCCCAGGTGTGGCGCGTCCCGCTGTGGGGCCCGCTGGGGTGCAGGACCCACTTTCTCATGGCTTCCGCACGTCCCTCCCCGCCCGCCTGGAGGGCAGTTGGGGAGCGGTCCCCAACGTGGCCTGGGACCAACCTCGCTGGTGACCCGTGTCGCGGGCGCGCGCCCCAGGAGAGTGTGGGGAGGGGAGAGGATTCGGGGACGTAGCTGTGAGGATTCGGTGTGCGTGGGTCTGGCGGGTGGCCCGGACGGGGTCGGGGTCGTGGTCACGGTGGGTCGTTGTGGTGGTGGTGGTGGTGGTGGTGCTGGGGGTGGTGGTGGTGGTGGGGGGGGTGGTGGCGAAGTCCCCGAAGACAAAAGGAACAGCGAGGGAGGGAGGAGCAAAAGCCTACAGCACCCGGTATTCCCAGGCGGTCTCCCATCCAAGTACTAACCAGGCCCGACCCTGCTTAGCTTCCGAGATCAGACGAGATCGGGCGCGTTCAGGGTGGTATGGCCGTAGACGCTAGCCGCCGCCTCTGGGAGCCCCAAGAGCCTGCCGAGGGCCCCGGCGTGCGTCTCCACGCTGCTCTCCTGGCACGGCTGGGAGTCCGGGTGGGGGCTGGCAGCCCGGGGCCAGCGGCCAGAGGCCCCGCGCGCCTGCTCGGGCAGCCGGTCTCGCCCAGGTGGCCGCTGGGTGACTTTCTTCCCGAGGTGTCCTGCTGCCAGGACGAGGGTCAAGTTTTCTCGGGGGAAAATTTCTCAGTGCTCTCGGGCGCTTGTTCTTCTGGGAATGTCCACTGCTGTGGCCAAGGCGGGGGACGCACAGCTCGGGCCAGGGCAAGCAGCCGCCCTCCTCCGTCGCCTCCTGGAGCCGTATCCTTGGGTGGGTGCGTGGCTCCCAGCGGAGGTCTCGGGGACCCTTCCGGTCCTCTTCGTCCGGAAAGCGCCACTGCCCCTCCAGCCCATCAGGAAAACGGCAGCCGCGCCCTTCGCCGACCCGCTCCGCCCTCCTCCACACTCAGGGCCTGGGGCTGCGGGGCTGAATCGTGAGGCTTTCCAGCCCAGGACTTCACCTCTGGCCCCTTTCACACCCGGGATCTTGGGAAGAAGAAACAAAACCAAACACAGCCAAAGCCATCTCCTCCGACCCGGGGCCCCTCCACATCCCTTCCGATCCCGGGTTCCTGCCGGCCTCCTGGGGCGTTTCTCCCAGGCAGGCCTTCGCGGCCACTACACGGGGCTGAGCACTCGAGTCCTCGGGCGTCACGGGGCCCGCGGCCACGCCAAGCACGCACGACTCCCGGGTCTCGTCTGCTCCTGGGTGCCCTGGGCCTCTTCCCTGTGCCGCTGCTGGGTCTTGTGCCCCTGCTTGGCCTCCTTCAGACCCGGCCCCGTGCTACGCGGACACGTGCTACAGGATCGTGCCAGCAGAACTGGCCCTGGCTGAGCCCCGTACCCACCCTCCTGCCATCCCTGGCCCTGCTAGCAAATGGCAGAGATCCTCTGGCCTCCGAGCCCAGACAAAAATCCTGATGCAGTTGGCCGAGGGGCCGCAAACCAAGGCTTCGCTTGTTCCCGCTCAGGCCCCAGCCATACCCTCTTGTCCTTCGGCTGCTCGTGTGTGGGGTGGGGGAGAGGAGGGTGCGTCCCCGTGCGTGCGTGCGTGGTCTGGGTGTCTCTGCGTGGTGTGTGTGTGTGTGTGTGTGTGTGTTAGATGCCGTGCCTGGTGTAGGTGGGGAAGAGCAAGCCCTCACGCACAGAGCCCCATCACACACTGGGGCCGGGCCGAGGGGGTCAATCTGCTCGGCCTGATTGCGTTGGGCATACATTGCAGAAGGTGGGTTTTCCAAGGCGGAGCAGAGGGTCCCGGCACCTGAGGTTGTCCACGGGGAGAATGTCTGTTCCACGGGGGCAAGCGGTCCCTTCCGTCGTGCCCAAGCCCATGTGACCCCGAAGGCCAGGTGGCCCCGGTCCTTGAGCTGACTGAGGAGTGCTTTGAGACCCGGAGGGTGGCACAGGCGACTGGGCGCCAGCGGCGGCCCTCCCTCCCTTTGAGCGGGACGGGGAGCTGCCGCTGGCATCCGGAGCTCTGGCGGCCTGCGCCCTCTGTCCCTGTGACCGCAGGCTCTGCCGTGGGAGGCGGGATCCCACGTAGAGGTCGCGCGCTGGCTGCCCTGTCTTGGGTTGAGCGACGGAGCGCGACGTGGAGCAGCACCCGACTGAGGCTCCCTGCTTCTCTGTCCCCTGGCGTCTTGCCCTGGACCCAGTGCACCACCTTGTGGCGAGCCCAGGTGTGGCGCGTCCCGCTGTGGGGCCCGCTGGGGTGCAGGACCCACTTTCTCATGGCTTCCGCACGTCCCTCCCCGCCCGCCTGGAGGGCAGTTGGGGAGCGGTCCCCAACGTGGCCTGGGACCAACCTCGCTGGTGACCCGTGTCGCGGGCGTGCGCCCCAGGAGAGTGTGGGGAGGGGAGAGGATTCGGGGACGTAGCTGTGAGGATTCGGTGTGCGTGGGTCTGGCGGGTGGCCCGGACGGGGTCGGGGTCGTGGTCACGGTGGGTCGTTGTGGTGGTGGTGGTGGTGGTGGTGCTGGGGGTGGTGGTGGTGGTGGGGGGGGTGTTGGCGAAGTCCCCGAAGACAAAAGGAGCAGCGAGGGAGGGAGGAGCAAAAGCCTACAGCACCCGGTATTCCCAGGCGGTCTCCCATCCAAGTACTAACCAGGCCCGACCCTGCTTAGCTTCCGAGATCAGACGAGATCGGGCGCGTTCAGGGTGGTATGGCCGTAGACGCTAGCCGCCGCCTCCGGGAGCCCCAAGAGCCTGCCGAGGGCCCCGGCGTGCGTCTCCACGCTGCTCTCCTGGCACGGCTGGGAGTCCGGGTGGGGGCTGGCAGCCCGGGGCCAGCGGCCAGAGGCCCCGCGCGCCTGCTCGGGCAGCCGGTCTCGCCCAGGTGGCCGCTGGGTGGCTTTCTTCCCGAGGTGTCCTGCTGCCAGGACGAGGGTCAAGTTTTCTCGGGGGAAAATTTCTCAGTGCTCTCGGGCGCTTGTTCTTCTGGGAATGTCCACTGCTGTGGCCAAGGCGGGGGACGCACAGCTCGGGCCAGGGCAAGCAGCCGCCCTCCTCCGTCGCCTCCTGGAGCCGTATCCTTGGGTGGGTGCGTGGCTCCCAGCGGAGGTCTCGGGGACCCTTCCGGTCCTCTTCGTCCGGAAAGCGCCACTGCCCCTCCAGCCCATCAGGAAAACGGCAGCCGCGCCCTTCGCCGACCCGCTCCGCCCTCCTCCACACTCAGGGCCTGGGGCTGCGGGGCTGAATCGTGAGGCTTTCCAGCCCAGGACTTCACCTCTGGCCCCTTTCACACCCGGGATCTTGGGAAGAAGAAACAAAACCAAACACAGCCAAAGCCATCTCCTCCGACCCGGGGCCCCTCCACATCCCTTCCGATCCCGGGTTCCTGCCGGCCTCCCGGGGCGTTTCTCCCAGGCAGGCCTTCGCGGCCACTACACGGGGCTGAGCACTCGAGTCCTCGGGCGTCACGGGGCCCGCGGCCACGCCAAGCACGCACGACTCCCGGGTCTCGTCTGCTCCTGGGTGCCCTGGGCCTCTTCCCTGTGCCGCTGCTGGGTCTTGTGCCCCTGCTTGGCCTCCTTCAGACCCGGCCCCGTGCTACGCGGCCACGTGCTACAGGATCGTGCCAGCAGAACTGGCCCTGGCTGAGCCCCGTACCCACCCTCCTGCCATCCCTGGCCCTGCTAGCAAATGGCAGAGATCCTCTGGCCTCCGAGCCCAGACAAAAATCCTGATGCAGTTGGCCGAGGGGCCGCAAACCAAGGCTTCGCTTGTTCCCGCTCAGGCCCCAGCCATACCCTCTTGTCCTTCGGCTGCTCGTGTGTGGGGTGGGGGAGAGGAGGGTGCGTCCCCGTGCGTGCGTGCGTGGTCTGGGTGTCTCTGCGTGGTGTGTGTGTGTGTGTGTGTGTGTGTTAGATGCCGTGCCTGGTGTAGGTGGGGAAGAGCAAGCCCTCACGCACAGAGCCCCATCACACACTGGGGCCGGGCCGAGGGGGTCAATCTGCTCGGCCTGATTGCGTTGGGCATACATTGCAGAAGGTGGGTTTTCCAAGGCGGAGCAGAGGGTCCCGGCACCTGAGGTTGTCCACGGGGAGAATGTCTGTTCCACGGGGGCAAGCGGTCCCTTCCGTCGTGCCCAAGCCCATGTGACCCCGAAGGCCAGGTGGCCCCGGTCCTTGAGCTGACTGAGGAGTGCTTTGAGACCCGGAGGGTGGCACAGGCGACTGGGCGCCAGCGGCGGCCCTCCCTCCCTTTGAGCGGGACGGGGAGCTGCCGCTGGCATCCGGAGCTCTGGCGGCCTGCGCCCTCTGTCCCTGTGACCGCAGGCTCTGCCGTGGGAGGCGGGATCCCACGTAGAGGTCGCGCGCTGGCTGCCCTGTCTTGGGTTGAGCGACGGAGGGCGACGTGGAGCAGCACCCGACTGAGGCTCCCTGCTTCTCTGTCCCCTGGCGTCTTGCCCTGGACCCAGTGCACCACCTTGTGGCGAGCCCAGGTGTGGCGCGTCCCGCTGTGGGGCCCGCTGGGGTGCAGGACCCACTTTCTCATGGCTTCCGCACGTCCCTCCCCGCCCGCCTGGAGGGCAGTTGGGGAGCGGTCCCCAACGTGGCCTGGGACCAACCTCGCTGGTGACCCGTGTCGCGGGCGCGCGCCCCAGGAGAGTGTGGGGAGGGGAGAGGATTCGGGGACGTAGCTGTGAGGATTCGGTGTGCGTGGGTCTGGCGGGTGGCCCGGACGGGGTCGGGGTCGTGGTCACGGTGGGTCGTTGTGGTGGTGGTGGTGGTGGTGCTGGGGGTGGTGGTGGTGGGGGGGGGGTGGTGGCGAAGTCCCCGAAGACAAAAGGAGCAGCGAGGGAGGGAGGAGCAAAAGCCTACAGCACCCGGTATTCCCAGGCGGTCTCCCATCCAAGTACTAACCAGGCCCGACCCTGCTTAGCTTCCGAGATCAGACGAGATCGGGCGCGTTCAGGGTGGTATGGCCGTAGACGCTAGCCGCCGCCTCCGGGAGCCCCAAGAGCCTGCCGAGGGCCCCGGCGTGCGTCTCCACGCTGCTCTCCTGGCACGGCTGGGAGTCCGGGTGGGGGCTGGCAGCCCGGGGCCAGCGGCCAGAGGCCCCGCGCGCCTGCTCGGGCAGCCGGTCTCGCCCAGGTGGCCGCTGGGTGGCTTTCTTCCCGAGGTGTCCTGCTGCCAGGACGAGGGTCAAGTTTTCTCGGGGGAAAATTTCTCAGTGCTCTCGGGCGCTTGTTCTTCTGGGAATGTCCACTGCTGTGGCCAAGGCGGGGGACGCACAGCTCGGGCCAGGGCAAGCAGCCGCCCTCCTCCGTCGCCTCCTGGAGCCGTATCCTTGGGTGGGTGCGTGGCTCCCAGCGGAGGTCTCGGGGACCCTTCCGGTCCTCTTCGTCCGGAAAGCGCCACTGCCCCTCCAGCCCATCAGGAAAACGGCAGCCGCGCCCTTCGCCGACCCGCTCCGCCCTCCTCCACACTCAGGGCCTGGGGCTGCGGGGCTGAATCGTGAGGCTTTCCAGCCCAGGACTTCACCTCTGGCCCCTTTCACACCCGGGATCTTGGGAAGAAGAAACAAAACCAAACACAGCCAAAGCCATCTCCTCCGACCCGGGGCCCCTCCACATCCCTTCCGATCCCGGGTTCCTGCCGGCCTCCCGGGGCGTTTCTCCCAGGCAGGCCTTCGCGGCCACTACACGGGGCTGAGCACTCGAGTCCTCGGGCGTCACGGGGCCCGCGGCCACGCCAAGCACGCACGACTCCCGGGTCTCGTCTGCTCCTGGGTGCCCTGGGCCTCTTCCCTGTGCCGCTGCTGGGTCTTGTGCCCCTGCTTGGCCTCCTTCAGACCCGGCCCCGTGCTACGCGGCCACGTGCTACAGGATCGTGCCAGCAGAACTGGCCCTGGCTGAGCCCCGTACCCACCCTCCTGCCATCCCTGGCCCTGCTAGCAAATGGCAGAGATCCTCTGGCCTCCGAGCCCAGACAAAAATCCTGATGCAGTTGGCCGAGGGGCCGCAAACCAAGGCTTCGCTTGTTCCCGCTCAGGCCCCAGCCATACCCTCTTGTCCTTCGGCTGCTCGTGTGTGGGGTGGGGGAGAGGAGGGTGCGTCCCCGTGCGTGCGTGCGTGGTCTGGGTGTCTCTGCGTGGTGTGTGTGTGTGTGTGTGTGTGTGTGTGTGTGTGTGTGTGTGTTAGATGCCGTGCCTGGTGTAGGTGGGGAAGAGCAAGCCCTCACGCACAGAGCCCCATCACACACTGGGGCCGGGCCGAGGGGGTCAATCTGCTCGGCCTGATTGCGTTGGGCATACATTGCAGAAGGTGGGTTTTCCAAGGCGGAGCAGAGGGTCCCGGCACCTGAGGTTGTCCACGGGGAGAATGTCTGTTCCACGGGGGCAAGCGGTCCCTTCCGTCGTGCCCAAGCCCATGTGACCCCGAAGGCCAGGTGGCCCCGGTCCTTGAGCTGACTGAGGAGTGCTTTGAGACCCGGAGGGTGGCACAGGCGACTGGGCGCCAGCGGCGGCCCTCCCTCCCTTTGAGCGGGACGGGGAGCTGCCGCTGGCATCCGGAGCTCTGGCGGCCTGCGCCCTCTGTCCCTGTGACCGCAGGCTCTGCCGTGGGAGGCGGGATCCCACGTAGAGGTCGCGCGCTGGCTGCCCTGTCTTGGGTTGAGCGACGGAGCGCGACGTGGAGCAGCACCCGACTGAGGCTCCCTGCTTCTCTGTCCCCTGGCGTCTTGCCCTGGACCCAGTGCACCACCTTGTGGCGAGCCCAGGTGTGGCGCGTCCCGCTGTGGGGCCCGCTGGGGTGCAGGACCCACTTTCTCATGGCTTCCACACGTCCCTCCCCGCCCGCCTGGAGGGCAGTTGGGGAGCGGTCCCCAACGTGGCCTGGGACCAACCTCGCTGGTGACCCGTGTCGCGGGCGCGCGCCCCAGGAGAGTGTGGGGAGGGGAGAGGATTCGGGGACGTAGCTGTGAGGATTCGGTGTGCGTGGGTCTGGCGGGTGGCCCGGACGGGGTCGGGGTCGTGGTCACGGTGGGTCGTTGTGGTGGTGGTGGTGGTGGTGGTGCTGGGGGTGGTGGTGGTGGTGGGGGGGGTGGTGGCGAAGTCCCCGAAGACAAAAGGAGCAGCGAGGGAGGGAGGAGCAAAAGCCTACAGCACCCGGTATTCCCAGGCGGTCTCCCATCCAAGTACTAACCAGGCCCGACCCTGCTTAGCTTCCGAGATCAGACGAGATCGGGCGCGTTCAGGGTGGTATGGCCGTAGACGCTAGCCGCCGCCTCCGGGAGCCCCAAGAGCCTGCCGAGGGCCCCGGCGTGCGTCTCCACGCTGCTCTCCTGGCACGGCTGGGAGTCCGGGTGGGGGCTGGCAGCCCGGGGCCAGCGGCCAGAGGCCCCGCGCGCCTGCTCGGGCAGCCGGTCTCGCCCAGGTGGCCGCTGGGTGGCTTTCTTCCCGAGGTGTCCTGCTGCCAGGACGAGGGTCAAGTTTTCTCGGGGGAAAATTTCTCAGTGCTCTCGGGCGCTTGTTCTTCTGGGAATGTCCACTGCTGTGGCCAAGGCGGGGGACGCACAGCTCGGGCCAGGGCAAGCAGCCGCCCTCCTCCGTCGCCTCCTGGAGCCGTATCCTTGGGTGGGTGCGTGGCTCCCAGCGGAGGTCTCGGGGACCCTTCCGGTCCTCTTCGTCCGGAAAGCGCCACTGCCCCTCCAGCCCATCAGGAAAACGGCAGCCGCGCCCTTCGCCGACCCGCTCCGCCCTCCTCCACACTCAGGGCCTGGGGCTGCGGGGCTGAATCGTGAGGCTTTCCAGCCCAGGACTTCACCTCTGGCCCCTTTCACACCCGGGATCTTGGGAAGAAGAAACAAAACCAAACACAGCCAAAGCCATCTCCTCCGACCCGGGGCCCCTCCACATCCCTTCCGATCCCGGGTTCCTGCCGGCCTCCCGGGGCGTTTCTCCCAGGCAGGCCTTCGCGGCCACTACACGGGGCTGAGCACTCGAGTCCTCGGGCGTCACGGGGCCCGCGGCCACGCCAAGCACGCACGACTCCCGGGTCTCGTCTGCTCCTGGGTGCCCTGGGCCTCTTCCCTGTGCCGCTGCTGGGTCTTGTGCCCCTGCTTGGCCTCCTTCAGACCCGGCCCCGTGCTACGCGGCCACGTGCTACAGGATCGTGCCAGCAGAACTGGCCCTGGCTGAGCCCCGTACCCACCCTCCTGCCATCCCTGGCCCTGCTAGCAAATGGCAGAGATCCTCTGGCCTCCGAGCCCAGACAAAAATCCTGATGCAGTTGGCCGAGGGGCCGCAAACCAAGGCTTCGCTTGTTCCCGCTCAGGCCCCAGCCATACCCTCTTGTCCTTTGGCTGCTCGTGTGTGGGGTGGGGGAGAGGAGGGTGCGTCCCCGTGCGTGCGTGCGTGGTCTGGGTGTCTCTGCGTGGTGTGTGTGTGTGTGTGTGTGTGTGTGTTAGATGCCGTGCCTGGTGTAGGTGGGGAAGAGCAAGCCCTCACGCACAGAGCCCCATCACACACTGGGGCCGGGCCGAGGGGGTCAATCTGCTCGGCCTGATTGCGTTGGGCATACATTGCAGAAGGTGGGTTTTCCAAGGCGGAGCAGAGGGTCCCGGCACCTGAGGTTGTCCACGGGGAGAATGTCTGTTCCACGGGGGCAAGCGGTCCCTTCCGTAGTGCCCAAGCCCATGTGACCCCGAAGGCCAGGTGGCCCCGGTCCTTGAGCTGACTGAGGAGTGCTTTGAGACCCGGAGGGTGGCACAGGCGACTGGGCGCCAGCGGCGGCCCTCCCTCCCTTTGAGCGGGACGGGGAGCTGCCGCTGGCATCCGGAGCTCTGGCGGCCTGCGCCCTCTGTCCCTGTGACCGCAGGCTCTGCCGTGGGAGGCGGGATCCCACGTAGAGGTCGCGCGCTGGCTGCCCTGTCTTGGGTTGAGCGACGGAGCGCGACGTGGAGCAGCACCCGACTGAGGCTCCCTGCTTCTCTGTCCCCTGGCGTCTTGCCCTGGACCCAGTGCACCACCTTGTGGCGAGCCCAGGTGTGGCGCGTCCCGCTGTGGGGCCCGCTGGGGTGCAGGACCCACTTTCTCATGGCTTCCGCACGTCCCTCCCCGCCCGCCTGGAGGGCAGTTGGGGAGCGGTCCCCAACGTGGCCTGGGACCAACCTCGCTGGTGACCCGTGTCGCGGGCGCGCGCCCCAGGAGAGTGTGGGGAGGGGAGAGGATTCGGGGACGTAGCTGTGAGGATTCGGTGTGCGTGGGTCTGGCGGGTGGCCCGGACGGGGTCGGGGTCGTGGTCACGGTGGGTCGTTGTGGTGGTGGTGGTGGTGGTGGTGCTGGGGGTGGTGGTGGTGGTGGGGGGGGTGGTGGCGAAGTCCCCGAAGACAAAAGGAGCAGCGAGGGAGGGAGGAGCAAAAGCCTACAGCACCCGGTATTCCCAGGCGGTCTCCCATCCAAGTACTAACCAGGCCCGACCCTGCTTAGCTTCCGAGATCAGACGAGATCGGGCGCGTTCAGGGTGGTATGGCCGTAGACGCTAGCCGCCGCCTCCGGGAGCCCCAAGAGCCTGCCGAGGTACCCGGCGTGCGTCTCCACGCTGCTCTCCTGGCACGGCTGGGAGTCCGGGTGGGGGCTGGCAGCCCGGGGCCAGCGCCCAGAGGCCCCGCGCGCCTGCTCGGGCAGCCGGTCTCGCCCAGGTGGCCGCTGGGTGGCTTTCTTCCCGAGGTGTCCTGCTGCCAGGACGAGGGTCAAGTTTTCTCGGGGGAAAATTTCTCAGTGCTCTCGGGCGCTTGTTCTTCTGGGAATGTCCACTGCTGTGGCCAAGGCGGGGGACGCACAGCTCGGGCCAGGGCAAGCAGCCGCCCTCCTCCGTCGCCTCCTGGAGCCGTATCCTTGGGTGGGTGCGTGGCTCCCAGCGGAGGTCTCGGGGACCCTTCCGGTCCTCTTCGTCTGGAAAGCGCCACTGCCCCTCCAGCCCATCAGGAAAACGGCAGCCGCGCCCTTCGCCGACCCGCTCCGCCCTCCTCCACACTCAGGGCCTGGGGCTGCGGGGCTGAATCGTGAGGCTTTCCAGCCCAGGACTTCACCTCTGGCCCCTTTCACACCCGGGATCTTGGGAAGAAGAAACAAAACCAAACACAGCCAAAGCCATCTCCTCCGACCCGGGGCCCCTCCACATCCCTTCCGATCCCGGGTTCCTGCCGGCCTCCCGGGGCGTTTCTCCCAGGCAGGCCTTCGCGGCCACTACACGGGGCTGAGCACTCGAGTCCTCGGGCGTCACGGGGCCCGCGGCCACGCCAAGCACGCACGACTCCCGGGTCTCGTCTGCTCCTGGGTGCCCTGGGCCTCTTCCCTGTGCCGCTGCTGGGTCTTGTGCCCCTGCTTGGCCTCCTTCAGACCCGGCCCCGTGCTACGCGGCCACGTGCTACAGGATCGTGCCAGCAGAACTGGCCCTGGCTGAGCCCCGTACCCACCCTCCTGCCATCCCTGGCCCTGCTAGCAAATGGCAGAGATCCTCTGGCCTCCGAGCCCAGACAAAAATCCTGATGCAGTTGGCCGAGGGGCCGCAAACCAAGGCTTCGCTTGTTCCCGCTCAGGCCCCAGCCATACCCTCTTGTCCTTCGGCTGCTCGTGTGTGGGGTGGGGGAGAGGAGGGTGCGTCCCCGTGCGTGCGTGCGTGGTCTGGGTGTCTCTGCGTGGTGTGTGTGTGTGTGTGTGTGTGTGTTAGATGCCGTGCCTGGTGTAGGTGGGGAAGAGCAAGCCCTCACGCACAGAGCCCCATCACACACTGGGGCCGGGCCGAGGGGGTCAATCTGCTCGGCCTGATTGCGTTGGGCATACATTGCAGAAGGTGGGTTTTCCAAGGCGGAGCAGAGGGTCCCGGCACCTGAGGTTGTCCACGGGGAGAATGTCTGTTCCACGGGGGCAAGCGGTCCCTTCCGTCGTGCCCAAGCCCATGTGACCCCGAAGGCCAGGTGGCCCCGGTCCTTGAGCTGACTGAGGAGTGCTTTGAGACCCGGAGGGTGGCACAGGCGACTGGGCGCCAGCGGCGGCCCTCCCTCCCTTTGAGCGGGACGGGGAGCTGCCGCTGGCATCCGGAGCTCTGGCGGCCTGCGCCCTCTGTCCCTGTGACCGCAGGCTCTGCCGTGGGAGGCGGGATCCCACGTAGAGGTCGCGCGCTGGCTGCCCTGTCTTGGGTTGAGCGACGGAGCGCGACGTGGAGCAGCACCCGACTGAGGCTCCCTGCTTCTCTGTCCCCTGGCGTCTTGCCCTGGACCCAGTGCACCACCTTGTGGCGAGCCCAGGTGTGGCGCGTCCCGCTGTGGGGCCCGCTGGGGTGCAGGACCCACTTTCTCATGGCTTCCGCACGTCCCTCCCCGCCCGCCTGGAGGGCAGTTGGGGAGCGGTCCCCAACGTGGCCTGGGACCAACCTCGCTGGTGACCCGTGTCGCGGGCGCGCGCCCCAGGAGAGTGTGGGGAGGGGAGAGGATTCGGGGACGTAGCTGTGAGGATTCGGTGTGCGTGGGTCTGGCGGGTGGCCCGGACGGGGTCGGGGTCGTGGTCACGGTGGGTCGTTGTGGTGGTGGTGGTGGTGGTGGTGGTGCTGGGGGTGGTGGTGGTGGTGGGGGGGGTGGTGGCGAAGTCCCCGAAGACAAAAGGAGCAGCGAGGGAGGGAGGAGCAAAAGCCTACAGCACCCGGTATTCCCAGGCGGTCTCCCATCCAAGTACTAACCAGGCCCGACCCTGCTTAGCTTCCGAGATCAGACGAGATCGGGCGCGTTCAGGGTGGTATGGCCGTAGACGCTAGCCGCCGCCTCCGGGAGCCCCAAGAGCCTGCCGAGGGCCCCGGCGTGCGTCTCCACGCTGCTCTCCTGGCACGGCTGGGAGTCCGGGTGGGGGCTGGCAGCCCGGGGCCAGCGGCCAGAGGCCCCGCGCGCCTGCTCGGGCAGCCGGTCTCGCCCAGGTGGCCGCTGGGTGGCTTTCTTCCCGAGGTGTCCTGCTGCCAGGACGAGGGTCAAGTTTTCTCGGGGGAAAATTTCTCAGTGCTCTCGGGCGCTTGTTCTTCTGGGAATGTCCACTGCTGTGGCCAAGGCGGGGGACGCACAGCTCGGGCCAGGGCAAGCAGCCGCCCTCCTCCGTCGCCTCCTGGAGCCGTATCCTTGGGTGGGTGCGTGGCTCCCAGCGGAGGTCTCGGGGACCCTTCCGGTCCTCTTCGTCCGGAAAGCGCCACTGCCCCTCCAGCCCATCAGGAAAACGGCAGCCGCGCCCTTCGCCGACCCGCTCCGCCCTCCTCCACACTCAGGGCCTGGGGCTGCGGGGCTGAATCGTGAGGCTTTCCAGCCCAGGACTTCACCTCTGGCCCCTTTCACACCCGGGATCTTGGGAAGAAGAAACAAAACCAAACACAGCCAAAGCCATCTCCTCCGACCCGGGGCCCCTCCACATCCCTTCCGATCCCGGGTTCCTGCCGGCCTCCCGGGGCGTTTCTCCCAGGCAGGCCTTCGCGGCCACTACACGGGGCTGAGCACTCGAGTCCTCGGGCGTCACGGGGCCCGCGGCCACGCCAAGCACGCACGACTCCCGGGTCTCGTCTGCTCCTGGGTGCCCTGGGCCTCTTCCCTGTGCCGCTGCTGGGTCTTGTGCCCCTGCTTGGCCTCCTTCAGACCCGGCCCCGTGCTACGCGGCCACGTGCTACAGGATCGTGCCAGCAGAACTGGCCCTGGCTGAGCCCCGTACCCACCCTCCTGCCATCCCTGGCCCTGCTAGCAAATGGCAGAGATCCTCTGGCCTCCGAGCCCAGACAAAAATCCTGATGCAGTTGGCCGAGGGGCCGCAAACCAAGGCTTCGCTTGTTCCCGCTCAGGCCCCAGCCATACCCTCTTGTCCTTCGGCTGCTCGTGTGTGGGGTGGGGGAGAGGAGGGTGCGTCCCCGTGCGTGCGTGCGTGGTCTGGGTGTCTCTGCGTGGTGTGTGTGTGTGTGTGTGTGTGTGTTAGATGCCGTGCCTGGTGTAGGTGGGGAAGAGCAAGCCCTCACGCACAGAGCCCCATCACACACTGGGGCCGGGCCGAGGGGGTCAATCTGCTCGGCCTGATTGCGTTGGGCATACATTGCAGAAGGTGGGTTTTCCAAGGCGGAGCAGAGGGTCCCGGCACCTGAGGTTGTCCACGGGGAGAATGTCTGTTCCACGGGGGCAAGCGGTCCCTTCCGTCGTGCCCAAGCCCATGTGACCCCGAAGGCCAGGTGGCCCCGGTCCTTGAGCTGACTGAGGAGTGCTTTGAGACCCGGAGGGTGGCACAGGCGCCTGGGCGCCAGCGGCGGCCCTCCCAACCTTTGAGCGGGACGGGGAGCTGCCGCTGGCATCCGGAGCTCTGGCGGCCTGCGCCCTCTGTCCCTGTGACCGCAGGCTCTGCCGTGGGAGGCGGGATCCCACGTAGAGGTCGCGCGCTGGCTGCCCTGTCTTGGGTTGAGCGACGGAGCGCGACGTGGAGCAGCACCCGACTGAGGCTCCCTGCTTCTCTGTCCCCTGGCGTCTTGCCCTGGACCCAGTGCACCACCTTGTGGCGAGCCCAGGTGTGGCGCATCCCGCTGTGGGGCCCGCTGGGGTGCAGGACCCACTTTCTCATGGCTTCCGCACGTCCCTCCCCGCCCGCCTGGAGGGCAGTTGGGGAGCGGTCCCCAACGTGGCCTGGGACCAACCTCGCTGGTGACCCGTGTCGCGGGCGCGCTCCCCAGGAGAGTGTGGGGAGGGGAGAGGATTCGGGGACGTAGCTGTGAGGATTCGGTGTGCGTGGGTCTGGCGGGTGGCCCGGACGGGGTCGGGGTCGTGGTCACGGTGGGTCGTTGTGGTGGTGGTGGTGGTGGTGGTGCTGGGGGTGGTGGTGGTGGTGGGGGGGGTGGTGGCGAAGTCCCCGAAGACAAAAGGAGCAGCGAGGGAGGGAGGAGCAAAAGCCTACAGCACCCGGTATTCCCAGGCGGTCTCCCATCCAAGTACTAACCAGGCCCGACCCTGCTTAGCTTCCGAGATCAGACGAGATCGGGCGCGTTCAGGGTGGTATGGCCGTAGACGCTAGCCGCCGCCTCCGGGAGCCCCAAGAGCCTGCCGAGGGCCCCAGCGTGCGTCTCCACGCTGCTCTCCTGGCACGGCTGGGAGTCCGGGTGGGGGCTGGCAGCCCGGGGCCAGCGGCCAGAGGCCCCGCGCGCCTGCTCGGGCAGCCGGTCTCGCCCAGGTGGCCGCTGGGTGGCTTTCTTCCCGAGGTGTCCTGCTGCCAGGACGAGGGTCAAGTTTTCTCGGGGGAAAATTTCTCAGTGCTCTCGGGCGCTTGTTCTTCTGGGAATGTCCACTGCTGTGGCCAAGGCGGGGGACGCACAGCTCGGGCCAGGGCAAGCAGCCGCCCTCCTCCGTCGCCTCCTGGAGCCGTATCCTTGGGTGGGTGCGTGGCTCCCAGCGGAGGTCTCGGGGACCCTTCCGGTCCTCTTCGTCCGGAAAGCGCCACTGCCCCTCCAGCCCATCAGGAAAACGGCAGCCGCGCCCTTCGCCGACCCGCTCCGCCCTCCTCCACACTCAGGGCCTGGGGCTGCGGGGCTGAATCGTGAGGCTTTCCAGCCCAGGACTTCACCTCTGGCCCCTTTCACACCCGGGATCTTGGGAAGAAGAAACAAAACCAAACACAGCCAAAGCCATCTCCTCCGACCCGGGGCCCCTCCACATCCCTTCCGATCCCGGGTTCCTGCCGGCCTCCCGGGGCGTTTCTCCCAGGCAGGCCTTCGCGGCCACTACACGGGGCTGAGCACTCGAGTCCTCGGGCGTCACGGGGCCCGCGGCCACGCCAAGCACGCACGACTCCCGGGTCTCGTCTGCTCCTGGGTGCCCTGGGCCTCTTCCCTGTGCCGCTGCTGGGTCTTGTGCCCCTGCTTGGCCTCCTTCAGACCCGGCCCCGTGCTACGCGGCCACGTGCTACAGGATCGTGCCAGCAGAACTGGCCCTGGCTGAGCCCCGTACCCACCCTCCTGCCATCCCTGGCCCTGCTAGCAAATGGCAGAGATCCTCTGGCCTCCGAGCCCAGACAAAAATCCTGATGCAGTTGGCCGAGGGGCCGCAAACCAAGGCTTCGCTTGTTCCCGCTCAGGCCCCAGCCATACCCTCTTGTCCTTCGGCTGCTCGTGTGTGGGGTGGGGGAGAGGAGGGTGCGTCCCCGTGCGTGCGTGCGTGGTCTGGGTGTCTCTGCGTGGTGTGTGTGTGTGTGTGTGTGTGTGTGTTAGATGCCGTGCCTGGTGTAGGTGGGGAAGAGCAAGCCCTCACGCACAGAGCCCCATCACACACTGGGGCCGGGCCGAGGGGGTCAATCTGCTCGGCCTGATTGCGTTGGGCATACATTGCAGAAGGTGGGTTTTCCAAGGCGGAGCAGAGGGTCCCGGCACCTGAGGTTGTCCACGGGGAGAATGTCTGTTCCACGGGGGCAAGCGGTCCCTTCCGTCGTGCCCAAGCCCATGTGACCCCGAAGGCCAGGTGGCCCCGGTCCTTGAGCTGACTGAGGAGTGCTTTGAGACCCGGAGGGTGGCACAGGCGACTGGGCGCCAGCGGCGGCCCTCCCTCCCTTTGAGCGGGACGGGGAGCTGCCGCTGGCATCCGGAGCTCTGGCGGCCTGCGCCCTCTGTCCCTGTGACCGCAGGCTCTGCCGTGGGAGGCGGGATCCCACGTAGAGGTCGCGCGCTGGCTGCCCTGT
Organism: Castor canadensis; assembly: GCF_047511655.1. NCBI lineage: Eukaryota > Metazoa > Chordata > Mammalia > Rodentia > Castoridae > Castor > Castor canadensis. The sequence continues at coordinate 86,157,699 of NC_133395.1, forward strand.
CTTGGGTTGAGCGACGGAGCGCGACGTGGAGCAGCACCCGACTGAGGCTCCCTGCTTCTCTGTCCCCTGGCGTCTTGCCCTGGACCCAGTGCACCACCTTGTGGCGAGCCCAGGTGTGGCGCGTCCCGCTGTGGGGCCCGCTGGGGTGCAGGACCCACTTTCTCATGGCTTCCGCACGTCCCTCCCCGCCCGCCTGGAGGGCAGTTGGGGAGCGGTCCCCAACGTGGCCTGGGACCAACCTCGCTGGTGACCCGTGTCGCGGGCGCGCGCCCCAGGAGAGTGTGGGGAGGGGAGAGGATTCGGGGACGTAGCTGTGAGGATTCGGTGTGCGTGGGTCTGGCGGGTGGCCCGGACGGGGTCGGGGTCGTGGTCACGGTGGGTCGTTGTGGTGGTGGTGGTGGTGGTGGTGCTGGGGGTGGTGGTGGTGGTGGGGGGGGTGGTGGCGAAGTCCCCGAAGACAAAAGGAGCAGCGAGGGAGGGAGGAGCAAAAGCCTACAGCACCCGGTATTCCCAGGCGGTCTCCCATCCAAGTACTAACCAGGCCCGACCCTGCTTAGCTTCCGAGATCAGACGAGATCGGGCGCGTTCAGGGTGGTATGGCCGTAGACGCTAGCCGCCGCCTCCGGGAGCCCCAAGAGCCTGCCGAGGGCCCCGGCGTGCGTCTCCACGCTGCTCTCCTGGCACGGCTGGGAGTCCGGGTGGGGGCTGGCAGCCCGGGGCCAGCGGCCAGAGGCCCCGCGCGCCTGCTCGGGCAGCCGGTCTCGCCCAGGTGGCCGCTGGGTGGCTTTCTTCCCGAGGTGTCCTGCTGCCAGGACGAGGGTCAAGTTTTCTCGGGGGAAAATTTCTCAGTGCTCTCGGGCGCTTGTTCTTCTGGGAATGTCCACTGCTGTGGCCAAGGCGGGGGACGCACAGCTCGGGCCAGGGCAAGCAGCCGCCCTCCTCCGTCGCCTCCTGGAGCCGTATCCTTGGGTGGGTGCGTGGCTCCCAGCGGAGGTCTCGGGGACCCTTCCGGTCCTCTTCGTCCGGAAAGCGCCACTGCCCCTCCAGCCCATCAGGAAAACGGCAGCCGCGCCCTTCGCCGACCCGCTCCGCCCTCCTCCACACTCAGGGCCTGGGGCTGCGGGGCTGAATCGTGAGGCTTTCCAGCCCAGGACTTCACCTCTGGCCCCTTTCACACCCGGGATCTTGGGAAGAAGAAACAAAACCAAACACAGCCAAAGCCATCTCCTCCGACCCGGGGCCCCTCCACATCCCTTCCGATCCCGGGTTCCTGCCGGCCTCCCGGGGCGTTTCTCCCAGGCAGGCCTTCGCGGCCACTACACGGGGCTGAGCACTCGAGTCCTCGGGCGTCACGGGGCCCGCGGCCACGCCAAGCACGCACGACTCCCGGGTCTCGTCTGCTCCTGGGTGCCCTGGGCCTCTTCCCTGTGCCGCTGCTGGGTCTTGTGCCCCTGCTTGGCCTCCTTCAGACCCGGCCCCGTGCTACGCGGCCACGTGCTACAGGATCGTGCCAGCAGAACTGGCCCTGGCTGAGCCCCGTACCCACCCTCCTGCCATCCCTGGCCCTGCTAGCAAATGGCAGAGATCCTCTGGCCTCCGAGCCCAGACAAAAATCCTGATGCAGTTGGCCGAGGGGCCGCAAACCAAGGCTTCGCTTGTTCCCGCTCAGGCCCCAGCCATACCCTCTTGTCCTTCGGCTGCTCGTGTGTGGGGTGGGGGAGAGGAGGGTGCGTCCCCGTGCGTGCGTGCGTGGTCTGGGTGTCTCTGCGTGGTGTGTGTGTGTGTGTGTGTGTGTGTTAGATGCCGTGCCTGGTGTAGGTGGGGAAGAGCAAGCCCTCACGCACAGAGCCCCATCACACACTGGGGCCGGGCCGAGGGGGTCAATCTGCTCGGCCTGATTGCGTTGGGCATACATTGCAGAAGGTGGGTTTTCCAAGGCAGAGCAGAGGGTCCCGGCACCTGAGGTTGTCCACGGGGAGAATGTCTGTTCCACGGGGGCAAGCGGTCCCTTCCGTCGTGCCCAAGCCCATGTGACCCCGAAGGCCAGGTGGCCCCGGTCCTTGAGCTGACTGAGGAGTGCTTTGAGACCCGGAGGGTGGCACAGGCGACTGGGCGCCAGCGGCGGCCCTCCCTCCCTTTGAGCGGGACGGGGAGCTGCCGCTGGCATCCGGAGCTCTGGCGGCCTGCGCCCTCTGTCCCTGTGACCGCAGGCTCTGCCGTGGGAGGCGGGATCCCACGTAGAGGTCGCGCGCTGGCTGCCCTGTCTTGGGTTGAGCGACGGAGCGCGACGTGGAGCAGCACCCGACTGAGGCTCCCTGCTTCTCTGTCCCCTGGCGTCTTGCCCTGGACCCAGTGCACCACCTTGTGGCGAGCCCAGGTGTGGCGCGTCCCGCTGTGGGGCCCGCTGGGGTGCAGGACCCACTTTCTCATGGCTTCCGCACGTCCCTCCCCGCCCGCCTGGAGGGCAGTTGGGGAGCGGTCCCCAACGTGGCCTGGGACCAACCTCGCTGGTGACCCGTGTCGCGGGCGCGCGCCCCAGGAGAGTGTGGGGAGGGGAGAGGATTCGGGGACGTAGCTGTGAGGATTCGGTGTGCGTGGGTCTGGCGGGTGGCCCGGACGGGGTCGGGGTCGTGGTCACGGTGGGTCGTTGTGGTGGTGGTGGTGGTGGTGGTGCTGGGGGTGGTGGTGGTGGTGGGGGGGGGTGGTGGCGAAGTCCCCGAAGACAAAAGGAGCAGCGAGGGAGGGAGGAGCAAAAGCCTACAGCACCCGGTATTCCCAGGCGGTCTCCCATCCAAGTACTAACCAGGCCCGACCCTGCTTAGCTTCCGAGATCAGACGAGATCGCGCGCGTTCAGGGTGGTATGGCCGTAGACGCTAGCCGCCGCCTCCGGGAGCCCCAAGAGCCTGCCGAGGGCCCCGGCGTGCGTCTCCACGCTGCTCTCCTGGCACGGCTGGGAGTCCGGGTGGGGGCTGGCAGCCCGGGGCCAGCGGCCAGAGGCCCCGCGCGCCTGCTCGGGCAGCCGGTCTCGCCCAGGTGGCCGCTGGGTGGCTTTCTTCCCGAGGTGTCCTGCTGCCAGGACGAGGGTCAAGTTTTCTCGGGGGAAAATTTCTCAGTGCTCTCGGGCGCTTGTTCTTCTGGGAATGTCCACTGCTGTGGCCAAGGCGGGGGACGCACAGCTCGGGCCAGGGCAAGCAGCCGCCCTCCTCCGTCGCCTCCTGGAGCCGTATCCTTGGGTGGGTGCGTGGCTCCCAGCGGAGGTCTCGGGGACCCTTCCGGTCCTCTTCGTCCGGAAAGCGCCACTGCCCCTCCAGCCCATCAGGAAAACGGCAGCCGCGCCCTTCGCCGACCCGCTCCGCCCTCCTCCACACTCAGGGCCTGGGGCTGCGGGGCTGAATCGTGAGGCTTTCCAGCCCAGGACTTCACCTCTGGCCCCTTTCACACCCGGGATCTTGGGAAGAAGAAACAAAACCAAACACAGCCAAAGCCATCTCCTCCGACCCGGGGCCCCTCCACATCCCTTCCGATCCCGGGTTCCTGCCGGCCTCCCGGGGCGTTTCTCCCAGGCAGGCCTTCGCGGCCACTACACGGGGCTGAGCACTCGAGTCCTCGGGCGTCACGGGGCCCGCGGCCACGCCAAGCACGCACGACTCCCGGGTCTCGTCTGCTCCTGGGTGCCCTGGGCCTCTTCCCTGTGCCGCTGCTGGGTCTTGTGCCCCTGCTTGGCCTCCTTCAGACCCGGCCCCGTGCTACGCGGCCACGTGCTACAGGATCGTGCCAGCAGAACTGGCCCTGGCTGAGCCCCGTACCCACCCTCCTGCCATCCCTGGCCCTGCTAGCAAATGGCAGAGATCCTCTGGCCTCCGAGCCCAGACAAAAATCCTGATGCAGTTGGCCGAGGGGCCGCAAACCAAGGCTTCGCTTGTTCCCGCTCAGGCCCCAGCCATACCCTCTTGTCCTTTGGCTGCTCGTGTGTGGGGTGGGGGAGAGGAGGGTGCGTCCCCGTGCGTGCGTGCGTGGTCTGGGTGTCTCTGCGTGGTGTGTGTGTGTGTGTGTGTGTGTGTTAGATGCCGTGCCTGGTGTAGGTGGGGAAGAGCAAGCCCTCACGCACAGAGCCCCATCACACACTGGGGCCGGGCCGAGGGGGTCAATCTGCTCGGCCTGATTGCGTTGGGCATACATTGCAGAAGGTGGGTTTTCCAAGGCGGAGCAGAGGGTCCCGGCACCTGAGGTTGTCCACGGGGAGAATGTCTGTTCCACGGGGGCAAGCGGTCCCTTCCGTCGTGCCCAAGCCCATGTGACCCCGAAGGCCAGGTGGCCCCGGTCCTTGAGCTGACTGAGGAGTGCTTTGAGACCCGGAGGGTGGCACAGGCGACTGGGCGCCAGCGGCGGCCCTCCCTCCCTTTGAGCGGGACGGGGAGCTGCCGCTGGCATCCGGAGCTCTGGCGGCCTGCGCCCTCTGTCCCTGTGACCGCAGGCTCTGCCGTGGGAGGCGGGATCCCACGTAGAGGTCGCGCGCTGGCTGCCCTGTCTTGGGTTGAGCGACGGAGCGCGACGTGGAGCAGCACCCGACTGAGGCTCCCTGCTTCTCTGTCCCCTGGCGTCTTGCCCTGGACCCAGTGCACCACCTTGTGGCGAGCCCAGGTGTGGCGCGTCCCGCTGTGGGGCCCGCTGGGGTGCAGGACCCACTTTCTCATGGCTTCCGCACGTCCCTCCCCGCCCGCCTGGAGGGCAGTTGGGGAGCGGTCCCCAACGTGGCCTGGGACCAACCTCGCTGGTGACCCGTGTCGCGGGCGCGCGCCCCAGGAGAGTGTGGGGAGGGGAGAGGATTCGGGGACGTAGCTGTGAGGATTCGGTGTGCGTGGGTCTGGCGGGTGGCCCGGACGGGGTCGGGGTCGTGGTCACGGTGGGTCGTTGTGGTGGTGGTGGTGGTGGTGGTGCTGGGGGTGGTGGTGGTGGTGGGGGGGGGTGGTGGCGAAGTCCCCGAAGACAAAAGGAGCAGCGAGGGAGGGAGGAGCAAAAGCCTACAGCACCCGGTATTCCCAGGCGGTCTCCCATCCAAGTACTAACCAGGCCCGACCCTGCTTAGCTTCCGAGATCAGACGAGATCGGGCGCGTTCAGGGTGGTATGGCCGTAGACGCTAGCCGCCGCCTCCGGGAGCCCCAAGAGCCTGCCGAGGGCCCCGGCGTGCGTCTCCACGCTGCTCTCCTGGCACGGCTGGGAGTCCGGGTGGGGGCTGGCAGCCCGGGGCCAGCGGCCAGAGGCCCCGCGCGCCTGCTCGGGCAGCCGGTCTCGCCCAGGTGGCCGCTGGGTGGCTTTCTTCCCGAGGTGTCCTGCTGCCAGGACGAGGGTCAAGTTTTCTCGGGGGAAAATTTCTCAGTGCTCTCGGGCGCTTGTTCTTCTGGGAATGTCCACTGCTGTGGCCAAGGCGGGGGACGCACAGCTCGGGCCAGGGCAAGCAGCCGCCCTCCTCCGTCGCCTCCTGGAGCCGTATCCTTGGGTGGGTGCGTGGCTCCCAGCGGAGGTCTCGGGGACCCTTCCGGTCCTCTTCGTCCGGAAAGCGCCACTGCCCCTCCAGCCCATCAGGAAAACGGCAGCCGCGCCCTTCGCCGACCCGCTCCGCCCTCCTCCACACTCAGGGCCTGGGGCTGCGGGGCTGAATCGTGAGGCTTTCCAGCCCAGGACTTCACCTCTGGCCCCTTTCACACCCGGGATCTTGGGAAGAAGAAACAAAACCAAACACAGCCAAAGCCATCTCCTCCGACCCGGGGCCCCTCCACATCCCTTCCGATCCCGGGTTCCTGCCGGCCTCCCGGGGCGTTTCTCCCAGGCAGGCCTTCGCGGCCACTACACGGGGCTGAGCACTCGAGTCCTCGGGCGTCACGGGGCCCGCGGCCACGCCAAGCACGCACGACTCCCGGGTCTCGTCTGCTCCTGGGTGCCCTGGGCCTCTTCCCTGTGCCGCTGCTGGGTCTTGTGCCCCTGCTTGGCCTCCTTCAGACCCGGCCCCGTGCTACGCGGCCACGTGCTACAGGATCGTGCCAGCAGAACTGGCCCTGGCTGAGCCCCGTACCCACCCTCCTGCCATCCCTGGCCCTGCTAGCAAATGGCAGAGATCCTCTGGCCTCCGAGCCCAGACAAAAATCCTGATGCAGTTGGCCGAGGGGCCGCAAACCAAGGCTTCGCTTGTTCCCGCTCAGGCCCCAGCCATACCCTCTTGTCCTTCGGCTGCTCGTGTGTGGGGTGGGGGAGAGGAGGGTGCGTCCCCGTGCGTGCGTGCGTGGTCTGGGTGTCTCTGCGTGGTGTGTGTGTGTGTGTGTGTGTGTGTTAGATGCCGTGCCTGGTGTAGGTGGGGAAGAGCAAGCCCTCACGCACAGAGCCCCATCACACACTGGGGCCGGGCCGAGGGGGTCAATCTGCTCGGCCTGATTGCGTTGGGCATACATTGCAGAAGGTGGGTTTTCCAAGGCGGAGCAGAGGGTCCCGGCACCTGAGGTTGTCCACGGGGAGAATGTCTGTTCCACGGGGGCAAGCGGTCCCTTCCGTCGTGCCCAAGCCCATGTGACCCCGAAGGCCAGGTGGCCCCGGTCCTTGAGCTGACTGAGGAGTGCTTTGAGACCCGGAGGGTGGCACAGGCGACTGGGCGCCAGCGGCGGCCCTCCCTCCCTTTGAGCGGGACGGGGAGCTGCCGCTGGCATCCGGAGCTCTGGCGGCCTGCGCCCTCTGTCCCTGTGACCGCAGGCTCTGCCGTGGGAGGCGGGATCCCACGTAGAGGTCGCGCGCTGGCTGCCCTGTCTTGGGTTGAGCGACGGAGCGCGACGTGGAGCAGCACCCGACTGAGGCTCCCTGCTTCTCTGTCCCCTGGCGTCTTGCCCTGGACCCAGTGCACCACCTTGTGGCGAGCCCAGGTGTGGCGCGTCCCGCTGTGGGGCCCGCTGGGGTGCAGGACCCACTTTCTCATGGCTTCCGCACGTCCCTCCCCGCCCGCCTGGAGGGCAGTTGGGGAGCGGTCCCCAACGTGGCCTGGGACCAACCTCGCTGGTGACCCGTGTCGCGGGCGCGCGCCCCAGGAGAGTGTGGGGAGGGGAGAGGATTCGGGGACGTAGCTGTGAGGATTCGGTGTGCGTGGGTCTGGCGGGTGGCCCGGACGGGGTCGGGGTCGTGGTCACGGTGGGTCGTTGTGGTGGTGGTGGTGGTGGTGGTGCTGGGGGTGGTGGTGGTGGTGGGGGGGTGGTGGCGAAGTCCCCGAAGACAAAAGGAGCAGCGAGGGAGGGAGGAGCAAAAGCCTACAGCACCCGGTATTCCCAGGCGGTCTCCCATCCAAGTACTAACCAGGCCCGACCCTGCTTAGCTTCCGAGATCAGACGAGATCGCGCGCGTTCAGGGTGGTATGGCCGTAGACGCTAGCCGCCGCCTCCGGGAGCCCCAAGAGCCTGCCGAGGGCCCCGGCGTGCGTCTCCACGCTGCTCTCCTGGCACGGCTGGGAGTCCGGGTGGGGGCTGGCAGCCCGGGGCCAGCGGCCAGAGGCCCCGCGCGCCTGCTCGGGCAGCCGGTCTCGCCCAGGTGGCCGCTGGGTGGCTTTCTTCCCGAGGTGTCCTGCTGCCAGGACGAGGGTCAAGTTTTCTCGGGGGAAAATTTCTCAGTGCTCTCGGGCGCTTGTTCTTCTGGGAATGTCCACTGCTGTGGCCAAGGCGGGGGACGCACAGCTCGGGCCAGGGCAAGCAGCCGCCCTCCTCCGTCGCCTCCTGGAGCCGTATCCTTGGGTGGGTGCGTGGCTCCCAGCGGAGGTCTCGGGGACCCTTCCGGTCCTCTTCGTCCGGAAAGCGCCACTGCCCCTCCAGCCCATCAGGAAAACGGCAGCCGCGCCCTTCGCCGACCCGCTCCGCCCTCCTCCACACTCAGGGCCTGGGGCTGCGGGGCTGAATCGTGAGGCTTTCCAGCCCAGGACTTCACCTCTGGCCCCTTTCACACCCGGGATCTTGGGAAGAAGAAACAAAACCAAACACAGCCAAAGCCATCTCCTCCGACCCGGGGCCCCTCCACATCCCTTCCGATCCCGGGTTCCTGCCGGCCTCCCGGGGCGTTTCTCCCAGGCAGGCCTTCGCGGCCACTACACGGGGCTGAGCACTCGAGTCCTCGGGCGTCACGGGGCCCGCGGCCACGCCAAGCACGCACGACTCCCGGGTCTCGTCTGCTCCTGGGTGCCCTGGGCCTCTTCCCTGTGCCGCTGCTGGGTCTTGTGCCCCTGCTTGGCCTCCTTCAGACCCGGCCCCGTGCTACGCGGCCACGTGCTACAGGATCGTGCCAGCAGAACTGGCCCTGGCTGAGCCCCGTACCCACCCTCCTGCCATCCCTGGCCCTGCTAGCAAATGGCAGAGATCCTCTGGCCTCCGAGCCCAGACAAAAATCCTGATGCAGTTGGCCGAGGGGCCGCAAACCAAGGCTTCGCTTGTTCCCGCTCAGGCCCCAGCCATACCCTCTTGTCCTTCGGCTGCTCGTGTGTGGGGTGGGGGAGAGGAGGGTGCGTCCCCGTGCGTGCGTGCGTGGTCTGGGTGTCTCTGCGTGGTGTGTGTGTGTGTGTGTGTGTGTGTTAGATGCCGTGCCTGGTGTAGGTGGGGAAGAGCAAGCCCTCACGCACAGAGCCCCATCACACACTGGGGCCGGGCCGAGGGGGTCAATCTGCTCGGCCTGATTGCGTTGGGCATACATTGCAGAAGGTGGGTTTTCCAAGGCGGAGCAGAGGGTCCCGGCACCTGAGGTTGTCCACGGGGAGAATGTCTGTTCCACGGGGGCAAGCGGTCCCTTCCGTCGTGCCCAAGCCCATGTGACCCCGAAGGCCAGGTGGCCCCGGTCCTTGAGCTGACTGAGGAGTGCTTTGAGACCCGGAGGGTGGCACAGGCGACTGGGCGCCAGCGGCGGCCCTCCCTCCCTTTGAGCGGGACGGGGAGCTGCCGCTGGCATCCGGAGCTCTGGCGGCCTGCGCCCTCTGTCCCTGTGACCGCAGGCTCTGCCGTGGGAGGCGGGATCCCACGTAGAGGTCGCGCGCTGGCTGCCCTGTCTTGGGTTGAGCGACGGAGCGCGACGTGGAGCAGCACCCGACTGAGGCTCCCTGCTTCTCTGTCCCCTGGCGTCTTGCCCTGGACCCAGTGCACCACCTTGTGGCGAGCCCAGGTGTGGCGCGTCCCGCTGTGGGGCCCGCTGGGGTGCAGGACCCACTTTCTCATGGCTTCCGCACGTCCCTCCCCGCCCGCCTGGAGGGCAGTTGGGGAGCGGTCCCCAACGTGGCCTGGGACCAACCTCGCTGGTGACCCGTGTCGCGGGCGCGCGCCCCAGGAGAGTGTGGGGAGGGGAGAGGATTCGGGGACGTAGCTGTGAGGATTCGGTGTGCGTGGGTCTGGCGGGTGGCCCAGACGGGGTCGGGGTCGTGGTCACGGTGGGTCGTTGTGGTGGTGGTGGTGGTGGTGGTGCTGGGGGTGGTGGTGGTGGTGGGGGGGGTGGTGGCGAAGTCCCCGAAGACAAAAGGAGCAGCGAGGGAGGGAGGAGCAAAAGCCTACAGCACCCGGTATTCCCAGGCGGTCTCCCATCCAAGTACTAACCAGGCCCGACCCTGCTTAGCTTCCGAGATCAGACGAGATCGGGCGCGTTCAGGGTGGTATGGCCGTAGACGCTAGCCGCCGCCTCCGGGAGCCCCAAGAGCCTGCCGAGGGCCCCGGCGTGCGTCTCCACGCTGCTCTCCTGGCACGGCTGGGAGTCCGGGTGGGGGCTGGCAGCCCGGGGCCAGCGGCCAGAGGCCCCGCGCGCCTGCTCGGGCAGCCGGTCTCGCCCAGGTGGCCGCTGGGTGGCTTTCTTCCCGAGGTGTCCTGCTGCCAGGACGAGGGTCAAGTTTTCTCGGGGGAAAATTTCTCAGTGCTCTCGGGCGCTTGTTCTTCTGGGAATGTCCACTGCTGTGGCCAAGGCGGGGGACGCACAGCTCGGGCCAGGGCAAGCAGCCGCCCTCCTCCGTCGCCTCCTGGAGCCGTATCCTTGGGTGGGTGCGTGGCTCCCAGCGGAGGTCTCGGGGACCCTTCCGGTCCTCTTCATCCGGAAAGCGCCACTGCCCCTCCAGCCCATCAGGAAAACGGCAGCCGCGCCCTTCGCCGACCCGCTCCGCCCTCCTCCACACTCAGGGCCTGGGGCTGCGGGGCTGAATCGTGAGGCTTTCCAGCCCAGGACTTCACCTCTGGCCCCTTTCACACCCGGGATCTTGGGAAGAAGAAACAAAACCAAACACAGCCAAAGCCATCTCCTCCGACCCGGGGCCCCTCCACATCCCTTCCGATCCCGGGTTCCTGCCGGCCTCCCGGGGCGTTTCTCCCAGGCAGGCCTTCGCGGCCACTACACGGGGCTGAGCACTCGAGTCCTCGGGCGTCACGGGGCCCGCGGCCACGCCAAGCACGCACGACTCCCGGGTCTCGTCTGCTCCTGGGTGCCCTGGGCCTCTTCCCTGTGCCGCTGCTGGGTCTTGTGCCCCTGCTTGGCCTCCTTCAGACCCGGCCCCGTGCTACGCGGCCACGTGCTACAGGATCGTGCCAGCAGAACTGGCCCTGGCTGAGCCCCGTACCCACCCTCCTGCCATCCCTGGCCCTGCTAGCAAATGGCAGAGATCCTCTGGCCTCCGAGCCCAGACAAAAATCCTGATGCAGTTGGCCGAGGGGCCGCAAACCAAGGCTTCGCTTGTTCCCGCTCAGGCCCCAGCCATACCCTCTTGTCCTTCGGCTGCTCGTGTGTGGGGTGGGGGAGAGGAGGGTGCGTCCCCGTGCGTGCGTGCGTGGTCTGGGTGTCTCTGCGTGGTGTGTGTGTGTGTGTGTGTGTGTTAGATGCCGTGCCAGGTGTAGGTGGGGAAGAGCAAGCCCTCACGCACAGAGCCCCATCACACACTGGGGCCGGGCCGAGGGGGTCAATCTGCTCGGCCTGATTGCGTTGGGCATACATTGCAGAAGGTGGGTTTTCCAAGGCGGAGCAGAGGGTCCCGGCACCTGAGGTTGTCCACGGGGAGAATGTCTGTTCCACGGGGGCAAGCGGTCCCTTCCGTCGTGCCCAAGCCCATGTGACCCCGAAGGCCAGGTGGCCCCGGTCCTTGAGCTGACTGAGGAGTGCTTTGAGACCCGGAGGGTGGCACAGGCGACTGGGCGCCAGCGGCGGCCCTCCCTCCCTTTGAGCGGGACGGGGAGCTGCCGCTGGCATCCGGAGCTCTGGCGGCCTGCGCCCTCTGTCCCTGTGACCGCAGGCTCTGCCGTGGGAGGCGGGATCCCACGTAGAGGTCGCGCGCTGGCTGCCCTGTCTTGGGTTGAGCGACGGAGCGCGACGTGGAGCAGCACCCGACTGAGGCTCCCTGCTTCTCTGTCCCCTGGCGTCTTGCCCTGGACCCAGTGCACCACCTTGTGGCGAGCCCAGGTGTGGCGCGTCCCGCTGTGGGGCCCGCTGGGGTGCAGGACCCACTTTCTCATGGCTTCCGCACGTCCCTCCCCGCCCGCCTGGAGGGCAGTTGGGGAGCGGTCCCCAACGTGGCCTGGGACCAACCTCGCTGGTGACCCGTGTCGCGGGCGCGCGCCCCAGGAGAGTGTGGGGAGGGGAGAGGATTCGGGGACGTAGCTGTGAGGATTCGGTGTGCGTGGGTCTGGCGGGTGGCCCGGACGGGGTCGGGGTCGTGGTCACGGTGGGTCGTTGTGGTGGTGGTGGTGGTGGTGGTGCTGGGGGTGGTGGTGGTGGTGGGGGGGGTGGTGGCGAAGTCCCCGAAGACAAAAGGAGCAGCGAGGGAGGGAGGAGCAAAAGCCTACAGCACCCGGTATTCCCAGGCGGTCTCCCATCCAAGTACTAACCAGGCCCGACCCTGCTTAGCTTCCGAGATCAGACGAGATCGGGCGCGTTCAGGGTGGTATGGCCGTAGACGCTAGCCGCCGCCTCCGGGAGCCCCAAGAGCCTGCCGAGGGCCCCGGCGTGCGTCTCCACGCTGCTCTCCTGGCACGGCTGGGAGTCCGGGTGGGGGCTGGCAGCCCGGGGCCAGCGGCCAGAGGCCCCGCGCGCCTGCTCGGGCAGCCGGTCTCGCCCAGGTGGCCGCTGGGTGGCTTTCTTCCCGAGGTGTCCTGCTGCCAGGACGAGGGTCAAGTTTTCTCGGGGGAAAATTTCTCAGTGCTCTCGGGTGCTTGTTCTTCTGGGAATGTCCACTGCTGTGGCCAAGGCGGGGGACGCACAGCTCGGGCCAGGGCAAGCAGCCGCCCTCCTCCGTCGCCTCCTGGAGCCGTATCCTTGGGTGGGTGCGTGGCTCCCAGCGGAGGTCTCGGGGACCCTTCCGGTCCTCTTCGTCCGGAAAGCGCCACTGCCCCTCCAGCCCATCAGGAAAACGGCAGCCGCGCCCTTCGCCGACCCGCTCCGCCCTCCTCCACACTCAGGGCCTGGGGCTGCGGGGCTGAATCGTGAGGCTTTCCAGCCCAGGACTTCACCTCTGGCCCCTTTCACACCCGGGATCTTGGGAAGAAGAAACAAAACCAAACACAGCCAAAGCCATCTCCTCCGACCCGGGGCCCCTCCACATCCCTTCCGATCCCGGGTTCCTGCCGGCCTCCCGGGGCGTTTCTCCCAGGCAGGCCTTCGCGGCCACTACACGGGGCTGAGCACTCGAGTCCTCGGGCGTCACGGGGCCCGCGGCCACGCCAAGCACGCACGACTCCCGGGTCTCGTCTGCTCCTGGGTGCCCTGGGCCTCTTCCCTGTGCCGCTGCTGGGTCTTGTGCCCCTGCTTGGCCTCCTTCAGACCCGGCCCCGTGCTACGCGGCCACGTGCTACAGGATCGTGCCAGCAGAACTGGCCCTGGCTGAGCCCCGTACCCACCCTCCTGCCATCCCTGGCCCTGCTAGCAAATGGCAGAGATCCTCTGGCCTCCGAGCCCAGACAAAAATCCTGATGCAGTTGGCCGAGGGGCCGCAAACCAAGGCTTCGCTTGTTCCCGCTCAGGCCCCAGCCATACCCTCTTGTCCTTCGGCTGCTCGTGTGTGGGGTGGGGGAGAGGAGGGTGCGTCCCCGTGCGTGCGTGCGTGGTCTGGGTGTCTCTGCGTGGTGTGTGTGTGTGTGTGTGTGTGTTAGATGCCGTGCCAGGTGTAGGTGGGGAAGAGCAAGCCCTCACGCACAGAGCCCCATCACACACTGGGGCCGGGCCGAGGGGGTCAATCTGCTCGGCCTGATTGCGTTGGGCATACATTGCAGAAGGTGGGTTTTCCAAGGCGGAGCAGAGGGTCCCGGCACCTGAGGTTGTCCACGGGGAGAATGTCTGTTCCACGGGGGCAAGCGGTCCCTTCCGTCGTGCCCAAGCCCATGTGACCCCGAAGGCCAGGTGGCCCCGGTCCTTGAGCTGACTGAGGAGTGCTTTGAGACCCGGAGGGTGGCACAGGCGACTGGGCGCCAGCGGCGGCCCTCCCTCCCTTTGAGCGGGACGGGGAGCTGCCGCTGGCATCCGGAGCTCTGGCGGCCTGCGCCCTCTGTCCCTGTGACCGCAGGCTCTGCCGTGGGAGGCGGGATCCCACGTAGAGGTCGCGCGCTGGCTGCCCTGTCTTGGGTTGAGCGACGGAGCGCGACGTGGAGCAGCACCCGACTGAGGCTCCCTGCTTCTCTGTCCCCTGGCGTCTTGCCCTGGACCCAGTGCACCACCTTGTGGCGAGCCCAGGTGTGGCGCGTCCCGCTGTGGGGCCCGCTGGGGTGCAGGACCCACTTTCTCATGGCTTCCGCACGTCCCTCCCCGCCCGCCTGGAGGGCAGTTGGGGAGCGGTCCCCAACGTGGCCTGGGACCAACCTCGCTGGTGACCCGTGTCGCGGGCGCGCGCCCCAGGAGAGTGTGGGGAGGGGAGAGGATTCGGGGACGTAGCTGTGAGGATTCGGTGTGCGTGGGTCTGGCGGGTGGCCCGGACGGGGTCGGGGTCGTGGTCACGGTGGGTCGTTGTGGTGGTGGTGGTGGTGGTGGTGCTGGGGGTGGTGGTGGTGGTGGGGGGGGTGGTGGCGAAGTCCCCGAAGACAAAAGGAGCAGCGAGGGAGGGAGGAGCAAAAGCCTACAGCACCCGGTATTCCCAGGCGGTCTCCCATCCAAGTACTAACCAGGCCCGACCCTGCTTAGCTTCCGAGATCAGACGAGATCGGGCGCGTTCAGGGTGGTATGGCCGTAGACGCTAGCCGCCGCCTCCGGGAGCCCCAAGAGCCTGCCGAGGGCCCCGGCGTGCGTCTCCACGCTGCTCTCCTGGCACGGCTGGGAGTCCGGGTGGGGGCTGGCAGCCCGGGGCCAGCGGCCAGAGGCCCCGCGCGCCTGCTCGGGCAGCCGGTCTCGCCCAGGTGGCCGCTGGGTGGCTTTCTTCCCGAGGTGTCCTGCTGCCAGGACGAGGGTCAAGTTTTCTCGGGGGAAAATTTCTCAGTGCTCTCGGGCGCTTGTTCTTCTGGGAATGTCCACTGCTGTGGCCAAGGCGGGGGACGCACAGCTCGGGCCAGGGCAAGCAGCCGCCCTCCTCCGTCGCCTCCTGGAGCCGTATCCTTGGGTGGGTGCGTGGCTCCCAGCGGAGGTCTCGGGGACCCTTCCGGTCCTCTTCGTCCGGAAAGCGCCACTGCCCCTCCAGCCCATCAGGAAAACGGCAGCCGCGCCCTTCGCCGACCCGCTCCGCCCTCCTCCACACTCAGGGCCTGGGGCTGCGGGGCTGAATCGTGAGGCTTTCCAGCCCAGGACTTCACCTCTGGCCCCTTTCACACCCGGGATCTTGGGAAGAAGAAACAAAACCAAACACAGCCAAAGCCATCTCCTCCGACCCGGGGCCCCTCCACATCCCTTCCGATCCCGGGTTCCTGCCGGCCTCCCGGGGCGTTTCTCCCAGGCAGGCCTTCGCGGCCACTTCACGGGGCTGAGCACTCGAGTCCTCGGGCGTCACGGGGCCCGCGGCCACGCCAAGCACGCACGACTCCCGGGTCTCGTCTGCTCCTGGGTGCCCTGGGCCTCTTCCCTGTGCCGCTGCTGGGTCTTGTGCCCCTGCTTGGCCTCCTTCAGACCCGGCCCCGTGCTACGCGGCCACGTGCTACAGGATCGTGCCAGCAGAACTGGCCCTGGCTGAGCCCCGTACCCACCCTCCTGCCATCCCTGGCCCTGCTAGCAAATGGCAGAGATCCTCTGGCCTCCGAGCCCAGACAAAAATCCTGATGCAGTTGGCCGAGGGGCCGCAAACCAAGGCTTCGCTTGTTCCCGCTCAGGCCCCAGCCATACCCTCTTGTCCTTCGGCTGCTCGTGTGTGGGGTGGGGGAGAGGAGGGTGCGTCCCCGTGCGTGCGTGCGTGGTCTGGGTGTCTCTGCGTGGTGTGTGTGTGTGTGTGTGTGTGTGTGTTAGATGCCGTGCCTGGTGTAGGTGGGGAAGAGCAAGCCCTCACGCACAGAGCCCCATCACACACTGGGGCCGGGCCGAGGGGGTCAATCTGCTCGGCCTGATTGCGTTGGGCATACATTGCAGAAGGTGGGTTTTCCAAGGCGGAGCAGAGGGTCCCGGCACCTGAGGTTGTCCACGGGGAGAATGTCTGTTCCACGGGGGCAAGCGGTCCCTTCCGTCGTGCCCAAGCCCATGTGACCCCGAAGGCCAGGTGGCCCCGGTCCTTGAGCTGACTGAGGAGTGCTTTGAGACCCGGAGGGTGGCACAGGCGACTGGGCGCCAGCGGCGGCCCTCCCTCCCTTTGAGCGGGACGGGGAGCTGCCGCTGGCATCCGGAGCTCTGGCGGCCTGCGCCCTCTGTCCCTGTGACCGCAGGCTCTGCCGTGGGAGGCGGGATCCCACGTAGAGGTCGCGCGCTGGCTGCCCTGTCTTGGGTTGAGCGACGGAGCGCGACGTGGAGCAGCACCCGACTGAGGCTCCCTGCTTCTCTGTCCCCTGGCGTCTTGCCCTGGACCCAGTGCACCACCTTGTGGCGAGCCCAGGTGTGGCGCGTCCCGCTGTGGGGCCCGCTGGGGTGCAGGACCCACTTTCTCATGGCTTCCGCACGTCCCTCCCCGCCCGCCTGGAGGGCAGTTGGGGAGCGGTCCCCAACGTGGCCTGGGACCAACCTCGCTGGTGACCCGTGTCGCGGGCGCGCGCCCCAGGAGAGTGTGGGGAGGGGAGAGGATTCGGGGACGTACCTGTGAGGATTCGGTGTGCGTGGGTCTGGCGGGTGGCCCGGACGGGGTCGGGGTCGTGGTCACGGTGGGTCGTTGTGGTGGTGGTGGTGGTGGTGGTGCTGGGGGTGGTGGTGGTGGTGGGGGGGGTGGTGGCGAAGTCCCCGAAGACAAAAGGAGCAGCGAGGGAGGGAGGAGCAAAAGCCTACAGCACCCGGTATTCCCAGGAGGTCTCCCATCCAAGTACTAACCAGGCCCGACCCTGCTTAGCTTCCGAGATCAGACGAGATCGGGCGCGTTCAGGGTGGTATGGCCGTAGACGCTAGCCGCCGCCTCCGGGAGCCCCAAGAGCCTGCCGAGGGCCCCGGCGTGCGTCTCCACGCTGCTCTCCTGGCACGGCTGGGAGTCCGGGTGGGGGCTGGCAGCCCGGGGCCAGCGGCCAGAGGCCCCGCGCGCCTGCTCGGGCAGCCGGTCTCGCCCAGGTGGCCGCTGGGTGGCTTTCTTCCCGAGGTGTCCTGCTGCCAGGACGAGGGTCAAGTTTTCTCGGGGGAAAATTTCTCAGTGCTCTCGGGCGCTTGTTCTTCTGGGAATGTCCACTGCTGTGGCCAAGGCGGGGGACGCACAACTCGGGCCAGGGCAAGCAGCCGCCCTCCTCCGTCGCCTCCTGGAGCCGTATCCTTGGGTGGGTGCGTGGCTCCCAGCGGAGGTCTCGGGGACCCTTCCGGTCCTCTTCGTCCGGAAAGCGCCACTGCCCCTCCAGCCCATCAGGAAAACGGCAGCCGCGCCCTTCGCCGACCCGCTCCGCCCTCCTCCACACTCAGGGCCTGGGGCTGCGGGGCTGAATCGTGAGGCTTTCCAGCCCAGGACTTCACCTCTGGCCCCTTTCACACCCGGGATCTTGGGAAGAAGAAACAAAACCAAACACAGCCAAAGCCATCTCCTCCGACCCGGGGCCCCTCCACATCCCTTCCGATCCCGGGTTCCTGCCGGCCTCCCGGGGCGTTTCTCCCAGGCAGGCCTTCGCGGCCACTACACGGGGCTGAGCACTCGAGTCCTCGGGCGTCACGGGGCCCGCGGCCACGCCAAGCACGCACGACTCCCGGGTCTCGTCTGCTCCTGGGTGCCCTGGGCCTCTTCCCTGTGCCGCTGCTGGGTCTTGTGCCCCTGCTTGGCCTCCTTCAGACCCGGCCCCGTGCTACGCGGCCACGTGCTACAGGATCGTGCCAGCAGAACTGGCCCTGGCTGAGCCCCGTACCCACCCTCCTGCCATCCCTGGCCCTGCTAGCAAATGGCAGAGATCCTCTGGCCTCCGAGCCCAGACAAAAATCCTGATGCAGTTGGCCGAGGGGCCGCAAACCAAGGCTTCGCTTGTTCCCGCTCAGGCCCCAGCCATACCCTCTTGTCCTTCGGCTGCTCGTGTGTGGGGTGGGGGAGAGGAGGGTGCGTCCCCGGGCGTGCGTGCGTGGTCTGGGTGTCTCTGCGTGGTGTGTGTGTGTGTGTGTGTGTGTGTTAGATGCCGTGCCTGGTGTAGGTGGGGAAGAGCAAGCCCTCACGCACAGAGCCCCATCACACACTGGGGCCGGGCCGAGGGGGTCAATCTGCTCGGCCTGATTGCGTTGGGCATACATTGCAGAAGGTGGGTTTTCCAAGGCGGAGCAGAGGGTCCCGGCACCTGAGGTTGTCCACGGGGAGAATGTCTGTTCCACGGGGGCAAGCGGTCCCTTCCGTCGTGCCCAAGCCCATGTGACCCCGAAGGCCAGGTGGCCCCGGTCCTTGAGCTGACTGAGGAGTGCTTTGAGACCCGGAGGGTGGCACAGGCGACTGGGCGCCAGCGGCGGCCCTCCCTCCCTTTGAGCGGGACGGGGAGCTGCCGCTGGCATCCGGAGCTCTGGCGGCCTGCGCCCTCTGTCCCTGTGACCGCAGGCTCTGCCGTGGGAGGCGGGATCCCACGTAGAGGTCGCGCGCTGGCTGCCCTGTCTTGGGTTGAGCGACGGAGCGCGACGTGGAGCAGCACCCGACTGAGGCTCCCTGCTTCTCTGTCCCCTGGCGTCTTGCCCTGGACCCAGTGCACCACCTTGTGGCGAGCCCAGGTGTGGCGCGTCCCGCTGTGGGGCCCGCTCGGGTGCAGGACCCACTTTCTCATGGCTTCCGCACGTCCCTCCCCGCCCGCCTGGAGGGCAGTTGGGGAGCGGTCCCCAACGTGGCCTGGGACCAACCTCGCTGGTGACCCGTGTCGCGGGCGCGCGCCCCAGGAGAGTGTGGGGAGGGGAGAGGATTCGGGGACGTAGCTGTGAGGATTCGGTGTGCGTGGGTCTGGCGGGTGGCCCGGACGGGGTCGGGGTCGTGGTCACGGTGGGTCGTTGTGGTGGTGGTGGTGGTGGTGGTGCTGGGGGTGGTGGTGGTGGTGGGGGGGGTGGTGGCGAAGTCCCCGAAGACAAAAGGAGCAGCGAGGGAGGGAGGAGCAAAAGCCTACAGCACCCGGTATTCCCAGGCGGTCTCCCATCCAAGTACTAACCAGGCCCGACCCTGCTTAGCTTCCGAGATCAGACGAGATCGGGCGCGTTCAGGGTGGTATGGCCGTAGACGCTAGCCGCCGCCTCCGGGAGCCCCAAGAGCCTGCCGAGGGCCCCGGCGTGCGTCTCCACGCTGCTCTCCTGGCACGGCTGGGAGTCCGGGTGGGGGCTGGCAGCCCGGGGCCAGCGGCCAGAGGCCCCGCGCGCCTGCTCGGGCAGCCGGTCTCGCCCAGGTGGCCGCTGGGTGGCTTTCTTCCCGAGGTGTCCTGCTGCCAGGACGAGGGTCAAGTTTTCTCGGGGGAAAATTTCTCAGTGCTCTCGGGCGCTTGTTCTTCTGGGAATGTCCACTGCTGTGGCCAAGGCGGGGGACGCACAGCTCGGGTCAGGGCAAGCAGCCGCCCTCCTCCGTCGCCTCCTGGAGCCGTATCCTTGGGTGGGTGCGTGGCTCCCAGCGGAGGTCTCGGGGACCCTTCCGGTCCTCTTCGTCCGGAAAGCGCCACTGCCCCTCCAGCCCATCAGGAAAACGGCAGCCGCGCCCTTCGCCGACCCGCTCCGCCCTCCTCCACACTCAGGGCCTGGGGCTGCGGGGCTGAATCGTGAGGCTTTCCAGCCCAGGACTTCACCTCTGGCCCCTTTCACACCCGGGATCTTGGGAAGAAGAAACAAAACCAAACACAGCCAAAGCCATCTCCTCCGACCCGGGGCCCCTCCACATCCCTTCCGATCCCGGGTTCCTGCCGGCCTCCCGGGGCGTTTCTCCCAGGCAGGCCTTCGCGGCCACTACACGGGGCTGAGCACTCGAGTCCTCGGGCGTCACGGGGCCCGCGGCCACGCCAAGCACGCACGACTCCCGGGTCTCGTCTGCTCCTGGGTGCCCTGGGCCTCTTCCCTGTGCCGCTGCTGGGTCTTGTGCCCCTGCTTGGCCTCCTTCAGACCCGGCCCCGTGCTACGCGGCCACGTGCTACAGGATCGTGCCAGCAGAACTGGCCCTGGCTGAGCCCCGTACCCACCCTCCTGCCATCCCTGGCCCTGCTAGCAAATGGCAGAGATCCTCTGGCCTCCGAGCCCAGACAAAAATCCTGATGCAGTTGGCCGAGGGGCCGCAAACCAAGGCTTCGCTTGTTCCCGCTCAGGCCCCAGCCATACCCTCTTGTCCTTCGGCTGCTCGTGTGTGGGGTGGGGGAGAGGAGGGTGCGTCCCCGTGCGTGCGTGCGTGGTCTGGGTGTCTCTGCGTGGTGTGTGTGTGTGTGTGTGTGTGTGTTAGATGCCGTGCCTGGTGTAGGTGGGGAAGAGCAAGCCCTCACGCACAGAGCCCCATCACACACTGGGGCCGGGCCGAGGGGGTCAATCTGCTCGGCCTGATTGCGTTGGGCATACATTGCAGAAGGTGGGTTTTCCAAGGCGGAGCAGAGGGTCCCGGCACCTGAGGTTGTCCACGGGGAGAATGTCTGTTCCACGGGGGCAAGCGGTCCCTTCCGTCGTGCCCAAGCCCATGTGACCCCGAAGGCCAGGTGGCCCCGGTCCTTGAGCTGACTGAGGAGTGCTTTGAGACCCGGAGGGTGGCACAGGCGACTGGGCGCCAGCGGCGGCCCTCCCTCCCTTTGAGCGGGACGGGGAGCTGCCGCTGGCATCCGGAGTTCTGGCGGCCTGCGCCCTCTGTCCCTGTGACCGCAGGCTCTGCCGTGGGAGGCGGGATCCCACGTAGAGGTCGCGCGCTGGCTGCCCTGTCTTGGGTTGAGCGACGGAGCGCGACGTGGAGCAGCACCCGACTGAGGCTCCCTGCTTCTCTGTCCCCTGGCGTCTTGCCCTGGACCCAGTGCACCACCTTGTGGCGAGCCCAGGTGTGGCGCGTCCCGCTGTGGGGCCCGCTGGGGTGCAGGACCCACTTTCTCATGGCTTCCGCACGTCCCTCCCCGCCCGCCTGGAGGGCAGTTGGGGAGCGGTCCCCAACGTGGCCTGGGACCAACCTCGCTGGTGACCCGTGTCGCGGGCGTGCGCCCCAGGAGAGTGTGGGGAGGGGAGAGGATTCGGGGACGTAGCTGTGAGGATTCGGTGTGCGTGGGTCTGGCGGGTGGCCCGGACGGGGTCGGGGTCGTGGTCACGGTGGGTCGTTGTGGTGGTGGTGGTGGTGGTGGTGCTGGGGGTGGTGGTGGTGGTGGGGGGGGTGGTGGCGAAGTCCCCGAAGACAAAAGGAGCAGCGAGGGAGGGAGGAGCAAAAGCCTACAGCACCCGGTATTCCCAGGCGGTCTCCCATCCAAGTACTAACCAGGCCCGACCCTGCTTAGCTTCCGAGATCAGACGAGATCGGGCGCGTTCAGGGTGGTATGGCCGTAGACGCTAGCCGCCGCCTCCGGGAGCCCCAAGAGCCTGCCGAGGGCCCCGGCGTGCGTCTCCACGCTGCTCTCCTGGCACGGCTGGGAGTCCGGGTGGGGGCTGGCAGCCCGGGGCCAGCGGCCAGAGGCCCCGCGCGCCTGCTCGGGCAGCCGGTCTCGCCCAGGTGGCCGCTGGGTGGCTTTCTTCCCGAGGTGTCCTGCTGCCAGGACGAGGGTCAAGTTTTCTCGGGGGAAAATTTCTCAGTGCTCTCGGGCGCTTGTTCTTCTGGGAATGTCCACTGCTGTGGCCAAGGCGGGGGACGCACAGCTCGGGCCAGGGCAAGCAGCCGCCCTCCTCCGTCGCCTCCTGGAGCCGTATCCTTGGGTGGGTGCGTGGCTCCCAGCGGAGGTCTCGGGGACCCTTCCGGTCCTCTTCGTCCGGAAAGCGCCACTGCCCCTCCAGCCCATCAGGAAAACGGCAGCCGCGCCCTTCGCCGACCCGCTCCGCCCTCCTCCACACTCAGGGCCTGGGGCTGCGGGGCTGAATCGTGAGGCTTTCCAGCCCAGGACTTCACCTCTGGCCCCTTTCACACCCGGGATCTTGGGAAGAAGAAACAAAACCAAACACAGCCAAAGCCATCTCCTCCGACCCGGGGCCCCTCCACATCCCTTCCGATCCCGGGTTCCTGCCGGCCTCCCGGGGCGTTTCTCCCAGGCAGGCCTTCGCGGCCACTACACGGGGCTGAGCACTCGAGTCCTCGGGCGTCACGGGGCCCGCGGCCACGCCAAGCACGCACGACTCCCGGGTCTCGTCTGCTCCTGGGTGCCCTGGGCCTCTTCCCTGTGCCGCTGCTGGGTCTTGTGCCCCTGCTTGGCCTCCTTCAGACCCGGCCCCGTGCTACGCGGCCACGTGCTACAGGATCGTGCCAGCAGAACTGGCCCTGGCTGAGCCCCGTACCCACCCTCCTGCCATCCCTGGCCCTGCTAGCAAATGGCAGAGATCCTCTGGCCTCCGAGCCCAGACAAAAATCCTGATGCAGTTGGCCGAGGGGCCGCAAACCAAGGCTTCGCTTGTTCCCGCTCAGGCCCCAGCCATACCCTCTTGTCCTTCGGCTGCTCGTGTGTGGGGTGGGGGAGAGGAGGGTGCGTCCCCGTGCGTGCGTGCGTGGTCTGGGTGTCTCTGCGTGGTGTGTGTGTGTGTGTGTGTGTGTGTTAGATGCCGTGCCTGGTGTAGGTGGGGAAGAGCAAGCCCTCACGCACAGAGCCCCATCACACACTGGGGCCGGGCCGAGGGGGTCAATCTGCTCGGCCTGATTGCGTTGGGCATACATTGCAGAAGGTGGGTTTTCCAAGGCGGAGCAGAGGGTCCCGGCACCTGAGGTTGTCCACGGGGAGAATGTCTGTTCCACGGGGGCAAGCGGTCCCTTCCGTCGTGCCCAAGCCCATGTGACCCCGAAGGCCAGGTGGCCCCGGTCCTTGAGCTGACTGAGGAGTGCTTTGAGACCCGGAGGGTGGCACAGGCGACTGGGCGCCAGCGGCGGCCCTCCCTCCCTTTGAGCGGGACGGGGAGCTGCCGCTGGCATCCGGAGCTCTGGCGGCCTGCGCCCTCTGTCCCTGTGACCGCAGGCTCTGCCGTGGGAGGCGGGATCCCACGTAGAGGTCGCGCGCTGGCTGCCCTGTCTTGGGTTGAGCGACGGAGCGCGACGTGGAGCAGCACCCGACTGAGGCTCCCTGCTTCTCTGTCCCCTGGCGTCTTGCCCTGGACCCAGTGCACCACCTTGTGGCGAGCCCAGGTGTGGCGCGTCCCGCTGTGGGGCCCGCTGGGGTGCAGGACCCACTTTCTCATGGCTTCCGCACGTCCCTCCCCGCCCGCCTGGAGGGCAGTTGGGGAGCGGTCCCCAACGTGGCCTGGGACCAACCTCGCTGGTGACCCGTGTCGCGGGCGTGCGCCCCAGGAGAGTGTGGGGAGGGGAGAGGATTCGGGGACGTAGCTGTGAGGATTCGGTGTGCGTGGGTCTGGCGGGTGGCCCGGACGGGGTCGGGGTCGTGGTCACGGTGGGTCGTTGTGGTGGTGGTGGTGGTGGTGGTGCTGGGGGTGGTGGTGGTGGTGGGGGGGGTGGTGGCGAAGTCCCCGAAGACAAAAGGAGCAGCGAGGGAGGGAGGAGCAAAAGCCTACAGCACCCGGTATTCCCAGGCGGTCTCCCATCCAAGTACTAACCAGGCCCGACCCTGCTTAGCTTCCGAGATCAGACGAGATCGGGCGCGTTCAGGGTGGTATGGCCGTAGACGCTAGCCGCCGCCTCCAGGAGCCCCAAGAGCCTGCCGAGGGCCCCGGCGTGCGTCTCCACGCTGCTCTCCTGGCACGGCTGGGAGTCCGGGTGGGGGCTGGCAGCCCGGGGCCAGCGGCCAGAGGCCCCGCGCGCCTGCTCGGGCAGCCGGTCTCGCCCAGGTGGCCGCTGGGTGGCTTTCTTCCCGAGGTGTCCTGCTGCCAGGACGAGGGTCAAGTTTTCTCGGGGGAAAATTTCTCAGTGCTCTCGGGCGCTTGTTCTTCTGGGAATGTCCACTGCTGTGGCCAAGGCGGGGGACGCACAGCTCGGGCCAGGGCAAGCAGCCGCCCTCCTCCGTCGCCTCCTGGAGCCGTATCCTTGGGTGGGTGCGTGGCTCCCAGCGGAGGTCTCGGGGACCCTTCCGGTCCTCTTCGTCCGGAAAGCGCCACTGCCCCTCCAGCCCATCAGGAAAACGGCAGCCGCGCCCTTCGCCGACCCGCTCCGCCCTCCTCCACACTCAGGGCCTGGGGCTGCGGGGCTGAATCGTGAGGCTTTCCAGCCCAGGACTTCACCTCTGGCCCCTTTCACACCCGGGATCTTGGGAAGAAGAAACAAAACCAAACGCAGCCAAAGCCATCTCCTCCGACCCGGGGCCCCTCCACATCCCTTCCGATCCCGGGTTCCTGCCGGCCTCCCGGGGCGTTTCTCCCAGGCAGGCCTTCGCGGCCACTACACGGGGCTGAGCACTCGAGTCCTCGGGCGTCACGGGGCCCGCGGCCACGCCAAGCACGCACGACTCCCGGGTCTCGTCTGCTCCTGGGTGCCCTGGGCCTCTTCCCTGTGCCGCTGCTGGGTCTTGTGCCCCTGCTTGGCCTCCTTCAGACCCGGCCCCGTGCTACGCGGCCACGTGCTACAGGATCGTGCCAGCAGAACTGGCCCTGGCTGAGCCCCGTACCCACCCTCCTGCCATCCCTGGCCCTGCTAGCAAATGGCAGAGATCCTCTGGCCTCCGAGCCCAGACAAAAATCCTGATGCAGTTGGCCGAGGGGCCGCAAACCAAGGCTTCGCTTGTTCCCGCTCAGGCCCCAGCCATACCCTCTTGTCCTTCGGCTGCTCGTGTGTGGGGTGGGGGAGAGGAGGGTGCGTCCCCGTGCGTGCGTGCGTGGTCTGGGTGTCTCTGCGTGGTGTGTGTGTGTGTGTGTGTGTGTGTTAGATGCCGTGCCTGGTGTAGGTGGGGAAGAGCAAGCCCTCACGCACAGAGCCCCATCACACACTGGGGCCGGGCCGAGGGGGTCAATCTGCTCGGCCTGATTGCGTTGGGCATACATTGCAGAAGGTGGGTTTTCCAAGGCGGAGCAGAGGGTCCCGGCACCTGAGGTTGTCCACGGGGAGAATGTCTGTTCCACGGGGGCAAGCGGTCCCTTCCGTCGTGCCCAAGCCCATGTGACCCCGAAGGCCAGGTGGCCCCGGTCCTTGAGCTGACTGAGGAGTGCTTTGAGACCCGGAGGGTGGCACAGGCGACTGGGCGCCAGCGGCGGCCCTCCCTCCCTTTGAGCGGGACGGGGAGCTGCCGCTGGCATCCGGAGCTCTGGCGGCCTGCGCCCTCTGTCCCTGTGACCGCAGGCTCTGCCGTGGGAGGCGGGATCCCACGTAGAGGTCGCGCGCTGGCTGCCCTGTCTTGGGTTGAGCGACGGAGCGCGACGTGGAGCAGCACCCGACTGAGGCTCCCTGCTTCTCTGTCCCCTGGCGTCTTGCCCTGGACCCAGTGCACCACCTTGTGGCGAGCCCAGGTGTGGCGCGTCCCGCTGTGGGGCCCGCTGGGGTGCAGGACCCACTTTCTCATGGCTTCCGCACGTCCCTCCCCGCCCGCCTGGAGGGCAGTTGGGGAGCGGTCCCCAACGTGGCCTGGGACCAACCTCGCTGGTGACCCGTGTCGCGGGCGCGCGCCACAGGAGAGTGTGGGGAGGGGAGAGGATTCGGGGACGTAGCTGTGAGGATTCGGTGTGCGTGGGTCTGGCGGGTGGCCCGGACGGGGTCGGGGTCGTGGTCACGGTGGGTCGTTGTGGTGGTGGTGGTGGTGGTGGTGCTGGGGGTGGTGGTGGTGGTGGGGGGGGTGGTGGCGAAGTCCCCGAAGACAAAAGGAGCAGCGAGGGAGGGAGGAGCAAAAGCCTACAGCACCCGGTATTCCCAGGCGGTCTCCCATCCAAGTACTAACCAGGCCCGACCCTGCTTAGCTTCCGAGATCAGACGAGATCGGGCGCGTTCAGGGTGGTATGGCCGTAGACGCTAGCCGCCGCCTCCGGGAGCCCCAAGAGCCTGCCGAGGGCCCCGGCGTGCGTCTCCACGCTGCTCTCCTGGCACGGCTGGGAGTCCGGGTGGGGGCTGGCAGCCCGGGGCCAGCGGCCAGAGGCCCCGCGCGCCTGCTCGGGCAGCCGGTCTCGCCCAGGTGGCCGCTGGGTGGCTTTCTTCCCGAGGTGTCCTGCTGCCAGGACGAGGGTCAAGTTTTCTCGGGGGAAAATTTCTCAGTGCTCTCGGGCGCTTGTTCTTCTGGGAATGTCCACTGCTGTGGCCAAGGCGGGGGACGCACAGCTCGGGCCAGGGCAAGCAGCCGCCCTCCTCCGTCGCCTCCTGGAGCCGTATCCTTGGGTGGGTGCGTGGCTCCCAGCGGAGGTCTCGGGGACCCTTCCGGTCCTCTTCGTCCGGAAAGCGCCACTGCCCCTCCAGCCCATCAGGAAAACGGCAGCCGCGCCCTTCGCCGACCCGCTCCGCCCTCCTCCACACTCAGGGCCTGGGGCTGCGGGGCTGAATCGTGAGGCTTTCCAGCCCAGGACTTCACCTCTGGCCCCTTTCACACCCGGGATCTTGGGAAGAAGAAACAAAACCAAACACAGCCAAAGCCATCTCCTCCGACCCGGGGCCCCTCCACATCCCTTCCGATCCCGGGTTCCTGCCGGCCTCCCGGGGCGTTTCTCCCAGGCAGGCCTTCGCGGCCACTACACGGGGCTGAGCACTCGAGTCCTCGGGCGTCACGGGGCCCGCGGCCACGCCAAGCACGCACGACTCCCGGGTCTCGTCTGCTCCTGGGTGCCCTGGGCCTCTTCCCTGTGCCGCTGCTGGGTCTTGTGCCCCTGCTTGGCCTCCTTCAGACCCGGCCCCGTGCTACGCGGCCACGTGCTACAGGATCGTGCCAGCAGAACTGGCCCTGGCTGAGCCCCGTAACCACCCTCCTGCCATCCCTGGCCCTGCTAGCAAATGGCAGAGATCCTCTGGCCTCCGAGCCCAGACAAAAATCCTGATGCAGTTGGCCGAGGGGCCGCAAACCAAGGCTTCGCTTGTTCCCGCTCAGGCCCCAGCCATACCCTCTTGTCCTTCGGCTGCTCGTGTGTGGGGTGGGGGAGAGGAGGGTGCGTCCCCGTGCGTGCGTGCGTGGTCTGGGTGTCTCTGCGTGGTGTGTGTGTGTGTGTGTGTGTGTGTTAGATGCCGTGCCTGGTGTAGGTGGGGAAGAGCAAGCCCTCACGCACAGAGCCCCATCACACACTGGGGCCGGGCCGAGGGGGTCAATCTGCTCGGCCTGATTGCGTTGGGCATACATTGCAGAAGGTGGGTTTTCCAAGGCGGAGCAGAGGGTCCCGGCACCTGAGGTTGTCCACGGGGAGAATGTCTGTTCCACGGGGGCAAGCGGTCCCTTCCGTCGTGCCCAAGCCCATGTGACCCCGAAGGCCAGGTGGCCCCGGTCCTTGAGCTGACTGAGGAGTGCTTTGAGACCCGGAGGGTGGCACAGGCGACTGGGCGCCAGCGGCGGCCCTCCCTCCCTTTGAGCGGGACGGGGAGCTGCCGCTGGCATCCGGAGCTCTGGCGGCCTGCGCCCTCTGTCCCTGTGACCGCAGGCTCTGCCGTGGGAGGCGGGATCCCACGTAGAGGTCGCGCGCTGGCTGCCCTGTCTTGGGTTGAGCGACGGAGCGCGACGTGGAGCAGCACCCGACTGAGGCTCCCTGCTTCTCTGTCCCCTGGCGTCTTGCCCTGGACCCAGTGCACCACCTTGTGGCGAGCCCAGGTGTGGCGCGTCCCGCTGTGGGGCCCGCTGGGGTGCAGGACCCACTTTCTCATGGCTTCCGCACGTCCCTCCCCGCCCGCCTGGAGGGCAGTTGGGGAGCGGTCCCCAACGTGGCCTGGGACCAACCTCGCTGGTGACCCGTGTCGCGGGCGCGCGCCACAGGAGAGTGTGGGGAGGGGAGAGGATTCGGGGACGTAGCTGTGAGGATTCGGTGTGCGTGGGTCTGGCGGGTGGCCCGGACGGGGTCGGGGTCGTGGTCACGGTGGGTCGTTGTGGTGGTGGTGGTGGTGGTGGTGCTGGGGGTGGTGGTGGTGGTGGGGGGGGTGGTGGCGAAGTCCCCGAAGACAAAAGGAGCAGCGAGGGAGGGAGGAGCAAAAGCCTACAGCACCCGGTATTCCCAGGCGGTCTCCCATCCAAGTACTAACCAGGCCCGACCCTGCTTAGCTTCCGAGATCAGACGAGATCGGGCGCGTTCAGGGTGGTATGGCCGTAGACGCTAGCCGCCGCCTCCGGGAGCCCCAAGAGCCTGCCGAGGGCCCCGGCGTGCGTCTCCACGCTGCTCTCCTGGCACGGCTGGGAGTCCGGGTGGGGGCTGGCAGCCCGGGGCCAGCGGCCAGAGGCCCCGCGCGCCTGCTCGGGCAGCCGGTCTCGCCCAGGTGGCCGCTGGGTGGCTTTCTTCCCGAGGTGTCCTGCTGCCAGGACGAGGGTCAAGTTTTCTCGGGGGAAAATTTCTCAGTGCTCTCGGGCGCTTGTTCTTCTGGGAATGTCCACTGCTGTGGCCAAGGCGGGGGACGCACAGCTCGGGCCAGGGCAAGCAGCCGCCCTCCTCCGTCGCCTCCTGGAGCCGTATCCTTGGGTGGGTGCGTGGCTCCCAGCGGAGGTCTCGGGGACCCTTCCGGTCCTCTTCGTCCGGAAAGCGCCACTGCCCCTCCAGCCCATCAGGAAAACGGCAGCCGCGCCCTTCGCCGACCCGCTCCGCCCTCCTCCACACTCAGGGCCTGGGGCTGCGGGGCTGAATCGTGAGGCTTTCCAGCCCAGGACTTCACCTCTGGCCCCTTTCACACCCGGGATCTTGGGAAGAAGAAACAAAACCAAACACAGCCAAAGCCATCTCCTCCGACCCGGGGCCCCTCCACATCCCTTCCGATCCCGGGTTCCTGCCGGCCTCCCGGGGCGTTTCTCCCAGGCAGGCCTTCGCGGCCACTACACGGGGCTGAGCACTCGAGTCCTCGGGCGTCACGGGGCCCGCGGCCACGCCAAGCACGCACGACTCCCGGGTCTCGTCTGCTCCTGGGTGCCCTGGGCCTCTTCCCTGTGCCGCTGCTGGGTCTTGTGCCCCTGCTTGGCCTCCTTCAGACCCGGCCCCGTGCTACGCGGCCACGTGCTACAGGATCGTGCCAGCAGAACTGGCCCTGGCTGAGCCCCGTACCCACCCTCCTGCCATCCCTGGCCCTGCTAGCAAATGGCAGAGATCCTCTGGCCTCCGAGCCCAGACAAAAATCCTGATGCAGTTGGCCGAGGGGCCGCAAACCAAGGCTTCGCTTGTTCCCGCTCAGGCCCCAGCCATACCCTCTTGTCCTTCGGCTGCTCGTGTGTGGGGTGGGGGAGAGGAGGGTGCGTCCCCGTGCGTGCGTGCGTGGTCTGGGTGTCTCTGCGTGGTGTGTGTGTGTGTGTGTGTGTGTGTTAGATGCCGTGCCTGGTGTAGGTGGGGAAGAGCAAGCCCTCACGCACAGAGCCCCATCACACACTGGGGCCGGGCCGAGGGGGTCAATCTGCTCGGCCTGATTGCGTTGGGCATACATTGCAGAAGGTGGGTTTTCCAAGGCGGAGCAGAGGGTCCCGGCACCTGAGGTTGTCCACGGGGAGAATGTCTGTTCCACGGGGGCAAGCGGTCCCTTCCGTCGTGCCCAAGCCCATGTGACCCCGAAGGCCAGGTGGCCCCGGTCCTTGAGCTGACTGAGGAGTGCTTTGAGACCCGGAGGGTGGCACAGGCGACTGGGCGCCAGCGGCGGCCCTCCCTCCCTTTGAGCGGGACGGGGAGCTGCCGCTGGCATCCGGAGCTCTGGCGGCCTGCGCCCTCTGTCCCTGTGACCGCAGGCTCTGCCGTGGGAGGCGGGATCCCACGTAGAGGTCGCGCGCTGGCTGCCCTGTCTTGGGTTGAGCGACGGAGCGCGACGTGGAGCAGCACCCGACTGAGGCTCCCTGCTTCTCTGTCCCCTGGCGTCTTGCCCTGGACCCAGTGCACCACCTTGTGGCGAGCCCAGGTGTGGCGCGTCCCGCTGTGGGGCCCGCTGGGGTGCAGGACCCACTTTCTCATGGCTTCCGCACGTCCCTCCCCGCCCGCCTGGAGGGCAGTTGGGGAGCGGTCCCCAACGTGGCCTGGGACCAACCTCGCTGGTGACCCGTGTCGCGGGCGCGCGCCCCAGGAGAGTGTGGGGAGGGGAGAGGATTCGGGGACGTAGCTGTGAGGATTCGGTGTGCGTGGGTCTGGCGGGTGGCCCGGACGGGGTCGGGGTCGTGGTCACGGTGGGTCGTTGTGGTGGTGGTGGTGGTGGTGCTGGGGGTGGTGGTGGTGGTGGGGGGGGTGGTGGCGAAGTCCCCGAAGACAAAAGGAGCAGCGAGGGAGGGAGGAGCAAAAGCCTACAGCACCCGGTATTCCCAGGCGGTCTCCCATCCAAGTACTAACCAGGTCCGACCCTGCTTAGCTTCCGACATCAGACGAGATCGGGCGCGTTCAGGGTGGTATGGCCGTAGACGCTAGCCGCCGCCTCCGGGAGCCCCAAGAGCCTGCCGAGGGCCCCGGCGTGCGTCTCCACGCTGCTCTCCTGGCACGGCTGGGAGTCCGGGTGGGGGCTGGCAGCCCGGGGCCAGCGGCCAGAGGCCCCGCGCGCCTGCTCGGGCAGCCGGTCTCGCCCAGGTGGCCGCTGGGTGGCTTTCTTCCCGAGGTGTCCTGCTGCCAGGACGAGGGTCAAGTTTTCTCGGGGGAAAATTTCTCAGTGCTCTCGGGCGCTTGTTCTTCTGGGAATGTCCACTGCTGTGGCCAAGGCGGGGGACGCACAGCTCGGGCCAGGGCAAGCAGCCGCCCTCCTCCGTCGCCTCCTGGAGCCGTATCCTTGGGTGGGTGCGTGGCTCCCAGCGGAGGTCTCGGGGACCCTTCCGGTCCTCTTCGTCCGGAAAGCGCCACTGCCCCTCCAGCCCATCAGGAAAACGGCAGCCGCGCCCTTCGCCGACCCGCTCCGCCCTCCTCCACACTCAGGGCCTGGGGCTGCGGGGCTGAATCGTGAGGCTTTCCAGCCCAGGACTTCACCTCTGGCCCCTTTCACACCCGGGATCTTGGGAAGAAGAAACAAAACCAAACACAGCCAAAGCCATCTCCTCCGACCCGGGGCCCCTCCACATCCCTTCCGATCCCGGGTTCCTGCCGGCCTCCCGGGGCGTTTCTCCCAGGCAGGCCTTCGCGGCCACTACACGGGGCTGAGCACTCGAGTCCTCGGGCGTCACGGGGCCCGCGGCCACGCCAAGCACGCACGACTCCCGGGTCTCGTCTGCTCCTGGGTGCCCTGGGCCTCTTCCCTGTGCCGCTGCTGGGTCTTGTGCCCCTGCTTGGCCTCCTTCAGACCCGGCCCCGTGCTACGCGGCCACGTGCTACAGGATCGTGCCAGCAGAACTGGCCCTGGCTGAGCCCCGTACCCACCCTCCTGCCATCCCTGGCCCTGCTAGCAAATGGCAGAGATCCTCTGGCCTCCGAGCCCAGACAAAAATCCTGATGCAGTTGGCCGAGGGGCCGCAAACCAAGGCTTCGCTTGTTCCCGCTCAGGCCCCAGCCATACCCTCTTGTCCTTCGGCTGCTCGTGTGTGGGGTGGGGGAGAGGAGGGTGCGTCCCCGTGCGTGCGTGCGTGGTCTGGGTGTCTCTGCGTGGTGTGTGTGTGTGTGTGTGTGTGTGTGTGTGTGTGTGTGTGTGTTAGATGCCGTGCCTGGTGTAGGTGGGGAAGAGCAAGCCCTCACGCACAGAGCCCCATCACACACTGGGGCCGGGCCGAGGGGGTCAATCTGCTCGGCCTGATTGCGTTGGGCATACATTGCAGAAGGTGGGTTTTCCAAGGCGGAGCAGAGGGTCCCGGCACCTGAGGTTGTCCACGGGGAGAATGTCTGTTCCACGGGGGCAAGCGGTCCCTTCCGTCGTGCCCAAGCCCATGTGACCCCGAAGGCCAGGTGGCCCCGGTCCTTGAGCTGACTGAGGAGTGCTTTGAGACCCGGAGGGTGGCACAGGCGACTGGGCGCCAGCGGCGGCCCTCCCTCCCTTTGAGCGGGACGGGGAGCTGCCGCTGGCATCCGGAGCTCTGGCGGCCTGCGCCCTCTGTCCCTGTGACCGCAGGCTCTGCCGTGGGAGGCGGGATCCCACGTAGAGGTCGCGCGCTGGCTGCCCTGTCTTGGGTTGAGCGACGGAGCGCGACGTGGAGCAGCACCCGACTGAGGCTCCCTGCTTCTCTGTCCCCTGGCGTCTTGCCCTGGACCCAGTGCACCACCTTGTGGCGAGCCCAGGTGTGGCGCGTCCCGCTGTGGGGCCCGCTGGGGTGCAGGACCCACTTTCTCATGGCTTCCGCACGTCCCTCCCCACCCGCCTGGAGGGCAGTTGGGGAGCGGTCCCCAATGTGGCCTGGGACCAACCTCGCTGGTGACCCGTGTCGCGGGCGCGCGCCCCAGGAGAGTGTGGGGAGGGGAGAGGATTCGGGGACGTAGCTGTGAGGATTCGGTGTGCGTGGGTCTGGCGGGTGGCCCGGACGGGGTCGGGGTCGTGGTCACGGTGGGTCGTTGTGGTGGTGGTGGTGGTGGTGGTGCTGGGGGTGGTGGTGGTGGTGGGGGGGGTGGTGGCGAAGTCCCCGAAGACAAAAGGAGCAGCGAGGGAGGGAGGAGCAAAAGCCTACAGCACCCGGTATTCCCAGGCGGTCTCCCATCCAAGTACTAACCAGGCCCGACCCTGCTTAGCTTCCGAGATCAGACGAGATCGGGCGAGTTCAGGGTGGTATGGCCGTAGACGCTAGCCGCCGCCTCCGGGAGCCCCAAGAGCCTGCCGAGGGCCCCGGCGTGCGTCTCCACGCTGCTCTCCTGGCACGGCTGGGAGTCCGGGTGGGGGCTGGCAGCCCGGGGCCAGCGGCCAGAGGCCCCGCGCGCCTGCTCGGGCAGCCGGTCTCGCCCAGGTGGCCGCTGGGTGGCTTTCTTCCCGAGGTGTCCTGCTGCCAGGACGAGGGTCAAGTTTTCTCGGGGGAAAATTTCTCAGTGCTCTCGGGCGCTTGTTCTTCTGGGAATGTCCACTGCTGTGGCCAAGGCGGGGGACGCACAGCTCGGGCCAGGGCAAGCAGCCGCCCTCCTCCGTCGCCTCCTGGAGCCGTATCCTTGGGTGGGTGCGTGGCTCCCAGCGGAGGTCTCGGGGACCCTTCCGGTCCTCTTCGTCCGGAAAGCGCCACTGCCCCTCCAGCCCATCAGGAAAACGGCAGCCGCGCCCTTCGCCGACCCGCTCCGCCCTCCTCCACACTCAGGGCCTGGGGCTGCGGGACTGAATCGTGAGGCTTTCCAGCCCAGGACTTCACCTCTGGCCCCTTTCACACCCGGGATCTTGGGAAGAAGAAACAAAACCAAACACAGCCAAAGCCATCTCCTCCGACCCGGGGCCCCTCCACATCCCTTCCGATCCCGGGTTCCTGCCGGCCTCCCGGGGCGTTTCTCCCAGGCAGGCCTTCGCGGCCACTACACGGGGCTGAGCACTCGAGTCCTCGGGCGTCACGGGGCCCGCGGCCACGCCAAGCACGCACGACTCCCGGGTCTCGTCTGCTCCTGGGTGCCCTGGGCCTCTTCCCTGTGCCGCTGCTGGGTCTTGTGCCCCTGCTTGGCCTCCTTCAGACCCGGCCCCGTGCTACGCGGCCACGTGCTACAGGATCGTGCCAGCAGAACTGGCCCTGGCTGAGCCCCGTACCCACCCTCCTGCCATCCCTGGCCCTGCTAGCAAATGGCAGAGATCCTCTGGCCTCCGAGCCCAGACAAAAATCCTGATGCAGTTGGCCGAGGGGCCGCAAACCAAGGCTTCGCTTTTTCCCGCTCAGGCCCCAGCCATACTCTCTTGTCCTTCGGCTGCTCGTGTGTGGGGTGGGGGAGAGGAGGGTGCGTCCCCGTGCGTGCGTGCGTGGTCTGGGTGTCTCTGCGTGGTGTGTGTGTGTGTGTGTGTGTGTGTGTGTGTGTGTGTGTGTGTTAGATGCCGTGCCTGGTGTAGGTGGGGAAGAGCAAGCCCTCACGCACAGAGCCCCATCACACACTGGGGCCGGGCCGAGGGGGTCAATCTGCTCGGCCTGATTGCGTTGGGCATACATTGCAGAAGGTGGGTTTTCCAAGGCGGAGCAGAGGGTCCCGGCACCTGAGGTTGTCCACGGGGAGAATGTCTGTTCCACGGGGGCAAGCGGTCCCTTCCGTCGTGCCCAAGCCCATGTGACCCCGAAGGCCAGGTGGCCCCGGTCCTTGAGCTGACTGAGGAGTGCTTTGAGACCCGGAGGGTGGCACAGGCGACTGGGCGCCAGCGGCGGCCCTCCCTCCCTTTGAGCGGGACGGGGAGCTGCCGCTGGTATCCGGAGCTCTGGCTGCCTGCGCCCTCTGTCCCTGTGACCGCAGGCTCTGCCGTGGGAGGCGGGATCCCACGTAGAGGTCGCGCGCTGGCTGCCCTGTCTTGGGTTGAGCGACGGAGGGCGACGTGGAGCAGCACCCGACTGAGGCTCCCTGCTTCTCTGTCCCCTGGCGTCTTGCCCTGGACCCAGTGCACCACCTTGTGGCGAGCCCAGGTGTGGCGCGTCCCGCTGTGGGGCCCGCTGGGGTGCAGGACCCACTTTCTCATGGCTTCCGCACGTCCCTCCCCGCCCGCCTGGAGGGCAGTTGGGGAGCGGTCCCCAACGTGGCCTGGGACCAACCTCGCTGGTGACCCGTGTCGCGGGCGCGCGCCACAGGAGAGTGTGGGGAGGGGAGAGGATTCGGGGATGTAGCTGTGAGGATTCGGTGTGCGTGGGTCTGGCGGGTGGCCCGGACGGGGTCGGGGTCGTGGTCACGGTGGGTCGTTGTGGTGGTGGTGGTGGTGGTGGTGCTGGGGGTGGTGGTGGTGGTGGGGGGGGTGGTGGCGAAGTCTCCGAAGACAAAAGGAGCAGCGAGGGAGGGAGGAGCAAGAGCCTACAGCACCCGGTATTCCCAGGCGGTCTCCCATCCAAGTACTAACCAGGCCCGACCCTGCTTAGCTTCCGAGATCAGACGAGATCGGGCGCGTTCAGGGTGGTATGGCCGTAGACGCTAGCCGCCGCCTCCGGGAGCCCCAAGAGCCTGCCGAGGGCCCCGGCGTGCGTCTCCACGCTGCTCTCCTGGCACGGCTGGGAGTCCGGGTGGGGGCTGGCAGCCCGGGGCCAGCGGCCAGAGGCCCCGCGCGCCTGCTCGGGCAGCCGGTCTCGCCCAGGTGGCCACTGGGTGGATTTCTTCCCGAGGTGTCCTGCTGCCAGTACGAGGGTCAAGTTTTCTCGGGGGAAAATTTCTCAGTGCTCTCGGGCGCTTGTTCTTCTGGGAATGTCCACTGCTGTGGCCAAGGCGGTGGACGCACAGCTCGGGCCAGGGCAAGCAGCCGCCCTCCTCCGTCGTCTCCTGGAGCCGTATCCTTGGGTGGGTGCGTGGCTCCCAGCGGAGGTCTCGGGGACCCTTCCGGTCCTCTTCGTCCGGAAAGCGCCACTGCCCCTCCAGCCCATCAGGAAAACGGCAGCCGCGCCCTTCGCCGACCCGCTCCGCCCTCCTCCACACTCAGGGCCTGGGGCTGCGGGGCTGAATCGTGAGGCTTTCCAGCCCAGGACTTCACCTCTGGCCCGTTTCACACCCGGAATCTTGGGAAGAAGAAACAAAACCAAACACAGCCAAAGCCATCTCCTCCGACCCGGGGCCCCTCCACATCCCTTCCGATCCCGGGTTCCTGCCGGCCTCCCGGGGCGTTTCTCCCAGGCAGGCCTTCGCGGCCACTACACGGGGCTGAGCACTCGAGTCCTCGGGCGTCACGGGGCCCGCGGCCACGCCAAGCACGCACGACTCACGGGTCTCGTCTGCTCCTGGGTGCCCTGGGCCTCTTCCCTGTGCCGCTGCTGGGTCTTGTGCCCCTGCTTGGCCTCCTTCAGACCCGGCCCCGTGCTACGCGGCCACGTGCTACAGGATCGTGCCAGCAGAACTGGCCCTGGCTGAGCCCCGTACCCACCCTCCTGCCATCCCTGGCCCTGCTAGCAAATGGCAGAGATCCTCTGGCCTCCGAGTCCAGACAAAAATCCTGATGCAGTTGGCCGAGGGGCCGCAAACCAAGGCTTCGCTTGTTCCCGCTCAGGCCCCAGCCATACCCTCTTGTCCTTCGGCTGCTCGTGTGTGGGGTGGGGGAGAGGAGGGTGCGTCCCCGTGCGTGCGTGCGTGGTCTGGGTGTCTCTGCGTGGTGTGTGTGTGTGTGTGTGTGTGTGTGTGTGTGTGTGTGTGTGTGTGTTAGATGCCGTGCCTGGTGTAGGTGGGGAAGAGCAAGCCCTCACGCACAGAGCCCCATCACACACTGGGGCCGGGCCGAGGGGGTCAATCTGCTCGGCCTGATTGCGTTGGGCATACATTGCAGAAGGTGGGTTTTCCAAGGCGGAGCAGAGGGTCCCGGCACCTGAGGTTGTCCACGGGGAGAATGTCTGTTCCACGGGGGCAAGCGGTCCCTTCCGTCGTGCCCAAGCCCATGTGACCCCTAAGGCCAGGTGGCCCCGGTCCTTGAGCTGACTGAGGAGTGCTTTGAGACCCGGAGGGTGGCACAGGCGACTGGGCGCCAGCGGCGGCCCTCCCTCCCTTTGAGCGGGACGGGGAGCTGCCGCTGGCATCCGGAGCTCTGGCGGCCTGCGCCCTCTGTCCCGGTGACCGCAGGCTCTGCCGTGGGAGGCGGGATCCCACGTAGAGGTCGCACGCTGGCTGCCCTGTCTTGGGTTGAGCGACGGAGCGCGACGTGGAGCAGCACCCGACTGAGGCTCCCTGCTTCTCTGTCCCCTGGCGTCTTGCCCTGGACCCAGTGCACCACCTTGTGGCGAGCCCAGGTGTGGCGCGTCCCGCTGTGGGGCCCGCTGGGGTGCAGGACCCACTTTCTCATGGCTTCCGCACGTCCCTCCCCGCCCGCCTGGAGGGCAGTTGGGGAGCGGTCCCCAACGTGGCCTGGGACCAACCTCGCTGGTGACCCGTGTCGCGGGCGCGCGCCACAGGAGAGTGTGGGGAGGGGAGAGGATTCGGGGACGTAGCTGTGAGGATTCGGTGTGCGTGGGTCTGGCGGGTGGCCCGGACGGGGTCGGGGTCGTGGTCACGGTGGGTCGTTGTGGTGGTGGTGGTGGTGGTGGTGCTGGGGGTGGTGGTGGTGGTGGGGGGGGTGGTGGCGAAGTCCCCGAAGACAAAAGGAGCAGCGAGGGAGGGAGGAGCAAAAGCCTACAGCACCCGGTATTCCCAGGCGGTCTCCCATCCAAGTACTAACCAGGCCCGACCCTGCTTAGCTTCCGAGATCAGACGAGATCGGGCGCGTTCAGGGTGGTATGGCCGTAGACGCTAGCCGCCGCCTCCGGGAGCCCCAAGAGCCTGCCGAGGGCCCCGGCGTGCGTCTCCACGCTGCTCTCCTGGCACGGCTGGGAGTCCGGGTGGGGGCTGGCAGCCCGGGGCCAGCGGCCAGAGGCCCCGCGCGCCTGCTCGGGCAGCCGGTCTCGCCCAGGTGGCCGCTGGGTGGCTTTCTTCCCGAGGTGTCCTGCTGCCAGGACGAGGGTCAAGTTTTCTCGGGGGAAAATTTCTCAGTGCTCTCGGGCGCTTGTTCTTCTGGGAATGTCCACTGCTGTGGCCAAGGCGGGGGACGCACAGCTCGGGCCAGGGCAAGCAGCCGCCCTCCTCCGTCGCCTCCTGGAGCCGTATCCTTGGGTTGGGTGCATGGCTCCCAGCGGAGGTCTCGGGGACCCTTCCGGTCCTCTTCGTCCGGAAAGCGCCACTGGCCCTCCAGCCCATCAGGAAAACGGCAGCCGCGCCCTTCGCCGACCCGCTCCGCCCTCCTCCACGCTCAGGGCCTGGGGCTGCGGGGCTGAATCGTGAGGCTTTCCAGCCCAGGACTTCACCTCTGGCCCCTTTCACACCCGGGATCTTGGGAAGAAGAAACAAAACCAAACACAGCCAAAGCCATCTCCTCCGACCCGGGGCCCCTCCACATCCCTTCCGATCCCGGGTTCCTGCCGGCCTCCCGGGGCGTTTCTCCCAGGCAGGCCTTCGCGGCCACTACACGGGGCTGAGCACTCGAGTCCTCGGGCGTCACGGGGCCCGCGGCCACGCCAAGCACGCACGACTCCTGGGTCTCGTCTGCTCCTGGGTGCCCTGGGCCTCTTCCCTGTGCCGCTGCTGGGTCTTGTGCCCCTGCTTGGCCTCCATCAGACCCGGCCCCGTGCTACGCGGCCACGTGCTACAGGATCGTGCCAGCAGAACTCTCCCTGGCTGAGCCCCGTACCCACCCTCCTGCCATCCCTGGCCCTGCTAGCAAATGGCAGAGATCCTCTGGCCTCCGAGCCCAGACAAAAATCCTGATGCAGATGGCCGAGGGGCCGCAAACCAAGGCTTCGCTTTTTCCCGCTCAGGCCCCAGCCATACCCTCTTGTCCTTCGGCTGCTCGTGTGTGGGGTGGGGGAGAGGAGGGTGCATCCCCGTGCGTGCGTGCGTGGTCTGGGTGTCTCTGTGTGGTGTGTGTGTGTGTGTGTGTGTGTGTGTGTTAGATGCCGTGCCTGGTGTAGGTGGGGAAGAGCAAGCCCTCAGGCACAGAGCCCCATCACACACTGGGGCCGGGCCGAGGGGGTCAATCTGCTCGGCCTGATTGCGTTGGGCATACATTGCAGAAGGTGGGTTTTCCAAGGCGGAGCAGAGGGTCCCGGCACCTGAGGTTGTCCACGGGGAGAATGTCTGTTCCACGGGGGCAAGCGGTCCCTTCCGTCGTGCCCAAGCCCATGTGACCCCGAAGGCCAGGTGGCCCCGGTCCTTGAGCTGACTGAGGAGTGCTTTGAGACCCGGAGGGTGGCACAGGCGACTGGGCGCCAGCGGCGGCCCTCCCTCCCTTTGAGCGGGACGGGGAGCTGCCGCTGGCATCCGGAGCTCTGGCGGCCTGCGCCCTCTGTCCCTGTGACCGCAGGCTATCCGTGGGAGGCGGGATCCCACGTAGAGGTCGCACGCTGGCTGCCCTGTCTTGGGTTGAGCGACCGAGCGTGACGTGGAGCAGCACCCGACTGAGGCTCCCTGCTTCTCTGTCCCCTGGCGTCTTGCCCTGGACCCAGTGCACCACCTTGTGGCGAGCCCAGGTGTGGCACGTCCCGCTGTGGGGCCCGCTGGGGTGCAGGACCCACTTTCTCATGGCTTCCGCACGTCCCTCCCCGCCCGCCTGGAGGGCAGTTGGGGAGCGGTCCCCAACGTGGCCTGGGACCAACCTCGCTGGTGACCCGGGTCGTGGGCGCGCGCCCCAGGAGAGTGTGGGGAGGGGAGAGGATTCGGGGACGTAGCTGTGAGGATTCGGTGTGCGTGGGTCTGGAGGGTGGTCCGGACGGGGTCGGGGTCGTGGTCACGG
Organism: Castor canadensis; assembly: GCF_047511655.1. Taxonomy (NCBI): domain Eukaryota; kingdom Metazoa; phylum Chordata; class Mammalia; order Rodentia; family Castoridae; genus Castor; species Castor canadensis. The sequence continues at coordinate 86,196,621 of NC_133395.1, forward strand.
TGGGTCGTTGTGGTGGTGGTGGTGGTGGTGGTGCTGATGGTGGTGGTGGTGGGAGGGGTGGTGGCGAAGTCCCCGAAGACAAAAGGAGCAGCGAGGGAGGGAGGAGCAAAAGCCTACAGCACCCGGTATTCCCAGGCGGTCTCCCATCCAAGTACTAACCAAGCCCGACCCTGCTTAGCTTCCGAGATCAGACGAGATCGGGCGCGTTCAGGGTGGTATGGCCGTAGACGCTAGCCGCCGCCTCCGGGAGCCCCAAGAGCCTGCCGAGGGCCCCGGCGTGCGTCTCCACGCTGCTCTCCTGGCACGGCTGGGAGTCCGGGTGGGGGCTGGCAGCCCGGGGCCAGCGGCCAGAGGCCCCGCGCGCCTGCTCGGGCAGCCGGTCTCGCCCAGGTGGCCGCTGGGTGGCTTTCTTCCCGAGGTGTCCTGCTGCCAGGACGAGGGTCAAGTTTTCTCGGGGTAAAATTTCTCAGTGCTCTCGGGCGCTTGTTCTTCTGGGAATGTCCACTGCTGTGGCCAAGGCGGGGGACGCACAGCTCGGGCCAGGGCAAGCAGCCGCCCTCCTCCGTCGCCTCCTGGAGCCGTATCCTTGGGTGGGTGCGTGGCTCCCAGCGGAGGTCTCGGGGACCCTTCCGGTCCTCTTCGTCCGGAAAGCGCCACTGCCCCTCCAGCCCATCAGGAAAACGGCAGCCGCGCCCTTCGCCAACCCGCTCCGCCCTCCTCCACACTCAGGGCCTGGGGCTGCGGGGCTGAATCGTGAGGCTTTCCAGCCCAGGACTTCACCTCTGGCCCCTTTCACACCCGGGATCTTGGGAAGAAGAAACAAAACCAAACACAGCCAAAGCCATCTCCTCCGACCCGGGGCCCCTCCACATCCCTTCCGATCCCGGGTTCCTGCCGGCCTCCCGGGGCGTTTCTCCCAGGCAGGCCTTCGCGGCCACTACACGGGGCTGAGCACTCGAGTCCTCGGGCGTCACGGGGCCCGCGGCCACGCCAAGCACGCACGACTCCCGGGTCTCGTCTGCTCCTGGGTGCCCTGGGCCTCTTCCCTGTGCCGCTGCTGGGTCTTGTGCCCCTGCTTGGCCTCCATCAGACCCGGCCCCGTGCTACGCGGCCACGTGCTACAGGATCGTGCCAGCAGAACTGGCCCTGGCTGAGCCCCGTACCCACCCTCCTGCCATCCCTGGCCCTGCTAGCAAATGGCAGAGATCCTCTGGCCTCCGAGCCCAGACAAAAATCCTGATGCAGTTGGCCGAGGGGCCGCAAACCAAGGCTTCGCTTGTTCCCGCTCAGGCCCCAGCCATACCCTCTTGTCCTTCGGCTGCTCGTGTGTGGGGTGGGGGAGAGGAGGGTGCGTCCCCGTGCGTGCGTGCGTGGTCTGGGTGTCTCTGCGTGGTGTGTGTGTGTGTGTGTGTGTGTGTTAGATGCCGTGCCTGGTGTAGGTGGGGAAGAGCAAGCCCTCACGCACAGAGCCCCATCACACACTGGGGCCGGGCCGAGGGGGTCAATCTGCTCGGCCTGATTGCGTTGGGCATACATTGCAGAAGGTGGGTTTTCCAAGGCGGAGCAGAGGGTCCCGGCACCTGAGGTTGTCCACGGGGAGAATGTCTGTTCCACGGGGGCAAGCGGTCCCTTCCGTCGTGCCCAAGCCCATGTGACCCCGAAGGCCAGGTGGCCCCGGTCCTTGAGCTGACTGAGGAGTGCTTTGAGACCCGGAGGGTGGCACAGGCGACTGGGCGCCAGCGGCGGCCCTCCCTCCCTTTGAGCGGGACGGGGAGCTGCCGCTGGCATCCGGAGCTCTGGCGGCCTGCGCCCTCTGTCCCTGTGACCGCAGGCTCTGCCGTGGGAGGCGGGATCCCACGTAGAGGTCGCGCGTTGGCTGCCCTGTCTTGGGTTGAGCGACGGAGCGCGACGTGGAGCAGCACCCGACTGAGGCTCCCTGCTTCTCTGTCCCCTGGCGTCTTGCCCTGGACCCAGTGCACCACCTTGTGGCGAGCCCAGGTGTGGCGCGTCCCGCTGTGGGGCCCGCTGGGGTGCAGGACCCACTTTCTCATGGCTTCCGCACGTCCCTCCCCGCCCGCCTGGAGGGCAGTTGGGAAGCGGTCCCCAACGTGGCCTGGGACCAACCTCGCTGGTGACCCGTGTCGCGGGCGCGCGCCCCAGGAGAGTGTGGGGAGGGGAGAGGATTCGGGGACGTAGCTGTGAGGATTCGGTGTGCGTGGGTCTGGCGGGTGGCCCGGACGGGGTCGGGGTCGTGGTCACGGTGGGTCGTTGTGGTGGTGGTGGTGGTGGTGGTGCTGGGGGTGGTGGTGGTGGGGGGGTGGTGGCGAAGTCCCCGAAGACAAAAGGAGCAGCGAGGGAGGGAGGAGCAAAAGCCTACAGCACCCGGTATTCCCAGGCGGTCTCCCATCCAAGTACTAACCAGGCCCGACCCTGCTTAGCTTCCGAGATCAGACGAGATCGGGCGCGTTCAGGGTGGTAAGGCCGTAGACACTAGCCGCCGCCTCCGGGAGCCCCAAGAGCCTGCCGAGGGCCCCGGCGTGCGTCTCCACGCTGCTCTCCTGGCACGGCTGGGAGTCCGGGTGGGGGCTGGCAGCCCGGGGCCAGCGGCCAGAGGCCCCGCGCGCCTGCTCGGGCAGCCGGTCTCGCCCAGGTGGCCGCTGGGTGGCTTTCTTCCCGAGGTGTCCTGCTGCCAGGACGAGGGTCAAGTTTTCTCGGGGGAAAATTTCTCAGTGCTCTCGGGCGCTTGTTCTTCTGGGAATGTCCACTGCTGTGGCCAAGGCGGGGGACGCACAGCTCGGGCCAGGGCAAGCAGCCGCCCTCCTCCGTCGCCTCCTGGAGCCGTATCCTTGGGTGGGTGCGTGGCTCCCAGCGGAGGTCTCGGGGACCCTTCCGGTCCTCTTCGTCCGGAAAGCGCCACTGCCCCTCCAGCCCATCAGGAAAACGGCAGCCGCGCCCTTCGCCGACCCGCTCCGCCCTCCTCCACACTCAGGGCCTGGGGCTGCGGGGCTGAATCGTGAGGCTTTCCAGCCCAGGACTTCACCTCTGGCCCCTTTCACACCCGGGATCTTGGGAAGAAGAAACAAAACCAAACACAGCCAAAGCCATCTCCTCCGACCCGGGGCCCCTCCACATCCCTTCCGATCCCGGGTTCCTGCCGGCCTCCCGGGGCGTTTCTCCCAGGCAGGCCTTCGCGGCCACTACACGGGGCTGAGCACTCGAGTCCTCGGGCGTCACGGGGCCCGCGGCCACGCCAAGCACGCACGACTCCCGGGTCTCGTCTGCTCCTGGGTGCCCTGGGCCTCTTCCCTGTGCCGCTGCTGGGTCTTGTGCCCCTGCTTGGCCTCCATCAGACCCGGCCCCGTGCTACGCGGCCACGTGCTACAGGATCGTGCCAGCAGAACTCTCCCTGGCTGAGCCCCGTACCCACCCTCCTGCCATCCCTGGCCCTGCTAGCAAATTTCAGAGATCCTCTGGCCTCCGAGCCCAGACAAAAATCCTGATGCAGATGGCCGAGGGGCCGCAAACCAAGGCTTCGCTTGTTCCCGCTCAGGCCCCAGCCATACCCTCTTGTCCTTCGGCTGCTCGTGTGTGGGGTGGGGGAGAGGAGGGTGCGTCCCCGTGCGTGTGTGCGTGGTCTGGGTGTCTCTGTGTGGTGTGTGTGTGTGTGTGTGTGTGTGTGTGTTAGATGCCGTGCCTGGTGTAGGTGGGGAAGAGCAAGCCCTCACGCACAGAGCCCCATCACACACTGGGGCCGGGCCGAGGGGGTCAATCTGCTCGGCCTGATTGCGTTGGGCATACATTGCAGAAGGTGGGTTTTCCAAGGCGGAGCAGAGGGTCCCGGCACCTGAGGTTGTCCACGGGGAGAATGTCTGTTCCACGGGGGCAAGCGGTCCCTTCCGTCGTGCCCAAGCCCATGTGACCCCGAAGGCCAGGTGGCCCCGGTCCTTGAGCTGACTTAGGAGTGCTTTGAGACCCGGAGGGTGGCACAGGCGACTGGGCGCCAGCGGCGGCCCTCCCTCCCTTTGAGCGGGACGGGGAGCTGCAGCTGGCATCCGGAGCTCTGGCGGCCTGCGCCCTCTGTCCCTGTGACCGCAGGCTCTCCGTGGGAGGCGGGATCCCACGTAGAGGTCGCACGCTGGCTGCCCTGTCTTGGGTTGAGCGACGGAGCGCGACGTGGAGCAGCACCCGACTGAGGCTCCCTGCTTCTCTGTCCCCTGGCGTCTTGCCCTGGACCCAGTGCACCACCTTGTGGCGAGCCCAGGTGTGGCACGTCCCGCTGTGGGGCCCGCTGGGGTGCAGGACCCACTTTCTCATGGCTTCCGCACGTCCCTCCCCGCCCGCCTGGAGGGCAGTTGGGGAGCGGTCCCCAACGTGGCCTGGGACCAACCTCGCTGGTGACCCGGGTCGCGGGCGCGTGCCCCAGGAGAGTGTGGGGAGGGGAGAGTATTCGGGGACGTAGCTGTGAGGATTCGGTGTGCGTGGGTCTGGAGGGTGGCCCGGACGGGGTCGGGGTCGTGGTCACGGTGGGTCGTTGTGGTGGTGGTGGTGGTGGTGGTGCTGGGGGTGGTGGTGGTGGGGGGGGGTGGTGGCGAAGTCCCCGAAGACAAAAGGAGCAGCGAGGGAGGGAGGAGCAAAAGCCTACAGCACCCGGTATTCCCAGGCGTTCTCCCATCCAAGTACTAACCAGGCCCGACCCTGCTTAGCTTCCGAGATCAGACGAGATCGGGCGCGTTCAGGGTGGTATGGCCGTAGACGCTAGCCGCCGCCTCCGGGAGCCCCAAGAGCCTGCCGAGGGCCCCGGCGTGCGTCTCCACGCTGCTCTCCTGGCACGGCTGGGAGTCCGGGTGGGGGTTGGCAGCCCGGGGCCAGCGGCCAGAGGCCCCGCGCGCCTGCTCGGGCAGCCGGTCTCGCCCAGGTGGCCGCTGGGTGGCTTTCTTCCAGAGGTGTCCTGCTGCCAGGACGAGGGTCAAGTTTTCTCGGGGGAAAATTTCTCAGTGCTCTCGGGCGCTTGTTCTTCTGGGAATGTTCACTGCTGTGGCCAAGGCGGGGGACGCACAGCTCGGGCCAGGGCAAGCAGCCGCCCTCCTCCGTCGCCTCCTGGAGCCGTATCCTTGGGTGGGTGCGTGGCTCCCAGCGGAGGTCTCGGGGACCCTTCCGGTCCTCTTCGTCCGGAAAGCGCCACTGCCCCTCCAGCCCATCAGGAAAACGGCAGCCGCGCCCTTCGCCAACCCGCTCCGCCCTCCTCCACACTCAGGGCCTGGGGCTGCGGGGCTGAATCGTGAGGCTTTCCAGCCCAGGACTTCACCTCTGGCCCCTTTCACACCCGGGATCTTGGGAAGAAGAAACAAAACCAAACACAGCCAAAGCCATCTCCTCCGACCCGGGGCCCCTCCACATCCCTTCCGATCCCGGGTTCCTGCCGGCCTCCCGGGGCGTTTCTCCCAGGCAGGCCTTCGCGGCCACTACACGGGGCTGAGCACTCGAGTCCTCGGGCGTCACGGGGCCCGCGGCCACGCCAAGCACGCACGACTCCCGGGTCTCGTCTGCTCCTGGGTGCCCTGGGCCTCTTCCCTGTGCCGCTGCTGGGTCTTGTGCCCCTGCTTGGCCTCCATCAGACCCGGCCCCGTGCTACGCGGCCACGTGCTACAGGATCGTGCCAGCAGAACTGGCCCTGGCTGAGCCCCGTACCCACCCTCCTGCCATCCCTGGCCCTGCTAGCAAATGGCAGAGATCCTCTGGCCTCCGAGCCCAGACAAAAATCCTGATGCAGTTGGCCGAGGGGCCGCAAACCAAGGCTTCGCTTGTTCCCGCTCAGGCCCCAGCCATACCCTCTTGTCCTTCGGCTGCTCGTGTGTGGGGTGGGGGAGAGGAGGGTGCGTCCCCGTGCGTGCGTGCGTGGTCTGGGTGTCTCTGCGTGGTGTGTGTGTGTGTGTGTGTGTGTGTTAGATGCCGTGCCTGGTGTAGGTGGGGAAGAGCAAGCCCTCACGCACAGAGCCCCATCACACACTGGGGCCGGGCCGAGGGGGTCAATCTGCTCGGCCTGATTGCGTTGGGCATACATTGCAGAAGGTGGGTTTTCCAAGGCGGAGCAGAGGGTCCCGGCACCTGAGGTTGTCCACGGGGAGAATGTCTGTTCCACGGGGGCAAGCGGTCCCTTCCGTCGTGCCCAAGCCCATGTGACCCCGAAGGCCAGGTGGCCCCGGTCCTTGAGCTGACTGAGGAGTGCTTTGAGACCCGGAGGGTGGCACAGGCGACTGGGCGCCAGCGGCGGCCCTCCCTCCCTTTGAGCGGGACGGGGAGCTGCCGCTGGCATCCGGAGCTCTGGCGGCCTGCGCCCTCTGTCCCTGTGACCGCAGGCTCTGCCGTGGGAGGCGGGATCCCACGTAGAGGTCGCGCGTTGGCTGCCCTGTCTTGGGTTGAGCGACGGAGCGCGACGTGGAGCAGCACCCGACTGAGGCTCCCTGCTTCTCTGTCCCCTGGCGTCTTGCCCTGGACCCAGTGCACCACCTTGTGGCGAGCCCAGGTGTGGCGCGTCCCGCTGTGGGGCCCGCTGGGGTGCAGGACCCACTTTCTCATGGCTTCCGCACGTCCCTCCCCGCCCGCCTGGAGGGCAGTTGGGAAGCGGTCCCCAACGTGGCCTGGGACCAACCTCGCTGGTGACCCGTGTCGCGGGCGCGCGCCCCAGGAGAGTGTGGGGAGGGGAGAGGATTCGGGGACGTAGCTGTGAGGATTCGGTGTGCGTGGGTCTGGCGGGTGGCCCGGACGGGGTCGGGGTCGTGGTCACGGTGGGTCGTTGTGGTGGTGGTGGTGGTGGTGGTGCTGGGGGTGGTGGTGGTGGGGGGGTGGTGGCGAAGTCCCCGAAGACAAAAGGAGCAGCGAGGGAGGGAGGAGCAAAAGCCTACAGCACCCGGTATTCCCAGGCGGTCTCCCATCCAAGTACTAACCAGGCCCGACCCTGCTTAGCTTCCGAGATCAGACGAGATCGGGCGCGTTCAGGGTGGTAAGGCCGTAGACACTAGCCGCCGCCTCCGGGAGCCCCAAGAGCCTGCCGAGGGCCCCGGCGTGCGTCTCCACGCTGCTCTCCTGGCACGGCTGGGAGTCCGGGTGGGGGCTGGCAGCCCGGGGCCAGCGGCCAGAGGCCCCGCGCGCCTGCTCGGGCAGCCGGTCTCGCCCAGGTGGCCGCTGGGTGGCTTTCTTCCCGAGGTGTCCTGCTGCCAGGACGAGGGTCAAGTTTTCTCGGGGGAAAATTTCTCAGTGCTCTCGGGCGCTTGTTCTTCTGGGAATGTCCACTGCTGTGGCCAAGGCGGGGGACGCACAGCTCGGGCCAGGGCAAGCAGCCGCCCTCCTCCGTCGCCTCCTGGAGCCGTATCCTTGGGTGGGTGCGTGGCTCCCAGCGGAGGTCTCGGGGACCCTTCCGGTCCTCTTCGTCCGGAAAGCGCCACTGCCCCTCCAGCCCATCAGGAAAACGGCAGCCGCGCCCTTCGCCGACCCGCTCCGCCCTCCTCCACACTCAGGGCCTGGGGCTGCGGGGCTGAATCGTGAGGCTTTCCAGCCCAGGACTTCACCTCTGGCCCCTTTCACACCCGGGATCTTGGGAAGAAGAAACAAAACCAAACACAGCCAAAGCCATCTCCTCCGACCCGGGGCCCCTCCACATCCCTTCCGATCCCGGGTTCCTGCCGGCCTCCCGGGGCGTTTCTCCCAGGCAGGCCTTCGCGGCCACTACACGGGGCTGAGCACTCGAGTCCTCGGGCGTCACGGGGCCCGCGGCCACGCCAAGCACGCACGACTCCCGGGTCTCGTCTGCTCCTGGGTGCCCTGGGCCTCTTCCCTGTGCCGCTGCTGGGTCTTGTGCCCCTGCTTGGCCTCCATCAGACCCGGCCCCGTGCTACGCGGCCACGTGCTACAGGATCGTGCCAGCAGAACTCTCCCTGGCTGAGCCCCGTACCCACCCTCCTGCCATCCCTGGCCCTGCTAGCAAATTTCAGAGATCCTCTGGCCTCCGAGCCCAGACAAAAATCCTGATGCAGATGGCCGAGGGGCCGCAAACCAAGGCTTCGCTTGTTCCCGCTCAGGCCCCAGCCATACCCTCTTGTCCTTCGGCTGCTCGTGTGTGGGGTGGGGGAGAGGAGGGTGCGTCCCCGTGCGTGTGTGCGTGGTCTGGGTGTCTCTGTGTGGTGTGTGTGTGTGTGTGTGTGTGTGTGTGTTAGATGCCGTGCCTGGTGTAGGTGGGGAAGAGCAAGCCCTCACGCACAGAGCCCCATCACACACTGGGGCCGGGCCGAGGGGGTCAATCTGCTCGGCCTGATTGCGTTGGGCATACATTGCAGAAGGTGGGTTTTCCAAGGCGGAGCAGAGGGTCCCGGCACCTGAGGTTGTCCACGGGGAGAATGTCTGTTCCACGGGGGCAAGCGGTCCCTTCCGTCGTGCCCAAGCCCATGTGACCCCGAAGGCCAGGTGGCCCCGGTCCTTGAGCTGACTTAGGAGTGCTTTGAGACCCGGAGGGTGGCACAGGCGACTGGGCGCCAGCGGCGGCCCTCCCTCCCTTTGAGCGGGACGGGGAGCTGCAGCTGGCATCCGGAGCTCTGGCGGCCTGCGCCCTCTGTCCCTGTGACCGCAGGCTCTCCGTGGGAGGCGGGATCCCACGTAGAGGTCGCACGCTGGCTGCCCTGTCTTGGGTTGAGCGACGGAGCGCGACGTGGAGCAGCACCCGACTGAGGCTCCCTGCTTCTCTGTCCCCTGGCGTCTTGCCCTGGACCCAGTGCACCACCTTGTGGCGAGCCCAGGTGTGGCACGTCCCGCTGTGGGGCCCGCTGGGGTGCAGGACCCACTTTCTCATGGCTTCCGCACGTCCCTCCCCGCCCGCCTGGAGGGCAGTTGGGGAGCGGTCCCCAACGTGGCCTGGGACCAACCTCGCTGGTGACCCGGGTCGCGGGCGCGTGCCCCAGGAGAGTGTGGGGAGGGGAGAGTATTCGGGGACGTAGCTGTGAGGATTCGGTGTGCGTGGGTCTGGAGGGTGGCCCGGACGGGGTCGGGGTCGTGGTCACGGTGGGTCGTTGTGGTGGTGGTGGTGGTGGTGGTGCTGGGGGTGGTGGTGGTGGGGGGGGGTGGTGGCGAAGTCCCCGAAGACAAAAGGAGCAGCGAGGGAGGGAGGAGCAAAAGCCTACAGCACCCGGTATTCCCAGGCGTTCTCCCATCCAAGTACTAACCAGGCCCGACCCTGCTTAGCTTCCGAGATCAGACGAGATCGGGCGCGTTCAGGGTGGTATGGCCGTAGACGCTAGCCGCCGCCTCCGGGAGCCCCAAGAGCCTGCCGAGGGCCCCGGCGTGCGTCTCCACGCTGCTCTCCTGGCACGGCTGGGATTCCGGGTGGGGGTTGGCAGCCCGGGGCCAGCGGCCAGAGGCCCCGCGCGCCTGCTCGGGCAGCCGGTCTCGCCCAGGTGGCCGCTGGGTGGCTTTCTTCCAGAGGTGTCCTGCTGCCAGGACGAGGGTCAAGTTTTCTCGGGGGAAAATTTCTCAGTGCTCTCGGGCGCTTGTTCTTCTGGGAATGTTCACTGCTGTGGCCAAGGCGGGGGACGCACAGCTCGGGCCAGGGCAAGCAGCCGCCCTCCTCCGTCGCCTCCTGGAGCCGTATCCTTGGGTGGGTGCGTGGCTCCCAGCAGAGGTCTCGGGGACCCTTCCGGTCCTCTTCGTCCGGAAAGCGACACTGCCCCTCCAGCCCATCAGGAAAACGGCAGCTGCGCCCTTCGCCGACCCGCTCCGCCCTCCTCCACACTCAGGGCCTGGGGCTGCAGGGCTGAATCGTGAGGCTTTCCAGCCCAGGACTTCACCTCTGGCCCCTTTCACACCTGGGATCTTGGGAAGAAGAAACAAAACCAAACACAGCCAAAGCCATCTCCTCCGACCCGGGGCCCCTCCACATCCCTTCCGATCCCGGGTTCCTGCCGGCCTCCCGGGGCGTTTCTCCCAGGCAGGCCTTCGCGGCCACTACACGGGGCTGAGCACTCGAGTCCTCGGGCGTCACGGGGCCCGCGGCCACGCCAAGCACGCACGACTCCCGGGTCTCGTCTGCTCCTGGGTGCCCTGGGCCTCTTCCCTGTGCCGCTGCTGGGTCTTGTGCCCCTGCTTGGCCTCCATCAGACCCGGCCCCGTGCTACGCGGCCACGTGCTACAGGATCGTGCCAGCAGAACTGGCCCTGGCTGAGCCCCGTACCCACCCTCCTGCCATCCCTGGCCCTGCTAGCAAATGGCAGAGATCCTCTGGCCTCCGAGCCCAGACAAAAATCCTGATGCAGATGGCCGAGGGGCCGCAAACCAAGGCTTCGCTTGTTCCCGCTCAGGCCCCAGCCATACCCTCTTGTCCTTCGGCTGCTCGTGTGTGGTGTGGGGGAGAGGAGGGTGCGTCCCCGTGCGTGCGTGCGTGGTCTGGGTGTCTCTGCGTGGTGTGTGTGTGTGTGTGTGTGTGTGTTAGATGCCGTGCCTGGTGTAGGTGGGGAAGAGCAAGCCCTCACGCACAGAGCCCCATCACACACTGGGGCCGGGCCGAGGGGGTCAATCTGCTCGGCCTGATTGCGTTGGGCATACATTGCAGAAGGTGGGTTTTCCAAGGCGGAGCAGAGGGTCCCGGCACCTGAGGTTGTCCACGGGGAGAATGTCTGTTGCACGGGGGCAAGCGGTCCCTTCCGTCGTGCCCAAGCCCATGTGACCCCGAAGGCCAGGTGGCCCCGGTCCTTGAGCTGACTGAGGAGTGCTTTGAGACCCGGAGGGTGGCACAGGCGACTGGGCGCCAGCGGCGGCCCTCCCTCCCTTTGAGCGGGACGGGGAGCTGCCGCTGGCATCCGGAGCTCTGGCGGCCTGCGCCCTCTGTCCCTGTGACCTCAGGCTCTGCCGTGGGAGGCGGGATCCCACGTAGAGGTCGCGCGCTGGCTGCCCTGTCTTGGGTTGAGCGACGGAGCGCGACGTGGAGCAGCACCCGACTGAGGCTCCCTGCTTCTCTGTCCCCTGGCGTCTTGCCCTGGACCCAGTGCACCACCTTGTGGCGAGCCCAGGTGTGACGCGTCCCGCTGTGGGGCCCGCTGGGGTGCAGGACCCACTTTCTCATGGCTTCCGCACGTCCCTCCCCACCCGCCTGGAGGGCAGTTGGGGAGCGGTCCCCAACGTGGCCTGGGACCAACCTCGCTGGTGACCCGTGTCGCGGGCGCGCGCCCCAGGAGAGTGTGGGGAGGGGAGAGGATTCGGGGACGTAGCTGTGAGGATTCGGTGTGCGTGGGTCTGGCGGGTGGCCCGGACGGGGTCGGGGTCGTGGTCACGGTGGGTCGTTGTGGTGGTGGTGGTGGTGGTGCTGGGGGTGGTGGTGGTGGGGGGGGGTGGTGGCGAAGTCCCCGAAGACAAAAGGAGCAGCGAGGGAGGGAGGAGCAAAAGCCTACAGCACCCGGTATTCCCAGGAGGTCTCCCATCCAAGTACTAACCAAGCCCGACCCTGCTTAGCTTCCGAGATCAGACGAGATCGGGCGCGTTCAGGGTGGTATGGCCGTAGACGCTAGCCGCCGCCTCCGGGAGCCCCAAGAGCCTGCCGAGGGCCCCGGCGTGCGTCTCCACGCTGCTCTCCTGGCACGGCTGGGAGTCCGGGTGGGGGCTGGCAGCCCGGGGCCAGCGGCCAGAGGCCCCGCGCGCCTGCTCGGGCAGCCGGTCTCGCCCAGGTGGCCGGTGGGTGGCTTTCTTCCCGAGGTGTCCTGCTGCCAGGACGAGGGTCAAGTTTTCTCGGGGGAAAATTTCTCAGTGCTCTCGGGCGCTTGTTCTTCTGGGAATGTCCACTGCTGTGGCCAAGGCGGGGGACGCACAGCTCGGGCCAGGGCAAGCAGCCGCCCTCCTCCGTCGCCTCCTGGAGCCGTATCCTTGGGTGGGTGCGTGGCTCCCAGCGGAGGTCTCGGGGACCCTTCCGGTCCTCTTCGTCCGGAAAGCGCCACTGCCCCTCCAGCCCATCAGGAAAACGGCAGCCGTGCCCTTCGCCGACCCGCTCCGCCCTCCTCCACACTCAGGGCCTGGGGCTGCGGGGCTGAATCGTGAGGCTTTCCAGCCCAGGACTTCACCTCTGGCCCCTTTCACACCCGGGATCTTGGGAAGAAGAAACAAAACCAAACACAGCCAAAGCCATCTCCTCCGACCCGGGGCCCCTCCACATCCCTTCCGATCCCGGGTTCCTGCCGGCCTCCCGGGGCGTTTCTCCCAGGCAGGCCTTCGCGGCCACTACACGGGGCTGAGCACTCGAGTCCTCGGGCGTCACGGGGCCCGCGGCCACGCCAAGCACGCACGACTCCCGGGTCTCGTCTGCTCCTGGGTGCCCTGGGCCTCTTCCCTGTGCCGCTGCTGGGTCTTGTGCCCCTGCTTGGCCTCCTTCAGACCCGGCCCCGTGCTACGCGGCCACGTGCTACAGGATCGTGCCAGCAGAACTGGCCCTGGCTGAGCCCCGTACCCACCCTCCTGCCATCCCTGGCCCTGCTAGCAAATGGCAGAGATCCTCTGGCCTCCGAGCCCAGACAAAAATCCTGATGCAGTTGGCCGAGGGGCCGCAAACCAAGGCTTCGCTTGTTCCCGCTCAGGCCCCAGCCATACCCTCTTGTCCTTCGGCTGCTCGTGTGTGGGGTGGGGGAGAGGAGGGTGCGTCCCCGTGCGTGCGTGCGTGGTCTGGGTGTCTCTGCGTGGTGTGTGTGTGTGTGTGTGTGTGTGTTAGATGCCGTGCCTGGTGTAGGTGGGGAAGAGCAAGCCCTCACGCACAGAGCCCCATCACACACTGGGGCCGGGCCGAGGGGGTCAATCTGCTCGGCCTGATTGCGTTGGGCATACATTGCAGAAGGTGGGTTTTCCAAGGCGGAGCAGAGGGTCCCGGCACCTGAGGTTGTCCACGGGGAGAATGTCTGTTCCACGGGGGCAAGCATTCCCTTCCGTCGTGCCCAAGCCCATGTGACCCCGAAGGCCAGGTGGCCCCGGTCCTTGAGCTGATTGAGGAGTGCTTTGAGACCCGGAGGGTGGCACAGGCGACTGGGCGCCAGCGGCGGCCCTCCCTCCCTTTGAGCGGGACGGGGAGCTGCCGCTGGCATCCGGAGCTCTGGCGGCCTGCGCCCTCTGTCCCTGTGACCGCAGGCTCTGCCGTGGGAGGCGGGATCCCACGTAGAGGTCGCGCGCTGGCTGCCCTGTCTTGGGTTGAGCGACGGAGCGCGACGTGGAGCAGCACCCGACTGAGGCTCCCTGCTTCTCTGTCCCCTGGCGTCTTGCCCTGGACCCAGTGCACCACCTTGTGGCGAGCCCAGGTGTGACGCGTCCCGCTGTGGGGCCCGCTGGGGTGCAGGACACACTTTCTCATGGCTTCCGCACGTCCCTCCCCGCCCGCCTGGAGGGCAGTTGGGGAGCGGTCCCCAACGTGGCCTGGGACCAACCTCGCTGGTGACCCGTGTCGCGGGCGCGCGCCCCAGGAGAGTGTGGGGAGGGGAGAGGATTCGGGGACGTAGCTGTGAGGATTCGGTGTGCGTGGGTCTGGCGGGTGGCCCGGACGGGGTCGGGGTCGTGGTCACGGTGGGTCGTTGTGGTGGTGGTGGTGGTGGTGCTGGGGGTGGTGGTGGTGGGGGGGTGGTGGTGGCGAAGTCCCCGAAGACAAAAGGAGCAGCGAGGGAGGGAGGAGCAAAAGCCTACAGCACCCGGTATTCCCAGGCGGTCTCCCATCCAAGTACTAACCAAGCCCGACCCTGCTTAGCTTCCGAGATCAGACGAGATCGGGCGCGTTCAGGGTGGTATGGCCGTAGACGCTAGCCGCCGCCTCCGGGAGCCCCAAGAGCCTGCTGAGGGCCCCGGCGTGCGTCTCCACGCTGCTCTCCTGGCACGGCTGGGAGTCCGGGTGGGGGCTGGCAGCCCGGGGCCAGCGGCCAGAGGCCCCGCGCGCCTGCTCGGGCAGCCGGTCTCGCCCAGGTGGCCGCTGGGTGGCTTTCTTCCCGAGGTGTCCTGCTGCCAGGACGAGGGTCAAGTTTTCTCGGGGTAAAATTTCTCAGTGCTCTCGGGCGCTTGTTCTTCTGGGAATGTCCACTGCTGTGGCCAAGGCGGGGGACGCACAGCTCGGGCCAGGGCAAGCAGCCACCCTCCTCCGTCGCCTCCTGGAGCCGTATCCTTGGGTGGGTGCGTGGCTCCCAGCGGAGGTCTCGGGGACCCTTCCGGTCCTCTTCGTCCGGAAAGCGCCACTGCCCCTCCAGCCCATCAGGAAAACGGCAGCCGCGCCCTTCGCCGACCCGCTCCGCCCTCCTCCACACTCAGGGCCTGGGGCTGCGGGGCTGAATCGTGAGGCTTTCCAGCCCAGGACTTCACCTCTGGCCCCTTTCACACCCGGGATCTTGGGAAGAAGAAACAAAACCAAACACAGCCAAAGCCATCTCCTCCGACCCGGGGCCCCTCCACATCCCTTCCGATCCCGGGTTCCTGCCGGCCTCCCGGGGCGTTTCTCCCAGGCAGGCCTTCGCGGCCACTACACGGGGCTGAGCACTCGAGTCCTCGGGCGTCACGGGGCCCGCGGCCACGCCAAGCACGCACGACTCCCGGGTCTCGTCTGCTCCTGGGTGCCCTGGGCCTCTTCCCTGTGCCGCTGCTGGGTCTTGTGCCCCTGCTTGGCCTCCATCAGACCCGGCCCCGTGCTACGCGGCCACGTGCTACAGGATCGTGCCAGCAGAACTGGCCCTGGCTGAGCCCCGTACCCACCCTCCTGCCATCCCTGGCCCTGCTAGCAAATGGCAGAGATCCTCTGGCCTCCGAGCCCAGACAAAAATCCTGATGCAGTTGGCCGAGGGGCCGCAAACCAAGGCTTCGCTTGTTCCCGCTCAGGCCCCAGCCATACCCTCTTGTCCTTCGGCTGCTCGTGTGTGGGGTGGGGGAGAGGAGGGTGCGTCCCCGTGCGTGCGTGCGTGGTCTGGGTGTCTCTGCGTGGTGTGTGTGTGTGTGTGTGTGTGTGTTAGATGCCGTGCCTGGTGTAGGTGGGGAAGAGCAAGCCCTCACGCACAGAGCCCCATCACACACTGGGGCCGGGCCGAGGGGGTCAATCTGCTCGGCCTGATTGCGTTGGGCATACATTGCAGAAGGTGGGTTTTCCAAGGCGGAGCAGAGGGTCCCGGCACCTGAGGTTGTCCACGGGGAGAATGTCTGTTCCACGGGGGCAAGCGGTCCCTTCCGTCGTGCCCAAGCCCATGTGACCCCGAAGGCCAGGTGGCCCCGGTCCTTGAGCTGACTGAGGAGTGCTTTGAGACCCGGAGGGTGGCACAGGCGACTGGGCGCCAGCGGCGGCCCTCCCTCCCTTTGAGCGGGACGGGGAGCTGCCGCTGGCATCCGGAGCTCTGGCGGCCTGCGCCCTCTGTCCCTGTGACCGCAGGCTCTGCCGTGGGAGGCGGGATCCCACGTAGAGGTCGCGCGTTGGCTGCCCTGTCTTGGGTTGAGCGACGGAGCGCGACGTGGAGCAGCACCCGACTGAGGCTCCCTGCTTCTCTGTCCCCTGGCGTCTTGCCCTGGACCCAGTGCACCACCTTGTGGCGAGCCCAGGTGTGGCGCGTCCCGCTGTGGGGCCCGCTGGGGTGCAGGACCCACTTTCTCATGGCTTCCGCACGTCCCTCCCCGCCCGCCTGGAGGGCAGTTGGGAAGCGGTCCCCAACGTGGCCTGGGACCAACCTCGCTGGTGACCCGTGTCGCGGGCGCGCGCCCCAGGAGAGTGTGGGGAGGGGAGAGGATTCGGGGACGTAGCTGTGAGGATTCGGTGTGCGTGGGTCTGGCGGGTGGCCCGGACGGGGTCGGGGTCGTGGTCACGGTGGGTCGTTGTGGTGGTGGTGGTGGTGGTGGTGCTGGGGGTGGTGGTGGTGGGGGGGTGGTGGCGAAGTCCCCGAAGACAAAAGGAGCAGCGAGGGAGGGAGGAGCAAAAGCCTACAGCACCCGGTATTCCCAGGCGGTCTCCCATCCAAGTACTAACCAGGCCCGACCCTGCTTAGCTTCCGAGATCAGACGAGATCGGGCGCGTTCAGGGTGGTATGGCCGTAGACACTAGCCGCCGCCTCCGGGAGCCCCAAGAGCCTGCCGAGGGCCCCGGCGTGCGTCTCCACGCTGCTCTCCTGGCACGGCTGGGAGTCCGGGTGGGGGCTGGCAGCCCGGGGCCAGCGGCCAGAGGCCCCGCGCGCCTGCTCGGGCAGCCGGTCTCGCCCAGGTGGCCGCTGGGTGGCTTTCTTCCCGAGGTGTCCTGCTGCCAGGACGAGGGTCAAGTTTTCTCGGGGGAAAATTTCTCAGTGCTCTCGGGCGCTTGTTCTTCTGGGAATGTCCACTGCTGTGGCCAAGGCGGGGGACGCACAGCTCGGGCCAGGGCAAGCAGCCGCCCTCCTCCGTCGCCTCCTGGAGCCGTATCCTTGGGTGGGTGCGTGGCTCCCAGCGGAGGTCTCGGGGACCCTTCCGGTCCTCTTCGTCCGGAAAGCGCCACTGCCCCTCCAGCCCATCAGGAAAACGGCAGCCGCGCCCTTCGCCGACCCGCTCTGCCCTCCTCCACACTCAGGGCCTGGGGCTGCGGGGCTGAATCGTGAGGCTTTCCAGCCCAGGACTTCACCTCTGGCCCCTTTCACACCCGGGATCTTGGGAAGAAGAAACAAAACCAAACACAGCCAAAGCCATCTCCTCCGACCCGGGGCCCCTCCACATCCCTTCCGATCCCGGGTTCCTGCCGGCCTCCCGGGGCGTTTCTCCCAGGCAGGCCTTCGCGGCCACTACACGGGGCTGAGCACTCGAGTCCTCGGGCGTCACGGGGCCCGCGGCCACGCCAAGCACGCACGACTCCCGGGTCTCGTCTGCTCCTGGGTGCCCTGGGCCTCTTCCCTGTGCCGCTGCTGGGTCTTGTGCCCCTGCTTGGCCTCCATCAGACCCGGCCCCGTGCTACGCGGCCACGTGCTACAGGATCGTGCCAGCAGAACTCTCCCTGGCTGAGCCCCGTACCCACCCTCCTGCCATCCCTGGCCCTGCTAGCAAATTTCAGAGATCCTCTGGCCTCCGAGCCCAGACAAAAATCCTGATGCAGATGGCCGAGGGGCCGCAAACCAAGGCTTCGCTTGTTCCCGCTCAGGCCCCAGCCATACCCTCTTGTCCTTCGGCTGCTCGTGTGTGGGGTGGGGGAGAGGAGGGTGCGTCCCCGTGCGTGTGTGCGTGGTCTGGGTGTCTCTGTGTGGTGTGTGTGTGTGTGTGTGTGTGTGTGTGTTAGATGCCGTGCCTGGTGTAGGTGGGGAAGAGCAAGCCCTCACGCACAGAGCCCCATCACACACTGGGGCCGGGCCGAGGGGGTCAATCTGCTCGGCCTGATTGCGTTGGGCATACATTGCAGAAGGTGGGTTTTCCAAGGCGGAGCAGAGGGTCCCGGCACCTGAGGTTGTCCACGGGGAGAATGTCTGTTGCACGGGGGCAAGCGGTCCCTTCCGTCGTGCCCAAGCCCATGTGACCCCGAAGGCCAGGTGGCCCCGGTCCTTGAGCTGACTGAGGAGTGCTTTGAGACCCGGAGGGTGGCACAGGCGACTGGGCGCCAGCGGTGGCCCTCCCTCCCTTTGAGCGGGACGGGGAGCTGCCGCTGGCATCCGGAGCTCTGGCGGCCTGCGCCCTCTGTCCCTGTGACCGCAGGCTCTGCCGTGGGAGGCGGGATCCCACGTAGAGGTCGCGCGCTGGCTGCCCTGTCTTGGGTTGAGCGACGGAGCGCGACGTGGAGCAGCACCCGACTGAGGCTCCCTGCTTCTCTGTCCCCTGGCGTCTTGCCCTGGACCCAGTGCACCACCTTGTGGCGAGCCCAGGTGTGGCGCGTCCCGCTGTGGGGCCCGCTGGGGTGCAGGACCCACTTTCTCATGGCTTCCGCACGTCCCTCCCCGCCCGCCTGGAGGGCAGTTGGGGAGCGGTCCCCAACGTGGCCTGGGACCAACCTCGCTGGTGACCCGTGTCGCGGGCGCGCGCCCCAGGATAGTGTGGGGAGGGGAGAGGATTCGGGGACGTAGCTGTGAGGATTCGGTGTGCGTGGGTCTGGCGGGTGGCCCGGACGGGGTCGGGGTCGTGGTCACGGTGGGTCGTTGTGGTGGTGGTGGTGGTGGTGGTGCTGGGGGTGGTGGTGGTGGGGGGGGTGGTGGCGAAGTCCCCGAAGACAAAAGGAGCAGCGAGGGAGGGAGGAGCAAAAGCCTACAGCACCCGGTATTCCCAGGCGGTCTCCCATCCAAGTACTAACCAGGCCCGACCCTGCTTAGCTTCCGAGATCAGACGAGATCGGGCGCGTTCAGGGTGGTATGGCCGTAGACGCTAGCCGCCGCCTCCGGGAGCCCCAAGAGCCTGCCGAGGGCCCCGGCGTGCGTCTCCACGCTGCTCTCCTGGCACGGCTGGGAGTCCGGGTGGGGGCTGGCAGCCCGGGGCCAGCGGCCAGAGGCCCCGCGCGCCTGCTCGGGCAGCCGGTCTCGCCCAGGTGGCCGCTGGGTGGCTTTCTTCCCGAGGTGTCCTGCTGCCAGGACGAGGGTCAAGTTTTCTCGGGGGAAAATTTCTCAGTGCTCTCGGGCGCTTGTTCTTCTGGGAATGTCCACTGCTGTGGCCAAGGCGGGGGACGCACAGCTCGGGCCAGGGCAAGCAGCCGCCCTCCTCCATCGCCTCCTGGTGCCGTATCCTTGGGTGGGTGCGTGGCTCCCAGCGGAGGTCTCGGGGACCCTTCCGGTCCTCTTCGTCCGGAAAGCGCCACTGCCCCTCCAGCCCATCAGGAAAACGGCAGCCGCGCCCTTCGCCGACCCGCTCCGCCCTCCTCCACACTCAGGGCCTGGGGCTGCGGGGCTGAATCGTGAGGCTTTCCAGCCCAGGACTTCACCTCTGGCCCCTTTCACACCCGGGATCTTGGGAAGAAGAAACAAAACCAAACACAGCCAAAGCCATCTCCTCCGACCCGGGGCCCCTCCACATCCCTTCCGATCCCGGGTTCCTGCCGGCCTCCCGGGGCGTTTCTCCCAGGCAGGCCTTCGCGGCCACTACACGGGGCTGAGCACTCGAGTCCTCGGGCGTCACGGGGCCCGCGGCCACGCCAAGCACGCACGACTCCCGGGTCACGTCTGCTCCTGGGTGCCCTGGGCCTCTTCCCTGTGCCGCTGCTGGGTCTTGTGCCCCTGCTTGGCCTCCTTCAGACCCGGCCCCGTGCTACGCGGCCACGTGCTACAGGATCGTGCCAGCAGAACTGGCCCTGGCTGAGCCCCGTACCCACCCTCCTGCCATCCCTGGCCCTGCTAGCAAATGGCAGAGATCCTCTGGCCTCCGAGCCCAGACAAAAATCCTGATGCAGTTGGCCGAGGGGCCGCAAACCAAGGCTTCGCTTGTTCCCGCTCAGGCCCCAGCCATACCCTCTTGTCCTTCGGCTGCTCGTGTGTGGGGTGGGGGAGAGGAGGGTGCGTCCCCGTGCGTGCGTGCGTGGTCTGGGTGTCTCTGCGTGGTGTGTGTGTGTGTGTGTGTGTGTGTTAGATGCCGTGCCTGGTGTAGGTGGGGAAGAGCAAGCCCTCACGCACAGAGCCCCATCACACACTGGGGCCGGGCCGAGGGGGTCAATCTGCTCGGCCTGATTGCGTTGGGCATACATTGCAGAAGGTGGGTTTTCCAAGGCGGAGCAGAGGGTCCCGGCACCTGAGGTTGTCCACGGGGAGAATGTCTGTTCCACGGGGGCAAGCGGTCCCTTCCGTCGTGCCCAAGCCCATGTGACCCCGAAGGCCAGGTGGCCCCGGTCCTTGAGCTGACTGAGGAGTGCTTTGAGACCCGGAGGGTGGCACAGGCGACTGGGCGCCAGCGGCGGCCCTCCCTCCCTTTGAGCGGGACGGGGAGCTGCCGCTGGCATCCGGAGCTCTGGCGGCCTGCGCCCTCTGTCCCTGTGACCGCAGGCTCTGCCGTGGGAGGCGGGATCCCACGTAGAGGTCGCGCGCTGGCTGCCCTGTCTTGGGTTGAGCGACGGAGCGCGACGTGGAGCAGCACCCGACTGAGGCTCCCTGCTTCTCTGTCCCCTGGCGTCTTGCCCTGGACACAGTGCACCACCTTGTGGCGAGCCCAGGTGTGGCGCGTCCCGCTGTGGGGCCCGCTGGGGTGCAGGACCCACTTTCTCATGGCTTCCGCACG
The DNA here is from genome assembly GCF_047511655.1 of Castor canadensis. Lineage (NCBI taxonomy): Eukaryota > Metazoa > Chordata > Mammalia > Rodentia > Castoridae > Castor > Castor canadensis. Next base: position 86,216,778 of record NC_133395.1, read on the forward strand.
TCCCTCCCCGCCCGCCTGGAGGGCAGTTGGGGAGCGGTCCCCAACGTGGCCTGGGACCAACCTCGCTGGTGACCCGTGTCGCGGGCGCGCGCCCCAGGAGAGTGTGGGGAGGGGAGAGGATTCGGGGACGTAGCTGTGAGGATTCGGTGTGCGTGGGTCTGGCGGGTGGCCCGGACGGGGTCGGGGTCGTGGTCACGGTGGGTCGTTGTGGTGGTGGTGGTGGTGGTGGTGCTGGGGGTGGTGGTGGTGGTGGGGGGCGTGGTGGCGAAGTCCCCGAAGACAAAAGGAGCAGCGAGGGAGGGAGGAGCAAAAGCCTACAGCACCCGGTATTCCCAGGCGGTCTCCCATCCAAGTACTAACCAGGCCCGACCCTGCTTAGCTTCCGAGATCAGACGAGATCGGGCGCGTTCAGGGTGGTATGGCCGTAGACGCTAGCCGCCGCCTCCGGGAGCCCCAAGAGCCTGCCGAGGGCCCCGGCGTGCGTCTCCACGCTGCTCTCCTGGCACGGCTGGGAGTCCGGGTGGGGGCTGGCAGCCCGGGGCCAGCGGCCAGAGGCCCCGCGCGCCTGCTCGGGCAGCCGGTCTCGCCCAGGTGGCCGCTGGGTGGCTTTCTTCCCGAGGTGTCCTGCTGCCAGGACGAGGGTCAAGTTTTCTCGGGGGAAAATTTCTCAGTGCTCTCGGGCGCTTGTTCTTCTGGGAATGTCCACTGCTGTGGCCAAGGCGGGGGACGCACAGCTCGGGCCAGGGCAAGCAGCCACCCTCCTCCGTCGCCTCCTGGAGCCGTATCCTTGGGTGGGTGCGTGGCTCCCAGCGGAGGTCTCGGGGACCCTTCCGGTCCTCTTCGTCCGGAAAGCGCCACTGCCCCTCCAGCCCATCAGGAAAACGGCAGCCGCGCCCTTCGCCGACCCGCTCCGCCCTCCTCCACACTCAGGGCCTGGGGCTGCGGGGCTGAATCGTGAGGCTTTCCAGCCCAGGACTTCACCTCTGGCCCCTTTCACACCCGGGATCTTGGGAAGAAGAAACAAAACCAAACACAGCCAAAGCCATCTCCTCCGACCCGGGGCCCCTCCACATCCCTTCCGATCCCGGGTTCCTGCCGGCCTCCCGGGGCGTTTCTCCCAGGCAGGCCTTCGCGGCCACTACACGGGGCTGAGCACTCGAGTCCTCAGGCGTCACGGGGCCCGCGGCCACGCCAAGCACGCACGACTCCCGGGTCTCGTCTGCTCCTGGGTGCCCTGGGCCTCTTCCCTGTGCCGCTGCTGGGTCTTGTGCCCCTGCTTGGCCTCCTTCAGACCCGGCCCCGTGCTACGCGGCCACGTGCTACAGGATCGTGCCAGCAGAACTGGCCCTGGCTGAGCCCCGTACCCACCCTCCTGCCATCCCTGGCCCTGCTAGCAAATGGCAGAGATCCTCTGGCCTCCGAGCCCAGACAAAAATCCTGATGCAGTTGGCCGAGGGGCCGCAAACCAAGGCTTCGCTTGTTCCCGCTCAGGCCCCAGCCATACCCTCTTGTCCTTCGGCTGCTCGTGTGTGGGGTGGGGGAGAGGAGGGTGCGTCCCCGTGCGTGCGTGCGTGGTCTGGGTGTCTCTGCGTGGTGTGTGTGTGTGTGTGTGTGTGTGTTAGATGCCGTGCCTGGTGTAGGTGGGGAAGAGCAAGCCCTCACGCACAGAGCCCCATCACACACTGGGGCCGGGCCGAGGGGGTCAATCTGCTCGGCCTGATTGCGTTGGGCATACATTGCAGAAGGTGGGTTTTCCAAGGCGGAGCAGAGGGTCCCGGCACCTGAGGTTGTCCACGGGGAGAATGTCTGTTCCACGGGGGCAAGCGGTCCCTTCCGTCGTGCCCAAGCCCATGTGACCCCGAAGGCCAGGTGGCCCCGGTCCTTGAGCTGACTGAGGAGTGCTTTGAGACCCGGAGGGTGGCACAGGCGACTGGGCGCCAGCGGCGGCCCTCCCTCCCTTTGAGCGGGACGGGGAGCTGCCGCTGGCATCCGGAGCTCTGGCGGCCTGCGCCCTCTGTCCCTGTGACCGCAGGCTCTGCCGTGGGAGGCGGGATCCCACGTAGAGGTCGCGCGCTGGCTGCCCTGTCTTGGGTTGAGCGACGGAGCGCGACGTGGAGCAGCACCCGACTGAGGCTCCCTGCTTCTCTGTCCCCTGGCGTCTTGCCCTGGACCCAGTGCACCACCTTGTGGCGAGCCCAGGTGTGGCGCGTCCCGCTGTGGGGCCCGCTGGGGTGCAGGACCCACTTTCTCATGGCTTCCGCACGTCCCTCCCCGCCCGCCTGGAGGGCAGTTGGGGAGCGGTCCCCAACGTGGCCTGGGACCAACCTCGCTGGTGACCCGTGTCGCGGGCGCGCGCCCCAGGAGAGTGTGGGGAGGGGAGAGGATTCGGGGACGTAGCTGTGAGGATTCGGTGTGCGTGGGTCTGGCGGGTGGCCCGGACGGGGTCGGGGTCGTGGTCACGGTGGGTCGTTGTGGTGGTGGTGGTGGTGGTGGTGCTGGGGGTGGTGGTGGTGGTGGGGGGCGTGGTGGCGAAGTCCCCGAAGACAAAAGGAGCAGCGAGGGAGGGAGGAGCAAAAGCCTACAGCACCCGGTATTCCCAGGCGGTCTCCCATCCAAGTACTAACCAGGCCCGACCCTGCTTAGCTTCCGAGATCAGACGAGATCGGGCGCGTTCAGGGTGGTATGGCCGTAGACGCTAGCCGCCGCCTCCGGGATCCCCAAGAGCCTGCCGAGGGCCCCGGCGTGCGTCTCCACGCTGCTCTCCTGGCACGGCTGGGAGTCCGGGTGGGGGCTGGCAGCCCGGGGCCAGCGGCCAGAGGCCCCGCGCGCCTGCTCGGGCAGCCGGTCTCGCCCAGGTGGCCGCTGGGTGGCTTTCTTCCCGAGGTGTCCTGCTGCCAGGACGAGGGTCAAGTTTTCTCGGGGGAAAATTTCTCAGTGCTCTCGGGCGCTTGTTCTTCTGGGAATGTCCACTGCTGTGGCCAAGGCGGGGGACGCACAGCTCGGGCCAGGGCAAGCAGCCGCCCTCCTCCGTCGCCTCCTGGAGCCGTATCCTTGGGTGGGTGCGTGGCTCCCAGCGGAGGTCTCGGGGACCCTTCCGGTCCTCTTCGTCCGGAAAGCGCCACTGCCCCTCCAGCCCATCAGGAAAACGGCAGCCGCGCCCTTCGCCGACCCGCTCCGCCCTCCTCCACACTCAGGGCCTGGGGCTGCGGGGCTGAATCGTGAGGCTTTCCAGCCCAGGACTTCACCTCTGGCCCCTTTCACACCCAGGATCTTGGGAAGAAGAAACAAAACCAAACACAGCCAAAGCCATCTCCTCCGACCCGGGGCCCCTCCACATCCCTTCCGATCCCGGGTTCCTGCCGGCCTCCCGGGGCGTTTCTCCCAGGCAGGCCTTCGCGGCCACTACACGGGGCTGAGCACTCGAGTCCTCGGGCGTCACGGGGCCCGCGGCCACGCCAAGCACGCACGACTCCCGGGTCTCGTCTGCTCCTGGGTGCCCTGGGCCTCTTCCCTGTGCCGCTGCTGGGTCTTGTGCCCCTGCTTGGCCTCCTTCAGACCCGGCCCCGTGCTACGCGGCCACGTGCTACAGGATCGTGCCAGCAGAACTGGCCCTGGCTGAGCCCCGTACCCACCCTCCTGCCATCCCTGGCCCTGCTAGCAAATGGCAGAGATCCTCTGGCCTCCGAGCCCAGACAAAAATCCTGATGCAGTTGGCCGAGGGGCCGCAAACCAAGGCTTCGCTTGTTCCCGCTCAGGCCCCAGCCATACCCTCTTGTCCTTCGGCTGCTCGTGTGTGGGGTGGGGGAGAGGAGGGTGCGTCCCCGTGCGTGCGTGCGTGGTCTGGGTGTCTCTGCGTGGTGTGTGTGTGTGTGTGTGTGTGTGTTAGATGCCGTGCCTGGTGTAGGTGGGGAAGAGCAAGCCCTCACGCACAGAGCCCCATCACACACTGGGGCCGGGCCGAGGGGGTCAATCTGCTCGGCCTGATTGCGTTGGGCATACATTGCAGAAGGTGGGTTTTCCAAGGCGGAGCAGAGGGTCCCGGCACCTGAGGTTGTCCACGGGGAGAATGTCTGTTCCACGGGGGCAAGCGGTCCCTTCCGTCGTGCCCAAGCCCATGTGACCCCGAAGGCCAGGTGGCCCCGGTCCTTGAGCTGACTGAGGAGTGCTTTGAGACCCGGAGGGTGGCACAGGCGACTGGGCGCCAGCGGCGGCCCTCCCTCCCTTTGAGCGGGACGGGGAGCTGCCGCTGGCATCCGGAGCTCTGGCGGCCTGCGCCCTCTGTCCCTGTGACCGCAGGCTCTGCCGTGGGAGGCGGGATCCCACGTAGAGGTCGCGCGCTGGCTGCCCTGTCTTGGGTTGAGCGACGGAGCGCGACGTGGAGCAGCACCCGACTGAGGCTCCCTGCTTCTCTGTCCCCTGGCGTCTTGCCCTGGACCCAGTGCACCACCTTGTGGCGAGCCCAGGTGTGGCGCGTCCCGCTGTGGGGCCCGCTGGGGTGCAGGACCCACTTTCTCATGGCTTCCGCACGTCCCTCCCCGCCCGCCTGGAGGGCAGTTGGGGAGCGGTCCCCAACGTGGCCTGGGACCAACCTCGCTGGTGACCCGTGTCGCGGGCGCGCGCCCCAGGAGAGTGTGGGGAGGGGAGAGGATTCGGGGACGTAGCTGTGAGGATTCGGTGTGCGTGGGTCTGGCGGGTGGCCCGGACGGGGTCGGGGTCGTGGTCACGGTGGGTCGTTGTGGTGGTGGTGGTGGTGGTGGTGCTGGGGGTGGTGGTGGTGGTGGGGGGGGTGGTGGCGAAGTCCCCGAAGACAAAAGGAGCAGCGAGGGAGGGAGGAGCAAAAGCCTACAGCACCCGGTATTCCCAGGCGGTCTCCCATCCAAGTACTAACCAGGCCCGACCCTGCTTAGCTTCCGAGATCAGACGAGATCGGGCGCGTTCAGGGTGGTATGGCCGTAGACGCTAGCCGCCGCCTCCGGGAGCCCCAAGAGCCTGCCGAGGGCCCCGGCGTGCGTCTCCACGCTGCTCTCCTGGCACGGCTGGGAGTCCGGGTGGGGGCTGGCAGCCCGGGGCCAGCGGCCAGAGGCCCCGCGCGCCTGCTCGGGCAGCCGGTCTCGCCCAGGTGGCCGCTGGGTGGCTTTCTTCCCGAGGTGTCCTGCTGCCAGGACGAGGGTCAAGTTTTCTCGGGGGAAAATTTCTCAGTGCTCTCGGGCGCTTGTTCTTCTGGGAATGTCCACTGCTGTGGCCAAGGCGGGGGACGCACAGCTCGGGCCAGGGCAAGCAGCCGCCCTCCTCCGTCGCCTCCTGGAGCCGTATCCTTGGGTGGGTGCGTGGCTCCCAGCGGAGGTCTCGGGGACCCTTCCGGCCTTCTTCGTCCGGAAAGCGCCACTGCCCCTCCAGCCCATCAGGAAAACGGCAGCCGCGCCCTTCGCCGACCCGCTCCGCCCTCCTCCACACTCAGGGCCTGGGGCTGCGGGGCTGAATCGTGAGGCTTTCCAGCCCAGGACTTCACCTCTGGCCCCTTTCACACCTGGGATCTTGGGAAGAAGAAACAAAACCAAACACAGCCAAAGCCATCTCCTCCGACCCGGGGCCCCTCCACATCCCTTCCGATCCCGGGTTCCTGCCGGCCTCCCGGGGCGTTTCTCCCAGGCAGGCCTTCGCGGCCACTACACGGGGCTGAGCACTCGAGTCCTCGGGCGTCACGGGGCCCGCGGCCACGCCAAGCACGCACGACTCCCGGGTCTCGTCTGCTCCTGGGTGCCCTGGGCCTCTTCCCTGTGCCGCTGCTGGGTCTTGTGCCCCTGCTTGGCCTCCATCAGACCCGGCCCCGTGCTACTCGGCCACGTGCTACAGGATCGTGCCAGCAGAACTGGCCCTGGCTGAGCCCCGTACCCACCCTCCTGCCATCCCTGGCCCTGCTAGCAAATGGCAGAGATCCTCTGGCCTCCGAGCCCAGACAAAAATCCTGATGCAGATGGCCGAGGGGCCGCAAACCAAGGCTTCGCTTGTTCCCGCTCAGGCCCCAGCCATACCCTCTTGTCCTTCGGCTGCTCGTGTGTGGGGTGGGGGAGAGGAGGGTGCGTCCCCGTGCGTGCGTGCGTGGTCTGGGTGTCTCTGCGTGGTGTGTGTGTGTGTGTGTGTGTGTGTTAGATGCCGTGCCTGGTGTAGGTGGGGAAGAGCAAGCCCTCACGCACAGAGCCCCATCACACACTGGGGCCGGGCCGAGGGGGTCAATCTGCTCGGCCTGATTGCGTTGGGCATACATTGCAGAAGGTGGGTTTTCCAAGGCGGAGCAGAGGGTCCCGGCACCTGAGGTTGTCCACGGGGAGAATGTCTGTTGCACGGGGGCAAGCGGTCCCTTCCGTCGTGCCCAAGCCCATGTGACCCCGAAGGCCAGGTGGCCCCGGTCCTTGAGCTGACTGAGGAGTGCTTTGAGACCCGGAGGGTGGCACAGGCGACTGGGCGCCAGCGGCGGCCCTCCCTCCCTTTGAGCGGGACGGGGAGCTGCCGCTGGCATCCGGAGCTCTGGCGGCCTGCGCCCTCTGTCCCTGTGACCGCAGGCTCTGCCGTGGGAGGCGGGATCCCACGTAGAGGTCGCGCGCTGGCTGCCCTGTCTTGGGTTGAGCGACGGAGCGCGACGTGGAGCAGCACCCGACTGAGGCTCCCTGCTTCTCTGTCCCCTGGCGTCTTGCCCTGGACCCAGTGCACCACCTTGTGGCGAGCCCAGGTGTGGCGCGTCCCGCTGTGGGGCCCGCTGGGGTGCAGGACCCACTTTCTCATGGCTTCCGCACGTCCCTCCCCGCCCGCCTGGAGGGCAGTTGGGGAGCGGTCCCCAACGTGGCCTGGGACCAACCTCGCTGGTGACCCGTGTCGCGGGCGCGCGCCCCAGGAGAGTGTGGGGAGGGGAGAGGATTCGGGGACGTAGCTGTGAGGATTCGGTGTGCGTGGGTCTGGCGGGTGGCCCGGACGGGGTCGGGGTCGTGGTCACGGTGGGTCGTTGTGGTGGTGGTGGTGGTGGTGGTGCTGGGGGTGGTGGTGGTGGTGGGGGGGGTGGTGGCGAAGTCCCCGAAGACAAAAGGAGCAGCGAGGGATGGAGGAGCAAAAGCCTACAGCACCCGGTATTCCCAGGCGGTCTCCCATCCAAGTACTAACCAGGCCCGACCCTGCTTAGCTTCCGAGATCAGACGAGATCGGGCGCGTTCAGGGTGGTATGGCCGTAGACGCTAGCCGCCGCCTCCGGGAGCCCCAAGAGCCTGCCGAGGGCCCCGGCGTGCGTCTCCACGCTGCTCTCCTGGCACGGCTGGGAGTCCGGGTGGGGGCTGGCAGCCCGGGGCCAGCGGCCAGAGGCCCCGCGCGCCTGCTCGGGCAGCCGGTCTCGCCCAGGTGGCCGCTGGGTGGCTTTCTTCCCGAGGTGTCCTGCTGCCAGGACGAGGGTCAAGTTTTCTCGGGGGAAAATTTCTCAGTGCTCTCGGGCGCTTGTTCTTCTGGGAATGTCCACTGCTGTGGCCAAGGCGGGGGACGCACAGCTCGGGCCAGGGCAAGCAGCCGCCCTCCTCCGTCGCCTCCTGGAGCCGTATCCTTGGGTGGGTGCGTGGCTCCCAGCGGAGGTCTCGGGGACCCTTCCGGCCTTCTTCGTCCGGAAAGCGCCACTGCCCCTCCAGCCCATCAGGAAAACGGCAGCCGCGCCCTTCGCCGACCCGCTCCGCCCTCCTCCACACTCAGGGCCTGGGGCTGCGGGGCTGAATCGTGAGGCTTTCCAGCCCAGGACTTCACCTCTGGCCCCTTTCACACCTGGGATCTTGGGAAGAAGAAACAAAACCAAACACAGCCAAAGCCATCTCCTCCGACCCGGGGCCCCTCCACATCCCTTCCGATCCCGGGTTCCTGCCGGCCTCCCGGGGCGTTTCTCCCAGGCAGGCCTTCGCGGCCACTACACGGGGCTGAGCACTCGAGTCCTCGGGCGTCACGGGGCCCGCGGCCACGCCAAGCACGCACGACTCCCGGGTCTCGTCTGCTCCTGGGTGCCCTGGGCCTCTTCCCTGTGCCGCTGCTGGGTCTTGTGCCCCTGCTTGGCCTCCATCAGACCCGGCCCCGTGCTACTCGGCCACGTGCTACAGGATCGTGCCAGCAGAACTGGCCCTGGCTGAGCCCCGTACCCACCCTCCTGCCATCCCTGGCCCTGCTAGCAAATGGCAGAGATCCTCTGGCCTCCGAGCCCAGACAAAAATCCTGATGCAGATGGCCGAGGGGCCGCAAACCAAGGCTTCGCTTGTTCCCGCTCAGGCCCCAGCCATACCCTCTTGTCCTTCGGCTGCTCGTGTGTGGGGTGGGGGAGAGGAGGGTGCGTCCCCGTGCGTGCGTGCGTGGTCTGGGTGTCTCTGCGTGGTGTGTGTGTGTGTGTGTGTGTGTGTTAGATGCCGTGCCTGGTGTAGGTGGGGAAGAGCAAGCCCTCACGCACAGAGCCCCATCACACACTGGGGCCGGGCCGAGGGGGTCAATCTGCTCGGCCTGATTGCGTTGGGCATACATTGCAGAAGGTGGGTTTTCCAAGGCGGAGCAGAGGGTCCCGGCACCTGAGGTTGTCCACGGGGAGAATGTCTGTTGCACGGGGGCAAGCGGTCCCTTCCGTCGTGCCCAAGCCCATGTGACCCCGAAGGCCAGGTGGCCCCGGTCCTTGAGCTGACTGAGGAGTGCTTTGAGACCCGGAGGGTGGCACAGGCGACTGGGCGCCAGCGGCGGCCCTCCCTCCCTTTGAGCGGGACGGGGAGCTGCCGCTGGCATCCGGAGCTCTGGCGGCCTGCGCCCTCTGTCCCTGTGACCGCAGGCTCTGCCGTGGGAGGCGGGATCCCACGTAGAGGTCGCGCGCTGGCTGCCCTGTCTTGGGTTGAGCGACGGAGCGCGACGTGGAGCAGCACCCGACTGAGGCTCCCTGCTTCTCTGTCCCCTGGCGTCTTGCCCTGGACCCAGTGCACCACCTTGTGGCGAGCCCAGGTGTGGCGCGTCCCACTGTGGGGCCCGCTGGGGTGCAGGACCCACTTTCTCATGGCTTCCGCACGTCCCTCCCCGCCCGCCTGGAGGGCAGTTGGGGAGCGGTCCCCAACGTGGCCTGGGACCAACCTCGCTGGTGACCCGTGTCGCGGGCGCGCGCCCCAGGAGAGTGTGGGGAGGGGAGAGGATTCGGGGACGTAGCTGTGAGGATTCGGTGTGCGTGGGTCTGGCGGGTGGCCCGGACGGGGTCGGGGTCGTGGTCACGGTGGGTCGTTGTGGTGGTGGTGGTGGTGGTGGTGCTGGGGGTGGTGGTGGTGGTGGGGGGGGTGGTGGCGAAGTCCCCGAAGACAAAAGGAGCAGCGAGGGAGGGAGGAGCAAAAGCCTACAGCACCCGGTATTCCCAGGCGGTCTCCCATCCAAGTACTAACCAGGCCCGACCCTGCTTAGCTTCCGAGATCAGACGAGATCGGGCGCGTTCAGGGTGGTATGGCCGTAGACGCTAGCCGCCGCCTCCGGGAGCCCCAAGAGCCTGCCGAGGGCCCCGGCGTGCGTCTCCACGCTGCTCTCCTGGCACGGCTGGGAGTCCGGGTGGGGGCTGGCAGCCCGGGGCCAGCGGCCAGAGGCCCCGCGCGCCTGCTCGGGCAGCCGGTCTCGCCCAGGTGGCCGCTGGGTGGCTTTCTTCCCGAGGTGTCCTGCTGCCAGGACGAGGGTCAAGTTTTCTCGGGGGAAAATTTCTCAGTGCTCTCGGGCGCTTGTTCTTCTGGGAATGTCCACTGCTGTGGCCAAGGCGGGGGACGCACAGCTCGGGCCAGGGCAAGCAGCCGCCCTCCTCCGTCGCCTCCTGGAGCCGTATCCTTGGGTGGGTGCGTGGCTCCCAGCGGAGGTCTCGGGGACCCTTCCGGCCTTCTTCGTCCGGAAAGCGCCACTGCCCCTCCAGCCCATCAGGAAAACGGCAGCCGCGCCCTTCGCCGACCCGCTCCGCCCTCCTCCACACTCAGGGCCTGGGGCTGCGGGGCTGAATCGTGAGGCTTTCCAGCCCAGGACTTCACCTCTGGCCCCTTTCACACCTGGGATCTTGGGAAGAAGAAACAAAACCAAACACAGCCAAAGCCATCTCCTCCGACCCGGGGCCCCTCCACATCCCTTCCGATCCCGGGTTCCTGCCGGCCTCCCGGGGCGTTTCTCCCAGGCAGGCCTTCGCGGCCACTACACGGGGCTGAGCACTCGAGTCCTCGGGCGTCACGGGGCCCGCGGCCACGCCAAGCACGCACGACTCCCGGGTCTCGTCTGCTCCTGGGTGCCCTGGGCCTCTTCCCTGTGCCGCTGCTGGGTCTTGTGCCCCTGCTTGGCCTCCATCAGACCCGGCCCCGTGCTACTCGGCCACGTGCTACAGGATCGTGCCAGCAGAACTGGCCCTGGCTGAGCCCCGTACCCACCCTCCTGCCATCCCTGGCCCTGCTAGCAAATGGCAGAGATCCTCTGGCCTCCGAGCCCAGACAAAAATCCTGATGCAGATGGCCGAGGGGCCGCAAACCAAGGCTTCGCTTGTTCCCGCTCAGGCCCCAGCCATACCCTCTTGTCCTTCGGCTGCTCGTGTGTGGGGTGGGGGAGAGGAGGGTGCGTCCCCGTGCGTGCGTGCGTGGTCTGGGTGTCTCTGCGTGGTGTGTGTGTGTGTGTGTGTGTGTGTTAGATGCCGTGCCTGGTGTAGGTGGGGAAGAGCAAGCCCTCACGCACAGAGCCCCATCACACACTGGGGCCGGGCCGAGGGGGTCAATCTGCTCGGCCTGATTGCGTTGGGCATACATTGCAGAAGGTGGGTTTTCCAAGGCGGAGCAGAGGGTCCCGGCACCTGAGGTTGTCCACGGGGAGAATGTCTGTTGCACGGGGGCAAGCGGTCCCTTCCGTCGTGCCCAAGCCCATGTGACCCCGAAGGCCAGGTGGCCCCGGTCCTTGAGCTGACTGAGGAGTGCTTTGAGACCCGGAGGGTGGCACAGGCGACTGGGCGCCAGCGGCGGCCCTCCCTCCCTTTGAGCGGGACGGGGAGCTGCCGCTGGCATCCGGAGCTCTGGCGGCCTGCGCCCTCTGTCCCTGTGACCGCAGGCTCTGCCGTGGGAGGCGGGATCCCACGTAGAGGTCGCGCGCTGGCTGCCCTGTCTTGGGTTGAGCGACGGAGCGCGACGTGGAGCAGCACCCGACTGAGGCTCCCTGCTTCTCTGTCCCCTGGCGTCTTGCCCTGGACCCAGTGCACCACCTTGTGGCGAGCCCAGGTGTGGCGCGTCCCGCTGTGGGGCCCGCTGGGGTGCAGGACCCACTTTCTCATGGCTTCCGCACGTCCCTCCCCGCCCGCCTGGAGGGCAGTTGGGGAGCGGTCCCCAACGTGGCCTGGGACCAACCTCGCTGGTGACCCGTGTCGCGGGCGCGCGCCCCAGGAGAGTGTGGGGAGGGGAGAGGATTCGGGGACGTAGCTGTGAGGATTCGGTGTGCGTGGGTCTGGCGGGTGGCCCGGACGGGGTCGGGGTCGTGGTCACGGTGGGTCGTTGTGGTGGTGGTGGTGGTGGTGGTGCTGGGGGTGGTGGTGGTGGGGGGGGTGGTGGCGAAGTCCCCGAAGACAAAAGGAGCAGCGAGGGAGGGAGGAGCAAAAGCCTACAGCACCCGGTATTCCCAGGCGGTCTCCCATCCAAGTACTAACCAGGCCCGACCCTGCTTAGCTTCCGAGATCAGACGAGATCGGGCGCGTTCAGGGTGGTATGGCCGTAGACGCTAGCCGCCGCCTCCGGGAGCCCCAAGAGCCTGCCGAGGGCCCCGGCGTGCGTCTCCACGCTGCTCTCCTGGCACGGCTGGGAGTCCGGGTGGGGGCTGGCAGCCCGGGGCCAGCGGCCAGAGGCCCCGCGCGCCTGCTCGGGCAGCCGGTCTCGCCCAGGTGGCCGCTGGGTGGCTTTCTTCCCGAGGTGTCCTGCTGCCAGGACGAGGGTCAAGTTTTCTCGGGGGAAAATTTCTCAGTGCTCTCGGGCGCTTGTTCTTCTGGGAATGTCCACTGCTGTGGCCAAGGCGGGGGACGCACAGCTCGGGCCAGGGCAAGCAGCCGCCCTCCTCCGTCGCCTCCTGGAGCCGTATCCTTGGGTGGGTGCGTGGCTCCCAGCGGAGGTCTCGGGGACCCTTCCGGTCCTCTTCGTCCGGAAAGCGCCACTGCCCCTCCAGCCCATCAGGAAAACGGCAGCCGCGCCCTTCGCCGACCCGCTCCGCCCTCCTCCACACTCAGGGCCTGGGGCTGCGGGGCTGAATCGTGAGGCTTTCCAGCCCAGGACTTCACCTCTGGCCCCTTTCACACCCGGGATCTTGGGAAGAAGAAACAAAACCAAACACAGCCAAAGCCATCTCCTCCGACCCGGGGCCCCTCCACATCCCTTCCGATCCCGGGTTCCTGCCGGCCTCCCGGGGCGTTTCTCCCAGGCAGGCCTTCGCGGCCACTACACGGGGCTGAGCACTCGAGTCCTCGGGCGTCACGGGGCCCGCGGCCACGCCAAGCACGCACGACTCCCGGGTCTCGTCTGCTCCTGGGTGCCCTGGGCCTCTTCCCTGTGCCGCTGCTGGGTCTTGTGCCCCTGCTTGGCCTCCTTCAGACCCGGCCCCGTGCTACGCGGCCACGTGCTACAGGATCGTGCCAGCAGAACTGGCCCTGGCTGAGCCCCGTACCCACCCTCCTGCCATCCCTGGCCCTGCTAGCAAATGGCAGAGATCCTCTGGCCTCCGAGCCCAGACAAAAATCCTTATGCAGTTGGCCGAGGGGCCGCAAACCAAGGCTTCGCTTGTTCCCGCTCAGGCCCCAGCCATACCCTCTTGTCCTTCGGCTGCTCGTGTGTGGGGTGGGGGAGAGGAGGGTGCGTCCCCGTGCGTGCGTGCGTGGTCTGGGTGTCTCTGCGTGGTGTGTGTGTGTGTGTGTGTGTGTGTTAGATGCCGTGCCTGGTGTAGGTGGGGAAGAGCAAGCCCTCACGCACAGAGCCCCATCACACACTGGGGCCGGGCCGAGGGGGTCAATCTGCTCGGCCTGATTGCGTTGGGCATACATTGCAGAAGGTGGGTTTTCCAAGGCGGAGCAGAGGGTCCCGGCACCTGAGGTTGTCCACGGGGAGAATGTCTGTTCCACGGGGGCAAGCGGTCCCTTCCGTCGTGCCCAAGCCCATGTGACCCCGAAGGCCAGGTGGCCCCGGTCCTTGAGCTGACTGAGGAGTGCTTTGAGACCCGGAGGGTGGCACAGGCGACTGGGCGCCAGCGGCGGCCCTCCCTCCCTTTGAGCGGGACGGGGAGCTGCCGCTGGCATCCGGAGCTCTGGCGGCCTGCGCCCTCTGTCCCTGTGACCGCAGGCTCTGCCGTGGGAGGCGGGATCCCACGTAGAGGTCGCGCGCTGGCTGCCCTGTCTTGGGTTGAGCGACGGAGCGCGACGTGGAGCAGCACCCGACTGAGGCTCCCTGCTTCTCTGTCCCCTGGCGTCTTGCCCTGGACCCAGTGCACCACCTTGTGGCGAGCCCAGGTGTGGCGCGTCCCGCTGTGGGGCCCGCTGGGGTGCAGGACCCACTTTCTCATGGCTTCCGCACGTCCCTCCCCGCCCGCCTGGAGGGCAGTTGGGGAGCGGTCCCCAACGTGGCCTGGGACCAACCTCGCTGGTGACCCGTGTCGCGGGCGCGCGCCCCAGGAGAGTGTGGGGAGGGGAGAGGATTCGGGGACGTAGCTGTGAGGATTCGGTGTGCGTGGGTCTGGCGGGTGGCCCGGACGGGGTCGGGGTCGTGGTCACGGTGGGTCGTTGTGGTGGTGGTGGTGGTGGTGCTGGGGGTGGTGGTGGTGGTGGGGGGGTGGTGGCGAAGTCCCCGAAGACAAAAGGAGCAGCGAGGGAGGGAGGAGCAAAAGCCTACAGCACCTGGTATTCCCAGGCGGTCTCCCATCCAAGTACTAACCAGGCCCGACCCTGCTTAGCTTCCGAGATCAGACGAGATCGGGCGCGTTCAGGGTGGTATGGCCGTAGACGCTAGCCGCCGCCTCCGGGAGCCCCAAGAGCCTGCCGAGGGCCCCGGCGTGCGTCTCCACGCTGCTCTCCTGGCACGGCTGGGAGTCCGGGTGGGGGCTGGCAGCCCGGGGCCAGCGGCCAGAGGCCCCGCGCGCCTGCTCGGGCAGCCGGTCTCGCCCAGGTGGCCGCTGGGTGGCTTTCTTCCCGAGGTGTCCTGCTGCCAGGACGAGGGTCAAGTTTTCTCGGGGGAAAATTTCTCAGTGCTCTCGGGCGCTTGTTCTTCTGGGAATGTCCACTGCTGTGGCCAAGGCGGGGGACGCACAGCTCGGGCCAGGGCAAGCAGCCGCCCTCCTCCGTCGCCTCCTGGAGCCGTATCCTTGGGTGGGTGCGTGGCTCCCAGCGGAGGTCTCGGGGACCCTTCTGGTCCTCTTCGTCCGGAAAGCGACACTGCCCCTCCAGCAAATCAGGAAAACGGCAGCCGCGCCCTTCGCCGACCCGCTCCGCCCTCCTCCACACTCAGGGCCTGGGGCTGCGGGGCTGAATCGTGAGGCTTTCCAGCCCAGGACTTCACCTCTGGCCCCTTTCACACCTGGGATCTTGGGAAGAAGAAACAAAACCAAACACAGCCAAAGCCATCTCCTCCGACCCGGGGCCCCTCCACATCCCTTCCGATCCCGGGTTCCTGCCGGCCTCCCGGGGCGTTTCTCCCAGGCAGGCCTTCGCGGCCACTACACGGGGCTGAGCACTCGAGTCCTCGGGCGTCACGGGGCCCGCGGCCACGCCAAGCACGCACGACTCCCGGGTCTCGTCTGCTCCTGGGTGCCCTGGGCCTCTTCCCTGTGCCGCTGCTGGGTCTTGTGCCCCTGCTTGGCCTCCATCAGACCCGGCCCCGTGCTACGCGGCCACGTGCTACAGGATCGTGCCAGCAGAACTGGCCCTGGCTGAGCCCCGTACCCACCCTCCTGCCATCCCTGGCCCTGCTAGCAAATGGCAGAGATCCTCTGGCCTCCGAGCCCAGACAAAAATCCTGATGCAGATGGCCGAGGGGCCGCAAACCAAGGCTTCGCTTGTTCCCGCTCAGGCCCCAGCCATACCCTCTTGTCCTTCGGCTGCTCGTGTGTGGGGTGGGGGAGAGGAGGGTGCGTCCCCGTGCGTGCGTGCGTGGTCTGGGTGTCTCTGTGTGGTGTGTGTGTGTGTGTGTGTGTGTGTGTGTGTGTTAGATGCCGTGCCTGGTGTAGGTGGGGAAGAGCAAGCCCTCACGCACAGAGCCCCATCACACACTGGGGCCGGGCCGAGGGGGTAAATCTGCTCGGCCTGATTGCGTTGGGCATACATTGCAGAAGGTGGGTTTTCCAAGGCGGAGCAGAGGGTCCCGGCACCTGAGGTTGTCCACGGGGAGAATGTCTGTTCCACGGGGGCAAGCGGTCCCTTCCGTCGTGCCCAAGCCCATGTGACCCCGAAGGCCAGGTGGCCCCGGTCCTTGAGCTGACTGAGGAGTGCTTTGAGACCCGGAGGGTGGCACAGGCGACTGGGCGCCAGCGGCGGCCCTCCCTCCCTTTGAGCGGGATGGGGAGCTGCCGCTGGCATCCGGAGCTCTGGCGGCCTGCGCCCTCTGTCCCTGTGACCGCAGGCTCTGCCGTGGGAGGCGGGATCCCACGTAGAGGTCGCGCGCTGGCTGCCCTGTCTTGGGTTGAGCAACGGAGCGCGACGTGGAGCAGCACCCGACTGAGGCTCCCTGCTTCTCTGTCCCCTGGCGTCTTGCCCTGGACCCAGTGCACCACCTTGTGGCGAGCCCAGGTGTGGCGCGTCCCGCTGTGGGGCCCGCTGGGGTGCAGGACCCACTTTCTCATGGCTTCCGCACGTCCCTCCCCGCCCGCCTGGAGGGCAGTTGGGGAGCGGTCCCCAACGTGGCCTGGGACCAACCTCGCTGGTGACCCGTGTCGCGGGCGCGCGCCCCAGGAGAGTGTGGGGAGGGGAGAGGATTCGGGGACGTAGCTGTGAGGATTCGGTGTGCGTGGGTCTGGCGGGTGGCCCGGACGGGGTCGGGGTCGTAGTCACGGTGGGTCGTTGTGGTGGTGGTGGTAGTGGTGCTGGGGGTGGTGGTGGTGGTGGGGGGGTGGTGGCGAAGTCCCCGAAGACAAAAGGAGCAGCGAGGGAGGGAGGAGCAAAAGCCTACAGCACCCGGTATTCCCAGGCGGTCTCCCATCCAAGTACTAACCAGGCCCGACCCTGCTTAGCTTCCGAGATCAGACGAGATCGGGCGCGTTCAGGGTGGTATGGCCGTAGACGCTAGCCGCCGCCTCCGGGAGCCCCAAGAGCCTGCCGAGGGCCCCGGCGTGCGTCTCCACGCTGCTCTCCTGGCACGGCTGGGAGTCCGGGTGGGGGCTGGCAGCCCGGGGCCAGCGGCCAGAGGCCCCGCGCGCCTGCTCGGGCAGCCGGTCTCGCCCAGGTGGCCGCTGGGTGGCTTTCTTCCCGAGGTGTCCTGCTGCCAGGACGAGGGTCAAGTTTTCTCGGGGGAAAATTTCTCAGTGCTCTCGGGCGCTTGTTCTTCTGGGAATGTCCACTGCTGTGGCCAAGGCAGGGGACGCACAGCTCGGGCCAGGGCAAGCAGCCGCCCTCCTCCGTCGCCTCCTGGAGCCGTATCCTTGGGTGGGTGCGTGGCTCCCAGCGGAGGTCTCGGGGACCCTTCCGGTCCTCTTCGTCCGGAAAGCGCCACTGCCCCTCCAGCCCATCAGGAAAACGGCAGCCGCGCCCTTCGCCGACCCGCTCCGCCCTCCTCCACACTCAGGGCCTGGGGCTGCGGGGCTGAATCGTGAGGCTTTCCAGCCCAGGACTTCACCTCTGGCCCCTTTCACACCCGGGATCTTGGGAAGAAGAAACAAAACCAAACACAGCCAAAGCCATCTCCTCCGACCCGGGGCCCCTCCACATCCCTTCCGATCCCGGGTTCCTGCCGGCCTCCCGGGGCGTTTCTCCCAGGCAGGCCTTCGCGGCCACTACACGGGGCTGAGCACTCGAGTCCTCGGGCGTCACGGGGCCCGCGGCCACGCCAAGCACGCACGACTCCCGGGTCTCGTCTGCTCCTGGGTGCCCTGGGCCTCTTCCCTGTGCCGCTGCTGGGTCTTGTGCCCCTGCTTGGCCTCCTTCAGACCCGGCCCCGTGCTACGCGGCCACGTGCTACAGGATCGTGCCAGCAGAACTGGCCCTGGCTGAGCCCCGTACCCACCCTCCTGCCATCCCTGGCCCTGCTAGCAAATGGCAGAGATCCTCTGGCCTCCGAGCCCAGACAAAAATCCTGATGCAGTTGGCCGAGGGGCCGCAAACCAAGGCTTCGCTTGTTACCGCTCAGGCTCCAGCCATACCCTCTTGTCCTTCGGCTGCTCGTGTGTGGGGTGGGGGAGAGGAGGGTGCGTCCCCGTGCGTGCGTGCGTGGTCTGGGTGTCTCTGCGTGGTGTGTGTGTGTGTGTGTGTGTGTGTTAGATGCCGTGCCTGGTGTAGGTGGGGAAGAGCAAGCCCTCACGCACAGAGCCCCATCACACACTGGGGCCGGGCCGAGGGGGTCAATCTGCTCGGCCTGATTGCGTTGGGCATACATTGCAGAAGGTGGGTTTTCCAAGGCGGAGCAGAGGGTCCCGGCACCTGAGGTTGTCCACGGGGAGAATGTCTGTTCCACAGGGGCAAGCGGTCCCTTCCGTCGTGCCCAAGCCCATGTGACCCCGAAGGCCAGGTGGCCCCGGTCCTTGAGCTGACTGAGGAGTGCTTTGAGACCCGGAGGGTGGCACAGGCGACTGGGCGCCAGCGGCGGCCCTCCCTCCCTTTGAGCGGGACGGGGAGCTGCCGCTGGCATCCGGAGCTCTGGCGGCCTGCGCCCTCTGTCCCTGTGACCGCAGGCTCTGCCGTGGGAGGCGGGATCCCACGTAGAGGTCGCGCGCTGGCTGCCCTGTCTTGGGTTGAGCGACGGAGCGCGACGTGGAGCAGCACCCGACTGAGGCTCCCTGCTTCTCTGTCCCCTGGCGTCTTGCCCTGGACCCAGTGCACCACCTTGTGGCGAGCCCAGGTGTGACGCGTCCCGCTGTGGGGCCCGCTGGGGTGCAGGACCCACTTTCTCATGGCTTCCGCACGTCCCTCCCCGCCCGCCTGGAGGGCAGTTGGGGAGCGGTCCCCAACGTGGCCTGGGACCAACCTCGCTGGTGACCCGTGTCGCGGGCGCGCGCCCCAGGAGAGTGTGGGGAGGGGAGAGGATTCGGGGACGTAGCTGTGAGGATTCGGTGTGCGTGGGTCTGGCGGGTGGCCCGGACGGGGTCGGGGTCGTGGTCACGGTGGGTCGTTGTGGTGGTGGTGGTGGTGGTGGTGCTGGGGGTGGTGGTGGTGGGGGGGGTGGTGGCGAAGTCCCCGAAGACAAAAGGAGCAGCGAGGGAGGGAGGAGCAAAAGCCTACAGCACCCGGTATTCCCAGGCGGTCTCCCATCCAAGTACTAACCAAGCCCAACCCTGCTTAGCTTCCGAGATCAGACGAGATCGGGCGCGTTCAGGGTGGTATGGCCGTAGACGCTAGCCGCCGCCTCCGGGAGCCCCAAGAGCCTGCCGAGGGCCCCGGCGTGCGTCTCCACGCTGCTCTCCTGGCACGGCTGGGAGTCCGGGTGGGGGCTGGCAGCCCGGGGCCAGCGGCCAGAGGCCCCGCGCGCCTGCTCGGGCAGCCGGTCTCGCCCAGGTGGCCGCTGGGTGGCTTTCTTCCCGAGGTGTCCTGCTGCCAGGACGAGGGTCAAGTTTTCTCGGGGGAAAATTTCTCAGTGCTCTCGGGCGCTTGTTCTTCTGGGAATGTCCACTGCTGTGGCCAAGGCAGGGGACGCACAGCTCGGGCCAGGGCAAGCAGCCGCCCTCCTCCGTCGCCTCCTGGAGCCGTATCCTTGGGTGGGTGCGTGGCTCCCAGCGGAGGTCTCGGGGACCCTTCCGGTCCTCTTCGTCCGGAAAGCGCCACTGCCCCTCCAGCCCATCAGGAAAACGGCAGCCGCGCCCTTCGCCGACCCGCTCCGCCCTCCTCCACACTCAGGGCCTGGGGCTGCGGGGCTGAATCGTGAGGCTTTCCAGCCCAGGACTTCACCTCTGGCCCCTTTCACACCCGGGATCTTGGGAAGAAGAAACAAAACCAAACACAGCCAAAGCCATCTCCTCCGACCCGGGGCCCCTCCACATCCCTTCCGATCCCGGGTTCCTGCCGGCCTCCCGGGGCGTTTCTCCCAGGCAGGCCTTCGCGGCCACTACACGGGGCTGAGCACTCGAGTCCTCGGGCGTCACGGGGCCCGCGGCCACGCCAAGCACGCACGACTCCCGGGTCTCGTCTGCTCCTGGGTGCCCTGGGCCTCTTCCCTGTGCCGCTGCTGGGTCTTGTGCCCCTGCTTGGCCTCCTTCAGACCCGGCCCCGTGCTACGCGGCCACGTGCTACAGGATCGTGCCAGCAGAACTGGCCCTGGCTGAGCCCCGTACCCACCCTCCTGCCATCCCTGGCCCTGCTAGCAAATGGCAGAGATCCTCTGGCCTCCGAGCCCAGACAAAAATCCTGATGCAGTTGGCCGAGGGGCCGCAAACCAAGGCTTCGCTTGTTCCCGCTCAGGCCCCAGCCATACCCTCTTGTCCTTCGGCTGCTCGTGTGTGGGGTGGGGGAGAGGAGGGTGCGTCCCCGTGCGTGCGTGCGTGGTCTGGGTGTCTCTGCGTGGTGTGTGTGTGTGTGTGTGTGTGTGTTAGATGCCGTGCCTGGTGTAGGTGGGGAAGAGCAAGCCCTCACGCACAGAGCCCCATCACACACTGGGGCCGGGCCGAGGGGGTCAATCTGCTCGGCCTGATTGCGTTGGGCATACATTGCAGAAGGTGGGTTTTCCAAGGCGGAGCAGAGGGTCCCGGCACCTGAGGTTGTCCACGGGGAGAATGTCTGTTCCACGGGGGCAAGCGTTCCCTTCCGTCGTGCCCAAGCCCATGTGACCCCGAAGGCCAGGTGGCCCCGGTCCTTGAGCTGACTGAGGAGTGCTTTGAGACCCGGAGGGTGGCACAGGCGACTGGGCGCCAGCGGCGGCCCTCCCTCCCTTTGAGCGGGACGGGGAGCTGCCGCTGGCATCCGGAGCTCTGGCGGCCTGCGCCCTCTGTCCCTGTGACCGCAGGCTCTCCGTGGGAGGCGGGATCCCACGTAGAGGTCGCACGCTGGCTGCCCTGTCTTGGGTTGAGCGACGGAGCGCGACGTGGAGCAGCACCCGACTGAGGCTCCCTGCTTCTCTGTCCCCTGGCGTCTTGCCCTGGACCCAGTGCACCACCTTGTGGCGAGCCCAGGTGTGGCACGTCCCGCTGTGGGGCCCGCTGGGGTGCAGGACCCACTTTCTCATGGCTTCCGCACGTCCCTCCCCGCCCGCCTGGAGGGCAGTTGGGGAGCGGTCCCCAACGTGGCCTGGGACCAACCTCGCTGGTGACCCGGGTCGCGGGCGCGCGCCCCAGGAGAGTGTGGGGAGGGGAGAGGATTCGGGGACGTAGCTGTGAGGATTCGGTGTGCGTGGGTCTGGCGGGTGGCCCGGACGGGGTCGGGGTCGTGGTCACGGTGGGTCGTTGTGGTGGTGGTGGTGGTGGTGGTGCTGGGGGTGGTGGTGGTGGGGGGGGTGGTGGCGAAGTCCCCGAAGACAAAAGGAGCAGCGAGGGAGGGAGGAACAAAAGCCTACAGCACCCGGTATTCCCAGGCGGTCTCCCATCCAAGTACTAACCAGGCCCGACCCTGCTTAGCTTCCGAGATCAGACGAGATCGGGCGCGTTCAGGGTGGTATGGCCGTAGACGCTAGCCGCCGCCTCCGGGAGCCCCAAGAGCCTGCCGAGGGCCCCGGCGTGCGTCTCCACGCTGCTCTCCTGGCACGGCTGGGAGTCCGGGTGGGGGCTGGCAGCCCGGGGCCAGCGGCCAGAGGCCCCGCGCGCCTGCTCGGGCAGCCGGTCTCGCCCAGGTGGCCGCTGGGTGGCTTTCTTCCCGAGGTGTCCTGCTGCCAGGACGAGGGTCAAGTTTTCTCGGGGGAAAATTTCTCAGTGCTCTCGGGCGCTTGTTCTTCTGGGAATGTCCACTGCTGTGGCCAAGGCGGGGGACGCACAGCTCGGGCCAGGGCAAGCAGCCGCCCTCCTCCGTCGCCTCCTGGAGCCGTATCCTTGGGTGGGTGCGTGGCTCCCAGCGGAGGTCTCGGGGACCCTTCCGGTCCTCTTCGTCCGGAAAGCGCCACTGCCCCTCCAGCCCATCAGGAAAACGGCAGCCGCGCCCTTCGCCGACCCGCTCCGCCCTCCTCCACACTCAGGGCCTGGGGCTGCGGGGCTGAATCGTGAGGCTTTCCAGCCCAGGACTTCACCTCTGGCCCCTTTCACACCCGGGATCTTGGGAAGAAGAAACAAAACCAAACACAGCCAAAGCCATCTCCTCCGACCCGGGGCCCCTCCACATCCCGTCCGATCCCGGGTTCCTGCCGGCCTCCCGGGGCGTTTCTCCCAGGCAGGCCTTCGCGGCCACTACACGGGGCTGAGCACTCGAGTCCTCGGGCGTCACGGGGCCCGCGGCCACGCCAAGCACGCACGACTCCCGGGTCTCGTCTGCTCCTGGGTGCCCTGGGCCTCTTCCCTGTGCCGCTGCTGGGTCTTGTGCCCCTGCTTGGCCTCCATCAGACCCGGCCCCGTGCTACGCAGCCACGTGCTACAGGATCGTGCCAGCAGAACTGGCCCTGGCTGAGCCCCGTACCCACCCTCCTGCCATCCCTGGCCCTGCTAGCAAATGGCAGGGATCCTCTGGCCTCCGAGCCCAGACAAAAATCCTGATGCAGATGGCCGAGGGGCCGCAAACCAAGGCTTCGCTTGTTCCCGCTCAGGCCCCAGCCATACCCTCTTGTCCTTCGGCTGCTCGTGTGTGTTGTGGGGGAGAGGAGGGTGCGTCCCCGTGCGTGCGTGCGTGGTCTGGGTGTCTCTGCGTGGTGTGTGTGTGTGTGTGCGTGTGTGTTAGATGCCGTGCCTGGTGTAGGTGGGGAAGAGCAAGCCCTCACGCACAGAGCCCCATCACACACTGGGGCCGGGCCGAGGGGGTCAATCTGCTCGGCCTGATTGCGTTGGGCATACATTGCAGAAGGTGGGTTTTCCAAGGCGGAGCAGAGGGTCCCGGCACCTGAGGTTGTCCACGGGGAGAATGTCTGTTGCACGGGGGCAAGCGGTCCCTTCCGTCGTGCCCAAGCCCATGTGACCCCGAAGGCCAGGTGGCCCCGGTCCTTGAGCTGACTGAGGAGTGCTTTGAGACCCGGAGGGTGGCACAGGCGACTGGGCGCCAGCGGCGGCCCTCCCTCCCTTTGAGCGGGACGGGGAGCTGCCGCTGGCATCCGGAGCTCTGGCGGCCTGCGCCCTCTGTCCCTGTGACCGCAGGCTCTGCCGTGGGAGGCGGGATCCCACGTAGAGGTCGCGCGCTGGCTGCCCTGTCTTGGGTTGAGCGACGGAGCGCGACGTGGAGCAGCACCCGACTGAGGCTCCCTGCTTCTCTGTCCCCTGGCGTCTTGCCCTGGACCCAGTGCACCACCTTGTGGCGAGCCCAGGTGTGGCGCGTCCCGCTGTGGGGCCCGCTGGGGTGCAGGACCCACTTTCTCATGGCTTCCGCACGTCCCTCCCCGCCCGCCTGGAGGGCAGTTGGGGAGCGGTCCCCAACGTGGCCTGGGACCAACCTCGCTGGTGACCCGTGTCGCGGGCGCGCGCCCCAGGAGAGTGTGGGGAGGGGAGAGGATTCGGGGACGTAGCTGTGAGGATTCGGTGTGCGTGGGTCTGGCGGGTGGCCCGGACGGGGTCGGGGTCGTGGTCACGGTGGGTCGTTGTGGTGGTGGTGGTGGTGGTGGTGCTGGGGGTGGTGGTGGTGGTGGGGGGGGTGGTGGCGAAGTCCCCGAAGACAAAAGGAGCAGCGAGGGAGGGAGGAGCAAAAGCCTACAGCACCCGGTATTCCCAGGCGGTCTCCCATCCAAGTACTAACCAGGCCCGACCCTGCTTAGCTTCCGAGATCAGACGAGATCGGGCGCGTTCAGGGTGGTATGGCCGTAGACGCTAGCCGCCGCCTCCGGGAGCCCCAAGAGCCTGCCGAGGGCCCCGGCGTGCGTCTCCACGCTGCTCTCCTGGCACGGCTGGGAGTCCGGGTGGGGGCTGGCAGCCCGGGGCCAGCGGCCAGAGGCCCCGCGCGCCTGCTCGGGCAGCCGGTCTCGCCCAGGTGGCCGCTGGGTGGCTTTCTTCCCGAGGTGTCCTGCTGCCAGGACGAGGGTCAAGTTTTCTCGGGGGAAAATTTCTCAGTGCTCTCGGGCGCTTGTTCTTCTGGGAATGTCCACTGCTGTGGCCAAGGCGGGGGACGCACAGCTCGGGCCAGGGCAAGCAGCCGCCCTCCTCCGTCGCCTCCTGGAGCCGTATCCTTGGGTGGGTGCGTGGCTCCCAGCGGAGGTCTCGGGGACCCTTCCGGCCCTCTTCGTCCGGAAAGCGCCACTGCCCCTCCAGCCCATCAGGAAAACGGCAGCCGCGTCCTTCGCCGACCCGCTCCGCCCTCCTCCACACTCAGGGCCTGGGGCTGCGGGGCTGAATCGTGAGGCTTTCCAGCCCAGGACTTCACCTCTGGCCCCTTTCACACCCGGGATCTTGGGAAGAAGAAACAAAACCAAACACAGCCAAAGCCATCTCCTCCGACCCGGGGCCCCTCCACATCCCTTCCGATCCCGGGTTCCTGCCGGCCTCCCGGGGCGTTTCTCCCAGGCAGGCCTTCGCGGCCACTACACGGGGCTGAGCACTCGAGTCCTCGGGCGTCACGGGGCCCGCGGCCACGCCAAGCACGCACGACTCCCGGGTCTCGTCTGCTCCTGGGTGCCCTGGGCCTCTTCCCTGTGCCGCTGCTGGGTCTTGTGCCCCTGCTTGGCCTCCTTCAGACCCGGCCCCGTGCTACGCGGCCACGTGCTACAGGATCGTGCCAGCAGAACTGGCCCTGGCTGAGCCCCGTACCCACCCTCCTGCCATCCCTGGCCCTGCTAGCAAATGGCAGAGATCCTCTGGCCTCCGAGCCCAGACAAAAATCCTGATGCAGTTGGCCGAGGGGCCGCAAACCAAGGCTTCGCTTGTTCCCGCTCAGGCCCCAGCCATACCCTCTTGTCCTTCGGCTGCTCGTGTGTGGGGTGGGGGAGAGGAGGGTGCGTCCCCGTGCGTGCGTGCGTGGTCTGGGTGTCTCTGCGTGGTGTGTGTGTGTGTGTGTGTGTGTGTTAGATGCCGTGCCTGGTGTAGGTGGGGAAGAGCAAGCCCTCACGCACAGAGCCCCATCACACACTGGGGCCGGGCCGAGGGGGTCAATCTGCTCGGCCTTATTGCGTTGGGCATACATTGCAGAAGGTGGGTTTTCCAAGGCGGAGCAGAGGGTCCCGGCACCTGAGGTTGTCCACGGGGAGAATGTCTGTTCCACGGGGGCAAGCGGTCCCTTCCGTCGTGCCCAAGCCCATGTGACCCCGAAGGCCAGGTGGCCCCGGTCCTTGAGCTGACTGAGGAGTGCTTTGAGACCCGGAGGGTGGCACAGGCGACTGGGCGCCAGCGGCGGCCCTCCCTCCCTTTGAGCGGGACGGGGAGCTGCCGCTGGCATCCGGAGCTCTGGCGGCCTGCGCCCTCTGTCCCTGTGACCGCAGGCTCTGCCGTGGGAGGCGGGATCCCACGTAGAGGTCGCGCGCTGGCTGCCCTGTCTTGGGTTGAGCGACGGAGCGCGACGTGGAGCAGCACCCGACTGAGGCTCCCTGCTTCTCTGTCCCCTGGCGTCTTGCCCTGGACCCAGTGCACCACCTTGTGGCGAGCCCAGGTGTGGCGCGTCCCGCTGTGGGGCCCGCTGGGGTGCAGGACCCACTTTCTCATGGCTTCCGCACGTCCCTCCCCGCCCGCCTGGAGGGCAGTTGGGGAGCGGTCCCCAACGTGGCCTGGGACCAACCTCGCTGGTGACCCGTGTCGCGGGCGCGCGCCCCAGGAGAGTGTGGGGAGGGGAGAGGATTCGGGGACGTAGCTGTGAGGATTCGGTGTGCGTGGGTCTGGCGGGTGGCCCGGACGGGGTCGGGGTCGTGGTCACGGTGGGTCGTTGTGGTGGTGGTGGTGGTGGTGCTGGGGGTGGTGGTGGTGGTGGGGGGGTGGTGGCGAAGTCCCCGAAGACAAAAGGAGCAGCGAGGGAGGGAGGAGCAAAAGCCTACAGCACCTGGTATTCCCAGGCGGTCTCCCATCCAAGTACTAACCAGGCCCGACCCTGCTTAGCTTCCGAGATCAGACGAGATCGGGCGCGTTCAGGGTGGTATGGCCGTAGACGCTAGCCGCCGCCTCCGGGAGCCCCAAGAGCCTGCCGAGGGCCCCGGCGTGCGTCTCCACGCTGCTCTCCTGGCACGGCTGGGAGTCCGGGTGGGGGCTGGCAGCCCGGGGCCAGCGGCCAGAGGCCCCGCGCGCCTGCTCGGGCAGCCGGTCTCGCCCAGGTGGCCGCTGGGTGGCTTTCTTCCAGAGGTGTCCTGCTGCCAGGACGAGGGTCAAGTTTTCTCGGGGGAAAATTTCTCAGTGCTCTCGGGCGCTTGTTCTTCTGGGAATGTCCACTGCTGTGGCCAAGGCGGGGGACGCACAGCTCGGGCCAGGGCAAGCAGCCGCCCTCCTCCGTCGCCTCCTGGAGCCGTATCCTTGGGTGGGTGCGTGGCTCCCAGCGGAGGTCTCGGGGACCCTTCCGGTCCTCTTCGTCCGGAAAGCGCCACTGCCCCTCCAGCCCATCAGGAAAACGGCAGCCGCGCCCTTCGCCGACCCGCTCCGCCCTCCTCCACACTCAGGGCCTGGGGCTGCGGGGCTGAATCGTGAGGCTTTCCAGCCCAGGACTTCACCTCTGGCCCCTTTCACACCCGGGATCTTGGGAAGAAGAAACAAAACCAAACACAGCCAAAGCCATCTCCTCCGACCCGGGGCCCCTCCACATCCCTTCCGATCCCGGGTTCCTGCCGGCCTCCCGGGGCGTTTCTCCCAGGCAGGCCTTCGCGGCCACTACACGGGGCTGAGCACTCGAGTCCTCGGGCGTCACGGGGCCCGCGGCCACGCCAAGCACGCACGACTCCCGGGTCTCGTCTGCTCCTGGGTGCCCTGGGCCTCTTCCCTGTGCCGCTGCTGGGTCTTGTGCCCCTGCTTGGCCTCCTTCAGACCCGGCCCCGTGCTACGCGGACACGTGCTACAGGATCGTGCCAGCAGAACTGGCCCTGGCTGAGCCCCGTACCCACCCTCCTGCCATCCCTGGCCCTGCTAGCAAATGGCAGAGATCCTCTGGCCTCCGAGCCCAGACAAAAATCCTGATGCAGTTGGCCGAGGGGCCGCAAACCAAGGCTTCGCTTGTTCCCGCTCAGGCCCCAGCCATACCCTCTTGTCCTTCGGCTGCTCGTGTGTGGGGTGGGGGAGAGGAGGGTGCGTCCCCGTGCGTGCGTGCGTGGTCTGGGTGTCTCTGCGTGGTGTGTGTGTGTGTGTGTGTGTGTGTTAGATGCCGTGCCTGGTGTAGGTGGGGAAGAGCAAGCCCTCACGCACAGAGCCCCATCACACACTGGGGCCGGGCCGAGGGGGTCAATCTGCTCGGCCTGATTGCGTTGGGCATACATTGCAGAAGGTGGGTTTTCCAAGGCGGAGCAGAGGGTCCCGGCACCTGAGGTTGTCCACGGGGAGAATGTCTGTTCCACGGGGGCAAGCGGTCCCTTCCGTCGTGCCCAAGCCCATGTGACCCCGAAGGCCAGGTGGCCCCGGTCCTTGAGCTGACTGAGGAGTGCTTTGAGACCCGGAGGGTGGCACAGGCGACTGGGCGCCAGCGGCGGCCCTCCCTCCCTTTGAGCGGGACGGGGAGCTGCCGCTGGCATCCGGAGCTCTGGCGGCCTGCGCCCTCTGTCCCTGTGACCGCAGGCTCTGCCGTGGGAGGCGGGATCCCACGTAGAGGTCGCGCGCTGGCTGCCCTGTCTTGGGTTGAGCGACGGAGCGCGACGTGGAGCAGCACCCGACTGAGGCTCCCTGCTTCTCTGTCCCCTGGCGTCTTGCCCTGGACCCAGTGCACCACCTTGTGGCGAGCCCAGGTGTGGCGCGTCCCGCTGTGGGGCCCGCTGGGGTGCAGGACCCACTTTCTCATGGCTTCCGCACGTCCCTCCCCGCCCGCCTGGAGGGCAGTTGGGGAGCGGTCCCCAACGTGGCCTGGGACCAACCTCGCTGGTGACCCGTGTCGCGGGCGCGCGCCCCAGGAGAGTGTGGGGAGGGGAGAGGATTCGGGGACGTAGCTGTGAGGATTCGGTGTGCGTGGGTCTGGCGGGTGGCCCGGACGGGGTCGGGGTCGTGGTCACGGTGGGTCGTTGTGGTGGTGGTGGTGGTGGTGGTGCTGGGGGTGGTGGTGGTGGTGGGGGGGGTGGTGGCGAAGTCCCCGAAGACAAAAGGAGCAGCGAGGGAGGGAGGAGCAAAAGCCTACAGCACCCGGTATTCCCAGGCGGTCTCCCATCCAAGTACTAACCAGGCCCGACCCTGCTTAGCTTCCGAGATCAGACGAGATCGGGCGCGTTCAGGGTGGTATGGCCGTAGACGCTAGCCGCCGCCTCCGGGAGCCCCAAGAGCCTGCCGAGGGCCCCGGCGTGCGTCTCCACGCTGCTCTCCTGGCACGGCTGGGAGTCCGGGTGGGGGCTGGCAGCCCGGGGCCAGCGGCCAGAGGCCCCGCGCGCCTGCTCGGGCAGCCGGTCTCGCCCAGGTGGCCGCTGGGTGGCTTTCTTCCCGAGGTGTCCTGCTGCCAGGACGAGGGTCAAGTTTTCTCGGGGGAAAATTTCTCAGTGCTCTCGGGCGCTTGTTCTTCTGGGAATGTCCACTGCTGTGGCCAAGGCGGGGGACGCACAGCTCGGGCCAGGGCAAGCAGCCGCCCTCCTCCGTCGCCTCCTGGAGCCGTATCCTTGGGTGGGTGCGTGGCTCCCAGCGGAGGTCTCGGGGACCCTTCCGGTCCTCTTCGTCCGGAAAGCGACACTGCCCCTCCAGCCCATCAGGAAAACGGCAGCCGCGCCCTTCGCCGACCCGCTCCGCCCTCCTCCACACTCAGGGCCTGGGGCTGCGGGGCTGAATCGTGAGGCTTTCCAGCCCAGGACTTCACCTCTGGCCCCTTTCACACCCGGGATCTTGGGAAGAAGAAACAAAACCAAACACAGCCAAAGCCATCTCCTCCGACCCGGGGCCCCTCCACATCCCTTCCGATCCCGGGTTCCTGCCGGCCTCCCGGGGCGTTTCTCCCAGGCAGGCCTTCGCGGCCACTACACGGGGCTGAGCACTCGAGTCCTCGGGCGTCACGGGGCCCGCGGCCACGCCAAGCACGCACGACTCCCGGGTCTCGTCTGCTCCTGGGTGCCCTGGGCCTCTTCCCTGTGCCGCTGCTGGGTCTTGTGCCCCTGCTTGGCCTCCTTCAGACCCGGCCCCGTGCTACGCGGCCACGTGCTACAGGATCGTGCCAGCAGAACTGGCCCTGGCTGAGCCCCGTACCCACCCTCCTGCCATCCCTGGCCCTGCTAGCAAATGGCAGAGATCCTCTGGCCTCCGAGCCCAGACAAAAATCCTGATGCAGTTGGCCGAGGGGCCGCAAACCAAGGCTTCGCTTGTTCCCGCTCAGGCCCCAGCCATACCCTCTTGTCCTTCGGCTGCTCGTGTGTGGGGTGGGGGAGAGGAGGGTGCGTCCCCGTGCGTGCGTGCGTGGTCTGGGTGTCTCTGCGTGGTGTGTGTGTGTGTGTGCGTGTGTGTTAGATGCCGTGCCTGGTGTAGGTGGGGAAGAGCAAGCCCTCACGCACAGAGCCCCATCACACACTGGGGCCGGGCCGAGGGGGTCAATCTGCTCGGCCTGATTGCGTTGGGCATACATTGCAGAAGGTGGGTTTTCCAAGGCGGAGCAGAGGGTCCCGGCACCTGAGGTTGTCCACGGGGAGAATGTCTGTTCCACGGGGGCAAGCGGTCCCTTCCGTCGTGCCCAAGCCCATGTGACCCCAAAGGCCAGGTGGCCCCGGTCCTTGAGCTGACTGAGGAGTGCTTTGAGACCCGGAGGGTGGCACAGGCGACTGGGCGCCAGCGGCGGCCCTCCCTCCCTTTGAGCGGGACGGGGAGCTGCCGCTGGCATCCGGAGCTCTGGCGGCCTGCGCCCTCTGTCCCTGTGACCGCAGGCTCTGCCGTGGGAGGCGGGATCCCACGTAGAGGTCGCGCGCTGGCTGCCCTGTCTTGGGTTGAGCGACGGAGCGCGACGTGGAGCAGCACCCGACTGAGGCTCCCTGCTTCTCTGTCCCCTGGCGTCTTGCCCTGGACCCAGTGCACCACCTTGTGGCGAGCCCAGGTGTGGCGCGTCCCGCTGTGGGGCCCGCTGGGGTGCAGGACCCACTTTCTCATGGCTTCCGCACGTCCCTCCCCGCCCGCCTGGAGGGCAGTTGGGGAGCGGTCCCCAACGTGGCCTGGGACCAACCTCGCTGGTGACCCGTGTCGCGGGCGCGCGCCCCAGGAGAGTGTGGGGAGGGGAGAGGATTCGGGGACGTAGCTGTGAGGATTCGGTGTGCGTGGGTCTGGCGGGTGGCCCGGACGGGGTCGGGGTCGTGGTCACGGTGGGTCGTTGTGGTGGTGGTGGTGGTGGTGGTGCTGGGGGTGGTGGTGGTGGTGGGGGGGGTGGTGGCGAAGTCCCCGAAGACAAAAGGAGCAGCGAGGGAGGGAGGAGCAAAAGCCTACAGCACCCGGTATTCCCAGGCGGTCTCCCATCCAAGTACTAACCAGGCCCGACCCTGCTTAGCTTCCGAGATCAGACGAGATCGGGCGCGTTCAGGGTGGTATGGCCGTAGACGCTAGCCGCCGCCTCCGGGAGCCCCAAGAGCCTGCCGAGGGCCCCGGCGTGCGTCTCCACGCTGCTCTCCTGGCACGGCTGGGAGTCCGGGTGGGGGCTGGCAGCCCGGGGCCAGCGGCCAGAGGCCCCGCGCGCCTGCTCGGGCAGCCGGTCTCGCCCAGGTGGCCGCTGGGTGGCTTTCTTCCCGAGGTGTCCTGCTGCCAGGACGAGGGTCAAGTTTTCTCGGGGGAAAATTTCTCAGTGCTCTCGGGCGCTTGTTCTTCTGGGAATGTCCACTGCTGTGGCCAAGGCGGGGGACGCACAGCTCGGGCCAGGGCAAGCAGCCGCCCTCCTCCGTCGCCTCCTGGAGCCGTATCCTTGGGTGGGTGCGTGGCTCCCAGCGGAGGTCTCGGGGACCCTTCCGGTCCTCTTCGTCCGGAAAGCGCCACTGCCCCTCCAGCCCATCAGGAAAACGGCAGCCGCGCCCTTCGCCGACCCGCTCCGCCCTCCTCCACACTCAGGGCCTGGGGCTGCGGGGCTGAATCGTGAGGCTTTCCAGCCCAGGACTTCACCTCTGGCCCCTTTCACACCCGGGATCTTGGGAAGAAGAAACAAAACCAAACACAGCCAAAGCCATCTCCTCCGACCCGGGGCCCCTCCACATCCCTTCCGATCCCGGGTTCCTGCCGGCCTCCCGGGGCGTTTCTCCCAGGCAGGCCTTCGCGGCCACTACACGGGGCTGAGCACTCGAGTCCTCGGGCGTCACGGGGCCCGCGGCCACGCCAAGCACGCACGACTCCCGGGTCTCGTCTGCTCCTGGGTGCCCTGGGCCTCTTCCCTGTGCCGCTGCTGGGTCTTGTGCCCCTGCTTGGCCTCCTTCAGACCCGGCCCCGTGCTACGCGGCCACGTGCTACAGGATCGTGCCAGCAGAACTGGCCCTGGCTGAGCCCCGTACCCACCCTCCTGCCATCCCTGGCCCTGCTAGCAAATGGCAGAGATCCTCTGGCCTCCGAGCCCAGACAAAAATCCTGATGCAGTTGGCCGAGGGGCCGCAAACCAAGGCTTCGCTTGTTCCCGCTCAGGCCCCAGCCATACCCTCTTGTCCTTCGGCTGCTCGTGTGTGGGGTGGGGGAGAGGAGGGTGCGTCCCCGTGCGTGCGTGCGTGGTCTGGGTGTCTCTGCGTGGTGTGTGTGTGTGTGTGCGTGTGTGTTAGATGCCGTGCCTGGTGTAGGTGGGGAAGAGCAAGCCCTCACGCACAGAGCCCCATCACACACTGGGGCCGGGCCGAGGGGGTCAATCTGCTCGGCCTGATTGCGTTGGGCATACATTGCAGAAGGTGGGTTTTCCAAGGCGGAGCAGAGGGTCCCGGCACCTGAGGTTGTCCACGGGGAGAATGTCTGTTCCACGGGGGCAAGCGGTCCCTTCCGTCGTGCCCAAGCCCATGTGACCCCGAAGGCCAGGTGGCCCCGGTCCTTGAGCTGACTGAGGAGTGCTTTGAGACCCGGAGGGTGGCACAGGCGACTGGGCGCCAGCGGCGGCCCTCCCTCCCTTTGAGCGGGACGGGGAGCTGCCGCTGGCATCCGGAGCTCTGGCGGCCTGCGCCCTCTGTCCCTGTGACCGCAGGCTCTGCCGTGGGAGGCGGGATCCCACGTAGAGGTCGCGCGCTGGCTGCCCTGTCTTGGGTTGAGCGACGGAGCGCGACGTGGAGCAGCACCCGACTGAGGCTCCCTGCTTCTCTGTCCCCTGGCGTCTTGCCCTGGACCCAGTGCACCACCTTGTGGCGAGCCCAGGTGTGGCGCGTCCCGCTGTGGGGCCCGCTGGGGTGCAGGACCCACTTTCTCATGGCTTCCGCACGTCCCTCCCCGCCCGCCTGGAGGGCAGTTGGGGAGCGGTCCCCAACGTGGCCTGGGACCAACCTCGCTGGTGACCCGTGTCGCGGGCGCGCGCCCCAGGAGAGTGTGGGGAGGGGAGAGGATTCGGGGACGTAGCTGTGAGGATTCGGTGTGCGTGGGTCTGGCAGGTGGCCCGGACGGGGTCGGGGTCGTGGTCACGGTGGGTCGTTGTGGTGGTGGTGGTGGTGGTGGTGCTGGGGGTGGTGGTGGTGGTGGGGGGGGTGGTGGCGAAGTCCCTGAAGACAAAAGGAGCAGCGAGGGAGGGAGGAGCAAAAGCCTACAGCACCCGGTATTCCCAGGCGGTCTCCCATCCAAGTACTAACCAGGCCCGACCCTGCTTAGCTTCCGAGATCAGACGAGATCGGGCGCTTTCAGGGTGGTATGGCCGTAGACGCTAGCCGCCGCCTCCGGGAGCCCCAAGAGCCTGCCGAGGGCCCCGGCGTGCGTCTCCACGCTGCTCTCCTGGCACGGCTGGGAGTCCGGGTGGGGGCTGGCAGCCCGGGGCCAGCGGCCAGAGGCCCCGCGCGCCTGCTCGGGCAGCCGGTCTCGCCCAGGTGGCCGCTGGGTGGCTTTCTTCCCGAGGTGTCCTGCTGCCAGGACGAGGGTCAAGTTTTCTCGGGGGAAAATTTCTCAGTGCTCTCGGGCGCTTGTTCTTCTGGGAATGTCCACTGCTGTGGCCAAGGCGGGGGACGCACAGCTCGGGCCAGGGCAAGCAGCCGCCCTCCTCCGTCGCCTCCTGGAGCCGTATCCTTGGGTGGGTGCGTGGCTCCCAGCGGAGGTCTCGGGGACCCTTCCGGTCCTCTTCGTCCGGAAAGCGCCACTGCCCCTCCAGCCCATCAGGAAAACGGCAGCCGCGCCCTTCGCCGACCCGCTCCGCCCTCCTCCACACTCAGGGCCTGGGGCTGCGGGGCTGAATCGTGAGGCTTTCCAGCCCAGGACTTCACCTCTGGCCCCTTTCACACCCGGGATCTTGGGAAGAAGAAACAAAACCAAACACAGCCAAAGCCATCTCCTCCGACCCGGGGCCCCTCCACATCCCTTCCGATCCCGGGTTCCTGCCGGCCTCCCGGGGCGTTTCTCCCAGGCAGGCCTTCGCGGCCACTACACGGGGCTGAGCACTCGAGTCCTCGGGCGTCACGGGGCCCGCGGCCACGCCAAGCACGCACGACTCCCGGGTCTCGTCTGCTCCTGGGTGCCCTGGGCCTCTTCCCTGTGCCGCTGCTGGGTCTTGTGCCCCTGCTTGGCCTCCTTCAGACCCGGCCCCGTGCTACGCGGCCACGTGCTACAGGATCGTGCCAGCAGAACTGGCCCTGGCTGAGCCCCGTACCCACCCTCCTGCCATCCCTGGCCCTGCTAGCAAATGGCAGAGATCCTCTGGCCTCCGAGCCCAGACAAAAATCCTGATGCAGTTGGCCGAGGGGCCGCAAACCAAGGCTTCGCTTGTTCCCGCTCAGGCCCCAGCCATACCCTCTTGTCCTTCGGCTGCTCGTGTGTGGGGTGGGGGAGAGGAGGGTGCGTCCCCGTGCGTGCGTGCGTGGTCTGGGTGTCTCTGCGTGGTGTGTGTGTGTGTGTGTGTGTGTGTTAGATGCCGTGCCTGGTGTAGGTGGGGAAGAGCAAGCCCTCACGCACAGAGCCCCATCACACACTGGGGCCGGGCCGAGGGGGTCAATCTGCTCGGCCTGATTGCGTTGGGCATACATTGCAGAAGGTGGGTTTTCCAAGGCGGAGCAGAGGGTCCCGGCACCTGAGGTTGTCCACGGGGAGAATGTCTGTTCCACGGGGGCAAGCGGTCCCTTCCGTCGTGCCCAAGCCCATGTGACCCCGAAGGCCAGGTGGCCCCGGTCCTTGAGCTGACTGAGGAGTGCTTTGAGACCCGGAGGGTGGCACAGGCGACTGGGCGCCAGCGGCGGCCCTCCCTCCCTTTGAGCGGGACGGGGAGCTGCCGCTGGCATCCGGAGCTCTGGCGGCCTGCGCCCTCTGTCCCTGTGACCGCAGGCTCTGCCGTGGGAGGCGGGATCCCACGTAGAGGTCGCGCGCTGGCTGCCCTGTCTTGGGTTGAGCGACGGAGCGCGACGTGGAGCAGCACCCGACTGAGGCTCCCTGCTTCTCTGTCCCCTGGCGTCTTGCCCTGGACCCAGTGCACCACCTTGTGGCGAGCCCAGGTGTGGCGCGTCCCGCTGTGGGGCCCGCTGGGGTGCAGGACCCACTTTCTCATGGCTTCCGCACGTCCCTCCCCGCCCGCCTGGAGGGCAGTTGGGGAGCGGTCCCCAACGTGGCCTGGGACCAACCTCGCTGGTGACCCGTGTCGCGGGCGCGCGCCCCAGGAGAGTGTGGGGAGGGGAGAGGATTCGGGGACGTAGCTGTGAGGATTCGGTGTGCGTGGGTCTGGCGGGTGGCCCGGACGGGGTCGGGGTCGTGGTCACGGTGGGTCGTTGTGGTGGTGGTGGTGGTGGTGGTGCTGGGGGTGGTGGTGGTGGTGGGGGGGGTGGTGGCGAAGTCCCCGAAGACAAAAGGAGCAGCGAGGGAGGGAGGAGCAAAAGCCTACAGCACCCGGTATTCCCAGGCGGTCTCCCATCCAAGTACTAACCAGGCCCGACCCTGCTTAGCTTCCGAGATCAGACGAGATCGGGCGCGTTCAGGGTGGTATGGCCGTAGACGCTAGCCGCCGCCTCCGGGAGCCCCAAGAGCCTGCCGAGGGCCCCGGCGTGCGTCTCCACGCTGCTCTCCTGGCACGGCTGGGAGTCCGGGTGGGGGCTGGCAGCCCGGGGCCAGCGGCCAGAGGCCCCGCGCGCCTGCTCGGGCAGCCGGTCTCGCCCAGGTGGCCGCTGGGTGGCTTTCTTCCCGAGGTGTCCTGCTGCCAGGACGAGGGTCAAGTTTTCTCGGGGGAAAATTTCTCAGTGCTCTCGGGCGCTTGTTCTTCTGGGAATGTCCACTGCTGTGGCCAAGGCGGGGGACGCACAGCTCGGGCCAGGGCAAGCAGCCGCCCTCCTCCGTCGCCTCCTGGAGCCGTATCCTTGGGTGGGTGCGTGGCTCCCAGCGGAGGTCTCGGGGACCCTTCCGGTCCTCTTCGTCCGGAAAGCGCCACTGCCCCTCCAGCCCATCAGGAAAACGGCAGCCGCGCCCTTCGCCGACCCGCTCCGCCCTCCTCCACACTCAGGGCCTGGGGCTGCGGGGCTGAATCGTGAGGCTTTCCAGCCCAGGACTTCACCTCTGGCCCCTTTCACACCCGGGATCTTGGGAAGAAGAAACAAAACCAAACACAGCCAAAGCCATCTCCTCCGACCCGGGGCCCCTCCACATCCCTTCCGATCCCGGGTTCCTGCCGGCCTCCCGGGGCGTTTCTCCCAGGCAGGCCTTCGCGGCCACTACACGGGGCTGAGCACTCGAGTCCTCGGGCGTCACGGGGCCCGCGGCCACGCCAAGCACGCACGACTCCCGGGTCTCGTCTGCTCCTGGGTGCCCTGGGCCTCTTCCCTGTGCCGCTGCTGGGTCTTGTGCCCCTGCTTGGCCTCCATCAGACCCGGCCCCGTGCTACGCGGCCACGTGCTACAGGATCGTGCCAGCAGAACTCTCCCTGGCTGAGCCCCGTACCCACCCTCCTGCCATCCCTGGCCCTGCTAGCAAATGGCAGAGATCCTCTGGCCTCCGAGCCCAGACAAAAATCCTGATGCAGATGGCCGAGGGGCCGCAAACCAAGGCTTCGCTTGTTCCCGCTCAGGCCCCAGCCATACCCTCTTGTCCTTCGGCTGCTCGTGTGTGGGGTGGGGGAGAGGAGGGTGCGTCCCCGTGCGTGCGTGCGTGGTCTGGGTGTCTCTGTGTGGTGTGTGTGTGTGTGTGTGTGTGTGTGTGTTAGATGCCGTGCCTGGTGTAGGTGGGGAAGAGCAAGCCCTCACGCACAGAGCCCCATCACACACTGGGGCCGGGCCGAGGGGGTCAATCTGCTCGGCCTGATTGCGTTGGGCATACATTGCAGAAGGTGGATTTTCCAAGGCGGAGCAGAGGGTCCCGGCACCTGAGGTTGTCCACGGGGAGAATGTCTGTTCCACGGGGGCAAGCGGTCCCTTCCGTCGTGCCCAAGCCCATGTGACCCCGAAGGCCAGGTGGCCCCGGTCCTTGAGCTGACTGAGGAGTGCTTTGAGACCCGGAGGGTGGCACAGGCGACTGGGCGCCAGCGGCGGCCCTCCCTCCCTTTGAGCGGGACGGGGAGCTGCCGCTGGCATCCGGAGCTCTGGCGGCCTGCGCCCTCTGTCCCTGTGACCGCAGGCTCTGCCGTGGGAGGCGGGATCCCACGTAGAGGTCGCGCGCTGGCTGCCCTGTCTTGGGTTGAGCGACGGAGCGCGACGTGGAGCAGCACCCGACTGAGGCTCCCTGCTTCTCTGTCCCCTGGCGTCTTGCCCTGGACCCAGTGCACCACCTTGTGGCGAGCCCAGGTGTGGCGCGTCCCGCTGTGGGGCCCGCTGGGGTGCAGGACCCACTTTCTCATGGCTTCCGCACGTCCCTCCCCGCCCGCCTGGAGGGCAGTTGGGGAGCGGTCCCCAACGTGGCCTGGGACCAACCTCGCTGGTGACCCGTGTCGCGGGCGCGCGCCCCAGGAGAGTGTGGGGAGGGGAGAGGATTCGGGGACGTAGCTGTGAGGATTCGGTGTGCGTGGGTCTGGCGGGTGGCCCGGACGGGGTCGGGGTCGTGGTCACGGTGGGTCGTTGTGGTGGTGGTGGTGGTGGTGGTGCTGGGGGTGGTGGTGGTGGTGGGGGGGGTGGTGGCGAAGTCCCCGAAGACAAAAGGAGCAGCGAGGGAGGGAGGAGCAAAAGCCTACAGCACCCGGTATTCCCAGGCGGTCTCCCATCCAAGTACTAACCAGGCCCGACCCTGCTTAGCTTCCGAGATCAGACGAGATCGGGCGCGTTCAGGGTGGTATGGCCGTAGACGCTAGCCGCCGCCTCCGGGAGCCCCAAGAGCCTGCCGAGGGCCCCGGCGTGCGTCTCCACGCTGCTCTCCTGGCACGGCTGGGAGTCCGGGTGGGGGCTGGCAGCCCGGGGCCAGCGGCCAGAGGCCCCGCGCGCCTGCTCGGGCAGCCGGTCTCGCCCAGGTGGACGCTGGGTGGCTTTCTTCCCGAGGTGTCCTGCTGCCAGGACGAGGGTCAAGTTTTCTCGGGGGAAAATTTCTCAGTGCTCTCGGGCGCTTGTTCTTCTGGGAATGTCCACTGCTGTGGCCAAGGCGGGGGACGCACAGCTCGGGCCAGGGCAAGCAGCCGCCCTCCTCCGTCGCCTCCTGGAGCCGTATCCTTGGGTGGGTGCGTGGCTCCCAGCGGAGGTCTCGGGGACCCTTCCGGTCCTCTTCGTCCGGAAAGCGCCACTGCCCCTCCAGCCCATCAGGAAAACGGCAGCCGCGCCCTTCGCCGACCCGCTCCGCCCTCCTCCACACTCAGGGCCTGGGGCTGCGGGGCTGAATCGTGAGGCTTTCCAGCCCAGGACTTCACCTCTGGCCCCTTTCACACCCGGGATCTTGGGAAGAAGAAACAAAACCAAACACAGCCAAAGCCATCTCCTCCGACCCGGGGCCCCTCCACATCCCTTCCGATCCCGGGTTCCTGCCGGCCTCCCGGGGCGTTTCTCCCAGGCAGGCCTTCGCGGCCACTACACGGGGCTGAGCACTCGAGTCCTCGGGCGTCACGGGGCCCGCGGCCACGCCAAGCACGCACGACTCCCGGGTCTCGTCTGCTCCTGGGTGCCCTGGGCCTCTTCCCTGTGCCGCTGCTGGGTCTTGTGCCCCTGCTTGGCCTCCATCAGACCCGGCCCCGTGCTACGCGGCCACGTGCTACAGGATCGTGCCAGCAGAACTCTCCCTGGCTGAGCCCCGTACCCACCCTCCTGCCATCCCTGGCCCTGCTAGCAAATGGCAGAGATCCTCTGGCCTCCGAGCCCAGACAAAGATCCTGATGCAGATGGCCGAGGGGCCGCAAACCAAGGCTTCGCT
Organism: Castor canadensis; assembly: GCF_047511655.1. Classification (NCBI taxonomy): domain Eukaryota; kingdom Metazoa; phylum Chordata; class Mammalia; order Rodentia; family Castoridae; genus Castor; species Castor canadensis. Next base: position 86,254,470 of record NC_133395.1, read on the forward strand.
TGTTCCCGCTCAGGCCCCAGCCATACCCTCTTGTCCTTCGGCTGCTCGTGTGTGGGGTGGGGGAGAGGAGGGTGCGTCCCCGTGCGTGCGTGCGTGGTCTGGGTGTCTCTGTGTGGTGTGTGTGTGTGTGTGTGTGTGTGTGTGTTAGATGCCGTGCCTGGTGTAGGTGGGGAAGAGCAAGCCCTCACGCACAGAGCCCCATCACACACTGGGGCCGGGCCGAGGGGGTCAATCTGCTCGGCCTGATTGCGTTGGGCATACATTGCAGAAGGTGGGTTTTCCAAGGCGGAGCAGAGGGTCCCGGCACCTGAGGTTGTCCACGGGGAGAATGTCTGTTCCACGGGGGCAAGCGGTCCCTTCCGTCGTGCCCAAGCCCATGTGACCCCGAAGGCCAGGTGGCCCCGGTCCTTGAGCTGACTGAGGAGTGCTTTGAGACCCGGAGGGTGGCACAGGCGACTGGGCGCCAGCGGCGGACCTCCCTCCCTTTGAGCGGGATGGGGAGCTGCCGCTGGCATCCGGAGCTCTGGCGGCCTGCGCCCTCTGTCCCTGTGACCGCAGGCTCTGCCGTGGGAGGCGGGATCCCACGTAGAGGTCGCGCGCTGGCTGCCCTGTCTTGGGTTGAGCGACGGAGCGCGACGTGGAGCAGCACCCGACTGAGGCTCCCTGCTTCTCTGTCCCCTGGCGTCTTGCCCTGGACCCAGTGCACCACCTTGTGGCGAGCCCAGGTGTGGCGCGTCCCGCTGTGGGGCCCGCTGGGGTGCAGGACCCACTTTCTCATGGCTTCCGCACGTCCCTCCCCGCCCGCCTGGAGGGCAGTTGGGGAGCGGTCCCCAACGTGGCCTGGGACCAACCTCGCTGGTGACCCGTGTCGCGGGCGCGCGCCCCAGGAGAGTGTGGGGAGGGGAGAGGATTCGGGGACGTAGCTGTGAGGATTCGGTGTGCGTGGGTCTGGCGGGTGGCCCGGACGGGGTCGGGGTCGTGGTCACGGTGGGTCGTTGTGGTGGTGGTGGTGGTGGTGGTGCTGGGGGTGGTGGTGGTGGTGGGGGGGGTGGTGGCGAAGTCCCCGAAGACAAAAGGAGCAGCGAGGGAGGGAGGAGCAAAAGCCTACAGCACCCGGTATTCCCAGGCGGTCTCCCATCCAAGTACTAACCAGGCCCGACCCTGCTTAGCTTCCGAGATCAGACGAGATCGGGCGCGTTCAGGGTGGTATGGCCGTAGACGCTAGCCGCCGCCTCCGGGAGCCCCAAGAGCCTGCCGAGGGCCCCGGCGTGCGTCTCCACGCTGCTCTCCTGGCACGGCTGGGAGTCCGGGTGGGGGCTGGCAGCCCGGGGCCAGCGGCCAGAGGCCCCGCGCGCCTGCTCGGGCAGCCGGTCTCGCCCAGGTGGCCGCTGGGTGGCTTTCTTCCCGAGGTGTCCTGCTGCCAGGACGAGGGTCAAGTTTTCTCGGGGGAAAATTTCTCAGTGCTCTCGGGCGCTTGTTCTTCTGGGAATGTCCACTGCTGTGGCCAAGGCGGGGGACGCACAGCTCGGGCCAGGGCAAGCAGCCGCCCTCCTCCGTCGCCTCCTGGAGCCGTATCCTTGGGTGGGTGCGTGGCTCCCAGCGGAGGTCTCGGGGACCCTTCCGGTCCTCTTCGTCCGGAAAGCGACACTGCCCCTCCAGCCCATCAGGAAAACGGCAGCCGCGCCCTTCGCCGACCCGCTCCGCCCTCCTCCACACTCAGGGCCTGGGGCTGCGGGGCTGAATCGTGAGGCTTTCCAGCCCAGGACTTCACCTCTGGCCCCTTTCACACCCGGGATCTTGGGAAGAAGAAACAAAACCAAACACAGCCAAAGCCATCTCCTCCGACCCGGGGCCCCTCCACATCCCTTCCGATCCCGGGTTCCTGCCGGCCTCCCGGGGCGTTTCTCCCAGGCAGGCCTTCGCGGCCACTACACGGGGCTGAGCACTCGAGTCCTCGGGCGTCACGGGGCCCGCGGCCACGCCAAGCACGCACGACTCCCGGGTCTCGTCTGCTCCTGGGTGCCCTGGGCCTCTTCCCTGTGCCGCTGCTGGGTCTTGTGCCCCTGCTTGGCCTCCATCAGACCCGGCCCCGTGCTACGCGGCCACGTGCTACAGGATCGTGCCAGCAGAACTCTCCCTGGCTGAGCCCCGTACCCACCCTCCTGCCATCCCTGGCCCTGCTAGCAAATGGCAGAGATCCTCTGGCCTCCGAGCCCAGACAAAAATCCTGATGCAGATGGCCGAGGGGCCGCAAACCAAGGCTTCGCTTGTTCCCGCTCAGGCCCCAGCCATACCCTCTTGTCCTTCGGCTGCTCGTGTGTGGGGTGGGGGAGAGGAGGGTGCGTCCCCGTGCGTGCGTGCGTGGTCTGGGTGTCTCTGTGTGGTGTGTGTGTGTGTGTGTGTGTGTGTGTGTTAGATGCCGTGCCTGGTGTAGGTGGGGAAGAGCAAGCCCTCACGCACAGAGCCCCATCACACACTGGGGCCGGGCCGAGGGGGTCAATCTGCTCGGCCTGATTGCGTTGGGCATACATTGCAGAAGGTGGATTTTCCAAGGCGGAGCAGAGGGTCCCGGCACCTGAGGTTGTCCACGGGGAGAATGTCTGTTCCACGGGGGCAAGCGGTCCCTTCCGTCGTGCCCAAGCCCATGTGACCCCGAAGGCCAGGTGGCCCCGGTCCTTGAGCTGACTGAGGAGTGCTTTGAGACCCGGAGGGTGGCACAGGCGACTGGGCGCCAGCGGCGGCCCTCCCTCCCTTTGAGCGGGACGGGGAGCTGCCGCTGGCATCCGGAGCTCTGGCGGCCTGCGCCCTCTGTCCCTGTGACCGCAGGCTCTGCCGTGGGAGGCGGGATCCCACGTAGAGGTCGCGCGCTGGCTGCCCTGTCTTGGGTTGAGCGACGGAGCGCGACGTGGAGCAGCACCCGACTGAGGCTCCCTGCTTCTCTGTCCCCTGGCGTCTTGCCCTGGACCCAGTGCACCACCTTGTGGCGAGCCCAGGTGTGGCGCGTCCCGCTGTGGGGCCCGCTGGGGTGCAGGACCCACTTTCTCATGGCTTCCGCACGTCCCTCCCCGCCCGCCTGGAGGGCAGTTGGGGAGCGGTCCCCAACGTGGCCTGGGACCAACCTCGCTGGTGACCCGTGTCGCGGGCGCGCGCCCCAGGAGAGTGTGGGGAGGGGAGAGGATTCGGGGACGTAGCTGTGAGGATTCGGTGTGCGTGGGTCTGGCGGGTGGCCCGGACGGGGTCGGGGTCGTGGTCACGGTGGGTCGTTGTGGTGGTGGTGGTGGTGGTGGTGCTGGGGGTGGTGGTGGTGGTGGGGGGGGTGGTGGCGAAGTCCCCGAAGACAAAAGGAGCAGCGAGGGAGGGAGGAGCAAAAGCCTACAGCACCCGGTATTCCCAGGCGGTCTCCCATCCAAGTACTAACCAGGCCCGACCCTGCTTAGCTTCCGAGATCAGACGAGATCGGGCGCGTTCAGGGTGGTATGGCCGTAGACGCTAGCCGCCGCCTCCGGGAGCCCCAAGAGCCTGCCGAGGGCCCCGGCGTGCGTCTCCACGCTGCTCTCCTGGCACGGCTGGGAGTCCGGGTGGGGGCTGGCAGCCCGGGGCCAGCGGCCAGAGGCCCCGCGCGCCTGCTCGGGCAGCCGGTCTCGCCCAGGTGGACGCTGGGTGGCTTTCTTCCCGAGGTGTCCTGCTGCCAGGACGAGGGTCAAGTTTTCTCGGGGGAAAATTTCTCAGTGCTCTCGGGCGCTTGTTCTTCTGGGAATGTCCACTGCTGTGGCCAAGGCGGGGGACGCACAGCTCGGGCCAGGGCAAGCAGCCGCCCTCCTCCGTCGCCTCCTGGAGCCGTATCCTTGGGTGGGTGCGTGGCTCCCAGCGGAGGTCTCGGGGACCCTTCCGGTCCTCTTCGTCCGGAAAGCGCCACTGCCCCTCCAGCCCATCAGGAAAACGGCAGCCGCGCCCTTCGCCGACCCGCTCCGCCCTCCTCCACACTCAGGGCCTGGGGCTGCGGGGCTGAATCGTGAGGCTTTCCAGCCCAGGACTTCACCTCTGGCCCCTTTCACACCCGGGATCTTGGGAAGAAGAAACAAAACCAAACACAGCCAAAGCCATCTCCTCCGACCCGGGGCCCCTCCACATCCCTTCCGATCCCGGGTTCCTGCCGGCCTCCCGGGGCGTTTCTCCCAGGCAGGCCTTCGCGGCCACTACACGGGGCTGAGCACTCGAGTCCTCGGGCGTCACGGGGCCCGCGGCCACGCCAAGCACGCACGACTCCCGGGTCTCGTCTGCTCCTGGGTGCCCTGGGCCTCTTCCCTGTGCCGCTGCTGGGTCTTGTGCCCCTGCTTGGCCTCCATCAGACCCGGCCCCGTGCTACGCGGCCACGTGCTACAGGATCGTGCCAGCAGAACTCTCCCTGGCTGAGCCCCGTACCCACCCTCCTGCCATCCCTGGCCCTGCTAGCAAATGGCAGAGATCCTCTGGCCTCCGAGCCCAGACAAAGATCCTGATGCAGATGGCCGAGGGGCCGCAAACCAAGGCTTCGCTTGTTCCCGCTCAGGCCCCAGCCATACCCTCTTGTCCTTCGGCTGCTCGTGTGTGGGGTGGGGGAGAGGAGGGTGCGTCCCCGTGCGTGCGTGCGTGGTCTGGGTGTCTCTGTGTGGTGTGTGTGTGTGTGTGTGTGTGTGTGTGTTAGATGCCGTGCCTGGTGTAGGTGGGGAAGAGCAAGCCCTCACGCACAGAGCCCCATCACACACTGGGGCCGGGCCGAGGGGGTCAATCTGCTCGGCCTGATTGCGTTGGGCATACATTGCAGAAGGTGGGTTTTCCAAGGCGGAGCAGAGGGTCCCGGCACCTGAGGTTGTCCACGGGGAGAATGTCTGTTCCACGGGGGCAAGCGGTCCCTTCCGTCGTGCCCAAGCCCATGTGACCCCGAAGGCCAGGTGGCCCCGGTCCTTGAGCTGACTGAGGAGTGCTTTGAGACCCGGAGGGTGGCACAGGCGACTGGGCGCCAGCGGCGGACCTCCCTCCCTTTGAGCGGGATGGGGAGCTGCCGCTGGCATCCGGAGCTCTGGCGGCCTGCGCCCTCTGTCCCTGTGACCGCAGGCTCTGCCGTGGGAGGCGGGATCCCACGTAGAGGTCGCGCGCTGGCTGCCCTGTCTTGGGTTGAGCGACGGAGCGCGACGTGGAGCAGCACCCGACTGAGGCTCCCTGCTTCTCTGTCCCCTGGCGTCTTGCCCTGGACCCAGTGCACCACCTTGTGGCGAGCCCAGGTGTGACGCGTCCCGCTGTGGGGCCCGCTGGGGTGCAGGACCCACTTTCTCATGGCTTCCGCACGTCCCTCCCCGCCCGCCTGGAGGGCAGTTGGGGAGCGGTCCCCAACGTGGCCTGGGACCAACCTCGCTGGTGACCCGTGTCGCGGGCGCGCGCCCCAGGAGAGTGTGGGGAGGGGAGAGGATTCGGGGACGTAGCTGTGAGGATTCGGTGTGCGTGGGTCTGGCGGGTGGCCCGGACGGGGTCGGGGTCGTGGTCACGGTGGGTCGTTGTGGTGGTGGTGGTGGTGGTGCTGGGGGTGGTGGTGGTGTGGGGGGGTGGTGGCGAAGTCCCCGAAGACAAAAGGAGCAGCGAGGGAGGGAGGAGCAAAAGCCTACAGCACCCGGTATTCCCAGGCGGTCTCCCATCCAAGTACTAACCAAGCCCGACCCTGCTTAGCTTCCGAGATCAGACGAGATCGGGCGCGTTCAGGGTGGTATGGCCGTAGACGCTAGCTGCCGCCTCCGGGAGCCCCAAGAGCCTGCCGAGGGCCCCGGCGTGCGTCTCCACGCTGCTCTCCTGGCACGGCTGGGAGTCCGGGTGGGGGCTGGCAGCCCGGGGCCAGCGGCCAGAGGCCCCGCGCGCCTGCTCGGGCAGCCGGTCTCGCCCAGGTGGCCGCTGGGTGGCTTTCTTCCCGAGGTGTCCTGCTGCCAGGACGAGGGTCAAGTTTTCTCGGGGGAAAATTTCTCAGTGCTCTCGGGCGCTTGTTCTTCTGGGAATGTCCACTGCTGTGGCCAAGGCGGGGGACGCACAGCTCGGGCCAGGGCAAGCAGCCGCCCTCCTCCGTCGCCTCCTGGAGCCGTATCCTTGGGTGGGTGCGTGGCTCCCAGCGGAGGTCTCGGGGACCCTTCCGGTCCTCTTTGTCCGGAAAGCGCCACTGCCCCTCCAGCCCATCAGGAAAACGGCAGCCGCGCCCTTCGCCGACCCGCTCCGCCCTCCTCCACACTCAGGGCCTGGGGCTGCGGGGCTGAATCGTGAGGCTTTCCAGCCCAGGACTTCACCTCTGGCCCCTTTCACACCCGGGATCTTGGGAAGAAGAAACAAAACCAAACACAGCCAAAGCCATCTCCTCCGACCCGGGGCCCCTCCACATCCCTTCCGATCCCGGGTTCCTGCCGGCCTCCCGGGGCGTTTCTCCCAGGCAGGCCTTCGCGGCCACTAAACGGGGCTGAGCACTCGAGTCCTCGGGCGTCACGGGGCCCGCGGCCACGCCAAGCACGCACGACTCCCGGGTCTCGTCTGCTCCAGGGTGCCCTGGGCCTCTTCCCTGTGCCGCTGCTGGGTCTTGTGCCCCTGCTTGGCCTCCTTCAGACCCGGCCCCGTGCTACGCGGACACGTGCTACAGGATCGTGCCAGCAGAACTGGCCCTGGCTGAGCCCCGTACCCACCCTCCTGCCATCCCTGGCCCTGCTAGCAAATGGCAGAGATCCTCTGGCCTCCGAGCCCAGACAAAAATCCTGATGCAGTTGGCCGAGGGGCCGCAAACCAAGGCTTCGCTTGTTCCCGCTCAGGCCCCAGCCATACCCTCTTGTCCTTCGGCTGCTCGTGTGTGGGGTGGGGGAGAGGAGGGTGCGTCCCCGTGCGTGCGTGCGTGGTCTGGGTGTCTCTGCGTGGTGTGTGTGTGTGTGTGTGTGTGTGTGTTAGATGCCGTGCCTGGTGTAGGTGGGGAAGAGCAAGCCCTCACGCACAGAGCCCCATCACACACTGGGGCCGGGCCGAGGGGGTCAATCTGCTCGGCCTGATTGCGTTGGGCATACATTGCAGAAGGTGGGTTTTCCAAGGCGGAGCAGAGGGTCCCGGCACCTGAGGTTGTCCACGGGGAGAATGTCTGTTCCACGGGGGCAAGCGGTCCCTTCCGTCGTGCCCAAGCCCATGTGACCCCGAAGGCCAGGTGGCCCCGGTCCTTGAGCTGACTGAGGAGTGCTTTGAGACCCGGAGGGTGGCACAGGCGACTGGGCGCCAGCGGCGGCCCTCCCTCCCTTTGAGCGGGACGGGGAGCTGCCGCTGGCATCCGGAGCTCTGGCGGCCTGCGCCCTCTGTCCCTGTGACCGCAGGCTCTGCCGTGGGAGGCGGGATCCCACGTAGAGGTCGCGCGCTGGCTGCCCTGTCTTGGGTTGAGCGACGGAGCGCGACGTGGAGCAGCACCCGACTGAGGCTCCCTGCTTCTCTGTCCCCTGGCGTCTTGCCCTGGACCCAGTGCACCACCTTGTGGCGAGCCCAGGTGTGGCGCGTCCCGCTGTGGGGCCCGCTGGGGTGCAGGACCCACTTTCTCATGGCTTCCGCACGTCCCTCCCCGCCCGCCTGGAGGGCAGTTGGGGAGCGGTCCCCAACGTGGCCTGGGACCAACCTCGCTGGTGACCCGTGTCGCGGGCGAGCGCCCCAGGAGAGTGTGGGGAGGGGAGAGGATTCGGGGACGTAGCTGTGAGGATTCGGTGTGCGTGGGTCTGGCGGGTGGCCCGGACGGGGTCGGGGTCGTGGTCACGGTGGGTCGTTGTGGTGGTGGTGGTGGTGGTGGTGCTGGGGGTGGTGGTGGTGGTGGGGGGGGTGGTGGCGAAGTCCCCGAAGACAAAAGGAGCAGCGAGGGAGGGAGGAGCAAAAGCCTACAGCACCCGGTATTCCCAGGCGGTCTCCCATCCAAGTACTAACCAGGCCCGACCCTGCTTAGCTTCCGAGATCAGACGAGATCGGGCGCGTTCAGGGTGGTATGGCCGTAGACGCTAGCCGCCGCCTCCGGGAGCCCCAAGAGCCTGCCGAGGGCCCCGGCGTGCGTCTCCACGCTGCTCTCCTGGCACGGCTGGGAGTCCGGGTGGGGGCTGGCAGCCCGGGGCCAGCGGCCAGAGGCCCCGCGCGCCTGCTCGGGCAGCCGGTCTCGCCCAGGTGGCCGCTGGGTGGCTTTCTTCCCGAGGTGTCCTGCTGCCAGGACGAGGGTCAAGTTTTCTCGGGGGAAAATTTCTCAGTGCTCTCGGGCGCTTGTTCTTCTGGGAATGTCCACTGCTGTGGCCAAGGCGGGGGACGCACAGCTCGGGCCAGGGCAAGCAGCCGCCCTCCTCCGTCGCCTCCTGGAGCCGTATCCTTGGGTGGGTGCGTGGCTCCCAGCGGAGGTCTCGGGGACCCTTCCGGTCCTCTTCGTCCGGAAAGCGCCACTGCCCCTCCAGCCCATCAGGAAAACGGCAGCCGCGCCCTTCGCCGACCCGCTCCGCCCTCCTCCACACTCAGGGCCTGGGGCTGCGGGGCTGAATCGTGAGGCTTTCCAGCCCAGGACTTCACCTCTGGCCCCTTTCACACCCGGGATCTTGGGAAGAAGAAACAAAACCAAACACAGCCAAAGCCATCTCCTCCGACCCGGGGCCCCTCCACATCCCTTCCGATCCCGGGTTCCTGCCGGCCTCCCGGGGCGTTTCTCCCAGGCAGGCCTTCGCGGCCACTACACGGGGCTGAGCACTCGAGTCCTCGGGCGTCACGGGGCCCGCGGCCACGCCAAGCACGCACGACTCCCGGGTCTCGTCTGCTCCTGGGTGCCCTGGGCCTCTTCCCTGTGCCGCTGCTGGGTCTTGTGCCCCTGCTTGGCCTCCTTCAGACCCGGCCCCGTGCTACGCGGCCACGTGCTACAGGATCGTGCCAGCAGAACTGGCCCTGGCTGAGCCCCGTACCCACCCTCCTGCCATCCCTGGCCCTGCTAGCAAATGGCAGAGATCCTCTGGCCTCCGAGCCCAGACAAAAATCCTGATGCAGTTGGCCGAGGGGCCGCAAACCAAGGCTTCGCTTGTTCCCGCTCAGGCCCCAGCCATATCCTCTTGTCCTTCGGCTGCTCGTGTGTGGGGTGGGGGAGAGGAGGGTGCGTCCCCGTGCGTGCGTGCGTGGTCTGGGTGTCTCTGCGTGGTGTGTGTGTGTGTGTGTGTTAGATGCCGTGCCTGGTGTAGGTGGGGAAGAGCAAGCCCTCACGCACAGGGGCCGGGCCGAGGGGGTCAATCTGCTCGGCCTGATTGCGTTGGGCATACATTGCAGAAGGTGGGTTTTCCAAGGCGGAGCAGAGGGTCCCGGCACCTGAGGTTGTCCACGGGGAGAATGTCTGTTCCACGGGGGCAAGCGGTCCCTTCCGTCGTGCCCAAGCCCATGTGACCCCGAAGGCCAGGTGGCCCCGGTCCTTGAGCTGACTGAGGAGTGCTTTGAGACCCGGAGGGTGGCACAGGCGACTGGGCGCCAGCAGCGGCCCTCCCTCCCTTTGAGCGGGACGGGGAGCTACCGCTGGCATCCGGAGCTCTGGCGGCCTGCGCCCTCTGTCCCTGTGACCGCAGGCTCTGCCGTGGGAGGCGGGATCCCACGTAGAGGTCGCGCGCTGGCTGCCCTGTCTTGGGTTGAGCGACGGAGCGCGACGTGGAGCAGCACCCGACTGAGGCTCCCTGCTTCTCTGTCCCCTGGCGTCTTGCCCTGGACCCAGTGCACCACCTTGTGGCGAGCCCAGGTGTGGCGCGTCCCGCTGTGGGGCCCGCTGGGGTGCAGGACCCACTTTCTCATGGCTTCCGCACGTCCCTCCCCGCCCGCCTGGAGGGCAGTTGGGGAGCGGTCCCCAACGTGGCCTGGGACCAAACTCGCTGGTGACCCGTGTCGCGGGCGAGCGCCCCAGGAGAGTGTGGGGAGGGGAGAGGATTCGGGGACGTAGCTGTGAGGATTCGGTGTGCGTGGGTCTGGCGGGTGGCCCGGACGGGGTCGGGGTCGTGGTCACGGTGGGTCGTTGTGGTGGTGGTGGTGGTGGTGGTGCTGGGGGTGGTGGTGGTGGTGGGGGGGGTGGTGGCGAAGTCCCCGAAGACAAAAGGAGCAGCGAGGGAGGGAGGAGCAAAAGCCTACAGCACCCGGTATTCCCAGGCGGTCTCCCATCCAAGTACTAACCAGGCCCGACCCTGCTTAGCTTCCGAGATCAGACGAGATCGGGCGCGTTCAGGGTGGTATGGCCGTAGACGCTAGCCGCCGCCTCCGGGAGCCCCAAGAGCCTGCCGAGGGCCCCGGCGTGCGTCTCCACGCTGCTCTCCTGGCACGGCTGGGAGTCCGGGTGGGGGCTGGCAGCCCGGGGCCAGCGGCCAGAGGCCCCGCGCGCCTGCTCGGGCAGCCGGTCTCGCCCAGGTGGCCGCTGGGTGGCTTTCTTCCCGAGGTGTCCTGCTGCCAGGACGAGGGTCAAGTTTTCTCGGGGGAAAATTTCTCAGTGCTCTCGGGCGCTTGTTCTTCTGGGAATGTCCACTGCTGTGGCCAATGCGGGGGACGCACAGCTCGGGCCAGGGCAAGCAGCCGCCCTCCTCCGTCGCCTCCTGGAGCCGTATCCTTGGGTGGGTGCGTGGCTCCCAGCGGAGGTCTCGGGGACCCTTCCGGTCCTCTTCGTCCGGAAAGCGCCACTGCCCCTCCAGCCCATCAGGAAAACGGCAGCCGCGCCCTTCGCCGACCCGCTCCGCCCTCCTCCACACTCAGGGCCTGGGGCTGCGGGGCTGAATCGTGAGGCTTTCCAGCCCAGGACTTCACCTCTGGCCCCTTTCACACCCGGGATCTTGGGAAGAAGAAACAAAACCAAACACAGCCAAAGCCATCTCCTCCGACCCGGGGCCCCTCCACATCCCTTCCGATCCCGGGTTCCTGCCGGCCTCCCGGGGCGTTTCTCCCAGGCAGGCCTTCGCGGCCACTACACGGGGCTGAGCACTCGAGTCCTCGGGCGTCACGGGGCCCGCGGCCACGCCAAGCACGCACGACTCCCGGGTCTCGTCTGCTCCTGGGTGCCCTGGGCCTCTTCCCTGTGCCGCTGCTGGGTCTTGTGCCCCTGCTTGGCCTCCTTCAGACCCGGCCTCGTGCTACGCGGACACGTGCTACAGGATCGTGCCAGCAGAACTGGCCCTGGCTGAGCCCCGTACCCACCCTCCTGCCATCCCTGGCCCTGCTAGCAAATGGCAGAGATCCTCTGGCCTCCGAGCCCAGACAAAAATCCTGATGCAGTTGGCCGAGGGGCCGCAAACCAAGGCTTCGCTTGTTCCCGCTCAGGCCCCAGCCATACCCTCTTGTCCTTCGGCTGCTCGTGTGTGGGGTGGGGGAGAGGAGGGTGCGTCCCCGTGCGTGCGTGCGTGGTCTGGGTGTCTCTGCGTGGTGTGTGTGTGTGTGTGTGTGTTAGATGCCGTGCCTGGTGTAGGTGGGGAAGAGCAAGCCCTCACGCACAGAGCCCCATCACACACTGGGGCCGGGCCGAGGGGGTCAATCTGCTCGGCCTGATTGCGTTGGGCATACATTGCAGAAGGTGGGTTTTCCAAGGCGGAGCAGAGGGTCCCGGCACCTGAGGTTGTCCACGGGGAGAATGTCTGTTCCACGGGGGCAAGCGGTCCCTTCCGTCGTGCCCAAGCCCATGTGACCCCGAAGGCCAGGTGGCCCCGGTCCTTGAGCTGACTGAGGAGTGCTTTGAGACCCGGAGGGTGGCACAGGCGACTGGGCGCCAGCGGCGGCCCTCCCTCCCTTTGAGCGGGACGGGGAGCTGCCGCTGGCATCCGGAGCTCTGGCGGCCTGCGCCCTCTGTCCCTGTGACCGCAGGCTCTGCCGTGGGAGGCGGGATCCCACGTAGAGGTCGCGCGCTGGCTGCCCTGTCTTGGGTTGAGCGACGGAGCGCGACGTGGAGCAGCACCCGACTGAGGCTCCCTGCTTCTCTGTCCCCTGGCGTCTTGCCCTGGACCCAGTGCACCACCTTGTGGCGAGCCCAGGTGTGGCGCGTCCCGCTGTGGGGCCCGCTGGGGTGCAGGACCCACTTTCTCATGGCTTCCGCACGTCCCTCCCCGCCCGCCTGGAGGGCAGTTGGGGAGCGGTCCCCAACGTGGCCTGGGACCAACCTCGCTGGTGACCCGTGTCGCGGGCGCGCGCCCCAGGAGAGTGTGGGGAGGGGAGAGGATTCGGGGACGTAGCTGTGAGGATTCGGTGTGCGTGGGTCTGGCGGGTGGCCCGGACGGGGTCGGGGTCGTGGTCACGGTGGGTCGTTGTGGTGGTGGTGGTGGTGGTGGTGCTGGGGGTGGTGGTGGTGGTGGGGGGGGTGGTGGCGAAGTCCCCGAAGACAAAAGGAGCAGCGAGGGAGGGAGGAGCAAAAGCCTACAGCACCCGGTATTCCCAGGCGGTCTCCCATCCAAGTACTAACCAGGCCCGACCCTGCTTAGCTTCCGAGATCAGACGAGATCGGGCGCGTTCAGGGTGGTATGGCCGTAGACGCTAGCCGCCGCCTCCGGGAGCCCCAAGAGCCTGCCGAGGGCCCCGGCGTGCGTCTCCACGCTGCTCTCCTGGCACGGCTGGGAGTCCGGGTGGGGGCTGGCAGCCCGGGGCCAGCGGCCAGAGGCCCCGCGCGCCTGCTCGGGCAGCCGGTCTCGCCCAGGTGGCCGCTGGGTGGCTTTCTTCCCGAGGTGTCCTGCTGCCAGGACGAGGGTCAAGTTTTCTCGGGGGAAAATTTCTCAGTGCTCTCGGGCGCTTGTTCTTCTGGGAATGTCCACTGCTGTGGCCAAGGCGGGGGACGCACAGCTCGGGCCAGGGCAAGCAGCCGCCCTCCTCCGTCGCCTCCTGGAGCCGTATCCTTGGGTGGGTGCGTGGCTCCCAGCGGAGGTCTCGGGGACCCTTCCGGTCCTCTTCGTCCGGAAAGCGCCACTGCCCCTCCAGCCCATCAGGAAAACGGCAGCCGCGCCCTTCGCCGACCCGCTCCGCCCTCCTCCACACTCAGGGCCTGGGGCTGCGGGGCTGAATCGTGAGGCTTTCCAGCCCAGGACTTCACCTCTGGCCCCTTTCACACCCGGGATCTTGGGAAGAAGAAACAAAACCAAACATAGCCAAAGCCATCTCCTCCGACCCGGGGCCCCTCCACATCCCTTCCGATCCCGGGTTCCTGCCGGCCTCCCGGGGCGTTTCTCCCAGGCAGGCCTTCGCGGCCACTACACGGGGCTGAGCACTCGAGTCCTCGGGCGTCACGGGGCCCGCGGCCACACCAAGCACGCACGACTCCCGGGTCTCGTCTGCTCCTGGGTGCCCTGGGCCTCTTCCCTGTGCCGCTGCTGGGTCTTGTGCCCCTGCTTGGCCTCCTTCAGACCCGGCCCCATGCTACGCGGCCACGTGCTACAGGATCGTGCCAGCAGAACTGGCCCTGGCTGAGCCCCGTACCCACCCTCCTGCCATCCCTGGCCCTGCTAGCAAATGGCAGAGATCCTCTGGCCTCCGAGCCCAGACAAAAATCCTGATGCAGTTGGCCGAGGGGCCGCAAACCAAGGCTTCGCTTGTTCCCGCTCAGGCCCCAGCCATACCCTCTTGTCCTTCGGCTGCTCGTGTGTGGGGTGGGGGAGAGGAGGGTGCGTCCCCGTGCGTGCGTGCGTGGTCTGGGTGTCTCTGCGTGGTGTGTGTGTGTGTGTGTGTGTGTGTTAGATGCCGTGCCTGGTGTAGGTGGGGAAGAGCAAGCCCTCACGCACAGAGCCCCATCACACACTGGGGCCGGGCCGAGGGGGTCAATCTGCTCGGCCTGATTGCGTTGGGCATACATTGCAGAAGGTGGGTTTTCCAAGGCGGAGCAGAGGGTCCCGGCACCTGAGGTTGTCCACGGGGAGAATGTCTGTTCCACGGGGGCAAGCGGTCCCTTCCGTCGTGCCCAAGCCCATGTGACCCCGAAGGCCAGGTGGCCCCGGTCCTTGAGCTGACTGAGGAGTGCTTTGAGACCCGGAGGGTGGCACAGGCGACTGGGCGCCAGCGGCGGCCCTCCCTCCCTTTGAGCGGGACGGGGAGCTGCCGCTGGCATCCGGAGCTCTGGCGGCCTGCGCCCTCTGTCCCTGTGACCGCAGGCTCTGCCGTGGGAGGCGGGATCCCACGTAGAGGTCGCGCGCTGGCTGCCCTGTCTTGGGTTGAGCGACGGAGCGCGACGTGGAGCAGCACCCGACTGAGGCTCCCTGCTTCTCTGTCCCCTGGCGTCTTGCCCTGGACCCAGTGCACCACCTTGTGGCGAGCCCAGGTGTGGCGCGTCCCGCTGTGGGGCCCGCTGGGGTGCAGGACCCACTTTCTCATGGCTTCCGCACGTCCCTCCCCGCCCGCCTGGAGGGCAGTTGGGGAGCGGTCCCCAACGTGGCCTGGGACCAACCTCGCTGGTGACCCGTGTCGCGGGCGCGCGCCCCAGGAGAGTGTGGGGAGGGGAGAGGATTCGGGGACGTAGCTGTGAGGATTCGGTGTGCGTGGGTCTGGCGGGTGGCCCGGACGGGGTCGGGGTCGTGGTCACGGTGGGTCGTTGTGGTGGTGGTGGTGGTGGTGGTGCTGGGGGTGGTGGTGGTGGTGGGGGGGGTGGTGGCGAAGTCCCCGAAGACAAAAGGAGCAGCGAGGGAGGGAGGAGCAAAAGCCTACAGCACCCGGTATTCCCAGGCGGTCTCCCATCCAAGTACTAACCAGGCCGGACCCTGCTTAGCTTCCGAGATCAGACGAGATCGGGCGCGTTCAGGGTGGTATGGCCGTAGACGCTAGCCGCCGCCTCCGGGAGCCCCAAGAGCCTGCCGAGGGCCCCGGCGTGCGTCTCCACGCTGCTCTCCTGGCACGGCTGGGAGTCCGGGTGGGGGCTGGCAGCCCGGGGCCAGCGGCCAGAGGCCCCGCGCGCCTGCTCGGGCAGCCGGTCTCGCCCAGGTGGCCGCTGGGTGGCTTTCTTCCCGAGGTGTCCTGCTGCCAGGACGAGGGTCAAGTTTTCTCGGGGGAAAATTTCTCAGTGCTCTCGGGCGCTTGTTCTTCTGGGAATGTCCACTGCTGTGGCCAAGGCGGGGGACGCACAGCTCGGGCCAGGGCAAGCAGCCGCCCTCCTCCGTCGCCTCCTGGAGCCGTATCCTTGGGTGGGTGCGTGGCTCCCAGCGGAGGTCTCGGGGACCCTTCCGGTCCTCTTCGTCCGGAAAGCGCCACTGCCCCTCCAGCCCATCAGGAAAACGGCAGCCGCGCCCTTCGCCGACCCGCTCCGCCCTCCTCCACACTCAGGGCCTGGGGCTGCGGGGCTGAATCGTGAGGCTTTCCAGCCCAGGACTTCACCTCTGGCCCCTTTCACACCCGGGATCTTGGGAAGAAGAAACAAAACCAAACACAGCCAAAGCCATCTCCTCCGACCCGGGGCCCCTCCACATCCCTTCCGATCCCGGGTTCCTGCCGGCCTCCCGGGGCGTTTCTCCCAGGCAGGCCTTCGCGGCCACTACACGGGGCTGAGCACTCGAGTCCTCGGGCGTCACGGGGCCCGCGGCCACGCCAAGCACGCACGACTCCCGGGTCTCGTCTGCTCCTGGGTGCCCTGGGCCTCTTCCCTGTGCCGCTGCTGGGTCTTGTGCCCCTGCTTGGCCTCCTTCAGACCCGGCCCCGTGCTACGCGGCCACGTGCTACAGGATCGTGCCAGCAGAACTGGCCCTGGCTGAGCCCCGTACCCACCCTCCTGCCATCCCTGGCCCTGCTAGCAAATGGCAGAGATCCTCTGGCCTCCGAGCCCAGACAAAAATCCTGATGCAGTTGGCCGAGGGGCCGCAAACCAAGGCTTCGCTTGTTCCCGCTCAGGCCCCAGCCATACCCTCTTGTCCTTCGGCTGCTCGTGTGTGGGGTGGGGGAGAGGAGGGTGCGTCCCCGTGCGTGCGTGCGTGGTCTGGGTGTCTCTGCGTGGTGTGTGTGTGTGTGTGTGTGTGTGTTAGATGCCGTGCCTGGTGTAGGTGGGGAAGAGCAAGCCCTCACGCACAGAGCCCCATCACACACTGGGGCCGGGCCGAGGGGGTCAATCTGCTCGGCCTGATTGCGTTGGGCATACATTGCAGAAGGTGGGTTTTCCAAGGCGGAGCAGAGGGTCCCGGCACCTGAGGTTGTCCACGGGGAGAATGTCTGTTCCACGGGGGCAAGCGGTCCCTTCCGTCGTGCCCAAGCCCATGTGACCCCGAAGGCCAGGTGGCCCCGGTCCTTGAGCTGACTGAGGAGTGCTTTGAGACCCGGAGGGTGGCACAGGCGACTGGGCGCCAGCGGCGGCCCTCCCTCCCTTTGAGCGGGACGGGGAGCTGCCGCTGGCATCCGGAGCTCTGGCGGCCTGCGCCCTCTGTCCCTGTGACCGCAGGCTCTGCCGTGGGAGGCGGGATCCCACGTAGAGGTCGCGCGCTGGCTGCCCTGTCTTGGGTTGAGCGACGGAGCGCGACGTGGAGCAGCACCCGACTGAGGCTCCCTGCTTCTCTGTCCCCTGGCGTCTTGCCCTGGACCCAGTGCACCACCTTGTGGCGAGCCCAGGTGTGACGCGTCCCGCTGTGGGGCCCGCTGGGGTGCAGGACCCACTTTCTCATGGCTTCCGCACGTCCCTCCCCGCCCGCCTGGAGGGCAGTTGGGGAGCGGTCCCCAACGTGGCCTGGGACCAACCTCGCTGGTGACCCGTGTCGCGGGCGCGCGCCCCAGGAGAGTGTGGGGAGGGGAGAGGATTCGGGGACGTAGCTGTGAGGATTCGGTGTGCGTGGGTCTGGCGGGTGGCCCGGACGGGGTCGGGGTCGTGGTCACGGTGGGTCGTTGTGGTGGTGGTGGTGGTGGTGGTGCTGGGGGTGGTGGTGGTGGTGGGGGGGGTGGTGGCGAAGTCCCCGAAGACAAAAGGAGCAGCGAGGGAGGGAGGAGCAAAAGCCTACAGCACCCGGTATTCCCAGGCGGTCTCCCATCCAAGTACTAACCAGGCCCGACCCTGCTTAGCTTCCGAGATCAGACGAGATCGGGCGCGTTCAGGGTGGTATGGCCGTAGACGCTAGCCGCCGCCTCCGGGAGCCCCAAGAGCCTGCCGAGGGCCCCGGCGTGCGTCTCCACGCTGCTCTCCTGGCACGGCTGGGAGTCCGGGTGGGGGCTGGCAGCCCGGGGCCAGCGGCCAGAGGCCCCGCGCGCCTGCTCGGGCAGCCGGTCTCGCCCAGGTGGCCGCTGGGTGGCTTTCTTCCAGAGGTGTCCTGCTGCCAGGACGAGGGTCAAGTTTTCTCGGGGGAAAATTTCTCAGTGCTCTCGGGCGCTTGTTCTTCTGGGAATGTTCACTGCTGTGGCCAAGGCGGGGGACGCACAGCTCGGGCCAGGGCAAGCAGCCGCCCTCCTCCATCGCCTCCTGGAGCCGTATCCTTGGGTGGGTGCGTGGCTCCCAGCGGAGGTCTCGGGGACCCTTCCGGTCCTCTTCGTCCGGAAAGCGACACTGCCCCTCCAGCAAATCAGGAAAACGGCAGCCGTGCCCTTCGCCGACCCGCTCCGCCTTCCTCCACACTCAGGGCCTGGGGCTGCGGGGCTGAATCGTGAGGCTTTCCAGCCCAGGACTTCACCTCTGGCCCCTTTCACACCTGGGATCTTGGGAAGAAGAAACAAAACCAAACACAGCCAAAGACATCTCCTCCGACCCGGGGCCCCTCCACATCCCTTCCGATCCGGGTTCCTGCCGGCCTCCCGGGGCGTTTCTCCCAGGCAGGCCTTCGCGGCCACTACACGGGGCTGAGCACTCGAGTCCTCGGGCGTCACGGGGCCCGCGGCCACACCAAGCACGCACGACTCCCGGGTCTCGTCTGCTCCTGGGTGCCCTGGGCCTCTTCCCTGTGCCGCTGCTGGGTCTTGTGCCCCTGCTTGGCCTCCTTCAGACCCGGCCCCGTGCTACGCGGCCACGTGCTACAGGATCGTGCCAGCAGAACTGGCCCTGGCTGAGCCCCGTACCCACCCTCCTGCCATCCCTGGCCCTGCTAGCAAATGGCAGAGATCCTCTGGCCTCCGAGCCCAGACAAAAATCCTGATGCAGTTGGCCGAGGGGCCGCAAACCAAGGCTTCGCTTGTTCCCGCTCAGGCCCCAGCCATACCCTCTTGTCCTTCGGCTGCTCGTGTGTGGGGTGGGGGAGAGGAGGGTGCGTCCCCGTGCGTGCGTGCGTGGTCTGGGTGTCTCTGCGTGGTGTGTGTGTGTGTGTGTGTGTGTGTTAGATGCCGTGCCTGGTGTAGGTGGGGAAGAGCAAGCCCTCACGCACAGAGCCCCATCACACACTGGGGCCGGGCCGAGGGGGTCAATCTGCTCGGCCTGATTGCGTTGGGCATACATTGCAGAAGGTGGGTTTTCCAAGGCGGAGCAGAGGGTCCCGGCACCTGAGGTTGTCCACGGGGAGAATGTCTGTTGCACGGGGGCAAGCGGTCCCTTCCGTCGTGCCCAAGCCCATGTGACCCCGAAGGCCAGGTGGCCCCGGTCCTTGAGCTGACTGAGGAGTGCTTTGAGACCCGGAGGGTGGCACAGGCGACTGGGCGCCAGCGGCGGCCCTCCCTCCCTTTGAGCGGGACGGGGAGCTGCCGCTGGCATCCGGAGCTCTGGCGGCCTGCGCCCTCTGTCCCTGTGACCGCAGGCTCTGCCGTGGGAGGCGGGATCCCACGTAGAGGTCGCGCGCTGGCTGCCCTGTCTTGGGTTGAGCGACGGAGCGCGACGTGGAGCAGCACCCGACTGAGGCTCCCTGCTTCTCTGTCCCCTGGCGTCTTGCCCTGGACCCAGTGCACCACCTTGTGGCGAGCCCAGGTGTGGCGCGTCCCGCTGTGGGGCCCGCTGGGGTGCAGGACCCACTTTCTCATGGCTTCCGCACGTCCCTCCCCGCCCGCCTGGAGGGCAGTTGGGGAGCGGTCCCCAACGTGGCCTGGGACCAACCTCGCTGGTGACCCGTGTCGCGGGCGCGCGCCCCAGGAGAGTGTGGGGAGGGGAGAGGATTCGGGGACGTAGCTGTGAGGATTCGGTGTGCGTGGGTCTGGCGGGTGGCCCGGACGGGGTCGGGGTCGTGGTCACGGTGGGTCGTTGTGGTGGTGGTGGTGGTGGTGGTGCTGGGGGTGGTGGTGGTGGTGGGGGGGGTGGTGGCGAAGTCCCCGAAGACAAAAGGAGCAGCGAGGGAGGGAGGAGCAAAAGCCTACAGCACCCGGTATTCCCAGGCGGTCTCCCATCCAAGTACTAACCAGACCGGACCCTGCTTAGCTTCCGAGATCAGACGAGATCGGGCGCGTTCAGGGTGGTATGGCCGTAGACGCTAGCCGCCGCCTCCGGGAGCCCCAAGAGCCTGCCGAGGGCCCCGGCGTGCGTCTCCACGCTGCTCTCCTGGCACGGCTGGGAGTCCGGGTGGGGGCTGGCAGCCCGGGGCCAGCGGCCAGAGGCCCCGCGCGCCTGCTCGGGCAGCCGGTCTCGCCCAGGTGGCCGCTGGGTGGCTTTCTTCCCGAGGTGTCCTGCTGCCAGGACGAGGGTCAAGTTTTCTCGGGGGAAAATTTCTCAGTGCTCTCGGGCGCTTGTTCTTCTGGGAATGTCCACTGCTGTGGCCAAGGCGGGGGACGCACAGCTCGGGCCAGGGCAAGCAGCCGCCCTCCTCCGTCGCCTCCTGGAGCCGTATCCTTGGGTGGGTGCGTGGCTCCCAGCGGAGGTCTCGGGGACCCTTCCGGTCCTCTTCGTCCGGAAAGCGCCACTGCCCCTCCAGCCCATCAGGAAAACGGCAGCCGCGCCCTTCGCCGACCCGCTCCGCCCTCCTCCACACTCAGGGCCTGGGGCTGCGGGGCTGAATCGTGAGGCTTTCCAGCCCAGGACTTCACCTCTGGCCCCTTTCACACCCGGGATCTTGGGAAGAAGAAACAAAACCAAACACAGCCAAAGCCATCTCCTCCGACCCGGGGCCCCTCCACATCCCTTCCGATCCCGGGTTCCTGCCGGCCTCCCGGGGCGTTTCTCCCAGGCAGGCCTTCGCGGCCACTACACGGGGCTGAGCACTCGAGTCCTCGGGCGTCACGGGGCCCGCGGCCACGCCAAGCACGCACGACTCCCGGGTCTCGTCTGCTCCTGGGTGCCCTGGGCCTCTTCCCTGTGCCGCTGCTGGGTCTTGTGCCCCTGCTTGGCCTCCTTCAGACCCGGCCCCGTGCTACGCGGCCACGTGCTACAGGATCGTGCCAGCAGAACTGGCCCTGGCTGAGCCCCGTACCCACCCTCCTGCCATCCCTGGCCCTGCTAGCAAATGGCAGAGATCCTCTGGCCTCCGAGCCCAGACAAAAATCCTGATGCAGTTGGCCGAGGGGCCGCAAACCAAGGCTTCGCTTGTTCCCGCTCAGGCCCCAGCCATACCCTCTTGTCCTTCGGCTGCTCGTGTGTGGGGTGGGGGAGAGGAGGGTGCGTCCCCGTGCGTGCGTGCGTGGTCTGGGTGTCTCTGCGTGGTGTGTGTGTGTGTGTGTGTGTGTGTTAGATGCCGTGCCTGGTGTAGGTGGGGAAGAGCAAGCCCTCACGCACAGAGCCCCATCACACACTGGGGCCGGGCCGAGGGGGTCAATCTGCTCGGCCTGATTGCGTTGGGCATACATTGCAGAAGGTGGGTTTTCCAAGGCGGAGCAGAGGGTCCCGGCACCTGAGGTTGTCCACGGGGAGAATGTCTGTTCCACGGGGGCAAGCGGTCCCTTCCGTCGTGCCCAAGCCCATGTGACCCCGAAGGCCAGGTGGCCCCGGTCCTTGAGCTGACTGAGGAGTGCTTTGAGACCCGGAGGGTGGCACAGGCGACTGGGCGCCAGCGGCGGCCCTCCCTCCCTTTGAGCGGGACGGGGAGCTGCCGCTGGCATCCGGAGCTCTGGCGGCCTGCGCCCTCTGTCCCTGTGACCGCAGGCTCTGCCGTGGGAGGCGGGATCCCACGTAGAGGTCGCGCGCTGGCTGCCCTGTCTTGGGTTGAGCGACGGAGCGCGACGTGGAGCAGCACCCGACTGAGGCTCCCTGCTTCTCTGTCCCCTGGCGTCTTGCCCTGGACCCAGTGCACCACCTTGTGGCGAGCCCAGGTGTGACGCGTCCCGCTGTGGGGCCCGCTGGGGTGCAGGACCCACTTTCTCATGGCTTCCGCCCGTCCCTCCCCGCCCGCCTGGAGGGCAGTTGGGGAGCGGTCCCCAACGTGGCCTGGGACCAACCTCGCTGGTGACCCGTGTCGCGGGCGCGCGCCCCAGGAGAGTGTGGGGAGGGGAGAGGATTCGGGGACGTAGCTGTGAGGATTCGGTGTGCGTGGGTCTGGCGGGTGGCCCGGACGGGGTCGGGGTCGTGGTCACGGTGGGTCGTTGTGGTGGTGGTGGTGGTGGTGGTGCTGGGGGTGGTGGTGGTGGTGGGGGGGGTGGTGGCGAAGTCCCCGAAGACAAAAGGAGCAGCGAGGGAGGGAGGAGCAAAAGCCTACAGCACCCGGTATTCCCAGGCGGTCTCCCATCCAAGTACTAACCAGGCCCGACCCTGCTTAGCTTCCGAGATCAGACGAGATCGGGCGCGTTCAGGGTGGTATGGCCGTAGACGCTAGCCGCCGCCTCCGGGAGCCCCAAGAGCCTGCCGAGGGCCCCGGCGTGCGTCTCCACGCTGCTCTCCTGGCACGGCTGGGAGTCCGGGTGGGGGCTGGCAGCCCGGGGCCAGCGGCCAGAGGCCCCGCGCGCCTGCTCGGGCAGCCGGTCTCGCCCAGGTGGCCGCTGGGTGGCTTTCTTCCAGAGGTGTCCTGCTGCCAGGACGAGGGTCAAGTTTTCTCGGGGGAAAATTTCTCAGTGCTCTCGGGCGCTTGTTCTTCTGGGAATGTTCACTGCTGTGGCCAAGGCGGGGGACGCACAGCTCGGGCCAGGGCAAGCAGCCGCCCTCCTCCATCGCCTCCTGGAGCCGTATCCTTGGGTGGGTGCGTGGCTCCCAGCGGAGGTCTCGGGGACCCTTCCGGTCCTCTTCGTCCGGAAAGCGACACTGCCCCTCCAGCAAATCAGGAAAACGGCAGCCGCGCCCTTCGCCGACCCGCTCCGCCTTCCTCCACACTCAGGGCCTGGGGCTGCGGGGCTGAATCGTGAGGCTTTCCAGCCCAGGACTTCACCTCTGGCCCCTTTCACACCTGGGATCTTGGGAAGAAGAAACAAAACCAAACACAGCCAAAGACATCTCCTCCGACCCGGGGCCCCTCCACATCCCTTCCGATCCGGGTTCCTGCCGGCCTCCCGGGGCGTTTCTCCCAGGCAGGCCTTCGCGGCCACTACACGGGGCTGAGCACTCGAGTCCTCGGGCGTCACGGGGCCCGCGGCCACACCAAGCACGCACGACTCCCGGGTCTCGTCTGCTCCTGGGTGCCCTGGGCCTCTTCCCTGTGCCGCTGCTGGGTCTTGTGCCCCTGCTTGGCCTCCTTCAGACCCGGCCCCGTGCTACGCGGCCACGTGCTACAGGATCGTGCCAGCAGAACTGGCCCTGGCTGAGCCCCGTACCCACCCTCCTGCCATCCCTGGCCCTGCTAGCAAATGGCAGAGATCCTCTGGCCTCCGAGCCCAGACAAAAATCCTGATGCAGTTGGCCGAGGGGCCGCAAACCAAGGCTTCGCTTGTTCCCGCTCAGGCCCCAGCCATACCCTCTTGTCCTTCGGCTGCTCGTGTGTGGGGTGGGGGAGAGGAGGGTGCGTCCCCGTGCGTGCGTGCGTGGTCTGGGTGTCTCTGCGTGGTGTGTGTGTGTGTGTGTGTGTGTGTTAGATGCCGTGCCTGGTGTAGGTGGGGAAGAGCAAGCCCTCACGCACAGAGCCCCATCACACACTGGGGCCGGGCCGAGGGGGTCAATCTGCTCGGCCTGATTGCGTTGGGCATACATTGCAGAAGGTGGGTTTTCCAAGGCGGAGCAGAGGGTCCCGGCACCTGAGGTTGTCCACGGGGAGAATGTCTGTTGCACGGGGGCAAGCGGTCCCTTCCGTCGTGCCCAAGCCCATGTGACCCCGAAGGCCAGGTGGCCCCGGTCCTTGAGCTGACTGAGGAGTGCTTTGAGACCCGGAGGGTGGCACAGGCGACTGGGCGCCAGCGGCGGCCCTCCCTCCCTTTGAGCGGGACGGGGAGCTGCCGCTGGCATCCGGAGCTCTGGCGGCCTGCGCCCTCTGTCCCTGTGACTGCAGGCTCTGCCGTGGGAGGCGGGATCCCACGTAGAGGTCGCGCGCTGGCTGCCCTGTCTTGGGTTGAGCGACGGAGCGCGACGTGGAGCAGCACCCGACTGAGGCTCCCTGCTTCTCTGTCCCCTGGCGTCTTGCCCTGGACCCAGTGCACCACCTTGTGGCGAGCCCAGGTGTGGCGCGTCCCGCTGTGGGGCCCGCTGGGGTGCAGGACCCACTTTCTCATGGCTTCCGCACGTCCCTCCCCGCCCGCCTGGAGGGCAGTTGGGGAGCGGTCCCCAACGTGGCCTGGGACCAACCTTGCTGGTGACCCGTGTCGCGGGCGCGCGCCCCAGGAGAGTGTGGGGAGGGGAGAGGATTCGGGGACGTAGCTGTGAGGATTCGGTGTGCGTGGGTTTGGCGGGTGGCCCGGACGGGGTCGGGGTCGTGGTCACGGTGGGTCGTTGTGGTGGTGGTGGTGGTGGTGGTGCTGGGGGTGGTGGTGGTGGTGGGGGGGGTGGTGGCGAAGTCCCCGAAGACAAAAGGAGCAGCGAGGGAGGGAGGAGCAAAAGCCTACAGCACCCGGTATTCCCAGGCGGTCTCCCATCCAAGTACTAACCAGGCCCGACCCTGCTTAGCTTCCGAGATCAGACGAGATCGGGCGCGTTCAGGGTGGTATGGCCGTAGACGCTAGCCGCCGCCTCCGGGAGCCCCAAGAGCCTGCCGAGGGCCCCGGCGTGCGTCTCCACGCTGCTCTCCTGGCACGGCTGGGAGTCCGGGTGGGGGCTGGCAGCCCGGGGCCAGTGGCCAGAGGCCCCGCGCGCCTGCTCGGGCAGCCGGTCTCGCCCAGGTGGCCGCTGGGTGGCTTTCTTCCAGAGGTGTCCTGCTGCCAGGACGAGGGTCAAGTTTTCTCGGGGGAAAATTTCTCAGTGCTCTCGGGCGCTTGTTCTTCTGGGAATGTTCACTGCTGTGGCCAAGGCGGGGGACGCACAGCTCGGGCCAGGGCAAGCAGCCGCCCTCCTCCGTCGCCTCCTGGAGCCGTATCCTTGGGTGGGTGCGTGGCTCCCAGCGGAGGTCTCGGGGACCCTTCCGGTCCTCTTCGTCCGGAAAGCGACACTGCCCCTCCAGCAAATCAGGAAAACGGCAGCCGCGCCCTTCGCCGACCCGCTCCGCCTTCCTCCACACTCAGGGCCTGGGGCTGCGGGGCTGAATCGTGAGGCTTTCCAGCCCAGGACTTCACCTCTGGCCCCTTTCACACCTGGGATCTTGGGAAGAAGAAACAAAACCAAACACAGCCAAAGACATCTCCTCCGACCCGGGGCCCCTCCACATCCCTTCCGATCCGGGTTCCTGCCGGCCTCCCGGGGCGTTTCTCCCAGGCAGGCCTTCGCGGCCACTACACGGGGCTGAGCACTCGAGTCCTCGGGCGTCACGGGGCCCGCGGCCACGCCAAGCACGCACGACTCCCGGGTCTCGTCTGCTCCTGGGTGCCCTGGGCCTCTTCCCTGTGCCGCTGCTGGGTCTTGTGCCCCTGCTTGGCCTCCATCAGACCCGGCCCCGTGCTACGCGGCCACGTGCTACAGGATCGTGCCAGCAGAACTGGCCCTCGCTGAGCCCCGTACCCACCCTCCTGCCATCCCTGGCCCTGCTAGCAAATGGCAGAGATCCTCTGGCCTCCGAGCCCAGACAAAAATCCTGATGCAGATGGCCGAGGGGCCGCAAACCAAGGCTTCGCTTGTTCCCGCTCAGGCCCCAGCCATACCCTCTTGTCCTTCGGCTGCTCGTGTGTGGGGTGGGGGAGCGGAGGGTGCGTCCCCGTGCGTGCGTGCGTGGTCTGGGTGTCTCTGTGTGGTGTGTGTGTGTGTGTGTGTGTGTGTGTGTGTGTTAGATGCCGTGCCTGGTGTAGGTGGGGAAGAGCAAGCCCTCACGCACAGAGCCCCATCACACACTGGGGCCGGGCCGAGGGGGTCAATCTGCTCGGCCTGATTGCGTTGGGCATACATTGCAGAAGGTGGGTTTTCCAAGGCGGAGCAGAGGGTCCCGGCACCTGAGGTTGTCCACGGGGAGAATGTCTGTTCCACGGGGGCAAGCGGTCCCTTCCGTCGTGCCCAAGCCCATGTGACCCCGAAGGCCAGGTGGCCCCGGTCCTTGAGCTGACTGAGGAGTGCTTTGAGACCCGGAGGGTGGCACAGGCGACTGGGCGCCAGCGGCGGCCCTCCCTCCCTTTGAGCGGGACGGGGAGCTGCCGCTGGCATCCGGAGCTCTGGCGGCCTGCGCCCTCTGTCCCTGTGACCGCAGGCTCTGCCGTGGGAGGCGGGATCCCACGTAGAGGTCGCGCGCTGGCTGCCCTGTCTTGGGTTGAGCGACGGAGCTCGACGTGGAGCAGCACCCGACTGAGGCTCCCTGCTTCTCTGTCCCCTGGCGTCTTGCCCTGGACCCAGTGCACCACCTTGTGGCGAGCCCAGGTGTGGCGCGTCCCGCTGTGGGGCCCGCTGGGGTGCAGGACCCACTTTCTCATGGCTTCCGCACGTCCCTCCCCGCCCGCCTGGAGGGCAGTTGGGGAGCGGTCCCCAACGTGGCCTGGGACCAACCTCGCTGGTGACCCGTGTCGCGGGCGCGCGCCCCAGGAGAGTGTGGGGAGGGGAGAGGATTCGGGGACGTAGCTGTGAGGATTCGGTGTGCGTGGGTCTGGCGGGTGGCCCGGACGGGGTCGGGGTCGTGGTCACGGTGGGTCGTTGTGGTGGTGGTGGTGGTGGTGGTGCTGGGGGTGGTGGTGGTGGTGGGGGGGGTGGTGTCGAAGTCCCCGAAGACAAAAGGAGCAGCGAGGGAGGGAGGAGCAAAAGCCTACAGCACCCGGTATTCCCAGGCGGTCTCCCATCCAAGTACTAACCAGGCCCGACCCTGCTTAGCTTCCGAGATCAGACGAGATCGGGCGCGTTCAGGGTGGTATGGCCGTAGACGCTAGCCGCCGCCTCCGGGAGCCCCAAGAGCCTGCCGAGGGCCCCGGCGTGCGTCTCCACGCTGCTCTCCTGGCACGGCTGGGAGTCCGGGTGGGGGCTGGCAGCCCGGGGCCAGCGGCCAGAGGCCCCGCGCGCCTGCTCGGGCAGCCGGTCTCGCCCAGGTGGCCGCTGGGTGGCTTTCTTCCCGAGGTGTCCTGCTGCCAGGACGAGGGTCAAGTTTTCTCGGGGGAAAATTTCTCAGTGCTCTCGGGCGCTTGTTCTTCTGGGAATGTCCACTGCTGTGGCCAAGGCGGGGGACGCACAGCTCGGGCCAGGGCAAGCAGCCGCCCTCCTCCGTCGCCTCCTGGAGCCGTATCCTTGGGTGGGTGCGTGGCTCCCAGCGGAGGTCTCGGGGACCCTTCCGGTCCTCTTCGTCCGGAAAGCGCCACTGCCCCTCCAGCCCATCAGGAAAACGGCAGCCGCGCCCTTCGCCGACCCGCTCCGCCCTCCTCCACACTCAGGGCCTGGGGCTGCGGGGCTGAATCGTGAGGCTTTCCAGCCCAGGACTTCACCTCTGGCCCCTTTCACACCCGGGATCTTGGGAAGAAGAAACAAAACCAAACATAGCCAAAGCCATCTCCTCCGACCCGGGGCCCCTCCACATCCCTTCCGATCCCGGGTTCCTGCCGGCCTCCCGGGGCGTTTCTCCCAGGCAGGCCTTCGCGGCCACTACACGGGGCTGAGCACTCGAGTCCTCGGGCGTCACGGGGCCCGCGGCCACACCAAGCACGCACGACTCCCGGGTCTCGTCTGCTCCTGGGTGCCCTGGGCCTCTTCCCTGTGCCGCTGCTGGGTCTTGTGCCCCTGCTTGGCCTCCTTCAGACCCGGCCCCGTGCTACGCGGCCACGTGCTACAGGATCGTGCCAGCAGAACTGGCCCTGGCTGAGCCCCGTACCCACCCTCCTGCCATCCCTGGCCCTGCTAGCAAATGGCAGAGATCCTCTGGCCTCCGAGCCCAGACAAAAATCCTGATGCAGTTGGCCGAGGGGCCGCAAACCAAGGCTTCGCTTGTTCCCGCTCAGGCCCCAGCCATACCCTCTTGTCCTTCGGCTGCTCGTGTGTGGGGTGGGGGAGAGGAGGGTGCGTCCCCGTGCGTGCGTGCGTGGTCTGGGTGTCTCTGCGTGGTGTGTGTGTGTGTGTGTGTGTGTGTTAGATGCCGTGCCTGGTGTAGGTGGGGAAGAGCAAGCCCTCACGCACAGAGCCCCATCACACACTGGGGCCGGGCCGAGGGGGTCAATCTGCTCGGCCTGATTGCGTTGGGCATACATTGCAGAAGGTGGGTTTTCCAAGGCGGAGCAGAGGGTCCCGGCACCTGAGGTTGTCCACGGGGAGAATGTCTGTTCCACGGGGGCAAGCGGTCCCTTCCGTCGTGCCCAAGCCCATGTGACCCCGAAGGCCAGGTGGCCCCGGTCCTTGAGCTGACTGAGGAGTGCTTTGAGACCCGGAGGGTGGCACAGGCGACTGGGCGCCAGCGGCGGCCCTCCCTCCCTTTGAGCGGGACGGGGAGCTGCCGCTGGCATCCGGAGCTCTGGCGGCCTGCGCCCTCTGTCCCTGTGACCGCAGGCTCTGCCGTGGGAGGCGGGATCCCACGTAGAGGTCGCGCGCTGGCTGCCCTGTCTTGGGTTGAGCGACGGAGCGCGACGTGGAGCAGCACCCGACTGAGGCTCCCTGCTTCTCTGTCCCCTGGCGTCTTGCCCTGGACCCAGTGCACCACCTTGTGGCGAGCCCAGGTGTGGCGCGTCCCGCTGTGGGGCCCGCTGGGGTGCAGGACCCACTTTCTCATGGCTTCCGCACGTCCCTCCCCGCCCGCCTGGAGGGCAGTTGGGGAGCGGTCCCCAACGTGGCCTGGGACCAACCTCGCTGGTGACCCGTGTCGCGGGCGCGCGCCCCAGGAGAGTGTGGGGAGGGGAGAGGATTCGGGGACGTAGCTGTGAGGATTCGGTGTGCGTGGGTCTGGCGGGTGGCCCGGACGGGGTCGGGGTCGTGGTCACGGTGGGTCGTTGTGGTGGTGGTGGTGGTGGTGGTGCTGGGGGTGGTGGTGGTGGTGGGGGGGGTGGTGGCGAAGTCCCCGAAGACAAAAGGAGCAGCGAGGGAGGGAGGAGCAAAAGCCTACAGCACCCGGTATTCCCAGGCGGTCTCCCATCCAAGTACTAACCAGGCCGGACCCTGCTTAGCTTCCGAGATCAGACGAGATCGGGCGCGTTCAGGGTGGTATGGCCGTAGACGCTAGCCGCCGCCTCCGGGAGCCCCAAGAGCCTGCCGAGGGCCCCGGCGTGCGTCTCCACGCTGCTCTCCTGGCACGGCTGGGAGTCCGGGTGGGGGCTGGCAGCCCGGGGCCAGCGGCCAGAGGCCCCGCGCGCCTGCTCGGGCAGCCGGTCTCGCCCAGGTGGCCGCTGGGTGGCTTTCTTCCCGAGGTGTCCTGCTGCCAGGACGAGGGTCAAGTTTTCTCGGGGGAAAATTTCTCAGTGCTCTCGGGCGCTTGTTCTTCTGGGAATGTCCACTGCTGTGGCCAAGGCGGGGGACGCACAGCTCGGGCCAGGGCAAGCAGCCGCCCTCCTCCGTCGCCTCCTGGAGCCGTATCCTTGGGTGGGTGCGTGGCTCCCAGCGGAGGTCTCGGGGACCCTTCCGGTCCTCTTCGTCCGGAAAGCGCCACTGCCCCTCCAGCCCATCAGGAAAACGGCAGCCGCGCCCTTCGCCGACCCGCTCCGCCCTCCTCCACACTCAGGGCCTGGGGCTGCGGGGCTGAATCGTGAGGCTTTCCAGCCCAGGACTTCACCTCTGGCCCCTTTCACACCCGGGATCTTGGGAAGAAGAAACAAAACCAAACACAGCCAAAGCCATCTCCTCCGACCCGGGGCCCCTCCACATCCCTTCCGATCCCGGGTTCCTGCCGGCCTCCCGGGGCGTTTCTCCCAGGCAGGCCTTCGCGGCCACTACACGGGGCTGAGCACTCGAGTCCTCGGGCGTCACGGGGCCCGCGGCCACGCCAAGCACGCACGACTCCCGGGTCTCGTCTGCTCCTGGGTGCCCTGGGCCTCTTCCCTGTGCCGCTGCTGGGTCTTGTGCCCCTGCTTGGCCTCCTTCAGACCCGGCCCCGTGCTACGCGGCCACGTGCTACAGGATCGTGCCAGCAGAACTGGCCCTGGCTGAGCCCCGTACCCACCCTCCTGCCATCCCTGGCCCTGCTAGCAAATGGCAGAGATCCTCTGGCCTCCGAGCCCAGACAAAAATCCTGATGCAGTTGGCCGAGGGGCCGCAAACCAAGGCTTCGCTTGTTCCAGCTCAGGCCCCAGCCATACCCTCTTGTCCTTCGGCTGCTCGTGTGTGGGGTGGGGGAGAGGAGGGTGCGTCCCCGTGCGTGCGTGCGTGGTCTGGGTGTCTCTGCGTGGTGTGTGTGTGTGTGTGTGTGTGTGTTAGATGCCGTGCCTGGTGTAGGTGGGGAAGAGCAAGCCCTCACGCACAGAGCCCCATCACACACTGGGGCCGGGCCGAGGGGGTCAATCTGCTCGGCCTGATTGCGTTGGGCATACATTGCAGAAGGTGGGTTTTCCAAGGCGGAGCAGAGGGTCCCGGCACCTGAGGTTGTCCACGGGGAGAATGTCTGTTCCACGGGGGCAAGCGGTCCCTTCCGTCGTGCCCAAGCCCATGTGACCCCGAAGGCCAGGTGGCCCCGGTCCTTGAGCTGACTGAGGAGTGCTTTGAGACCCGGAGGGTGGCACAGGCGACTGGGCGCCAGCGGCGGCCCTCCCTCCCTTTGAGCGGGACGGGGAGCTGCCGCTGGCATCCGGAGCTCTGGCGGCCTGCGCCCTCTGTCCCTGTGACCGCAGGCTCTGCCGTGGGAGGCGGGATCCCACGTAGAGGTCGCGCGCTGGCTGCCCTGTCTTGGGTTGAGCGACGGAGCGCGACGTGGAGCAGCACCCGACTGAGGCTCCCTGCTTCTCTGTCCCCTGGCGTCTTGCCCTGGACCCAGTGCACCACCTTGTGGCGAGCCCAGGTGTGACGCGTCCCGCTGTGGGGCCCGCTGGGGTGCAGGACCCACTTTCTCATGGCTTCCGCACGTCCCTCCCCGCCCGCCTGGAGGGCAGTTGGGGAGCGGTCCCCAACGTGGCCTGGGACCAACCTCGCTGGTGACCCGTGTCGCGGGCGCGCGCCCCAGGAGAGTGTGGGGAGGGGAGAGGATTCGGGGACGTAGCTGTGAGGATTCGGTGTGCGTGGGTCTGGCGGGTGGCCCGGACGGGGTCGGGGTCGTGGTCACGGTGGGTCGTTGTGGTGGTGGTGGTGGTGGTGGTGCTGGGGGTGGTGGTGGTGGTGGGGGGGGTGGTGGCGAAGTCCCCGAAGACAAAAGGAGCAGCGAGGGAGGGAGGAGCAAAAGCCTACAGCACCCGGTATTCCCAGGCGGTCTCCCATCCAAGTACTAACCAGGCCCGACCCTGCTTAGCTTCCGAGATCAGACGAGATCGGGCGCGTTCAGGGTGGTATGGCCGTAGACGCTAGCCGCCGCCTCCGGGAGCCCCAAGAGCCTGCCGAGGGCCCCGGCGTGCGTCTCCACGCTGCTCTCCTGGCACGGCTGGGAGTCCGGGTGGGGGCTGGCAGCCCGGGGCCAGCGGCCAGAGGCCCCGCGCGCCTGCTCGGGCAGCCGGTCTCGCCCAGGTGGCCGCTGGGTGGCTTTCTTCCAGAGGTGTCCTGCTGCCAGGACGAGGGTCAAGTTTTCTCGGGGGAAAATTTCTCAGTGCTCTCGGGCGCTTGTTCTTCTGGGAATGTTCACTGCTGTGGCCAAGGCGGGGGACGCACAGCTCGGGCCAGGGCAAGCAGCCGCCCTCCTCCATCGCCTCCTGGAGCCGTATCCTTGGGTGGGTGCGTGGCTCCCAGCGGAGGTCTCGGGGACCCTTCCGGTCCTCTTCGTCCGGAAAGCGACACTGCCCCTCCAGCAAATCAGGAAAACGGCAGCCGTGCCCTTCGCCGACCCGCTCCGCCTTCCTCCACACTCAGGGCCTGGGGCTGCGGGGCTGAATCGTGAGGCTTTCCAGCCCAGGACTTCACCTCTGGCCCCTTTCACACCTGGGATCTTGGGAAGAAGAAACAAAACCAAACACAGCCAAAGACATCTCCTCCGACCCGGGGCCCCTCCACATCCCTTCCGATCCGGGTTCCTGCCGGCCTCCCGGGGCGTTTCTCCCAGGCAGGCCTTCACGGCCACTACACGGGGCTGAGCACTCGAGTCCTCGGGCGTCACGGGGCCCGCGGCCACACCAAGCACGCACGACTCCCGGGTCTCGTCTGCTCCTGGGTGCCCTGGGCCTCTTCCCTGTGCCGCTGCTGGGTCTTGTGCCCCTGCTTGGCCTCCTTCAGACCCGGCCCCGTGCTACGCGGCCACGTGCTACAGGATCGTGCCAGCAGAACTGGCCCTGGCTGAGCCCCGTACCCACCCTCCTGCCATCCCTGGCCCTGCTAGCAAATGGCAGAGATCCTCTGGCCTCCGAGCCCAGACAAAAATCCTGATGCAGTTGGCCGAGGGGCCGCAAACCAAGGCTTCGCTTGTTCCCGCTCAGGCCCCAGCCATACCCTCTTGTCCTTCGGCTGCTCGTGTGTGGGGTGGGGGAGAGGAGGGTGCGTCCCCGTGCGTGCGTGCGTGGTCTGGGTGTCTCTGCGTGGTGTGTGTGTGTGTGTGTGTGTGTGTTAGATGCCGTGCCTGGTGTAGGTGGGGAAGAGCAAGCCCTCACGCACAGAGCCCCATCACACACTGGGGCCGGGCCGAGGGGGTCAATCTGCTCGGCCTGATTGCGTTGGGCATACATTGCAGAAGGTGGGTTTTCCAAGGCGGAGCAGAGGGTCCCGGCACCTGAGGTTGTCCACGGGGAGAATGTCTGTTGCACGGGGGCAAGCGGTCCCTTCCGTCGTGCCCAAGCCCATGTGACCCCGAAGGCCAGGTGGCCCCGGTCCTTGAGCTGACTGAGGAGTGCTTTGAGACCCGGAGGGTGGCACAGGCGACTGGGCGCCAGCGGCGGCCCTCCCTCCCTTTGAGCGGGACGGGGAGCTGCCGCTGGCATCCGGAGCTCTGGCGGCCTGCGCCCTCTGTCCCTGTGACCGCAGGCTCTGCCGTGGGAGGCGGGATCCCACGTAGAGGTCGCGCGCTGGCTGCCCTGTCTTGGGTTGAGCGACGGAGCGCGACGTGGAGCAGCACCCGACTGAGGCTCCCTGCTTCTCTGTCCCCTGGCGTCTTGCCCTGGACCCAGTGCACCACCTTGTGGCGAGCCCAGGTGTGGCGCGTCCCGCTGTGGGGCCCGCTGGGGTGCAGGACCCACTTTCTCATGGCTTCCGCACGTCCCTCCCCGCCCGCCTGGAGGGCAGTTGGGGAGCGGTCCCCAACGTGGCCTGGGACCAACCTCGCTGGTGACCCGTGTCGCGGGCGCGCGCCCCAGGAGAGTGTGGGGAGGGGAGAGGATTCGGGGACGTAGCTGTGAGGATTCGGTGTGCGTGGGTCTGGCGGGTGGCCCGGACGGGGTCGGGGTCGTGGTCACGGTGGGTCGTTGTGGTGGTGGTGGTGGTGGTGGTGCTGGGGGTGGTGGTGGTGGTGGGGGGGGTGGTGGCGAAGTCCCCGAAGACAAAAGGAGCAGCGAGGGAGGGAGGAGCAAAAGCCTACAGCACCCGGTATTCCCAGGCGGTCTCCCATCCAAGTACTAACCAGACCGGACCCTGCTTAGCTTCCGAGATCAGACGAGATCGGGCGCGTTCAGGGTGGTATGGCCGTAGACGCTAGCCGCCGCCTCCGGGAGCCCCAAGAGCCTGCCGAGGGCCCCGGCGTGCGTCTCCACGCTGCTCTCCTGGCACGGCTGGGAGTCCGGGTGGGGGCTGGCAGCCCGGGGCCAGCGGCCAGAGGCCCCGCGCGCCTGCTCGGGCAGCCGGTCTCGCCCAGGTGGCCGCTGGGTGGCTTTCTTCCCGAGGTGTCCTGCTGCCAGGACGAGGGTCAAGTTTTCTCGGGGGAAAATTTCTCAGTGCTCTCGGGCGCTTGTTCTTCTGGGAATGTCCACTGCTGTGGCCAAGGCGGGGGACGCACAGCTCGGGCCAGGGCAAGCAGCCGCCCTCCTCCGTCGCCTCCTGGAGCCGTATCCTTGGGTGGGTGCGTGGCTCCCAGCGGAGGTCTCGGGGACCCTTCCGGTCCTCTTCGTCCGGAAAGCGCCACTGCCCCTCCAGCCCATCAGGAAAACGGCAGCCGCGCCCTTCGCCGACCCGCTCCGCCCTCCTCCACACTCAGGGCCTGGGGCTGCGGGGCTGAATCGTGAGGCTTTCCAGCCCAGGACTTCACCTCTGGCCCCTTTCACACCCGGGATCTTGGGAAGAAGAAACAAAACCAAACACAGCCAAAGCCATCTCCTCCGACCCGGGGCCCCTCCACATCCCTTCCGATCCCGGGTTCCTGCCGGCCTCCCGGGGCGTTTCTCCCAGGCAGGCCTTCGCGGCCACTACACGGGGCTGAGCACTCGAGTCCTCGGGCGTCACGGGGCCCGCGGCCACGCCAAGCACGCACGACTCCCGGGTCTCGTCTGCTCCTGGGTGCCCTGGGCCTCTTCCCTGTGCCGCTGCTGGGTCTTGTGCCCCTGCTTGGCCTCCTTCAGACCCGGCCCCGTGCTACGCGGCCACGTGCTACAGGATCGTGCCAGCAGAACTGGCCCTGGCTGAGCCCCGTACCCACCCTCCTGCCATCCCTGGCCCTGCTAGCAAATGGCAGAGATCCTCTGGCCTCCGAGCCCAGACAAAAATCCTGATGCAGTTGGCCGAGGGGCCGCAAACCAAGGCTTCGCTTGTTCCCGCTCAGGCCCCAGCCATACCCTCTTGTCCTTCGGCTGCTCGTGTGTGGGGTGGGGGAGAGGAGGGTGCGTCCCCGTGCGTGCGTGCGTGGTCTGGGTGTCTCTGCGTGGTGTGTGTGTGTGTGTGTGTGTGTGTTAGATGCCGTGCCTGGTGTAGGTGGGGAAGAGCAAGCCCTCACGCACAGAGCCCCATCACACACTGGGGCCGGGCCGAGGGGGTCAATCTGCTCGGCCTGATTGCGTTGGGCATACATTGCAGAAGGTGGGTTTTCCAAGGCGGAGCAGAGGGTCCCGGCACCTGAGGTTGTCCACGGGGAGAATGTCTGTTCCACGGGGGCAAGCGGTCCCTTCCGTCGTGCCCAAGCCCATGTGACCCCGAAGGCCAGGTGGCCCCGGTCCTTGAGCTGACTGAGGAGTGCTTTGAGACCCGGAGGGTGGCACAGGCGACTGGGCGCCAGCGGCGGCCCTCCCTCCCTTTGAGCGGGACGGGGAGCTGCCGCTGGCATCCGGAGCTCTGGCGGCCTGCGCCCTCTGTCCCTGTGACCGCAGGCTCTGCCGTGGGAGGCGGGATCCCACGTAGAGGTCGCGCGCTGGCTGCCCTGTCTTGGGTTGAGCGACGGAGCGCGACGTGGAGCAGCACCCGACTGAGGCTCCCTGCTTCTCTGTCCCCTGGCGTCTTGCCCTGGACCCAGTGCACCACCTTGTGGCGAGCCCAGGTGTGACGCGTCCCGCTGTGGGGCCCGCTGGGGTGCAGGACCCACTTTCTCATGGCTTCCGCACGTCCCTCCCCGCCCGCCTGGAGGGCAGTTGGGGAGCGGTCCCCAACGTGGCCTGGGACCAACCTCGCTGGTGACCCGTGTCGCGGGCGCGCGCCCCAGGAGAGTGTGGGGAGGGGAGAGGATTCGGGGACGTAGCTGTGAGGATTCGGTGTGCGTGGGTCTGGCGGGTGGCCCGGACGGGGTCGGGGTCGTGGTCACGGTGGGTCGTTGTGGTGGTGGTGGTGGTGGTGGTGCTGGGGGTGGTGGTGGTGGTGGGGGGGGTGGTGGCGAAGTCCCCGAAGACAAAAGGAGCAGCGAGGGAGGGAGGAGCAAAAGCCTACAGCACCCGGTATTCCCAGGCGGTCTCCCATCCAAGTACTAACCAGGCCCGACCCTGCTTAGCTTCCGAGATCAGACGAGATCGGGCGCGTTCAGGGTGGTATGGCCGTAGACGCTAGCCGCCGCCTCCGGGAGCCCCAAGAGCCTGCCGAGGGCCCCGGCGTGCGTCTCCACGCTGCTCTCCTGGCACGGCTGGGAGTCCGGGTGGGGGCTGGCAGCCCGGGGCCAGCGGCCAGAGGCCCCGCGCGCCTGCTCGGGCAGCCGGTCTCGCCCAGGTGGCCGCTGGGTGGCTTTCTTCCAGAGGTGTCCTGCTGCCAGGACGAGGGTCAAGTTTTCTCGGGGGAAAATTTCTCAGTGCTCTCGGGCGCTTGTTCTTCTGGGAATGTTCACTGCTGTGGCCAAGGCGGGGGACGCACAGCTCGGGCCAGGGCAAGCAGCCGCCCTCCTCCATCGCCTCCTGGAGCCGTATCCTTGGGTGGGTGCGTGGCTCCCAGCGGAGGTCTCGGGGACCCTTCCGGTCCTCTTCGTCCGGAAAGCGACACTGCCCCTCCAGCAAATCAGGAAAACGGCAGCCGCGCCCTTCGCCGACCCGCTCCGCCTTCCTCCACACTCAGGGCCTGGGGCTGCGGGGCTGAATCGTGAGGCTTTCCAGCCCAGGACTTCACCTCTGGCCCCTTTCACACCTGGGATCTTGGGAAGAAGAAACAAAACCAAACACAGCCAAAGACATCTCCTCCGACCCGGGGCCCCTCCACATCCCTTCCGATCCGGGTTCCTGCCGGCCTCCCGGGGCGTTTCTCCCAGGCAGGCCTTCGCGGCCACTACACGGGGCTGAGCACTCGAGTCCTCGGGCGTCACGGGGCCCGCGGCCACACCAAGCACGCACGACTCCCGGGTCTCGTCTGCTCCTGGGTGCCCTGGGCCTCTTCCCTGTGCCGCTGCTGGGTCTTGTGCCCCTGCTTGGCCTCCTTCAGACCCGGCC
Organism: Castor canadensis; assembly: GCF_047511655.1. NCBI lineage: Eukaryota > Metazoa > Chordata > Mammalia > Rodentia > Castoridae > Castor > Castor canadensis. The sequence goes on from NC_133395.1 coordinate 86,290,500, forward strand.
CCGTGCTACGCGGCCACGTGCTACAGGATCGTGCCAGCAGAACTGGCCCTGGCTGAGCCCCGTACCCACCCTCCTGCCATCCCTGGCCCTGCTAGCAAATGGCAGAGATCCTCTGGCCTCCGAGCCCAGACAAAAATCCTGATGCAGTTGGCCGAGGGGCCGCAAACCAAGGCTTCGCTTGTTCCCGCTCAGGCCCCAGCCATACCCTCTTGTCCTTCGGCTGCTCGTGTGTGGGGTGGGGGAGAGGAGGGTGCGTCCCCGTGCGTGCGTGCGTGGTCTGGGTGTCTCTGCGTGGTGTGTGTGTGTGTGTGTGTGTGTGTTAGATGCCGTGCCTGGTGTAGGTGGGGAAGAGCAAGCCCTCACGCACAGAGCCCCATCACACACTGGGGCCGGGCCGAGGGGGTCAATCTGCTCGGCCTGATTGCGTTGGGCATACATTGCAGAAGGTGGGTTTTCCAAGGCGGAGCAGAGGGTCCCGGCACCTGAGGTTGTCCACGGGGAGAATGTCTGTTGCATGGGGGCAAGCGGTCCCTTCCGTCGTGCCCAAGCCCATGTGACCCCGAATGCCAGGTGGCCCCGGTCCTTGAGCTGACTGAGGAGTGCTTTGAGACCCGGAGGGTGGCACAGGCGACTGGGCGCCAGCGGCGGCCCTCCCTCCCTTTGAGCGGGACGGGGAGCTGCCGCTGGCATCCGGAGCTCTGGCGGCCTGCGCCCTCTGTCCCTGTGACTGCAGGCTCTGCCGTGGGAGGCGGGATCCCACGTAGAGGTCGCGCGCTGGCTGCCCTGTCTTGGGTTGAGCGACGGAGCGCGACGTGGAGCAGCACCCGACTGAGGCTCCCTGCTTCTCTGTCCCCTGGCGTCTTGCCCTGGACCCAGTGCACCACCTTGTGGCGAGCCCAGGTGTGGCGCGTCCCGCTGTGGGGCCCGCTGGGGTGCAGGACCCACTTTCTCATGGCTTCCGCACGTCCCTCCCCGCCCGCCTGGAGGGCAGTTGGGGAGCGGTCCCCAACGTGGCCTGGGACCAACCTTGCTGGTGACCCGTGTCGCGGGCGCGCGCCCCAGGAGAGTGTGGGGAGGGGAGAGGATTCGGGGACGTAGCTGTGAGGATTCGGTGTGCGTGGGTTTGGCGGGTGGCCCGGACGGGGTCGGGGTCGTGGTCACGGTGGGTCGTTGTGGTGGTGGTGGTGGTGGTGGTGCTGGGGGTGGTGGTGGTGGTGGGGGGGGTGGTGGCGAAGTCCCCGAAGACAAAAGGAGCAGCGAGGGAGGGAGGAGCAAAAGCCTACAGCACCCGGTATTCCCAGGCGGTCTCCCATCCAAGTACTAACCAGGCCCGACCCTGCTTAGCTTCCGAGATCAGACGAGATCGGGCGCGTTCAGGGTGGTATGGCCGTAGACGCTAGCCGCCGCCTCCGGGAGCCCCAAGAGCCTGCCGAGGGCCCCGGCGTGCGTCTCCACGCTGCTCTCCTGGCACGGCTGGGAGTCCGGGTGGGGGCTGGCAGCCCGGGGCCAGTGGCCAGAGGCCCCGCGCGCCTGCTCGGGCAGCCGGTCTCGCCCAGGTGGCCGCTGGGTGGCTTTCTTCCAGAGGTGTCCTGCTGCCAGGACGAGGGTCAAGTTTTCTCGGGGGAAAATTTCTCAGTGCTCTCGGGCGCTTGTTCTTCTGGGAATGTTCACTGCTGTGGCCAAGGCGGGGGACGCACAGCTCGGGCCAGGGCAAGCAGCCGCCCTCCTCCGTCGCCTCCTGGAGCCGTATCCTTGGGTGGGTGCGTGGCTCCCAGCGGAGGTCTCGGGGACCCTTCCGGTCCTCTTCGTCCGGAAAGCGACACTGCCCCTCCAGCAAATCAGGAAAACGGCAGCCGCGCCCTTCGCCGACCCGCTCCGCCTTCCTCCACACTCAGGGCCTGGGGCTGCGGGGCTGAATCGTGAGGCTTTCCAGCCCAGGACTTCACCTCTGGCCCCTTTCACACCTGGGATCTTGGGAAGAAGAAACAAAACCAAACACAGCCAAAGACATCTCCTCCGACCCGGGGCCCCTCCACATCCCTTCCGATCCGGGTTCCTGCCGGCCTCCCGGGGCGTTTCTCCCAGGCAGGCCTTCGCGGCCACTACACGGGGCTGAGCACTCGAGTCCTCGGGCGTCACGGGGCCCGCGGCCACGCCAAGCACGCACGACTCCCGGGTCTCGTCTGCTCCTGGGTGCCCTGGGCCTCTTCCCTGTGCCGCTGCTGGGTCTTGTGCCCCTGCTTGGCCTCCATCAGACCCGGCCCCGTGCTACGCGGCCACGTGCTACAGGATCGTGCCAGCAGAACTGGCCCTCGCTGAGCCCCGTACCCACCCTCCTGCCATCCCTGGCCCTGCTAGCAAATGGCAGAGATCCTCTGGCCTCCGAGCCCAGACAAAAATCCTGATGCAGATGGCCGAGGGGCCGCAAACCAAGGCTTCGCTTGTTCCCGCTCAGGCCCCAGCCATACCCTCTTGTCCTTCGGCTGCTCGTGTGTGGGGTGGGGGAGCGGAGGGTGCGTCCCCGTGCGTGCGTGCGTGGTCTGGGTGTCTCTGTGTGGTGTGTGTGTGTGTGTGTGTGTGTGTGTGTGTGTTAGATGCCGTGCCTGGTGTAGGTGGGGAAGAGCAAGCCCTCACGCACAGAGCCCCATCACACACTGGGGCCGGGCCGAGGGGGTCAATCTGCTCGGCCTGATTGCGTTGGGCATACATTGCAGAAGGTGGGTTTTCCAAGGCGGAGCAGAGGGTCCCGGCACCTGAGGTTGTCCACGGGGAGAATGTCTGTTCCACGGGGGCAAGCGGTCCCTTCCGTCGTGCCCAAGCCCATGTGACCCCGAAGGCCAGGTGGCCCCGGTCCTTGAGCTGACTGAGGAGTGCTTTGAGACCCGGAGGGTGGCACAGGCGACTGGGCGCCAGCGGCGGCCCTCCCTCCCTTTGAGCGGGACGGGGAGCTGCCGCTGGCATCCGGAGCTCTGGCGGCCTGCGCCCTCTGTCCCTGTGACCGCAGGCTCTGCCGTGGGAGGCGGGATCCCACGTAGAGGTCGCGCGCTGGCTGCCCTGTCTTGGGTTGAGCGACGGAGCTCGACGTGGAGCAGCACCCGACTGAGGCTCCCTGCTTCTCTGTCCCCTGGCGTCTTGCCCTGGACCCAGTGCACCACCTTGTGGCGAGCCCAGGTGTGGCGCGTCCCGCTGTGGGGCCCGCTGGGGTGCAGGACCCACTTTCTCATGGCTTCCGCACGTCCCTCCCCGCCCGCCTGGAGGGCAGTTGGGGAGCGGTCCCCAACGTGGCCTGGGACCAACCTCGCTGGTGACCCGTGTCGCGGGCGCGCGCCCCAGGAGAGTGTGGGGAGGGGAGAGGATTCGGGGACGTAGCTGTGAGGATTCGGTGTGCGTGGGTCTGGCGGGTGGCCCGGACGGGGTCGGGGTCGTGGTCACGGTGGGTCGTTGTGGTGGTGGTGGTGGTGGTGCTGGGGGTGGTGGTGGTGGTGGGGGGGGTGGTGGCGAAGTCCCCGAAGACAAAAGGAGCAGCGAGGGAGGGAGGAGCAAAAGCCTACAGCACCCGGTATTCCCAGGCGGTCTCCCATCCAAGTACTAACCAGGCCCGACCCTGCTTAGCTTCCGAGATCAGACGAGATCGGGCGCGTTCAGGGTGGTATGGCCGTAGACGCTAGCCGCCGCCTCCGGGAGCCCCAAGAGCCTGCCGAGGGCCCCGGCGTGCGTCTCCACGCTGCTCTCCTGGCACGGCTGGGAGTCCGGGTGGGGGCTGGCAGCCCGGGGCCAGCGGCCAGAGGCCCCGCGCGCCTGCTCGGGCAGCCGGTCTCGCCCAGGTGGCCGCTGGGTGGCTTTCTTCCCGAGGTGTCCTGCTGCCAGGACGAGGGTCAAGTTTTCTCGGGGGAAAATTTCTCAGTGCTCTCGGGCGCTTGTTCTTCTGGGAATGTCCACTGCTGTGGCCAAGGCGGGGGACGCACAGCTCGGGCCAGGGCAAGCAGCCGCCCTCCTCCGTCGCCTCCTGGAGCCGTATCCTTGGGTGGGTGCGTGGCTCCCAGCGGAGGTCTCGGGGACCCTTCCGGTCCTCTTCGTCCGGAAAGCGCCACTGCCCCTCCAGCCCATCAGGAAAACGGCAGCCGCGCCCTTCGCCGACCCGCTCCGCCCTCCTCCACACTCAGGGCCTGGGGCTGCGGGGCTGAATCGTGAGGCTTTCCAGCCCAGGACTTCACCTCTGGCCCCTTTCACACCCGGGATCTTGGGAAGAAGAAACAAAACCAAACACAGCCAAAGCCATCTCCTCCGACCCGGGGCCCCTCCACATCCCTTCCGATCCCGGGTTCCTGCCGGCCTCCCGGGGCGTTTCTCCCAGGCAGGCCTTCGCGGCCACTACACGGGGCTGAGCACTCGAGTCCTCGGGCGTCACGGGGCCCGCGGCCACGCCAAGCACGCACGACTCCCGGGTCTCGTCTGCTCCTGGGTGCCCTGGGCCTCTTCCCTGTGCCGCTGCTGGGTCTTGTGCCCCTGCTTGGCCTCCTTCAGACCCGGCCCCGTGCTACGCGGCCACGTGCTACAGGATCGTGCCAGCAGAACTGGCCCTGGCTGAGCCCCGTACCCACCCTCCTGCCATCCCTGGCCCTGCTAGCAAATGGCAGAGATCCTCTGGCCTCCGAGCCCAGACAAAAATCCTGATGCAGTTGGCCGAGGGGCCGCAAACCAAGGCTTCGCTTGTTCCCGCTCAGGCCCCAGCCATACCCTCTTGTCCTTCGGCTGCTCGTGTGTGGGGTGGGGGAGAGGAGGGTGCGTCCCCGTGCGTGCGTGCGTGGTCTGGGTGTCTCTGCGTGGTGTGTGTGTGTGTGTGTGTGTGTGTTAGATGCCGTGCCTGGTGTAGGTGGGGAAGAGCAAGCCCTCACGCACAGAGCCCCATCACACACTGGGGCCGGGCCGAGGGGGTCAATCTGCTCGGCCTGATTGCGTTGGGCATACATTGCAGAAGGTGGGTTTTCCAAGGCGGAGCAGAGGGTCCCGGCACCTGAGGTTGTCCACGGGGAGAATGTCTGTTCCACGGGGGCAAGCGGTCACTTCCGTCGTGCCCAAGCCCATGTGACCCCGAAGGCCAGGTGGCCCCGGTCCTTGAGCTGACTGAGGAGTGCTTTGAGACCCGGAGGGTGGCACAGGCGACTGGGCGCCAGCGGCGGCCCTCCCTCCCTTTGAGCGGGACGGGGAGCTGCCGCTGGCATCCGGAGCTCTGGCGGCCTGCGCCCTCTGTCCCTGTGACCGCAGGCTCTGCCGTGGGAGGCGGGATCCCACGTAGAGGTCGCGCGCTGGCTGCCCTGTCTTGGGTTGAGCGACGGAGCGCGACGTGGAGCAGCACCCGACTGAGGCTCCCTGCTTCTCTGTCCCCTGGCGTCTTGCCCTGGACCCAGTGCACCACCTTGTGGCGAGCCCAGGTGTGGCGCGTCCCGCTGTGGGGCCCGCTGGGGTGCAGGACCCACTTTCTCATGGCTTCCGCACGTCCCTCCCCGCCCGCCTGGAGGGCAGTTGGGGAGCGGTCCCCAACGTGGCCTGGGACCAACCTCGCTGGTGACCCGTGTCGCGGGCGCGCGCCCCAGGAGAGTGTGGGGAGGGGAGAGGATTCGGGGACGTAGCTGTGAGGATTCGGTGTGCGTGGGTCTGGCGGGTGGACCGGACGGGGTCGGGGTCGTGGTCACGGTGGGTCGTTGTGGTGGTGGTGGTGGTGGTGGTGCTGGGGGTGGTGGTGGTGGTGGGGGGGGTGGTGGCGAAGTCCCCGAAGACAAAAGGAGCAGCGAGGGAGGGAGGAGCAAAAGCCTACAGCACCCGGTATTCCCAGGCGGTCTCCCATCCAAGTACTAACCAGGCCCGACCCTGCTTAGCTTCCGAGATCAGACGAGATCGGGCGCGTTCAGGGTGGTATGGCCGTAGACGCTAGCCGCCGCCTCCGGGAGCCCCAAGAGCCTGCCGAGGGCCCCGGCGTGCGTCTCCACGCTGCTCTCCTGGCACGGCTGGGAGTCCGGGTGGGGGCTGGCAGCCCGGGGCCAGCGGCCAGAGGCCCCGCGCGCCTGCTCGGGCAGCCGGTCTCGCCCAGGTGGCCGCTGGGTGGCTTTCTTCCCGAGGTGTCCTGCTGCCAGGACGAGGGTCAAGTTTTCTCGGGGGAAAATTTCTCAGTGCTCTCGGGCGCTTGTTCTTCTGGGAATGTCCACTGCTGTGGCCAAGGCGGGGGACGCACAGCTCGGGCCAGGGCAAGCAGCCGCCCTCCTCCGTCACCTCCTGGAGCCGTATCCTTGGGTGGGTGCGTGGCTCCCAGCGGAGGTCTCGGGGACCCTTCCGGTCCTCTTCGTCCGGAAAGCGCCACTGCCCCTCCAGCCCATCAGGAAAACGGCAGCCGCGCCCTTCGCCGACCCGCTCCGCCCTCCTCCACACTCAGGGCCTGGGGCTGCGGGGCTGAATCGTGAGGCTTTCCAGCCCAGGACTTCACCTCTGGCCCCTTTCACACCCGGGATCTTGGGAAGAAGAAACAAAACCAAACACAGCCAAAGCCATCTCCTCCGACCCGGGGCCCCTCCACATCCCTTCCGATCCCGGGTTCCTGCCGGCCTCCCGGGGCGTTTCTCCTAGGCAGGCCTTCGCGGCCACTACACGGGGCTGAGCACTCGAGTCCTCGGGCGTCACGGGGCCCGCGGCCACGCCAAGCACGCACGACTCCCGGGTCTCGTCTGCTCCTGGGTGCCCTGGGCCTCTTCCCTGTGCCGCTGCTGGGTCTTGTGCCCCTGCTTGGCCTCCTTCAGACCCGGCCCCGTGCTACGCGGCCACGTGCTACAGGATCGTGCCAGCAGAACTGGCCCTGGCTGAGCCCCGTACCCACCCTCCTGCCATCCCTGGCCCTGCTAGCAAATGGCAGAGATCCTCTGGCCTCCGAGCCCAGACAAAAATCCTGATGCAGTTGGCCGAGGGGCCGCAAACCAAGGCTTCGCTTGTTCCCGCTCAGGCCCCAGCCATACCCTCTTGTCCTTCGGCTGCTCGTGTGTGGGGTGGGGGAGAGGAGGGTGCGTCCCCGTGCGTGCGTGCGTGGTCTGGGTGTCTCTGCGTGGTGTGTGTGTGTGTGTGTGTGTGTGTTAGATGCCGTGCCTGGTGTAGGTGGGGAAGAGCAAGCCCTCACGCACAGAGCCCCATCACACACTGGGGCCGGGCCGAGGGGGTCAATCTGCTCGGCCTGATTGCGTTGGGCATACATTGCAGAAGGTGGGTTTTCCAAGGCGGAGCAGAGGGTCCCGGCACCTGAGGTTGTCCACGGGGAGAATGTCTGTTCCACGGGGGCAAGCGGTCCCTTCCGTCGTGCCCAAGCCCATGTGACCCCGAAGGCCAGGTGGCCCCGGTCCTTGAGCTGACTGAGGAGTGCTTTGAGACCCGGAGGGTGGCACAGGCGACTGGGCGCCAGCGGCGGCCCTCCCTCCCTTTGAGCGGGACGGGGAGCTGCCGCTGGTATCCGGAGCTCTGGCGGCCTGCGCCCTCTGTCCCTGTGACCGCAGGCTCTGCCGTGGGAGGCGGGATCCCACGTAGAGGTCGCGCGCTGGCTGCCCTGTCTTGGGTTGAGCGACGGAGGGCGACGTGGAGCAGCACCCGACTGAGGCTCCCTGCTTCTCTGTCCCCTGGCGTCTTGCCCTGGACCCAGTGCACCACCTTGTGGCGAGCCCAGGTGTGGCGCGTCCCGCTGTGGGGCCCGCTGGGGTGCAGGACCCACTTTCTCATGGCTTCCGCACGTCCCTCCCCGCCCGCCTGGAGGGCAGTTGGGGAGCGGTCCCCAACGTGGCCTGGGACCAACCTCGCTGGTGACCCGTGTCGCGGGCGCGCGCCCCAGGAGAGTGTGGGGAGGGGAGAGGATTCGGGGACGTAGCTGTGAGGATTCGGTGTGCGTGGGTCTGGCGGGTGGCCCGGACGGGGTCGGGGTCGTGGTCACGGTGGGTCGTTGTGGTGGTGGTGGTGGTGGTGGTGCTGGGGGTGGTGGTGGTTGTGGGGGGGGTGGTGGCGAAGTCCCCGAAGACAAAAGGAGCAGCGAGGGAGGGAGGAGCAAAAGCCTACAGCACCCGGTATTCCCAGGCGGTCTCCCATCCAAGTACTAACCAGGCCCGACCCTGCTTAGCTTCCGAGATCAGACGAGATCGGGCGCGTTCAGGGTGGTATGGCCGTAGACGCTAGCCGCCGCCTCCGGGAGCCCCAAGAGCCTGCCGAGGGCCCCGGCGTGCGTCTCCACGCTGCTCTCCTGGCACGGCTGGGAGTCCGGGTGGGGGCTGGCAGCCCGGGGCCAGCGGCCAGAGGCCCCGCGCGCCTGCTCGGGCAGCCGGTCTCGCCCAGGTGGCCGCTGGGTGGCTTTCTTCCCGAGGTGTCCTGCTGCCAGGACGAGGGTCAAGTTTTCTCGGGGGAAAATTTCTCAGTGCTCTCGGGCGCTTGTTCTTCTGGGAATGTCCACTGCTGTGGCCAAGGCGGGGGACGCACAGCTCGGGCCAGGGCAAGCAGCCGCCCTCCTCCGTCGCCTCCTGGAGCCGTATCCTTGGGTGGGTGCGTGGCTCCCAGCGGAGGTCTCGGGGACCCTTCCGGTCCTCTTCGTCCGGAAAGCGCCACTGCCCCTCCAGCCCATCAGGAAAACGGCAGCCGCGCCCTTCGCCGACCTGCTCCGCCCTCCTCCACACTCAGGGCCTGGGGCTGCGGGGCTGAATCGTGAGGCTTTCCAGCCCAGGACTTCACCTCTGGCCCCTTTCACACCCGGGATCTTGGGAAGAAGAAACAAAACCAAACACAGCCAAAGCCATCTCCTCCGACCCGGGGCCCCTCCACATCCCTTCCGATCCCGGGTTCCTGCCGGCCTCCCGGGGCGTTTCTCCCAGGCAGGCCTTCGCGGCCACTACACGGGGCTGAGCACTCGAGTCCTCGGGCGTCACGGGGCCCGCGGCCACGCCAAGCACGCACGACTCCCGGGTCTCGTCTGCTCCTGGGTGCCCTGGGCCTCTTCCCTGTGCCGCTGCTGGGTCTTGTGCCCCTGCTTGGCCTCCTTCAGACCCGGCCCCGTGCTACGCGGCCACGTGCTACAGGATCGTGCCAGCAGAACTGGCCCTGGCTGAGCCCCGTACCCACCCTCCTGCCATCCCTGGCCCTGCTAGCAAATGGCAGAGATCCTCTGGCCTCCGAGCCCAGACAAAAATCCTGATGCAGTTGGCCGAGGGGCCGCAAACCAAGGCTTCGCTTGTTCCCGCTCAGGCCCCAGCCATACCCTCTTGTCCTTCGGCTGCTCGTGTGTGGGGTGGGGGAGAGGAGGGTGCGTCCCCGTGCGTGCGTGCGTGGTCTGGGTGTCTCTGCGTGGTGTGTGTGTGTGTGTGTGTGTGTGTTAGATGCCGTGCCTGGTGTAGGTGGGGAAGAGCAAGCCCTCACGCACAGAGCCCCATCACACACTGGGGCCGGGCCGAGGGGGTCAATCTGCTCGGCCTGATTGCGTTGGGCATACATTGCAGAAGGTGGGTTTTCCAAGGCGGAGCAGAGGGTCCCGGCACCTGAGGTTGTCCACGGGGAGAATGTCTGTTCCACGGGGGCAAGCGGTCCCTTCCGTCGTGCCCAAGCCCATGTGACCCCGAAGGCCAGGTGGCCCCGGTCCTTGAGCTGACTGAGGAGTGCTTTGAGACCCGGAGGGTGGCACAGGCGACTGGGCGCCAGCGGCGGCCCTCCCTCCCTTTGAGCGGGACGGGGAGCTGCCGCTGGCATCCGGAGCTCTGGCGGCCTGCGCCCTCTGTCCCTGTGACCGCAGGCTCTGCCGTGGGAGGCGGGATCCCACGTAGAGGTCGCGCGCTGGCTGCCCTGTCTTGGGTTGAGCGACGGAGGGCGACGTGGAGCAGCACCCGACTGAGGCTCCCTGCTTCTCTGTCCCCTGGCGTCTTGCCCTGGACCCAGTGCACCACCTTGTGGCGAGCCCAGGTGTGGCGCGTCCCGCTGTGGGGCCCGCTGGGGTGCAGGACCCACTTTCTCATGGCTTCCGCACGTCCCTCCCCGCCCGCCTGGAGGGCAGTTGGGGAGCGGTCCCCAACGTGGCCTGGGACCAACCTCGCTGGTGACCCGTGTCGCGGGCGCGCGCCCCAGGAGAGTGTGGGGAGGGGAGAGGATTCGGGGACGTAGCTGTGAGGATTCGGTGTGCGTGGGTCTGGCGGGTGGCCCGGACGGGGTCGGGGTCGTGGTCACGGTGGGTCGTTGTGGTGGTGGTGGTGGTGGTGCTGGGGGTGGTGGTGGTGGGGGGGGGGGTGGTGGCGAAGTCCCCGAAGACAAAAGGAGCAGCGAGGGAGGGAGGAGCAAAAGCCTACAGCACCCGGTATTCCCAGGCGGTCTCCCATCCAAGTACTAACCAGGCCCGACCCTGCTTAGCTTCCGAGATCAGACGAGATCGGGCGCGTTCAGGGTGGTATGGCCGTAGACGCTAGCCGCCGCCTCCGGGAGCCCCAAGAGCCTGCCGAGGGCCCCGGCGTGCGTCTCCACGCTGCTCTCCTGGCACGGCTGGGAGTCCGGGTGGGGGCTGGCAGCCCGGGGCCAGTGGCCAGAGGCCCCGCGCGCCTGCTCGGGCAGCCGGTCTCGCCCAGGTGGCCGCTGGGTGGCTTTCTTCCAGAGGTGTCCTGCTGCCAGGACGAGGGTCAAGTTTTCTCGGGGGAAAATTTCTCAGTGCTCTCGGGCGCTTGTTCTTCTGGGAATGTTCACTGCTGTGGCCAAGGCGGGGGACGCACAGCTCGGGCCAGGGCAAGCAGCCGCCCTCCTCCGTCGCCTCCTGGAGCCGTATCCTTGGGTGGGTGCGTGGCTCCCAGCGGAGGTCTCGGGGACCCTTCCGGTCCTCTTCGTCCGGAAAGCGACACTGCCCCTCCAGCAAATCAGGAAAACGGCAGCCGCGCCCTTCGCCGACCCGCTCCGCCTTCCTCCACACTCAGGGCCTGGGGCTGCGGGGCTGAATCGTGAGGCTTTCCAGCCCAGGACTTCACCTCTGGCCCCTTTCACACCTGGGATCTTGGGAAGAAGAAACAAAACCAAACACAGCCAAAGACATCTCCTCCGACCCGGGGCCCCTCCACATCCCTTCCGATCCGGGTTCCTGCCGGCCTCCCGGGGCGTTTCTCCCAGGCAGGCCTTCGCGGCCACTACACGGGGCTGAGCACTCGAGTCCTCGGGCGTCACGGGGCCCGCGGCCACGCCAAGCACGCACGACTCCCGGGTCTCGTCTGCTCCTGGGTGCCCTGGGCCTCTTCCCTGTGCCGCTGCTGGGTCTTGTGCCCCTGCTTGGCCTCCATCAGACCCGGCCCCGTGCTACGCGGCCACGTGCTACAGGATCGTGCCAGCAGAACTGGCCCTCGCTGAGCCCCGTACCCACCCTCCTGCCATCCCTGGCCCTGCTAGCAAATGGCAGAGATCCTCTGGCCTCCGAGCCCAGACAAAAATCCTGATGCAGATGGCCGAGGGGCCGCAAACCAAGGCTTCGCTTGTTCCCGCTCAGGCCCCAGCCATACCCTCTTGTCCTTCGGCTGCTCGTGTGTGGGGTGGGGGAGCGGAGGGTGCGTCCCCGTGCGTGCGTGCGTGGTCTGGGTGTCTCTGTGTGGTGTGTGTGTGTGTGTGTGTGTGTGTGTGTGTGTTAGATGCCGTGCCTGGTGTAGGTGGGGAAGAGCAAGCCCTCACGCACAGAGCCCCATCACACACTGGGGCCGGGCCGAGGGGGTCAATCTGCTCGGCCTGATTGCGTTGGGCATACATTGCAGAAGGTGGGTTTTCCAAGGCGGAGCAGAGGGTCCCGGCACCTGAGGTTGTCCACGGGGAGAATGTCTGTTCCACGGGGGCAAGCGGTCCCTTCCGTCGTGCCCAAGCCCATGTGACCCCGAAGGCCAGGTGGCCCCGGTCCTTGAGCTGACTGAGGAGTGCTTTGAGACCCGGAGGGTGGCACAGGCGACTGGGCGCCAGCGGCGGCCCTCCCTCCCTTTGAGCGGGACGGGGAGCTGCCGCTGGCATCCGGAGCTCTGGCGGCCTGCGCCCTCTGTCCCTGTGACCGCAGGCTCTGCCGTGGGAGGCGGGATCCCACGTAGAGGTCGCGCGCTGGCTGCCCTGTCTTGGGTTGAGCGACGGAGCTCGACGTGGAGCAGCACCCGACTGAGGCTCCCTGCTTCTCTGTCCCCTGGCGTCTTGCCCTGGACCCAGTGCACCACCTTGTGGCGAGCCCAGGTGTGGCGCGTCCCGCTGTGGGGCCCGCTGGGGTGCAGGACCCACTTTCTCATGGCTTCCGCACGTCCCTCCCCGCCCGCCTGGAGGGCAGTTGGGGAGCGGTCCCCAACGTGGCCTGGGACCAACCTCGCTGGTGACCCGTGTCGCGGGCGCGCGCCCCAGGAGAGTGTGGGGAGGGGAGAGGATTCGGGGACGTAGCTGTGAGGATTCGGTGTGCGTGGGTCTGGCGGGTGGCCCGGACGGGGTCGGGGTCGTGGTCACGGTGGGTCGTTGTGGTGGTGGTGGTGGTGGTGCTGGGGGTGGTGGTGGTGGTGGGGGGGGTGGTGGCGAAGTCCCCGAAGACAAAAGGAGCAGCGAGGGAGGGAGGAGCAAAAGCCTACAGCACCCGGTATTCCCAGGCGGTCTCCCATCCAAGTACTAACCAGGCCCGACCCTGCTTAGCTTCCGAGATCAGACGAGATCGGGCGCGTTCAGGGTGGTATGGCCGTAGACGCTAGCCGCCGCCTCCGGGAGCCCCAAGAGCCTGCCGAGGGCCCCGGCGTGCGTCTCCACGCTGCTCTCCTGGCACGGCTGGGAGTCCGGGTGGGGGCTGGCAGCCCGGGGCCAGCGGCCAGAGGCCCCGCGCGCCTGCTCGGGCAGCCGGTCTCGCCCAGGTGGCCGCTGGGTGGCTTTCTTCCCGAGGTGTCCTGCTGCCAGGACGAGGGTCAAGTTTTCTCGGGGGAAAATTTCTCAGTGCTCTCGGGCGCTTGTTCTTCTGGGAATGTCCACTGCTGTGGCCAAGGCGGGGGACGCACAGCTCGGGCCAGGGCAAGCAGCCGCCCTCCTCCGTCGCCTCCTGGAGCCGTATCCTTGGGTGGGTGCGTGGCTCCCAGCGGAGGTCTCGGGGACCCTTCCGGTCCTCTTCGTCCGGAAAGCGCCACTGCCCCTCCAGCCCATCAGGAAAACGGCAGCCGCGCCCTTCGCCGACCCGCTCCGCCCTCCTCCACACTCAGGGCCTGGGGCTGCGGGGCTGAATCGTGAGGCTTTCCAGCCCAGGACTTCACCTCTGGCCCCTTTCACACCCGGGATCTTGGGAAGAAGAAACAAAACCAAACACAGCCAAAGCCATCTCCTCCGACCCGGGGCCCCTCCACATCCCTTCCGATCCCGGGTTCCTGCCGGCCTCCCGGGGCGTTTCTCCCAGGCAGGCCTTCGCGGCCACTACACGGGGCTGAGCACTCGAGTCCTCGGGCGTCACGGGGCCCGCGGCCACGCCAAGCACGCACGACTCCCGGGTCTCGTCTGCTCCTGGGTGCCCTGGGCCTCTTCCCTGTGCCGCTGCTGGGTCTTGTGCCCCTGCTTGGCCTCCTTCAGACCCGGCCCCGTGCTACGCGGCCACGTGCTACAGGATCGTGCCAGCAGAACTGGCCCTGGCTGAGCCCCGTACCCACCCTCCTGCCATCCCTGGCCCTGCTAGCAAATGGCAGAGATCCTCTGGCCTCCGAGCCCAGACAAAAATCCTGATGCAGTTGGCCGAGGGGCCGCAAACCAAGGCTTCGCTTGTTCCCGCTCAGGCCCCAGCCATACCCTCTTGTCCTTCGGCTGCTCGTGTGTGGGGTGGGGGAGAGGAGGGTGCGTCCCCGTGCGTGCGTGCGTGGTCTGGGTGTCTCTGCGTGGTGTGTGTGTGTGTGTGTGTGTGTGTTAGATGCCGTGCCTGGTGTAGGTGGGGAAGAGCAAGCCCTCACGCACAGAGCCCCATCACACACTGGGGCCGGGCCGAGGGGGTCAATCTGCTCGGCCTGATTGCGTTGGGCATACATTGCAGAAGGTGGGTTTTCCAAGGCGGAGCAGAGGGTCCCGGCACCTGAGGTTGTCCACGGGGAGAATGTCTGTTCCACGGGGGCAAGCGGTCACTTCCGTCGTGCCCAAGCCCATGTGACCCCGAAGGCCAGGTGGCCCCGGTCCTTGAGCTGACTGAGGAGTGCTTTGAGACCCGGAGGGTGGCACAGGCGACTGGGCGCCAGCGGCGGCCCTCCCTCCCTTTGAGCGGGACGGGGAGCTGCCGCTGGCATCCGGAGCTCTGGCGGCCTGCGCCCTCTGTCCCTGTGACCGCAGGCTCTGCCGTGGGAGGCGGGATCCCACGTAGAGGTCGCGCGCTGGCTGCCCTGTCTTGGGTTGAGCGACGGAGCGCGACGTGGAGCAGCACCCGACTGAGGCTCCCTGCTTCTCTGTCCCCTGGCGTCTTGCCCTGGACCCAGTGCACCACCTTGTGGCGAGCCCAGGTGTGGCGCGTCCCGCTGTGGGGCCCGCTGGGGTGCAGGACCCACTTTCTCATGGCTTCCGCACGTCCCTCCCCGCCCGCCTGGAGGGCAGTTGGGGAGCGGTCCCCAACGTGGCCTGGGACCAACCTCGCTGGTGACCCGTGTCGCGGGCGCGCGCCCCAGGAGAGTGTGGGGAGGGGAGAGGATTCGGGGACGTAGCTGTGAGGATTCGGTGTGCGTGGGTCTGGCGGGTGGACCGGACGGGGTCGGGGTCGTGGTCACGGTGGGTCGTTGTGGTGGTGGTGGTGGTGGTGGTGCTGGGGGTGGTGGTGGTGGTGGGGGGGGTGGTGGCGAAGTCCCCGAAGACAAAAGGAGCAGCGAGGGAGGGAGGAGCAAAAGCCTACAGCACCCGGTATTCCCAGGCGGTCTCCCATCCAAGTACTAACCAGGCCCGACCCTGCTTAGCTTCCGAGATCAGACGAGATCGGGCGCGTTCAGGGTGGTATGGCCGTAGACGCTAGCCGCCGCCTCCGGGAGCCCCAAGAGCCTGCCGAGGGCCCCGGCGTGCGTCTCCACGCTGCTCTCCTGGCACGGCTGGGAGTCCGGGTGGGGGCTGGCAGCCCGGGGCCAGCGGCCAGAGGCCCCGCGCGCCTGCTCGGGCAGCCGGTCTCGCCCAGGTGGCCGCTGGGTGGCTTTCTTCCCGAGGTGTCCTGCTGCCAGGACGAGGGTCAAGTTTTCTCGGGGGAAAATTTCTCAGTGCTCTCGGGCGCTTGTTCTTCTGGGAATGTCCACTGCTGTGGCCAAGGCGGGGGACGCACAGCTCGGGCCAGGGCAAGCAGCCGCCCTCCTCCGTCACCTCCTGGAGCCGTATCCTTGGGTGGGTGCGTGGCTCCCAGCGGAGGTCTCGGGGACCCTTCCGGTCCTCTTCGTCCGGAAAGCGCCACTGCCCCTCCAGCCCATCAGGAAAACGGCAGCCGCGCCCTTCGCCGACCCGCTCCGCCCTCCTCCACACTCAGGGCCTGGGGCTGCGGGGCTGAATCGTGAGGCTTTCCAGCCCAGGACTTCACCTCTGGCCCCTTTCACACCCGGGATCTTGGGAAGAAGAAACAAAACCAAACACAGCCAAAGCCATCTCCTCCGACCCGGGGCCCCTCCACATCCCTTCCGATCCCGGGTTCCTGCCGGCCTCCCGGGGCGTTTCTCCTAGGCAGGCCTTCGCGGCCACTACACGGGGCTGAGCACTCGAGTCCTCGGGCGTCACGCGGCCCGCGGCCACGCCAAGCACGCACGACTCCCGGGTCTCGTCTGCTCCTGGGTGCCCTGGGCCTCTTCCCTGTGCCGCTGCTGGGTCTTGTGCCCCTGCTTGGCCTCCTTCAGACCCGGCCCCGTGCTACGCGGCCACGTGCTACAGGATCGTGCCAGCAGAACTGGCCCTGGCTGAGCCCCGTACCCACCCTCCTGCCATCCCTGGCCCTGCTAGCAAATGGCAGAGATCCTCTGGCCTCCGAGCCCAGACAAAAATCCTGATGCAGTTGGCCGAGGGGCCGCAAACCAAGGCTTCGCTTGTTCCCGCTCAGGCCCCAGCCATACCCTCTTGTCCTTCGGCTGCTCGTGTGTGGGGTGGGGGAGAGGAGGGTGCGTCCCCGTGCGTGCGTGCGTGGTCTGGGTGTCTCTGCGTGGTGTGTGTGTGTGTGTGTGTGTGTGTTAGATGCCGTGCCTGGTGTAGGTGGGGAAGAGCAAGCCCTCACGCACAGAGCCCCATCACACACTGGGGCCGGGCCGAGGGGGTCAATCTGCTCGGCCTGATTGCGTTGGGCATACATTGCAGAAGGTGGGTTTTCCAAGGCGGAGCAGAGGGTCCCGGCACCTGAGGTTGTCCACGGGGAGAATGTCTGTTCCACGGGGGCAAGCGGTCCCTTCCGTCGTGCCCAAGCCCATGTGACCCCGAAGGCCAGGTGGCCCCGGTCCTTGAGCTGACTGAGGAGTGCTTTGAGACCCGGAGGGTGGCACAGGCGACTGGGCGCCAGCGGCGGCCCTCCCTCCCTTTGAGCGGGACGGGGAGCTGCCGCTGGTATCCGGAGCTCTGGCGGCCTGCGCCCTCTGTCCCTGTGACCGCAGGCTCTGCCGTGGGAGGCGGGATCCCACGTAGAGGTCGCGCGCTGGCTGCCCTGTCTTGGGTTGAGCGACGGAGGGCGACGTGGAGCAGCACCCGACTGAGGCTCCCTGCTTCTCTGTCCCCTGGCGTCTTGCCCTGGACCCAGTGCACCACCTTGTGGCGAGCCCAGGTGTGGCGCGTCCCGCTGTGGGGCCCGCTGGGGTGCAGGACCCACTTTCTCATGGCTTCCGCACGTCCCTCCCCGCCCGCCTGGAGGGCAGTTGGGGAGCGGTCCCCAACGTGGCCTGGGACCAACCTCGCTGGTGACCCGTGTCGCGGGCGCGCGCCCCAGGAGAGTGTGGGGAGGGGAGAGGATTCGGGGACGTAGCTGTGAGGATTCGGTGTGCGTGGGTCTGGCGGGTGGCCCGGACGGGGTCGGGGTCGTGGTCACGGTGGGTCGTTGTGGTGGTGGTGGTGGTGGTGGTGCTGGGGGTGGTGGTGGTTGTGGGGGGGGTGGTGGCGAAGTCCCCGAAGACAAAAGGAGCAGCGAGGGAGGGAGGAGCAAAAGCCTACAGCACCCGGTATTCCCAGGCGGTCTCCCATCCAAGTACTAACCAGGCCCGACCCTGCTTAGCTTCCGAGATCAGACTAGATCGGGCGCGTTCAGGGTGGTATGGCCGTAGACGCTAGCCGCCGCCTCCGGGAGCCCCAAGAGCCTGCCGAGGGCCCCGGCGTGCGTCTCCACGCTGCTCTCCTGGCACGGCTGGGAGTCCGGGTGGGGGCTGGCAGCCCGGGGCCAGCGGCCAGAGGCCCCGCGCGCCTGCTCGGGCAGCCGGTCTCGCCCAGGTGGCCGCTGGGTGGCTTTCTTCCCGAGGTGTCCTGCTGCCAGGACGAGGGTCAAGTTTTCTCGGGGGAAAATTTCTCAGTGCTCTCGGGCGCTTGTTCTTCTGGGAATGTCCACTGCTGTGGCCAAGGCGGGGGACGCACAGCTCGGGCCAGGGCAAGCAGCCGCCCTCCTCCGTCGCCTCCTGGAGCCGTATCCTTGGGTGGGTGCGTGGCTCCCAGCGGAGGTCTCGGGGACCCTTCCGGTCCTCTTCGTCCGGAAAGCGCCACTGCCCCTCCAGCCCATCAGGAAAACGGCAGCCGCGCCCTTCGCCGACCTGCTCCGCCCTCCTCCACACTCAGGGCCTGGGGCTGCGGGGCTGAATCGTGAGGCTTTCCAGCCCAGGACTTCACCTCTGGCCCCTTTCACACCCGGGATCTTGGGAAGAAGAAACAAAACCAAACACAGCCAAAGCCATCTCCTCCGACCCGGGGCCCCTCCACATCCCTTCCGATCCCGGGTTCCTGCCGGCCTCCCGGGGCGTTTCTCCCAGGCAGGCCTTCGCGGCCACTACACGGGGCTGAGCACTCGAGTCCTCGGGCGTCACGGGGCCCGCGGCCACGCCAAGCACGCACGACTCCCGGGTCTCGTCTGCTCCTGGGTGCCCTGGGCCTCTTCCCTGTGCCGCTGCTGGGTCTTGTGCCCCTGCTTGGCCTCCTTCAGACCCGGCCCCGTGCTACGCGGCCACGTGCTACAGGATCGTGCCAGCAGAACTGGCCCTGGCTGAGCCCCGTACCCACCCTCCTGCCATCCCTGGCCCTGCTAGCAAATGGCAGAGATCCTCTGGCCTCCGAGCCCAGACAAAAATCCTGATGCAGTTGGCCGAGGGGCCGCAAACCAAGGCTTCGCTTGTTCCCGCTCAGGCCCCAGCCATACCCTCTTGTCCTTCGGCTGCTCGTGTGTGGGGTGGGGGAGAGGAGGGTGCGTCCCCGTGCGTGCGTGCGTGGTCTGGGTGTCTCTGCGTGGTGTGTGTGTGTGTGTGTGTGTGTGTTAGATGCCGTGCCTGGTGTAGGTGGGGAAGAGCAAGCCCTCACGCACAGAGCCCCATCACACACTGGGGCCGGGCCGAGGGGGTCAATCTGCTCGGCCTGATTGCGTTGGGCATACATTGCAGAAGGTGGGTTTTCCAAGGCGGAGCAGAGGGTCCCGGCACCTGAGGTTGTCCACGGGGAGAATGTCTGTTCCACGGGGGCAAGCGGTCCCTTCCGTCGTGCCCAAGCCCATGTGACCCCGAAGGCCAGGTGGCCCCGGTCCTTGAGCTGACTGAGGAGTGCTTTGAGACCCGGAGGGTGGCACAGGCGACTGGGCGCCAGCGGCGGCCCTCCCTCCCTTTGAGCGGGACGGGGAGCTGCCGCTGGCATCCGGAGCTCTGGCGGCCTGCGCCCTCTGTCCCTGTGACCGCAGGCTCTGCCGTGGGAGGCGGGATCCCACGTAGAGGTCGCGCGCTGGCTGCCCTGTCTTGGGTTGAGCGACGGAGGGCGACGTGGAGCAGCACCCGACTGAGGCTCCCTGCTTCTCTGTCCCCTGGCGTCTTGCCCTGGACCCAGTGCACCACCTTGTGGCGAGCCCAGGTGTGGCGCGTCCCGCTGTGGGGCCCGCTGGGGTGCAGGACCCACTTTCTCATGGCTTCCGCACGTCCCTCCCCGCCCGCCTGGAGGGCAGTTGGGGAGCGGTCCCCAACGTGGCCTGGGACCAACCTCGCTGGTGACCCGTGTCGCGGGCGCGCGCCCCAGGAGAGTGTGGGGAGGGGAGAGGATTCGGGGACGTAGCTGTGAGGATTCGGTGTGCGTGGGTCTGGCGGGTGGCCCGGACGGGGTCGGGGTCGTGGTCACGGTGGGTCGTTGTGGTGGTGGTGGTGGAGGTGCTGGGGGTGGTGGTGGTGGGGGGGGGGGTGGTGGCGAAGTCCCCGAAGACAAAAGGAGCAGCGAGGGAGGGAGGAGCAAAAGCCTACAGCACCCGGTATTCCCAGGCGGTCTCCCATCCAAGTACTAACCAGGCCCGACCCTGCTTAGCTTCCGAGATCAGACGAGATCGGGCGCGTTCAGGGTGGTATGGCCGTAGACGCTAGCCGCCGCCTCCGGGAGCCCCAAGAGCCTGCCGAGGGCCCCGGCGTGCGTCTCCACGCTGCTCTCCTGGCACGGCTGGGAGTCCGGGTGGGGGCTGGCAGCCCGGGGCCAGCGGCCAGAGGCCCCGCGCGCCTGCTCGGGCAGCCGGTCTCGCCCAGGTGGCCGCTGGGTGGCTTTCTTCCCGAGGTGTCCTGCTGCCAGGACGAGGGTCAAGTTTTCTCGGGGGAAAATTTCTCAGTGCTCTCGGGCGCTTGTTCTTCTGGGAATGTCCACTGCTGTGGCCAAGGCGGGGGACGCACAGCTCGGGCCAGGGCAAGCAGCCGCCCTCCTCCGTCGCCTCCTGGAGCCGTATCCTTGGGTGGGTGCGTGGCTCCCAGCGGAGGTCTCGGGGACCCTTCCGGTCCTCTTCGTCCGGAAAGCGCCACTGCCCCTCCAGCCCATCAGGAAAACGGCAGCCGCGCCCTTCGCCGACCCGCTCCGCCCTCCTCCACACTCAGGGCCTGGGGCTGCGGGGCTGAATCGTGAGGCTTTCCAGCCCAGGACTTCACCTCTGGCCCCTTTCACACCCGGGATCTTGGGAAGAAGAAACAAAACCAAACACAGCCAAAGCCATCTCCTCCGACCCGGGGCCCCTCCACATCCCTTCCGATCCCGGGTTCCTGCCGGCCTCCCGGGGCGTTTCTCCCAGGCAGGCCTTCGCGGCCACTACACGGGGCTGAGCATTCGAGTCCTCGGGCGTCACGGGGCCCGCGGCCACGCCAAGCACGCACGACTCCCGGGTCTCGTCTGCTCCTGGGTGCCCTGGGCCTCTTCCCTGTGCCGCTGCTGGGTCTTGTGCCCCTGCTTGGCCTCCTTCAGACCCGGCCCCGTGCTACGCGGCCACGTGCTACAGGATCGTGCCAGCAGAACTGGCCCTGGCTGAGCCCCGTACCCACCCTCCTGCCATCCCTGGCCCTGCTAGCAAATGGCAGAGATCCTCTGGCCTCCGAGCCCAGACAAAAATCCTGATGCAGTTGGCCGAGGGGCCGCAAACCAAGGCTTCGCTTGCTCCCGCTCAGGCCCCAGCCATACCCTCTTGTCCTTCGGCTGCTCGTGTGTGGGGTGGGGGAGAGGAGGGTGCGTCCCCGTGCGTGCGTGCGTGGTCTGGGTGTCTCTGCGTGGTGTGTGTGTGTGTGTGTGTGTGTGTTAGATGCCGTGCCTGGTGTAGGTGGGGAAGAGCAAGCCCTCACGCACAGAGCCCCATCACACACTGGGGCCGGGCCGAGGGGGTCAATCTGCTCGGCCTGATTGCGTTGGGCATACATTGCAGAAGGTGGGTTTTCCAAGGCGGAGCAGAGGGTCCCGGCACCTGAGGTTGTCCACGGGGAGAATGTCTGTTCCACGGGGGCAAGCGGTCCCTTCCGTCGTGCCCAAGCCCATGTGACCCCGAAGGCCAGGTGGCCCCGGTCCTTGAGCTGACTGAGGAGTGCTTTGAGACCCGGAGGGTGGCACAGGCGACTGGGCGCCAGCGGCGGCCCTCCCTCCCTTTGAGCGGGACGGGGAGCTGCCGCTGGCATCCGGAGCTCTGGCGGCCTGCGCCCTCTGTCCCTGTGACCGCAGGCTCTGCCGTGGGAGGCGGGATCCCACGTAGAGGTCGCGCGCTGGCTGCCCTGTCTTGGGTTGAGCGACGGAGCGCGACGTGGAGCAGCACCCGACTGAGGCTCCCTGCTTCTCTGTCCCCTGGCGTCTTGCCCTGGACCCAGTGCACCACCTTGTGGCGAGCCCAGGTGTGGCGCGTCCCGCTGTGGGGCCCGCTGGGGTGCAGGACCCACTTTCTCATGGCTTCCGCACGTCCCTCCCCGCCCGCCTGGAGGGCAGTTGGGGAGCGGTCCCCAACGTGGCCTGGGACCAAACTCGCTGGTGACCCGTGTCGCGGGCGCGCGCCCCAGGAGAGTGTGGGGAGGGGAGAGGATTCGGGGACGTAGCTGTGAGGATTCGGTGTGCGTGGGTCTGGCGGGTGGCCCGGACGGGGTCGGGGTCGTGGTCACGGTGGGTCGTTGTGGTGGTGGTGGTGGTGGTGGTGCTGGGGGTGGTGGTGGTGGTGGGGGGGGTGGTGGCGAAGTCCCCGAAGACAAAAGGAGCAGCGAGGGAGGGAGGAGCAAAAGCCTACAGCACCCGGTATTCCCAGGCGGTCTCCCATCCAAGTACTAACCAGGCCCGACCCTGCTTAGCTTCCGAGATCAGACGAGATCGGGCGCGTTCAGGGTGGTATGGCCGTAGACGCTAGCCGCCGCCTCCGGGAGCCCCAAGAGCCTGCCGAGGGCCCCGGCGTGCGTCTCCACGCTGCTCTCCTGGCACGGCTGGGAGTCCGGGTGGGGGCTGGCAGCCCGGGGCCAGCGGCCAGAGGCCCCGCGCGCCTGCTCGGGCAGCCGGTCTCGCCCAGGTGGCCGCTGGGTGGCTTTCTTCCCGAGGTGTCCTGCTGCCAGGACGAGGGTCAAGTTTTCTCGGGGGAAAATTTCTCAGTGCTCTCGGGCGCTTGTTCTTCTGGGAATGTCCACTGCTGTGGCCAAGGCGGGGGACGCACAGCTCGGGCCAGGGCAAGCAGCCGCCCTCCTCCGTCGCCTCCTGGAGCCGTATCCTTGGGTGGGTGCGTGGCTCCCAGCGGAGGTCTCGGGGACCCTTCCGGTCCTCTTCGTCCGGAAAGCGACACTGCCCCTCCAGCCCATCAGGAAAACGGCAGCCGCGCCCTTCGCCGACCCGCTCCGCCCTCCTCCACACTCAGGGCCTGGGGCTGCGGGGCTGAATCGTGAGGCTTTCCAGCCCAGGACTTCACCTCTGGCCCCTTTCACACCCGGGATCTTGGGAAGAAGAAACAAAACCAAACACAGCCAAAGCCATCTCCTCCGACCCGGGGCCCCTCCACATCCCTTCCGATCCCGGGTTCCTGCCGGCCTCCCGGGGCGTTTCTCCCAGGCAGGCCTTCGCGGCCACTACACGGGGCTGAGCACTCGAGTCCTCGGGCGTCACGGGGCCCGCGGCCACGCCAAGCACGCACGACTCCCGGGTCTCGTCTGCTCCTGGGTGCCCTGGGCCTCTTCCCTGTGCCGCTGCTGGGTCTTGTGCCCCTGCTTGGCCTCCTTCAGACCCGGCCCCGTGCTACGCGGCCACGTGCTACAGGATCGTGCCAGCAGAACTGGCCCTGGCTGAGCCCCGTAGCCACCCTCCTGCCATCCCTGGCCCTGCTAGCAAATGGCAGAGATCCTCTGGCCTCCGAGCCCAGACAAAAATCCTGATGCAGTTGGCCGAGGGGCCGCAAACCAAGGCTTCGCTTGTTCCCGCTCAGGCCCCAGCCATACCCTCTTGTCCTTCGGCTGGTCGTGTGTGGGGTGGGGGAGAGGAGGGTGCGTCCCCGTGCGTGCGTGCGTAGTCTGGGTGTCTCTGCGTGGTGTGTGTGTGTGTGTGTGTGTGTGTTAGATGCCGTGCCTGGTGTAGGTGGGGAAGAGCAAGCCCTCACGCACAGAGCCCCATCACACACTGGGGCCGGGCCGAGGGGGTCAATCTGCTCGGCCTGATTGCGTTGGGCATACATTGCAGAAGGTGGGTTTTCCAAGGCGGAGCAGAGGGTCCCGGCACCTGAGGTTGTCCACGGGGAGAATGTCTGTTCCACGGGGGCAAGCGATCCCTTCCGTCGTGCCCAAGCCCATGTGACCCCGAAGGCCAGGTGGCCCCGGTCCTTGAGCTGACTGAGGAGTGCTTTGAGACCCGGAGGGTGGCACAGGCGACTGGGCGCCAGCGGCGGCCCTCCCTCCCTTTGAGCGGGACGGGGAGCTGCCGCTGGCATCCGGAGCTCTGGCGGCCTGCGCCCTCTGTCCCTGTGACCGCAGGCTCTGCCGTGGGAGGCGGGATCCCACGTAGAGGTCGCGCGCTGGCTGCCCTGTCTTGGGTTGAGCGACGGAGGGCGACGTGGAGCAGCACCCGACTGAGGCTCCCTGCTTCTCTGTCCCCTGGCGTCTTGCCCTGGACCCAGTGCACCACCTTGTGGAGAGCCCAGGTGTGGCGCGTCCCGCTGTGGGGCCCGCTGGGGTGCAGGACCCACTTTCTCATGGCTTCCGCACGTCCCTCCCCGCCCGCCTGGAGGGCAGTTGGGGAGCGGTCCCCAACGTGGCCTGGGACCAACCTCGCTGGTGACCCGTGTCGCGGGCGCGCGCCCCAGGAGAGTGTGGGGAGGGGAGAGGATTCGGGGACGTAGCTGTGAGGATTCGGTGTGCGTGGGTCTGGCGGGTGGCCCGGACGGGGTCGGGGTCGTGGTCACGGTGGGTCGTTGTGGTGGTGGTGGTGGTGGTGCTGGGGGTGGTGGTGGTGGGGGGGGGGTGGTGGCGAAGTCCCCGAAGACAAAAGGAGCAGCGAGGGAGGGAGGAGCAAAAGCCTACAGCACCCGGTATTCCCAGGCGGTCTCCCATCCAAGTACTAACCAGGCCCGACCCTGCTTAGCTTCCGAGATCAGACGAGATCGGGCGCGTTCAGGGTGGTATGGCCGTAGACGCTAGCCGCCGCCTCCGGGAGCCCCAAGAGCCTGCCGAGGGCCCCGGCGTGCGTCTCCACGCTGCTCTCCTGGCACGGCTGGGAGTCCGGGTGGGGGCTGGCAGCCCGGGGCCAGCGGCCAGAGGCCCCGCGCGCCTGCTCGGGCAGCCGGTCTCGCCCAGGTGGCCGCTGGGTGGCTTTCTTCCCGAGGTGTCCTGCTGCCAGGACGAGGGTCAAGTTTTCTCGGGGGAAAATTTCTCAGTGCTCTCGGGCGCTTGTTCTTCTGGGAATGTCCACTGCTGTGGCCAAGGCGGGGGACGCACAGCTCGGGCCAGGGCAAGCAGCCGCCCTCCTCCGTCGCCTCCTGGAGCCGTATCCTTGGGTGGGTGCGTGGCTCCCAGCGGAGGTCTCGGGGACCCTTCCGGTCCTCTTCGTCCGGAAAGCGCCACTGCCCCTCCAGCCCATCAGGAAAACGGCAGCCGCGCCCTTCGCCGACCCGCTCCGCCCTCCTCCACACTCAGGGCCTGGGGCTGCGGGGCTGAATCGTGAGGCTTTCCAGCCCAGGACTTCACCTCTGGCCCCTTTCACACCCGGGATCTTGGGAAGAAGAAACAAAACCAAACACAGCCAAAGCCATCTCCTCCGACCCGGGGCATCTCCACATCCCTTCCGATCCCGGGTTCCTGCCGGCCTCCCGGGGCGTTTCTCCCAGGCAGGCCTTCGCGGCCACTACACGGGGCTGAGCACTCGAGTCCTCGGGCGTCACGGGGCCCGCGGCCACGCCAAGCACGCACGACTCCCGGGTCTCGTCTGCTCCTGGGTGCCCTGGGCCTCTTCCCTGTGCCCAGGGGTCTTGTGCCCCTGCTTGGCCTCCTTCAGACCCGGCCCCGTGCTACGCGGCCACGTGCTACAGGATCGTGCCAGCAGAACTGGCCCTGGCTGAGCCCCGTACCCACCCTCCTGCCATCCCTGGCCCTGCTAGCAAATGGCAGAGATCCTCTGGCCTCCAAGCCCAGACAAAAATCCTGATGCAGTTGGCCGAGGGGCCGCCAACCAAGGCTTCGCTTGTTCCCGCTCAGGCCCCAGCCATACCCTCTTGTCCTTCGGCTGCTCGTGTGTGGGGTGGGGGAGAGGAGGGTGCGTCCCCGTGCGTGCGTGCGTGGTCTGGGTGTCTCTGCGTGGTGTGTGTGTGTGTGTGTGTGTGTGTGTGTGTGTGTGTGTGTGTGTTAGATGCCGTGCCTGGTGTAGGTGGGGAAGAGCAAGCCCTCACGCACAGAGCCCCATCACACACTGGGGCCGGGCCGAGGGGGTCAATCTGCTCGGCCTGATTGCGTTGGGCATACATTGCAGAAGGTGGGTTTTCCAAGGCGGAGCAGAGGGTCCCGGCACCTGAGGTTGTCCACGGGGAGAATGTCTGTTCCACGGGGGCAAGCGGTCCCTTCCGTCGTGCCCAAGCCCATGTGACCCCGAAGGCCAGGTGGCCCCGGTCCTTGAGCTGACTGAGGAGTGCTTTGAGACCCGGAGGGTGGCACAGGCGACTGGGCGCCAGCGGCGGCCCTCCCTCCCTTTGAGCGGGACGGGGAGCTGCCGCTGGCATCCGGAGCTCTGGCGGCCTGCGCCCTCTGTCCCTGTGACCGCAGGCTCTGCCGTGGGAGGCGGGATCCCACGTAGAGGTCGCGCGCTGGCTGCCCTGTCTTGGGTTGAGCGACGGAGCGCGACGTGGAGCAGCACCCGACTGAGGCTCCCTGCTTCTCTGTCCCCTGGCGTCTTGCCCTGGACCCAGTGCACCACCTTGTGGCGAGCCCAGGTGTGGCGCGTCCCGCTGTGGGGCCCGCTGGGGTGCAGGACCCACTTTCTCATGGCTTCCGCACGTCCCTCCCCGCCCGCCTGGAGGGCAGTTGGGGAGCGGTCCCCAACGTGGCCTGGGACCAACCTCGCTGGTGACCCGTGTCGCGGGCGCGCGCCCCAGGAGAGTGTGGGGAGGGGAGAGGATTCGGGGACGTAGCTGTGAGGATTCGGTGTGCGTGGGTCTGGCGGGTGGCCCGGACGGGGTCGGGGTCGTGGTCACGGTGGGTCGTTGTGGTGGTGGTGGTGGTGGTGGTGCTGGGGGTGGTGGTGGTGGTGGGGGGGGTGGTGGCGAAGTCCCCGAAGACAAAAGGAGCAGCGAGGGAGGGAGGAGCAAAAGCCTACAGCACCCGGTATTCCCAGGCGGTCTCCCATCCAAGTACTAACCAGGCCCGACCCTGCTTAGCTTCCGAGATCAGACGAGATCGGGCGCGTTCAGGGTGGTATGGCCGTAGACGCTAGCCGCCGCCTCCGGGAGCCCCAAGAGCCTGCCGAGGGCCCCGGCGTGCGTCTCCACGCTGCTCTCCTGGCACGGCTGGGAGTCCGGGTGGGGGCTGGCAGCCCGGGGCCAGCGGCCAGAGGCCCCGCGCGCCTGCTCGGGCAGCCGGTCTCGCCCAGGTGGCCGCTGGGTGGCTTTCTTCCCGAGGTGTCCTGCTGCCAGGACGAGGGTCAAGTTTTCTCGGGGGAAAATTTCTCAGTGCTCTCGGGCGCTTGTTCTTCTGGGAATGTCCACTGCTGTGGCCAAGGCGGGGGACGCACAGCTCGGGCCAGGGCAAGCAGCCGCCCTCCTCCGTCGCCTCCTGGAGCCGTATCCTTGGGTGGGTGCGTGGCTCCCAGCGGAGGTCTCGGGGACCCTTCCGGTCCTCTTCGTCCGGAAAGCGCCACTGCCCCTCCAGCCCATCAGGAAAACGGCAGCCGCGCCCTTCGCCGACCCGCTCCGCCCTCCTCCACACTCAGGGCCTGGGGCTGCGGGGCTGAATCGTGAGGCTTTCCAGCCCAGGACTTCACCTCTGGCCCCTTTCACACCCGGGATCTTGGGAAGAAGAAACAAAACCAAACACAGCCAAAGCCATCTCCTCCGACCCGGGGCCCCTCCACATCCCTTCCGATCCCGGGTTCCTGCCGGCCTCCCGGGGCGTTTCTCCCAGGCAGGCCTTCGCGGCCACTACACGGGGCTGAGCACTCGAGTCCTCGGGCGTCACGGGGCCCGCGGCCACGCCAAGCACGCACGACTCCCGGGTCTCGTCTGCTCCTGGGTGCCCTGGGCCTCTTCCCTGTGCCGCTGCTGGGTCTTGTGCCCCTGCTTGGCCTCCTTCAGACCCGGCCCCGTGCTACGCGGCCACGTGCTACAGGATCGTGCCAGCAGAACTGGCCCTGGCTGAGCCCCGTACCCACCCTCCTGCCATCCCTGGCCCTGCTAGCAAATGGCAGAGATCCTCTGGCCTCCGAGCCCAGACAAAAATCCTGATGCAGTTGGCCGAGGGGCCGCAAACCAAGGCTTCGCTTGTTCCCGCTCAGGCCCCAGCCATACCCTCTTGTCCTTCGGCTGCTCGTGTGTGGGGTGGGGGAGAGGAGGGTGCGTCCCCGTGCGTGCGTGCGTGGTCTGGGTGTCTCTGCGTGGTGTGTGTGTGTGTGTGTGTGTGTGTTAGATGCCGTGCCTGGTGTAGGTGGGGAAGAGCAAGCCCTCACGCACAGAGCCCCATCACACACTGGGGCCGGGCCGAGGGGGTCAATCTGCTCGGCCTGATTGCGTTGGGCATACATTGCAGAAGGTGGGTTTTCCAAGGCGGAGCAGAGGGTCCCGGCACCTGAGGTTGTCCACGGGGAGAATGTCTGTTCCACGGGGGCAAGCGGTCCCTTCCGTCGTGCCCAAGCCCATGTGACCCCGAAGGCCAGGTGGCCCCGGTCCTTGAGCTGACTGAGGAGTGCTTTGAGACCCGGAGGGTGGCACAGGCGACTGGGCGCCAGCGGCGGCCCTCCCTCCCTTTGAGCGGGACGGGGAGCTGCCGCTGGCATCCGGAGCTCTGGCGGCCTGCGCCCTCTGTCCCTGTGACCGCAGGCTCTGCCGTGGGAGGCGGGATCCCACGTAGAGGTCGCGCGCTGGCTGCCCTGTCTTGGGTTGAGCGACGGAGCGCGACGTGGAGCAGCACCCGACTGAGGCTCCCTGCTTCTCTGTCCCCTGGCGTCTTGCCCTGGACCCAGTGCACCACCTTGTGGCGAGCCCAGGTGTGGCGCGTCCCGCTGTGGGGCCCGCTGGGGTGCAGGACCCACTTTCTCATGGCTTCCGCACGTCCCTCCCCGCCCGCCTGGAGGGCAGTTGGGGAGCGGTCCCCAACGTGGCCTGGGACCAACCTCGCTGGTGACCCGTGTCGCGGGCGTGCGCCCCAGGAGAGTGTGGGGAGGGGAGAGGATTCGGGGACGTAGCTGTGAGGATTCGGTGTGCGTGGGTCTGGCGGGTGGCCCGGACGGGGTCGGGGTCGTGGTCACGGTGGGTCGTTGTGGTGGTGGTGGTGGTGGTGGTGCTGGGGGTGGTGGTGGTGGTGGGGGGGGTGGTGGCGAAGTCCCCGAAGACAAAAGGAGCAGCGAGGGAGGGAGGAGCAAAAGCCTACAGCACCCGGTATTCCCAGGCGGTCTCCCATCCAAGTACTAACCAGGCCCGACCCTGCTTAGCTTCCGAGATCAGACGAGATCGGGCGCGTTCAGGGTGGTATGGCCGTAGACGCTAGCCGCCGCCTCCGGGAGCCCCAAGAGCCTGCCGAGGGCCCCGGCGTGCGTCTCCACGCTGCTCTCCTGGCACGGCTGGGAGTCCGGGTGGGGGCTGGCAGCCCGGGGCCAGCGGCCAGAGGCCCCGCGCGCCTGCTCGGGCAGCCGGTCTCGCCCAGGTGGCCGCTGGGTGGCTTTCTTCCCGAGGTGTCCTGCTGCCAGGACGAGGGTCAAGTTTTCTCGGGGGAAAATTTCTCAGTGCTCTCGGGCGCTTGTTCTTCTGGGAATGTCCACTGCTGTGGCCAAGGCGGGGGACGCACAGCTCGGGCCAGGGCAAGCAGCCGCCCTCCTCCGTCGCCTCCTGGAGCCGTATCCTTGGGTGGGTGCGTGGCTCCCAGCGGAGGTCTCGGGGACCCTTCCGGTCCTCTTCGTCCGGAAAGCGCCACTGCCCCTCCAGCCCATCAGGAAAACGGCAGCCGCGCCCTTCGCCGACCCGCTCCGCCCTCCTCCACACTCAGGGCCTGGGGCTGCGGGGCTGAATCGTGAGGCTTTCCAGCCCAGGACTTCACCTCTGGCCCCTTTCACACCCGGGATCTTGGGAAGAAGAAACAAAACCAAACACAGCCAAAGCCATCTCCTCCGACCCGGGGCCCCTCCACATCCCTTCCGATCCCGGGTTCCTGCCGGCCTCCCGGGGCGTTTCTCCCAGGCAGGCCTTCGCGGCCACTACACGGGGCTGAGCACTCGAGTCCTCGGGCGTCACGGGGCCCGTGGCCACGCCAAGCACGCACGACTCCCGGGTCTCGTCTGCTCCTGGGTGCCCTGGGCCTCTTCCCTGTGCCGCTGCTCGGTCTTGTGCCCCTGCTTGGCCTCCTTCAGACCCGGCCCCGTGCTACGCGGACACGTGCTACAGGATCGTGCCAGCAGAACTGGCCCTGGCTGAGCCCCGTACCCACCCTCCTGCCATCCCTGGCCCTGCTAGCAAATGGCAGAGATCCTCTGGCCTCCGAGCCCAGACAAAAATCCTGATGCAGTTGGCCGAGGGGCCGCAAACCAAGGCTTCGCTTGTTCCCGCTCAGGCCCCAGCCATACCCTCTTGTCCTTCGGCTGCTCGTGTGTGGGGTGGGGGAGAGGAGGGTGCGTCCCCGTGCGTGCGTGCGTGGTCTGGGTGTCTCTGCGTGGTGTGTGTGTGTGTGTGTGTGTGTGTTAGATGCCGTGCCTGGTGTAGGTGGGGAAGAGCAAGCCCTCACGCACAGAGCCCCATCACACACTGGGGCCGGGCCGAGGGGGTCAATCTGCTCGGCCTGATTGCGTTGGGCATACATTGCAGAAGGTGGGTTTTCCAAGGCGGAGCAGAGGGTCCCGGCACCTGAGGTTGTCCACGGGGAGAATGTCTGTTCCACGGGGGCAAGCGGTCCCTTCCGTCGTGCCCAAGCCCATGTGACCCCGAAGGCCAGGTGGCCCCGGTCCTTGAGCTGACTGAGGAGTGCTTTGAGACCCGGAGGGTGGCACAGGCGACTGGGCGCCAGCGGCGGCCCTCCCTCCCTTTGAGCGGGACGGGGAGCTGCCGCTGGCATCCGGAGCTCTGGCGGCCTGCGCCCTCTGTCCCTGTGACCGCAGGCTCTGCCGTGGGAGGCGGGATCCCACGTAGAGGTCGCGCGCTGGCTGCCCTGTCTTGGGTTGAGCGACGGAGCGCGACGTGGAGCAGCACCCGACTGAGGCTCCCTGCTTCTCTGTCCCCTGGCGTCTTGCCCTGGACCCAGTGCACCACCTTGTGGCGAGCCCAGGTGTGGCGCGTCCCGCTGTGGGGCCCGCTGGGGTGCAGGACCCACTTTCTCATGGCTTCCGCACGTCCCTCCCCGCCCGCCTGGAGGGCAGTTGGGGAGCGGTCCCCAACGTGGCCTGGGACCAACCTCGCTGGTGACCCGTGTCGCGGGCGCGCGCCCCAGGAGAGTGTGGGGAGGGGAGAGGATTCGGGGACGTAGCTGTGAGGATTCGGTGTGCGTGGGTCTGGCGGGTGGCCCGGACGGGGTCGGGGTCGTGGTCACGGTGGGTCATTGTGGTGGTGGTGGTGGTGGTGGTGCTGGGGGTGGTGGTGGTGGTGGGGGGGGTGGTGGCGAAGTCCCCGAAGACAAAAGGAGCAGCGAGGGAGGGAGGAGCAAAAGCCTACAGCACCCGGTATTCCCAGGCGGTCTCCCATCCAAGTACTAACCAGGCCCGACCCTGCTTAGCTTCCGAGATCAGACGAGATCGGGCGCGTTCAGGGTGGTATGGCCGTAGACGCTAGCCGCCGCCTCCGGGAGCCCCAAGAGCCTGCCGAGGGCCCCGGCGTGCGTCTCCACGCTGCTCTCCTGGCACGGCTGGGAGTCCGGGTGGGGGCTGGCAGCCCGGGGCCAGCGGCCAGAGGCCCCGCGCGCCTGCTCGGGCAGCCGGTCTCGCCCAGGTGGCCGCTGGGTGGCTTTCTTCCCGAGGTGTCCTGCTGCCAGGACGAGGGTCAAGTTTTCTCGGGGGAAAATTTCTCAGTGCTCTCGGGCGCTTGTTCTTCTGGGAATGTCCACTGCTGTGGCCAAGGCGGGGGACGCACAGCTCGGGCCAGGGCAAGCAGCCGCCCTCCTCCGTCGCCTCCTGGAGCCGTATCCTTGGGTGGGTGCGTGGCTCCCAGCGGAGGTCTCGGGGACCCTTCCGGTCCTCTTCGTCCGGAAAGCGCCACTGCCCCTCCAGCCCATCAGGAAAACGGCAGCCGCGCCCTTCGCCGACCCGCTCCGCCCTCCTCCACACTCAGGGCCTGGGGCTGCGGGGCTGAATCGTGAGGCTTTCCAGCCCAGGACTTCACCTCTGGCCCCTTTCACACCCGGGATCTTGGGAAGAAGAAACAAAACCAAACACAGCCAAAGCCATCTCCTCCGACCCGGGGCCCCTCCACATCCCTTCCGATCCCGGGTTCCTGCCGGCCTCCCGGGGCGTTTCTCCCAGGCAGGCCTTCGCGGCCACTACACGGGGCTGAGCACTCGAGTCCTCGGGCGTCACGGGGCCCGCGGCCACGCCAAGCACGCACGACTCCCGGGTCTCGTCTGCTCCTGGGTGCCCTGGGCCTCTTCCCTGTGCCGCTGCTGGGTCTTGTGCCCCTGCTTGGCCTCCTTCAGACCCGGCCCCGTGCTACGCGGCCACGTGCTACAGGATCGTGCCAGCAGAACTGGCCCTGGCTGAGCCCCGTACCCACCCTCCTGCCATCCCTGGCCCTGCTAGCAAATGGCAGAGATCCTCTGGCCTCCGAGCCCAGACAAAAATCCTGATGCAGTTGGCCGAGGGGCCGCAAACCAAGGCTTCGCTTGTTCCCGCTCAGGCCCCAGCCATACCCTCTTGTCCTTCGGCTGCTCGTGTGTGGGGTGGGGGAGAGGAGGGTGCGTCCCCGTGCGTGCGTGCGTGGTCTGGGTGTCTCTGCGTGGTGTGTGTGTGTGTGTGTGTGTGTGTGTTAGATGCCGTGCCTGGTGTAGGTGGGGAAGAGCAAGCCCTCACGCACAGAGCCCCATCACACACTGGGGCCGGGCCGAGGGGGTCAATCTGCTCGGCCTGATTGCGTTGGGCATACATTGCAGAAGGTGGGTTTTCCAAGGCGGAGCAGAGGGTCCCGGCACCTGAGGTTGTCCACGGGGAGAATGTCTGTTCCACGGGGGCAAGCGGTCCCTTCCGTCGTGCCCAAGCCCATGTGACCCCGAAGGCCAGGTGGCCCCGGTCCTTGAGCTGACTGAGGAGTGCTTTGAGACCCGGAGGGTGGCACAGGCGACTGGGCGCCAGCGGCGGCCCTCCCTCCCTTTGAGCGGGACGGGGAGCTGCCGCTGGCATCCGGAGCTCTGGCGGCCTGCGCCCTCTGTCCCTGTGACCGCAGGCTCTGCCGTGGGAGGCGGGATCCCACGTAGAGGTCGCGCGCTGGCTGCCCTGTCTTGGGTTGAGCGACGGAGCGCGACGTGGAGCAGCACCCGACTGAGGCTCCCTGCTTCTCTGTCCCCTGGCGTCTTACCCTGGACCCAGTGCACCACCTTGTGGCGAGCCCAGGTGTGGCGCGTCCCGCTGTGGGGCCCGCTGGGGTGCAGGACCCACTTTCTCATGGCTTCCGCACGTCCCTCCCCGCCCGCCTGGAGGGCAGTTGGGGAGCGGTCCCCAACGTGGCCTGGGACCAACCTCGCTGGTGACCCGTGTCGCGGGCGCGCGCCCCAGGAGAGTGTGGGGAGGGGAGAGGATTCGGGGACGTAGCTGTGAGGATTCGGTGTGCGTGGGTCTGGCGGGTGGCCCGGACGGGGTCGGGGTCGTGGTCACGGTGGGTCGTTGTGGTGGTGGTGGTGGTGGTGGTGCTGGGGGTGGTGGTGGTGGTGGGGGGGGTGGTGGCGAAGTCCCCGAAGACAAAAGGAGCAGCGAGGGAGGGAGGAGCAAAAGCCTACAGCACCCGGTATTCCCAGGCGGTCTCCCATCCAAGTACTAACCAGGCCCGACCCTGCTTAGCTTCCGAGATCAGACGAGATCGGGCGCGTTCAGGGTGGTATGGCCGTAGACGCTAGCCGCCGCCTCCGGGAGCCCCAAGAGCCTGCCGAGCGCCCCGGCGTGCGTCTCCACACTGCTCTCCTGGCACGGCTGGGAGTCCGGGTGGGGGCTGGCAGCCCGGGGCCAGCGGCCAGAGGCCCCGCGCGCCTGCTCGGGAAGCCGGTCTCGCCCAGGTGGCCGCTGGGTGGCTTTCTTCCCGAGGTGTCCTGCTGCCAGGACGAGGGTCAAGTTTTCTCGGGGGAAAATTTCTCAGTGCTCTCGGGCGCTTGTTCTTCTAGGAATGTCCACTGCTGTGGCCAAGGCGGGGGACGCACAGCTCGGGCCAGGGCAAGCAGCCGCCCTCCTCCGTCGCCTCCTGGAGCCGTATCCTTGGGTGGGTGCGTGGCTCCCAGCGGAGGTCTCGGGGACCCTTCCGGTCCTCTTCGTCCGGAAAGCGCCACTGCCCCTCCAGCCCATCAGGAAAACGGCAGCCGCGCCCTTCGCCGACCCGCTCCGCCCTCCTCCACACTCAGGGCCTGGGGCTGCGGGGCTGAATCGTGAGGCTTTCCAGCCCAGGACTTCACCTCTGGCCCCTTTCACACCCCGGATCTTGGGAAGAAGAAACAAAACCAAACACAGCCAAAGCCATCTCCTCCGACCCGGGGCCCCTCCACATCCCTTCCGATCCCGGGTTCCTGCCGGCCTCCCGGGGCGTTTCTCCCAGGCAGGCCTTCGCGGCCACTACACGGGGCTGAGCACTCGAGTCCTCGGGCGTCACGGGGCCCGCGGCCACGCCAAGCACGCACGACTCCCGGGTCTCGTCTGCTCCTGGGTGCCCTGGGCCTCTTCCCTGTGCCGCTGCTGGGTCTTGTGCCCCTGCTTGGCCTCCTTCAGACCCGGCCCCGTGCTACGCGGCCACGTGCTACAGGATCGTGCCAGCAGAACTGGCCCTGGCTGAGCCCCGTACCCACCCTCCTGCCATCCCTGGCCCTGCTAGCAAATGGCAGAGATCCTCTGGCCTCCGAGCCCAGACAAAAATCCTGATGCAGTTGGCCGAGGGGCCGCAAACCAAGGCTTCGCTTGTTCCCGCTCAGGCCCCAGCCATACCCTCTTGTCCTTCGGCTGCTCGTGTGTGGGGTGGGGGAGAGGAGGGTGCGTCCCCGTGCGTGCGTGCGTGGTCTGGGTGTCTCTGCGTGGTGTGTGTGTGTGTGTGTGTGTGTGTGTTAGATGCTGTGCCTGGTGTAGGTGGGGAAGAGCAAGCCCTCACGCACAGAGCCCCATCACACACTGGGGCCGGGCCGAGGGGGTCAATCTGCTCGGCCTGATTGCGTTGGGCATACATTGCAGAAGGTGGGTTTTCCAAGGCGGAGCAGAGGGTCCCGGCACCTGAGGTTGTCCACGGGGAGAATGTCTGTTCCACGGGGGCAAGCGGTCCCTTCCGTCGTGCCCAAGCCCATGTGACCCCGAAGGCCAGGTGGCCCCGGTCCTTGAGCTGACTGAGGAGTGCTTTGAGACCCGGAGGGTGGCACAGGCGACTGGGCGCCAGCGGCGGCCCTCCCTCCCTTTGAGCGGGACGGGGAGCTGCCGCTGGCATCCGGAGCTCTGGCGGCCTGCGCCCTCTGTCCCTGTGACCGCAGGCTCTGCCGTGGGAGGCGGGATCCCACGTAGAGGTCGCGCGCTGGCTGCCCTGTCTTGGGTTGAGCGACGGAGCGCGACGTGGAGCAGCACCCGACTGAGGCTCCCTGCTTCTCTGTCCCCTGGCGTCTTGCCCTGGACCCAGTGCACCACCTTGTGGCGAGCCCAGGTGTGGCGCGTCCCGCTGTGGGGCCCGCTGGGGTGCAGGACCCACTTTCTCATGGCTTCCGCACGTCCCTCCCCGCCCGCCTGGAGGGCAGTTGGGGAGCGGTCCCCAACGTGGCCTGGGACCAACCTCGCTGGTGACCCGTGTCGCGGGCGCGCGCCCCAGGAGAGTGTGGGGAGGGGAGAGGATTCGGGGACGTAGCTGTGAGGATTCGGTGTGCGTGGGTCTGGCGGGTGGACCGGACGGGGTCGGGGTCGTGGTCACGGTGGGTCGTTGTGGTGGTGGTGGTGGTGGTGGTGCTGGGGGTGGTGGTGGTGGTGGGGGGGGTGGTGGCGAAGTCCCCGAAGACAAAAGTAGCAGCGAGGGAGGGAGGAGCAAAAGCCTACAGCACCCGGTATTCCCAGGCGGTCTCCCATCCAAGTACTAACCAGGCCCGACCCTGCTTAGCTTCCGAGATCAGACGAGATCGGGCGCGTTCAGGGTGGTATGGCCGTAGACGCTAGCCGCCGCCTCCGGGAGCCCCAAGAGCCTGCCGAGGGCCCCGGCGTGCGTCTCCACGCTGCTCTCCTGGCACGGCTGGGAGTCCGGGTGGGGGCTGGCAGCCCGGGGCCAGCGGCCAGAGGCCCCGCGCGCCTGCTCGGGCAGCCGGTCTCGCCCAGGTGGCCGCTGGGTGGCTTTCTTCCCGAGGTGTCCTGCTGCCAGGACGAGGGTCAAGTTTTCTCGGGGGAAAATTTCTCAGTGCTCTCGGGCGCTTGTTCTTCTGGGAATGTCCACTGCTGTGGCCAAGGCGGGGGACGCACAGCTCGGGCCAGGGCAAGCAGCCGCCCTCCTCCGTCGCCTCCTGGAGCCGTATCCTTGGGTGGGTGCGTGGCTCCCAGCGGAGGTCTCGGGGACCCTTCCGGTCCTCTTCGTCCGGAAAGCGACACTGCCCCTCCAGCCCATCAGGAAAACGGCAGCCGCGCCCTTCGCCGACCCGCTCCGCCCTCCTCCACACTCAGGGCCTGGGGCTGCGGGGCTGAATCGTGAGGCTTTCCAGCCCAGGACTTCACCTCTGGCCCCTTTCACACCCGGGATCTTGGGAAGAAGAAACAAAACCAAACACAGCCAAAGCCATCTCCTCCGACCCGGGGCCCCTCCACATCCCTTCCGATCCCGGGTTCCTGCCGGCCTCCCGGGGCGTTTCTCCCAGGCAGGCCTTCGCGGCCACTACACGGGGCTGAGCACTCGAGTCCTCGGGCGTCACGGGGCCCGCGGCCACGCCAAGCACGCACGACTCCCGGGTCTCGTCTGCTCCTGGGTGCCCTGGGCCTCTTCCCTGTGCCGCTGCTGGGTCTTGTGCCCCTGCTTGGCCTCCTTCAGACCCGGCCCCGTGCTACGCGGCCACGTGCTACAGGATCGTGCCAGCAGAACTGGCCCTGGCTGAGCCCCGTACCCACCCTCCTGCCATCCCTGGCCCTGCTAGCAAATGGCAGAGATCCTCTGGCCTCCGAGCCCAGACAAAAATCCTGATGCAGTTGGCCGAGGGGCCGCAAACCAAGGCTTCGCTTGTTCCCGCTCAGGCCCCAGCCATACCCTCTTGTCCTTCGGCTGCTCGTGTGTGGGGTGGGGGAGAGGAGGGTGCGTCCCCGTGCGTGCGTGCGTGGTCTGGGTGTCTCTGCGTGGTGTGTGTGTGTGTGTGTGTGTGTGTTAGATGCCGTGCCTGGGGTAGGTGGGGAAGAGCAAGCCCTCACGCACAGAGCCCCATCACACACTGGGGCCGGGCCGAGGGGGTCAATCTGCTCGGCCTGATTGCGTTGGGCATACATTGCAGAAGGTGGGTTTTCCAAGGCGGAGCAGAGGGTCCCGGCACCTGAGGTTGTCCACGGGGAGAATGTCTGTTCCACGGGGGCAAGCGGTCCCTTCCGTCGTGCCCAAGCCCATGTGACCCCGAAGGCCAGGTGGCCCCGGTCCTTGAGCTGACTGAGGAGTGCTTTGAGACCCGGAGGGTGGCACAGGCGACTGGGCGCCAGCGGCGGCCCTCCCTCCCTTTGAGCGGGACGGGGAGCTGCCGCTGGCATCCGGAGCTCTGGCGGCCTGCGCCCTCTGTCCCTGTGACCGCAGGCTCTGCCGTGGGAGGCGGGATCCCACGTAGAGGTCGCGCGCTGGCTGCCCTGTCTTGGGTTGAGCGACGGAGCGCGACGTGGAGCAGCACCCGACTGAGGCTCCCTGCTTCTCTGTCCCCTGGCGTCTTGCCCTGGACCCAGTGCACCACCTTGTGGCGAGCCCAGGTGTGGCGCGTCCCGCTGTGGGGCCCGCTGGGGTGCAGGACCCACTTTCTCATGGCTTCCGCACGTCCCTCCCCGCCCGCCTGGAGGGCAGTTGGGGAGCGGTCCCCAACGTGGCCTGGGACCAACCTCGCTGGTGACCCGTGTCGCGGGCGCGCGCCCCAGGAGAGTGTGGGGAGGGGAGAGGATTCGGGGACGTAGCTGTGAGGATTCGGTGTGCGTGGGTCTGGCGGGTGGCCCGGACGGGGTCGGGGTCGTGGTCATGGTGGGTCGTTGTGGTGGTGGTGGTGGTGGTGGTGCTGGGGGTGGTGGTGGTGGTGGGGGGGGTGGTGGCGAAGTCCCCGAAGACAAAAGGAGCAGCGAGGGAGGGAGGAGCAAAAGCCTACAGCACCCGGTATTCCCAGGCGGTCTCCCATCCAAGTACTAACCAGGCCCGACCCTGCTTAGCTTCCGAGATCAGACGAGATCGGGCGCGTTCAGGGTGGTATGGCCGTAGACGCTAGCCGCCGCCTCCGGGAGCCCCAAGAGCCTGCCGAGGGCCCCGGCGTGCGTCTCCACGCTGCTCTCCTGGCACGGCTGGGAGTCCGGGTGGGGGCTGGCAGCCCGGGGCCAGCGGCCAGAGGCCCCGCGCGCCTGCTCGGGCAGCCGGTCTCGCCCAGGTGGCCGCTGGGTGGCTTTCTTCCCGAGGTGTCCTGCTGCCAGGACGAGGGTCAAGTTTTCTCGGGGGAAAATTTCTCAGTGCTCTCGGGCGCTTGTTCTTCTGGGAATGTCCACTGCTGTGGCCAAGGCGGGGGACGCACAGCTCGGGCCAGGGCAAGCAGCCGCCCTCCTCCGTCGCCTCCTGGAGCCGTATCCTTGGGTGGGTGCGTGGCTCCCAGCGGAGGTCTCGGGGACCCTTCCGGTCCTCTTCGTCCGGAAAGCGCCACTGCCCCTCCAGCCCATCAGGAAAACGGCAGCCGCGCCCTTCGCCGACCCGCTCCGCCCTCCTCCACACTCAGGGCCTGGGGCTGCGGGGCTGAATCGTGAGGCTTTCCAGCCCAGGACTTCACCTCTGGCCCCTTTCACACCCGGGATCTTGGGAAGAAGAAACAAAACCAAACACAGCCAAAGCCATCTCCTCCGACCCGGGGCCCCTCCACATCCCTTCCGATCCCGGGTTCCTGCCGGCCTCCCGGGGCGTTTCTCCCAGGCAGGCCTTCGCGGCCACTACACGGGGCTGAGCACTCGAGTCCTCGGGCGTCACGGGGCCCGCGGCCACGCCAAGCACGCACGACTCCCGGGTCTCGTCTGCTCCTGGGTGCCCTGGGCCTCTTCTCTGTGCCGCTGCTGGGTCTTGTGCCCCTGCTTGGCCTCCTTCAGACCCGGCCCCGTGCTACGCGGCCACGTGCTACAGGATCGTGCCAGCAGAACTGGCCCTGGCTGAGCCCCGTACCCACCCTCCTGCCATCCCTGGCCCTGCTAGCAAATGGCAGAGATCCTCTGGCCTCCGAGCCCA
Organism: Castor canadensis; assembly: GCF_047511655.1. Lineage (NCBI taxonomy): Eukaryota > Metazoa > Chordata > Mammalia > Rodentia > Castoridae > Castor > Castor canadensis. The sequence continues at coordinate 86,329,135 of NC_133395.1, forward strand.
GACAAAAATCCTGATGCAGTTGGCCGAGGGGCCGCAAACCAAGGCTTCGCTTGTTCCCGCTCAGGCCCCAGCCATACCCTCTTGTCCTTCGGCTGCTCGTGTGTGGGGTGGGGGAGAGGAGGGTGCGTCCCCGTGCGTGCGTGCGTGGTCTGGGTGTCTCTGCGTGGTGTGTGTGTGTGTGTGTGTGTGTGTTAGATGCCGTGCCTGGTGTAGGTGGGGAAGAGCAAGCCCTCACGCACAGAGCCCCATCACACACTGGGGCCGGGCCGAGGGGGTCAATCTGCTCGGCCTGATTGCGTTGGGCATACATTGCAGAAGGTGGGTTTTCCAAGGCGGAGCAGAGGGTCCCGGCACCTGAGGTTGTCCACGGGGAGAATGTCTGTTCCACGGGGGCAAGCGGTCCCTTCCGTCGTGCCCAAGCCCATGTGACCCCGAAGGCCAGGTGGCCCCGGTCCTTGAGCTGACTGAGGAGTGCTTTGAGACCCGGAGGGTGGCACAGGCGACTGGGCGCCAGCGGCGGCCCTCCCTCCCTTTGAGCGGGACGGGGAGCTGCCGCTGGCATCCGGAGCTCTGGCGGCCTGCGCCCTCTGTCCCTGTGACCGCAGGCTCTGCCGTGGGAGGCGGGATCCCACGTAGAGTTCGCGCGCTGGCTGCCCTGTCTTGGGTTGAGCGACGGAGCGCGACGTGGAGCAGCACCCGACTGAGGCTCCCTGCTTCTCTGTCCCCTGGCGTCTTGCCCTGGACCCAGTGCACCACCTTGTGGCGAGCCCAGGTGTGGCGCGTCCCGCTGTGGGGCCCGCTGGGGTGCAGGACCCACTTTCTCATGGCTTCCGCACGTCCCTCCCCGCCCGCCTGGAGGGCAGTTGGGGAGCGGTCCCCAACGTGGCCTGGGACCAACCTCGCTGGTGACCCGTGTCGCGGGCGCGCGCCCCAGGAGAGTGTGGGGAGGGGAGAGGATTCGGGGACGTAGCTGTGAGGATTCGGTGTGCGTGGGTCTGGCGGGTGGCCCGGACGGGGTCGGGGTCGTGGTCACGGTGGGTCGTTGTGGTGGTGGTGGTGGTGGTGGTGCTGGGGGTGGTGGTGGTGGTGGGGGGGGTGGTGGCGAAGTCCCCGAAGACAAAAGGAGCAGCGAGGGAGGGAGGAGCAAAAGCCTACAGCACCCGGTATTCCCAGGCGGTCCCCCATCCAAGTACTAACCAGGCCCGACCCTGCTTAGCTTCCGAGATCAGACGAGATCGGGCGCGTTCAGGGTGGTATGGCCGTAGACGCTAGCCGCCGCCTCCGGGAGCCCCAAGAGCCTGCCGAGGGCCCCGGCGTGCGTCTCCACGCTGCTCTCCTGGCACGGCTGGGAGTCCGGGTGGGGGCTGGCAGCCCGGGGCCAGCGGCCAGAGGCCCCGCGCGCCTGCTCGGGCAGCCGGTCTCGCCCAGGTGGCCGCTGGGTGGCTTTCTTCCCGAGGTGTCCTGCTGCCAGGACGAGGGTCAAGTTTTCTCGGGGGAAAATTTCTCAGTGCTCTCGGGCGCTTGTTCTTCTGGGAATGTCCACTGCTGTGGCCAAGGCGGGGGACGCACAGCTCGGGCCAGGGCAAGCAGCCGCCCTCCTCCGTCGCCTCCTGGAGCCGTATCCTTGGGTGGGTGCGTGGCTCCCAGCGGAGGTCTCGGGGACCCTTCCGGCCCTCTTCGTCCGGAAAGCGCCACTGCCCCTCCAGCCCATCAGGAAAACGGCAGCCGCGCCCTTCGCCGACCCGCTCCGCCCTCCTCCACACTCAGGGCCTGGGGCTGCGGGGCTGAATCGTGAGGCTTTCCAGCCCAGGACTTCACCTCTGGCCCCTTTCACACCCGGGATCTTGGGAAGAAGAAACAAAACCAAACACAGCCAAAGCCATCTCCTCCGACCCGGGGCCCCTCCACATCCCTTCCGATCCCGGGTTCCTGCCGGCCTCCCGGGGCGTTTCTCCCAGGCAGGCCTTCGCGGCCACTACACGGGGCTGAGCACTCGAGTCCTCCGGCGTCACGGGGCCCGCGGCCACGCCAAGCACGCACGACTCCCGGGTCTCGTCTGCTCCTGGGTGCCCTGGGCCTCTTCCCTGTGCCGCTGCTGGGTCTTGTGCCCCTGCTTGGCCTCCTTCAGACCCGGCCCCGTGCTACGCGGCCACGTGCTACAGGATCGTGCCAGCAGAACTGGCCCTGGCTGAGCCCCGTACCCACCCTCCTGCCATCCCTGGCCCTGCTAGCAAATGGCAGAGATCCTCTGGCCTCCGAGCCCAGACAAAAATCCTGATGCAGTTGGCCGAGGGGCCGCAAACCAAGGCTTCGCTTGTTCCCGCTCAGGCCCCAGCCATACCCTCTTGTCCTTCGGCTGCTCATGTGTGGGGTGGGGGAGAGGAGGGTGCGTCCCCGTGCGTGCGTGCGTGGTCTGGGTGTCTCTGCGTGGTGTGTGTGTGTGTGTGTGTGTGTGTTAGATGCCGTGCCTGGTGTAGGTGGGGAAGAGCAAGCCCTCACGCACAGAGCCCCATCACACACTGGGGCCGGGCCGAGGGGGTCAATCTGCTCGGCCTGATTGCGTTGGGCATACATTGCAGAAGGTGGGTTTTCCAAGGCGGAGCAGAGGGTCCCGGCACCTGAGGTTGTCCACGGGGAGAATGTCTGTTCCACGGGGGCAAGCGGTCCCTTCCGTCGTGCCCAAGCCCATGTGACCCCGAAGGCCAGGTGGCCCCGGTCCTTGAGCTGACTGAGGAGTGCTTTGAGACCCGGAGGGTGGCACAGGCGACTGGGCGCCAGCGGCGGCCCTCCCTCCCTTTGAGCGGGACGGGGAGCTGCCGCTGGCATCCGGAGCTCTGGCGGCCTGCGCCCTCTGTCCCTGTGACCGCAGGCTCTGCCGTGGGAGGCGGGATCCCACGTAGAGGTCGCGCGCTGGCTGCCCTGTCTTGGGTTGAGCGACGGAGCGCGACGTGGAGCAGCACCCGACTGAGGCTCCCTGCTTCTCTGTCCCCTGGCGTCTTGCCCTGGACCCAGTGCACCACCTTGTGGCGAGCCCAGGTGTGTCGCGTCCCGCTGTGGGGCCCGCTGGGGTGCAGGACCCACTTTCTCATGGCTTCCGCACGTCCCTCCCCGCCCGCCTGGAGGGCAGTTGGGGAGCGGTCCCCAACGTGGCCTGGGACCAACCTCGCTGGTGACCCGTGTCGCGGGCGCGCGCCCCAGGCGAGTGTGGGGAGGGGAGAGGATTCGGGGACGTAGCTGTGAGGATTCGGTGTGCGTGGGTCTGGCGGGTGGCCCGGACGGGGTCGGGGTCGTGGTCACGGTGGGTCGTTGTGGTGGTGGTGGTGGTGGTGGTGCTGGGGGTGGTGGTGGTGGTGGGGGGGGTGGTGGTGAAGTCCCCGAAGACAAAAGGAGCAGCGAGGGAGGGAGGAGCAAAAGCCTACAGCACCCGGTACTCCCAGGCGGTCTCCCATCCAAGTACTAACCAGGCCCGACCCTGCTTAGCTTCCGAGATCAGACGAGATCGGGCGCGTTCAGGGTGGTATGGCCGTAGACGCTAGCCGCCGCCTCCGGGAGCCCCAAGAGCCTGCCGAGGGCCCCGGCGTGCGTCTCCACGCTGCTCTCCTGGCACGGCTGGGAGTCCGGGTGGGGGCTGGCAGCCCGGGGCCAGCGGCCAGAGGCCCCGCGCGCCTGCTCGGGCAGCCGGTCTCGCCCAGGTGGCCGCTGGGTGGCTTTCTTCCCGAGGTGTCCTGCTGCCAGGACGAGGGTCAAGTTTTCTCGGGGGAAAATTTCTCAGTGCTCTCGGGCGCTTGTTCTTCTGGGAATGTCCACTGCTGTGGCCAAGGCGGGGGACGCACAGCTCGGGCCAGGGCAAGCAGCCGCCCTCCTCCGTCGCCTCCTGGAGCCGTATCCTTGGGTGATTGCGTGGCTCCCAGCGGAGGTCTCGGGGACCCTTCCGGTCCTGTTCGTCCGGAAAGCGCCACTGCCCCTCCAGCCCATCAGGAAAACGGCAGCCGCGCCCTTCGCCGACCCGCTCCGCCCTCCTCCACACTCAGGGCCTGGGGCTGCGGGGCTGAATCGTGAGGCTTTCCAGCCTAGGACTTCACCTCTGGCCCCTTTCACACCCGGGATCTTGGGAAGAAGAAACAAAACCAAACACAGCCAAAGCCATCTCCTCCGACCCGGGGCCCCTCCACATCCCTTCCGATCCCGGGTTCCTGCCGGCCTCCCGGGGCGTTTCTCCCAGGCAGGCCTTCGCGGCCACTACACGGGGCTGAGCACTCGATTCCTCGGGCGTCACGGGGCCCGCGGCCACGCCAAGCACGCACGACTCCCGGGTCTCGTCTGCTCCTGGGTGCCCTGGGCCTCTTCCCTGTGCCGCTGCTGGGTCTTGTGCCCCTGCTTGGCCTCCTTCAGACCCGTCCCCGTGCTACGTGGCCACGTGCTACAGGATCGTGCCAGCAGAACTGGCCCTGGCTGAGCCCCGTACCCACCCTCCTGCCATCCCTGGCCCTGCTAGCAAATGGCAGAGATCCTCTGGCCTCCGAGCCCAGACAAAAATCCTGATGCAGTTGGCCGAGGGGCCGCAAACCAAGGCTTCGCTTGTTCCCGCTCAGGCCCCAGCCATACCCTCTTGTCCTTCGGCTGCTCGTGTGTGGGGTGGGGGAGAGGAGGGTGCATCCCCGTGCGTGCGTGCGTGGTCTGGGTGTCTCTGCCTGGTGTGTGTGTGTGTGTGTGTGTGTGTTAGATGCCGTGCCTGGTGTAGGTGGGGAAGAGCAAGCCCTCACGCACAGAGCCCCATCACACACTGGGGCCGGGCCGAGGGGGTCAATCTGCTCGGCCTGATTGCGTTGGGCATACATTGCAGAAGGTGGGTTTTCCAAGGCGGAGCAGAGGGTCCCGGCACCTGAGGTTGTCCACGGGGAGAATGTCTGTTCCACGGGGGCAAGCGGTCCCTTCCGTCGTGCCCAAGCCCATGTGACCCCGAAGGCCAGGTGGCCCCGGTCCTTGAGCTGACTGAGGAGTGCTTTGAGACCCGGAGGGTGGCACAGGCGACTGGGCGCCAGCGGCGGCCCTCCCTCCCTTTGAGCGGGACGGGGAGCTGCCGCTGGCATCCGGAGCTCTGGCGGCCTGCGCCCTCTGTCCGTGTGACCGCAGGCTCTGCCGTGGGAGGCGGGATCCCACGTAGAGGTCGCGCGCAGGCTGCCCTGTCTTGGGTTGAGCGACGGAGCGCGACGTGGAGCAGCACCCGACTGAGGCTCCCTGCTTCTCTGTCCCCTGGCGTCTTGCCCTGGACCCAGTGCACCACCTTGTGGCGAGCCCAGGTGTGGCGCGTCCCGCTGTGGGGCCCGCTGGGGTGCAGGACCCACTTTATCATGGCTTCCGCACGTCCCTCCCCGCCCGCCTGGAGGGCAGTTGGGGAGCGGTCCCCAACGTGGCCTGGGACCAACCTCGCTGGTGACCCGTGTCGCGGGCGCGCGCCCCAGGAGAGTGTGGGGAGGGGAGAGGATTCGGGGACGTAGCTGTGAGGATTCGGTGTGCGTGGGTCTGGCGGGTGGCCCGGACGGTGTCGGGGTCGTGGTCACGGTGGGTCGTTGTGGTGGTGGTGGTGGTGGTGCTGGTTGTGGTGGTGGTGGTGGGGGGGTGGTGGCGAAGTCCCCGAAGACAAAAGGAGCAGCGAGGGAGGGAGGAGCAAAAGCCTACAGCACCCGGTATTCCCAGGCGGTCTCCCATCCAAGTACTAACCAGGCCCGACCCTGCTTAGCTTCCGAGATCAGACGAGATCGGGCGCGTTCAGGGTGGTATGGCCGTAGACGCTAGCCGCCGCCTCCGGGAGCCCCAAGAGCCTGCCGAGGGCCCCGGCGTGCGTCTCCACGCTGCTCTCCTGGCACGGCTGGGAGTCCGGGTGGGGGCTGGCAGCCCGGGGCCAGCGGCCAGAGGCCCCGCGCGCCTGCTCGGGCAGCCGGTCTCGCCCAGGTGGCCGCTGGGTGGCTTTCTTCCCGAGGTGTCCTGCTGCCAGGACGAGGGTCAAGTTTTCTCGGGGGAAAATTTCTCAGTGCTCTCGGGCGCTTGTTCTTCTGGGAATGTCCACTGCTGTGGCCAAGGCGGGGGACGCACAGCTCGGGCCAGGGCAAGCAGCCGCCCTCCTCCGTCGCCTCCTGGAGCCGTATCCTTGGGTGGGTGCGTGGCTCCCAGCGGAGGTCTCGGGGACCCTTCCGGTCCTCTTCGTCCGGAAAGCGCCACTGCCCCTCCAGCCCATCAGGAAAACGGCAGCCGCGCCCTTCGCCGACCCGCTCCGCCCTCCTCCACACTCAGGGCCTGGGGCTGCGGGGCTGAATCGTGAGGCTTTCCAGCCCAGGACTTCACCTCTGGCCCCTTTCACACCCGGGATCTTGGGAAGAAGAAACAAAACCAAACACAGCCAAAGCCATCTCCTCCGACCCGGGGCCCCTCCACATCCCTTCCGATCCCGGGTTCCTGCCGGCCTCCCGGGGCGTTTCTCCCAGGCAGGCCTTCGCGGCCACTACACGGGGCTGAGCACTCGAGTCCTCGGGCGTCACGGGGCCCGCGGCCACGCCAAGCACGCACGACTCCCGGGTCTCGTCTGCTCCTGGGTGCCCTGGGCCTCTTCCCTGTGCCGCTGCTGGGTCTTGTGCCCCTGCTTGGCCTCCTTCAGACCCGGCCCCGTGCTACGCGGCCACGTGCTACAGGATCGTGCCAGCAGAACTGGCCCTGTCTGAGCCCCGTACCAACCCTCCTGCCATCCCTGGCCCTGCTAGCAAATGGCAGAGATCCTCTGGCCTCCGAGCCCAGACAAAAATCCTGATGCAGTTGGCCGAGGGGCCGCAAACCAAGGCTTCGCTTGTTCCCACTCAGGCCCCAGCCATACCCTCTTGTCCTTCGGCTGCTCGTGTGTGGGGTGGGGGAGAGGAGGGTGCGTCCCCGTGCGTGCGTGCGTGGTCTGGGTGTCTCTGCGTGGTGTGTGTGTGTGTGTGTGTGTGTGTGTGTGTGTGTGTGTGTGTGTGTTAGATGCCGGCCTGGTGTAGGTGGGGAAGAGCAAGCCCTCACGCACAGAGCCCCATCACACACTGGGGCCGGGCCGAGGGGGTCAATCTGCTCGGCCTGATTGCGTTGGGCATACATTGCAGAAGGTGGGTTTTCCAAGGCGGAGCAGAGGGTCCCGGCACCTGAGGTTGTCCACGGGGAGAATGTCTGTTCCACGGGGGCAAGCGGTCCCTTCCGTCGTGCCCAAGCCCATGTGACCCCGAAGGCCAGGTGGCCCCGGTCCTTGAGCTGACTGAGGAGTGCTTTGAGACCCGGAGGGTGGCACAGGCGACTGGGCGCCAGCGGCGGCCCTCCCTCCCTTTGAGCGGGACGGGGAGCTGCCGCTGGCATCCGGAGCTCTGGCGGCCTGCGCCCTCTGTCCCTGTGACCGCAGGCTCTGCCGTGGGAGGCGGGATCCCACGTAGAGGTCGCGCGCTGGCTGCCCTGTCTTGGGTTGAGCGACGGAGCGCGACGTGGAGCAGCACCCGACTGAGGCTCCCTGCTTCTCTGTCCCCTGGCGTCTTGCCCTGGACCCAGTGCACCACCTTGTGGCGAGCCAGGTGTGTCGCGTCCCGCTGTGGGGCCCGCTGGGGTGCAGGACCCACTTTCTCATGGCTTCCGCACGTCCCTCCCCGCCCGCCTGGAGGGCAGTTGGGGAGCGGTCCCCAACGGGCCTGGGACCAACCTCGCTGGTGACCCTGTCGCGGCGCGCGCCCCAGGCGAGTGTGGGGAGGGGAGAGGATTCGGGGACGTAGCTGTGAGGATTCGGTGTGCGTGGGTCTGGCGGGTGGCCCGGACGGGGTCGGGGTCGTGGTCACGGTGGGTCGTTGTGGTGGGGTGGTGGTGGGTGGTGCTGGGGGTGGTGGTGGTGGTGGGGGGGGGTGGTGGGAAGTCCCCGAAGACAAAAGGAGCAGCGAGGGAGGGAGGAGCAAAAGCCTACAGCACCCGGTACTCCCAGGCGGTCTCCCATCCAAGTACAACCAGGCCCGACCCTGCTTAGCTTCCGAGATCAGACGAGATCGGGCGCGTTCAGGGTGGTATGGCCGTAGACGCTAGCCCGCCGCCTCCGGGAGCCCAAGAGCCTGCCGAGGGCCCCGGCGTGCGTCTCCACGCTGCTCTCCTGGCACGGCTGGGAGTCCGGGTGGGGGCTGGCAGCCCGGGGCCAGCGGCCAGAGGCCCCGCGCGCCTGCTCGGGCAGCCGGGTCTCGCCCAGGTGGCCGCTGGGTGGCTTTCTTCCCGAGGTGTCCTGCTGCCAGGACGAGGGTCAAGTTTTCTCGGGGGAAAATTTCTCAGTGCTCTCGGGCGCTTGTTCTTCTGGGAATGTCCACTGCTGTGGCCAAGGCGGGGGACGCACAGCTCGGGCCAGGGCAAGCAGCCGCCCTCCTCCGTCGCCTCCTGGAGCCGTATCCTTGGGGGATTGCGTGGCTCCCAGCGGAGGTCTCGGGGACCCTTCCGGGTCCTGTTCGTCCGGAAAGCGCCACTGCCCCTCCAGCCCATCAGGAAAACGGCAGCCGCGCCCTTCGCCGACCCGCTCCGCCCTCCTCCACACACCAGGGGCCTGGGGCTGCGGGGCTGAATCGTGAGGCTTTCCAGCCTAGACTTCACCTCTGGCCCTTTCACACCCGGGATCTTGGGAAGAAGAAACAAAACCAAACACAGCCAAAGCCATCTCCTCCGACCCGGGCCCCTCCACATCCCTTCCGATCCCGGGTTCCTGCCGGCCTCCCGGGGCGTTTCTCCCAGGCAGGCCTTCGCGGCCACTACACGGGGCTGAGCACTCGATTCCTCGGGCGTCACGGGGCCCGCGGCCACGCCAAGCACGCACGACTCCCGGGTCTCGTCTGCTCCTGGGTGCCCTGGGCCTCTTCCCTGTGCCGCTGCTGGGTCTTGTGCCCCTGCTTGGCCTCCTTCAGACCCGTCCCCGTGCTACGTGGCCACGTGCTACAGGATCGTGCCAGCAGAACTGGCCCTGGCTGAGCCCCGTACCCACCCTCCTGCCATCCCTGGCCCTGCTAGCAAATGGCAGAGATCCTCTGGCCTCCGAGCCCAGACAAAAATCCTGATGCAGTTGGCCGAGGGGCCGCAAACCAAGGCTTCGCTTGTTCCCGCTCAGGCCCCAGCCATACCCTCTTGTCCTTCGGCTGCTCGTGTGTGGGGTGGGGGAGAGGAGGGTGCGTCCCCGTGCGTGCGTGCGTGGTCTGGGTGTCTCTGCCTGGTGTGTGTGTGTGTGTGTGTGTGTGTTAGATGCCGTGCCTGGTGTAGGTGGGGAAGAGCAAGCCCTCACGCACAGAGCCCCATCACACACTGGGGCCGGGCCGAGGGGGTCAATCTGCTCGGCCTGATTGCGTTGGGCATACATTGCAGAAGGTGGGTTTTCCAAGGCGGAGCAGAGGGTCCCGGCACCTGAGGTTGTCCACGGGGAGAATGTCTGTTCCACGGGGGCAAGCGGTCCCTTCCGTCGTGCCCAAGCCCATGTGACCCCGAAGGCCAGGTGGCCCCGGTCCTTGAGCTGACTGAGGAGTGCTTTGAGACCCGGAGGGTGGCACAGGCGACTGGGCGCCAGCGGCGGCCCTCCCTCCCTTTGAGCGGGACGGGGAGCTGCCGCTGGCATCCGGAGCTCTGGCGGCCTGCGCCCTCTGTCCGTGTGACCGCAGGCTCTGCCGTGGGAGGCGGGATCCCACGTAGAGGTCGCGCGCAGGCTGCCCTGTCTTGGGTTGAGCGACGGAGCGCGACGTGGAGCAGCACCCGACTGAGGCTCCCTGCTTCTCTGTCCCCTGGCGTCTTGCCCTGGACCCAGTGCACCACCTTGTGGCGAGCCCAGGTGTGGCGCGTCCCGCTGTGGGGCCCGCTGGGGTGCAGGACCCACTTTATCATGGCTTCCGCACGTCCCTCCCCGCCCGCCTGGAGGGCAGTTGGGGAGCGGTCCCCAACGTGGCCTGGGACCAACCTCGCTGGTGACCCGTGTCGCGGGCGCGCGCCCCAGGAGAGTGTGGGGAGGGGAGAGGATTCGGGGACGTAGCTGTGAGGATTCGGTGTGCGTGGGTCTGGCGGGTGGCCCGGACGGTGTCGGGGTCGTGGTCACGGTGGGTCGTTGTGGTGGTGGTGGTGGTGGTGCTGGTTGTGGTGGTGGTGGTGGGGGGGTGGTGGCGAAGTCCCCGAAGACAAAAGGAGCAGCGAGGGAGGGAGGAGCAAAAGCCTACAGCACCCGGTATTCCCAGGCGGTCTCCCATCCAAGTACTAACCAGGCCCGACCCTGCTTAGCTTCCGAGATCAGACGAGATCGGGCGCGTTCAGGGTGGTATGGCCGTAGACGCTAGCCGCCGCCTCCGGGAGCCCCAAGAGCCTGCCGAGGGCCCCGGCGTGCGTCTCCACGCTGCTCTCCTGGCACGGCTGGGAGTCCGGGTGGGGGCTGGCAGCCCGGGGCCAGCGGCCAGAGGCCCCGCGCGCCTGTTCGGGCAGCCGGTCTCGCCCAGGTGGCCGCTGGGTGGCTTTCTTCCCGAGGTGTCCTGCTGCCAGGACGAGGGTCAAGTTTTCTCGGGGGAAAATTTCTCAGTGCTCTCGGGCGCTTGTTCTTCTGGGAATGTCCACTGCTGTGGCCAAGGCGGGGGACGCACAGCTCGGGCCAGGGCAAGCAGCCGCCCTCCTCCGTCGCCTCCTGGAGCCGTATCCTTGGGTGGGTGCGTGGCTCCCAGCGGAGGTCTCGGGGACCCTTCCGGTCCTCTTCGTCCGGAAAGCGCCACTGCCCCTCCAGCCCATCAGGAAAACGGCAGCCGCGCCCTTCGCCGACCCGCTCCGCCCTCCTCCACACTCAGGGCCTGGGGCTGCGGGGCTGAATCGTGAGGCTTTCCAGCCCAGGACTTCACCTCTGGCCCCTTTCACACCCGGGATCTTGGGAAGAAGAAACAAAACCAAACACAGCCAAAGCCATCTCCTCCGACCCGGGGCCCCTCCACATCCCTTCCGATCCCGGGTTCCTGCCGGCCTCCCGGGGCGTTTCTCCCAGGCAGGCCTTCGCGGCCACTACACGGGGCTGAGCACTCGAGTCCTCGGGCGTCACGGGGCCCGCGGCCACGCCAAGCACGCACGACTCCCGGGTCTCGTCTGCTCCTGGGTGCCCTGGGCCTCTTCCCTGTGCCGCTGCTGGGTCTTGTGCCCCTGCTTGGCCTCCTTCAGACCCGGCCCCGTGCTACGCGGCCACGTGCTACAGGATCGTGCCAGCAGAACTGGCCCTGTCTGAGCCCCGTACCAACCCTCCTGCCATCCCTGGCCCTGCTAGCAAATGGCAGAGATCCTCTGGCCTCCGAGCCCAGACAAAAATCCTGATGCAGTTGGCCGAGGGGCCGCAAACCAAGGCTTCGCTTGTTCCCACTCAGGCCCCAGCCATACCCTCTTGTCCTTCGGCTGCTCGTGTGTGGGGTGGGGGAGAGGAGGGTGCGTCCCCGTGCGTGCGTGCGTGGTCTGGGTGTCTCTGCGTGGTGTGTGTGTGTGTGTGTGTGTGTGTGTGTGTGTGTGTGTGTGTGTGTTAGATGCCGGCCTGGTGTAGGTGGGGAAGAGCAAGCCCTCACGCACAGAGCCCCATCACACACTGGGGCCGGGCCGAGGGGGTCAATCAGCTCGGCCTGATTGCGTTGGGCATACATTGCAGAAGGTGGGTTTTCCAAGGCGGAGCAGAGGGTCCCGGCACCTGAGGTTGTCCACGGGGAGAAAGTCTGTTCCACGGGGACAAGCGGTCCCTTCCGTCGTGCCCAAGGCCATGTGACCCCAAAGGCCAGGTGGCCCCGGTCCTTGAGCTGACTGAGGAGTGCTTTGAGACCCGGAGGGTGGCACAGGCGACTGGGTGCCAGCGGCGGCCCTACCTCCCTTTGAGCGGGACGGGGAGCTGCCGCTGGCATCCGGAGCTCTGGCGGCCTGCGCCCTCTGTCCCTGTGACCGCAGGCTCTGCCGTGGGACGCGGGATCCCACGTAGATGTCGCGCGCTGGCTGCCCTGTCTTGGGTTGAGCGACCGAGCGTGACGTGGAGCAGCACCCGACTGAGGCTCCCTGCTTCTCTGTCCCCTGGCGTCTTACCCTGGACCCAGTGTACCACCTTGTGGCGAGCCCAGGTGTGGCGCGTCCCGCTGTGGGGCCCGCTGGGGTGCAGGACCCACTTTCTCATGGCTTCCGCACGTCCCTCCCCGCCCGCCTGGAGGGCAGTTGTGGAGCGGTCCCCAACGTGGCCTGGGACCAACCTCGCTGGTGACCCGTGTCGCGGGCGTGCGCCCCAGGAGAGTGTGGGGAGGGGAGAGGATTCGGGGACGAAGCTGTGAGGATTCGGTGTGCGTGGGTCTGGCGGGTGGCCCGGACGGGGTCGGGGTCGTGGTCACGGTGGGTCGTTGTGGTGGTGCTGGTGGTGGTGGTGCTGGGTGTGGTGGTGGTGGGGGGGGGGTGGTGGCGAAGTCCCCGAAGACAAAAGGAGCAGCGAGGGAGGGAGGAGCAAAAGCCTACAGCACCCGGTATTCCCAGGCGGTCTCGCATCTAAGTACTAACCAGGCCCGACCCTGCTTAGCTTCTGAGATCAGACGAGATCGGGCGCGTTCAGGGTGGTAGGCCGTAGACGCTAGCCGCCGCCTCCGGGAGCCCCAAGAGCCTGCCGAGGGCCCCGGCGTGCGTCTCCACGCTGCTCTCCTGGCACGGCTGGGAGTCCGGGTGGGGGCTGGCAGCCCGGGGCCAGCCGCCAGAGGCCCCGCGCGCCTGCTCGGGCAGCCGGTCTCACCCAGGTGGCCGCTGGGTGGCTTTCTTCCCGAGGTGTCCTGCTGCCAGGACGAGGGTCAAGTTTTCTCGGGGGAAAATTTCTCAGTGCCCTCGGGCGCTTGTTCTTCTGGGAATGTTCACTGCTGTGGCCAAGGCGGGGGACGCACAGCTTGGGCCAGGGCAAGCAGCCGCCCTCCTCCATCGCCTCCTGGAGCCGTATCCTTGGGTGGGTGCGTGGCTCCCAGCGGAGGTCTCGGGGACCCTTCCGGTCCTCTTCGTCCGGCAAGCGCCACTGCCCCTCCAGCCCATCAGGAAAACGGCAGCCGCGCCCTTCGCCGACCCGCTCCGCCCTCCTCCACGCTCAGGGCCTGGGGCTGCGGGGCTGAATCGTGAGGCTTTCCAGCCTAGGACTTCACCTCTGGCCCCTTTCACACCCGGGATCTTGGGAAGAAGAAACAAAACCAAACACAGCCAAAGCCATCTCCTCCGACCCGGGGCCCCTCCACATCCCTTCCGATCACGGGTTCCTGCCGGCCTCCCGGGGCGTTTCTCCCAGGCAGGCCTTCGCGGCCACTACACGGGGCTGAGCACTCGAGTCCTCGGGCGTCAAGGGGCCCGCGGCCACGCCAAGCACGCACGACTCCCGGGTCTCGTCTGCTCCTGGGTGCCCTGGGCCTCTTCCCTGTGCCGCTGCTGGGTCTTGTGCCCCTGCTTGGCCTCCTTCAGACCCGGCCCCGTGCTACGCGGCCACGTGCTACAGGATCGTGCCAGCAGAACTGGCCCTGGCTGAGCCTCGTAGCCACCCTCCTGCAATCCCTGGCCCTGCTAGCAAATGGCAGAGATCCTCTGGCCTCCGAGCCCAGACAAAAATCCTGATGCAGTTAGCCGAGGGGCCGCAAACCAAGGCTTCGCTTGTTCCCGCTCAGGCCCCAGCCATACCCTCTTGTCCTTCGGCTGCTCGTGTGTGGGGTGGGGGAGAGGAGGGTGCGTCCCCGTGCGTGCGTGCGTGGTCTGGGTGTCTCTGCGTGCTGTGTGTGTGTGTGTGGGTGTGTGTGTGTGTGTGTGTGTTAGATGCCGTGCCTGGTGTAGGTGGGGAAGAGCAAGCCCTCACGCACAGAGCCCCATCACACACTGGGGCCGGGCCGAGGGGGTCAATCAGCTCGGCCTGATTGCGTTGGGCATACATTGCAGAAGGTGGGTTTTCCAAGGCGGAGCAGAGGGTCCCGGCACCTGAGGTTGTCCACGGGGAGAAAGTCTGTTCCACGGGGGCAAGCTGTCCCTTCCGTCGTGCCCAAGGCCATGTGACCCCGAAGGCCAGGTGGCCCCGGTCCTTGAGCTGACTGAGGAGTGCTTTGAGACCCGGAGGTTGGCACAGGCGACTGGGCGCCAGCGGCGGCCCTCCCTCCCTTTGAGCGGGACGGGGAGCTGCCGCTGGCATCCGGAGCTCTGGCGGCCTGCGCCCTCTGTCCCTGTGACCACAGGCTCTGCCGAGGGAGGCGGGATCCCACGTAGAGGTCGCGCGCTGGCTGCCCTGTCTTGTGTTGAGCGACGGAGCGCGACGTGGAGCAGCACCCGACTGAGGCTCCCTGCTTCTCTGTCCCCTGGCGTCCTACCCTGCACCCAGTGCACCACCTTGTGGCGAGCTCAGGTGTGGCGCGTCCCGCTGTGGGGCCCGCTGGGGTGCAGGACCCACTTTCTCATGGCTTCCGCACGTCCCTCCCCGCCCGCCTGGAGGGCAGTTGTGGAGCGGTCCCCAACGTGGACTGGGACCAACCTCGCTGGTGACCCGTGTCGCGGGCGCGCGCCCCAGGAGAGTGTGGGGAGGGGAGAGGATTTGGGGACGTAGCTGTGAGGATTCGGTGTGCGTGGGTCTGGCGGGTGGCCCGGACGGGGTCGGGGTCGTGGTCACGGTGGGTCTTTGTGGTGGTGGTGGTGGTGGTGGTGCTGGGGGTTGTGGTGGTGGTGGGGTGGTGGTGGCGAAGTCCCCGAAGACAAAAGGAGCAGCGAGGGAGGGAGGAGCAAAAGCCTACAGCACCCGGTATTCCCAGGCGGTCTCCCATCCAAGTACTAACCAGGCCCGACCCTGCTTAGCTTCCGAGATCAGACGAGATCGGGCGCGTTCAGGGTGGTATGGCCGTAGACGCTAGCCGCCGCCTCCGGGAGCCCCAAGAGCCTGCCGAGGGCCCCGGCGTGCGTCTCCACGCTGCTCTCCTGGCACGGCTGGGAGTCCGGGTGGGGGCTGGCAGCCCGGGGCCAGCGGCCAGAGGCCCCGCGCGCCTGCTCGGGCAGCCGGTCTCGCCCAGGTGGCCGCTGGTTGGCTTTCTTCCCGAGGTGTCCTGCTGCCAGGACGAGGGTCAAGTTTTCTCGGGGGAAAATTTCTCAGTGCTCTCGGGCGCTTGTTCTTCTGGGAATGTTCACTGCTGTGGCCAAGGCGGGGGACGCACAGCTTGGGCCAGGACAAGCAGCCGCGCTCCTCCGTCGCCTCCTGGAGCCGTATCCTTGGGTGGGTGCGTGGCTCCCAGCGGAGGTCTCGGGGACCCTTCCGGTCCTCTTCGTCCGGAAAGCGCCACTGCCCCTCCAGCCCATCAGGAAAACGGCAGCCGCGCCCTTTGCCGACCCGCTCCGCCCTCCTCCACGCTCAGGGCATGGGGCTGCGGGGCTGAATCGTGAGGCTTTCCAGCCCAGGACTTCACCTCTGGCCCCTTTCACACCCGGGATCTTGGGAAGAAGAAACAAAACCAAACACAGCCAAAGCCATCTCCTCCGACCCGGGGCCCCTCCACATCCCTTCCGATCCCGGGTTCCTGCCGGCCTCCCCGGGCGTTTCTCCCAGGCAGGCCTTCGCGGCCACCACACGGGGCTGAGCACTCGAGGCCTCGGGTGTCACGGGGCCCGCGGCCACGCCAAGCACGCACGACTCCCGGGTCTCGTCTGCTCCTGGGTGCCCTGGGCCTCTTCCCTGTGCCGCTGCTGGGTCTTGTGCCCCTGCTTGGCCTCCTTCAGACCCGGCCCCATGCTACGCGGCCACGTGCTACTGGATCGTGCCAGCAGAACTGGCCATGTCTGAGCCCCGTACCCACACTCCTGCCATCCCTGGCCCTGCTAGCAAATGGCAGAGATCCTCTGGCCTCCGAGCCCAGACAAAAATCCTGATGCAGTTGGCCGAGGGGCCGCAAACCAAGGCTTCGCTTGTTCCCGCTCAGGCCCCAGCCATACCCTCTTGTCCTTCGGCTGCTCGTGTGTGGGGTGGGGGAGAGGAGGGTGCGTCCCCGTGCGTGCGTGCGTGGTCTGGGTGTCTCTGCGTGCTGTGTGTGTGTGTGTGTGTGTGTGTGTGTGTGTGTGTGTGTGTTAGATGCCGTGCCTGGTGTAGGTGGGGAAGAGCAAGCCCTCATGCACAGAGCCCCATCACACACTGGGGCCGGGCCGAGGGGGTCAATCTGCTCGGCCTGATTGCGTTGGGCATACATTGCAGAAGGTGGGTTTTCCAAGGCGGAGCAGAGGGTCCCGGCACCTGAGGTTGTCCACGGGGAGAATGTCTGTTCCACGGGGGCAAGCGGTCGCTTCCGTCGTGCCCAAGCCCATGTGACCCCGAAGGCCAGGTGGCCCCGGTCCTTGAGCTGACTGAGGAGTGCTTTGAGACCCGGAGGGTGGCACAGGCGACTGGGCGCCAGCGGCGGCCCTCCCTCCCTTTGAGCGGGACGGGGAGCTGCCGCTGGCATCCGGAGCTCTGGCGGCCTGCGCCCTCTGTCCCTGTGACCGCAGGCTCTGCCGTGGGAGGCGGGATCCCACGTAGAGGTCGCGCGCTGGCTGCCCTGTCTTGGGTTGAGCGACGGAGCGCGACGTGGAGCAGCACCCGACTGAGGCTCCCTGCTTCTCTGTCCCCTGGCGTCTTGCCCTGGACCCAGTGCACCACCTTGTGGCGAGCCCAGGTGTGGCGCGTCCCGCTGTGGGGCCCGCTGGGGTGCAGGACCCACTTTCTCATGGCTTCCGCACGTCCCTCCCCGCCCGCCTGGAGGGCAGTTGGGGAGCGGTCCCCAACGTGGCCTGGGACCAACCTCGCTGGTGACCCGTGTCGCGGGCGCACGCCCCAGGAGAGTGTGGGGAGGGGAGAGGATTCGGGGACGTAGCTGTGAGGATTCGGTGTGCGTGGGTCTGGCGGGTGGCCCGGACGGGGTCGGGGTCGTGGTCACGGTGGGTCGTTGTGGTGGTGGTGGTGGTGGTGCTGGGGGTGGTGGTGGTGGGGGGGGTGGTGGCGAAGTCCCCGAAGACAAAAGGAGCAGCGAGGGAGGGAGGAGCAAAAGCCTACAGCACCCGGTATTCCCAGGCGGTCTCGCATCCAAGTACTAACCAGGCCCGACCCTGCTTAGCTTCCGAGATCAGACGAGATCGGGCGCGTTCAGGGTGGTATGGCCGTAGACGCTAGCCGCCGCCTCCGGGAGCCCCAAGAGCCTGCCGAGGGCCCCGGCGTGCGTCTCCACGCTGCTCTCCTGGCACGGCTGGGATTCCGGGTGGGGGCTGGCAGCCCGGGGCCAGCGGCCAGAGGCCCCGCGCGTCTGCTCGGGCAGCCGGTCTCGCCCAGGTGGCCGCTGGGTGGCTTTCTTCCCGAGGTGTCCTGCTGCCAGGACGAGGGTCAAGTTTTCTCGGGGGAAAATTTCTCAGTGCTCTCGGGCGCTTGTTCTTCTGGGAATGTTCACTGCTGTGGCCAAGGCGGGGGACGCACAGCTCGGGCCAGGGCAAGCAGCCGCCCTCCTCCGTCGCCTCCTGGAGCCGTATCCTTGGGTGGGTGCGTGGCTCCCAGCGGAGGTCTCGGGGACCCTTCCGGTCCTGTTCGTCCGGAAAGCGCCACTGCCCCTCCAGCCCATCAGGAAAACGGCAGCCGCGCCCTTCGCCGACCCGCTCCGCCCTCCTCCACGCTCAGGGCCTGGGGCTGCGGGGCTGAATCGTGAGGCTTTCCAGCCCAGGACTTCACCTCTGGCCCCTTTCACACCCGGGATCTTGGGAAGAAGAAACAAAACCAAACACAGCCAAAGCCATCTCCTCCGACCCGGGGCCACTCCACATCCCTTCCGATCCCGCGTTCCTGCCGGCATCCCCGGGCGTTTCTCCCAGGCAGGCCTTCGGGGCCACTACACGGGGCTGAGCACTCGAGTCCTCGGGCGTCACGGGGCCCGCGGCCACGCCAAGCACGCACGACTCCCGGGTCTCGTCTGCTCCTGGGTGCCCTGGGCCTCTTCCCTGTGCCGCTGCTGGGTCTTGTGCCCCTGCTTGGCCTCCTTCAGACCCGGCCCCGTGCTACGCGGCCACGTGCTACAGGATCGTGCCAGCAGAACTGGCCCTGGCTGAGCCCCGTACCCACCCTCCTGCCATCCCTGGCCCTGCTAGCAAATGGCAGAGATCCTCTGGCCTCCGAGCCCAGACAAAAATCCTGATGCAGTTGGCCGAGGGGCCGCAAACCAAGGCTTCGCTTGTTCCCGCTCAGGCCCCAGCCATACCCTCTTGTCCTTCGGCTGCTCGTGTGTGGGGTGGGGGAGAGGAGGGTGCGTCCCCGTGCGTGCGTGCGTGGTCTGGGTGTCTCTGCGTGGTGTTTGTTTGTGTGTGTGTGTGTGTTAGATGCCGTGCCTGGTGTAGGTGGGGAAGAGCAAGCCCTCACGCACAGAGCCCCATCACACACTGGGGCCGGGCCGAGGGGGTCAATCTGCTCGGCCTGATTGCGTTGGGCATACATTGCAGAAGGTGGGTTTTCCAAGGCGGAGCAGAGGGTCCCGGCACCTGAGGTTGTCCACGGGGAGAATGTCTGTTCCACGGGGGCAAGCGGTCGCTTCCGTCGTGCCCAAGCCCATGTGACCCCGAAGGCCAGGTGGCCCCGGTCCTTGAGCTGACTGAGGAGTGCTTTGAGACCCGGAGGGTGGCACAGGCGACTGGGCGCCAGCGGCGGCCCTCCCTCCCTTTGAGCGGGACGGGGAGCTGCCGCTGGCATCCGGAGCTCTGGCGGCCTGCGCCCTCTGTCCCTGTGACCGCAGGCTCTGCCGTGGGAGGCGGGATCCCACGTAGAGGTCGCGCGCTGGCTGCCCTGTCTTGGGTTGAGCGACGGAGCGCGACGTGGAGCAGCACCCGACTGAGGCTCCCTGCTTCTCTGTCCCCTGGCGTCTTGCCCTGGACCCAGTGCACCACCTTGTGGCGAGCCCAGGTGTGGCGCGTCCCGCTGTGGGGCCCGCTGGGGTGCAGGACCCACTTTCTCATGGCTTCCGCACGTCCCTCCCCGCCCGCCTGGAGGGCAGTTGGGGAGCGGTCCCCAACGTGGCCTGGGACCAACCTCGCTGGTGACCCGTGTCGCGGGCGCACGCCCCAGGAGAGTGTGGGGAGGGGAGAGGATTCGGGGACGTAGCTGTGAGGATTCGGTGTGCGTGGGTCTGGCGGGTGGCCCGGACGGGGTCGGGGTCGTGGTCACGGTGGGTCGTTGTGGTGGTGGTGGTGGTGGTGCTGGGGGTGGTGGTGGTGGGGGGGGTGGTGGCGAAGTCCCCGAAGACAAAAGGAGCAGCGAGGGAGGGAGGAGCAAAAGCCTACAGCACCCGGTATTCCCAGGCGGTCTCGCATCCAAGTACTAACCAGGCCCGACCCTGCTTAGCTTCCGAGATCAGACGAGATCGGGCGCGTTCAGGGTGGTATGGCCGTAGACGCTAGCCGCCGCCTCCGGGAGCCCCAAGAGCCTGCCGAGGGCCCCGGCGTGCGTCTCCACGCTGCTCTCCTGGCACGGCTGGGATTCCGGGTGGGGGCTGGCAGCCCGGGGCCAGCGGCCAGAGGCCCCGCGCGTCTGCTCGGGCAGCCGGTCTCGCCCAGGTGGCCGCTGGGTGGCTTTCTTCCCGAGGTGTCCTGCTGCCAGGACGAGGGTCAAGTTTTCTCGGGGGAAAATTTCTCAGTGCTCTCGGGCGCTTGTTCTTCTGGGAATGTTCACTGCTGTGGCCAAGGCGGGGGACGCACAGCTCGGGCCAGGGCAAGCAGCCGCCCTCCTCCGTCGCCTCCTGGAGCCGTATCCTTGGGTGGGTGCGTGGCTCCCAGCGGAGGTCTCGGGGACCCTTCCGGTCCTGTTCGTCCGGAAAGCGCCACTGCCCCTCCAGCCCATCAGGAAAACGGCAGCCGCGCCCTTCGCCGACCCGCTCCGCCCTCCTCCACGCTCAGGGCCTGGGGCTGCGGGGCTGAATCGTGAGGCTTTCCAGCCCAGGACTTCACCTCTGGCCCCTTTCACACCCGGGATCTTGGGAAGAAGAAACAAAACCAAACACAGCCAAAGCCATCTCCTCCGACCCGGGGCCACTCCACATCCCTTCCGATCCCGCGTTCCTGCCGGCATCCCCGGGCGTTTCTCCCAGGCAGGCCTTCGGGGCCACTACACGGGGCTGAGCACTCGAGTCCTCGGGCGTCACGGGGCCCGCGGCCACGCCAAGCACGCACGACTCCCGGGTCTCGTCTGCTCCTGGGTGCCCTGGGCCTCTTCCCTGTGCCGCTGCTGGGTCTTGTGCCCCTGCTTGGCCTCCTTCAGACCCGGCCCCGTGCTACGCGGCCACGTGCTACAGGATCGTGCCAGCAGAACTGGCCCTGGCTGAGCCCCATACCCACCCTCCTGCCATCCCTGGCCCTGCTAGCAAATGGCAGAGATCCTCTGGCCTCCGAGCCCAGACAAAAATCCTGATGCAGTTGGCCGAGGGGCCGCAAACCAAGGCTTCGCTTGTTCCCGCTCAGGCCCCAGCCATACCCTCTTGTCCTTCGGCTGCTCGTGTGTGGGGTGGGGGAGAGGAGGGTGCGTCCCCGTGCGTGCGTGCGTGGTCTGGGTGTCTCTGCGTGGTGTTTGTTTGTGTGTGTGTGTGTGTTAGATGCCGTGCCTGGTGTAGGTGGGGAAGAGCAAGCCCTCACGCACAGAGCCCCATCACACACTGGGGCCGGGCCGAGGGGGTCAATCTGCTCGGCCTGATTGCGTTGGGCATACATTGCAGAAGGTGGGTTTTCCAAGGCGGAGCAGAGGGTCCCGGCACCTGAGGTTGTCCACGGGGAGAATGTCTGTTCCACGGGGGCAAGCGGTCCCTTCCGTCGTGCCCAAGCCCATGTGACCCCGAAGGCCAGGTGGCCCCGGTCCTTGAGCTGACTGAGGAGTGCTTTGAGACCCGGAGGGTGGCACAGGCGACTGGGCGCCAGCGGCGGCCCTCTCTCCCTTTGAGCGGGACGGGAAGCTGCCGCTGGCATCCCGAGCTCTGGCGGCCTGCGCCCTCTGTCCCTGTGACCGCAGGCTCAGCCGTGGGAGGCGGGATCCCACGTAGAGGTCGCGCGCTGGCTGCCCTGTCTTGGGTTGAGCGACGGAGCGCGACGTGGAGCAGCACCCGACTGAGGCTCCCTGCTTCTCTGTCCCCTGGCGTCTTGCCCTGGACCCAGTGCACCACCTTGTGGCGAGCCCAGGTGTGGCGCGTCCCGCTGTGGGACCCGCTGGGGTGCAGGACCCACTTTCTCATGGCTTCCGCACGTCCCTCCCCGCCCGCCTGGAGGGCAGTTGGGGAGCGGTCCCCAACGTGGCCTGGGAAAAAACTCGCTGGTGACCCGTGTCGCGGGCGCGTGCCCCAGGAGAGTGTGGGGAGGGGAGAGGATTCGGGGACGTAGCTGTGAGGATTCGGTGTGCGTGGGTCTGGCGGGTGGCCCGGACGGGGTCGGGGTCGTGGTCACGGTGGGTCGTTGTGGTGGTGGTGGTGGTGGTGCTGGGGGTGGTGGTGGTGGGGGGGGGTGGTGGCGAAGACCCCGAAGACAAAAGGAGCAGCGAGGGAGGGAGGAGCAAAAGCCTACAGCACCCGGTATTCCCAGGCGGTCTCCCATCCAAGTACTAACCAGGCCCGACCCTGCTTAGCTTCCGAGATCAGACGAGATCGGGCGCGTTCAGGGTGGTATGGCCGTAGACGCTAGCCGCCGCCTCCGGGAGCACCAAGAGCCTGCCGAGGGCCCCGGCGTGCGTCTCCACGCTGCTCTGCTGGCACGGCTGGGAGTCCGGGTGGGGGCTGGCAGCCCGGGGCCAGCGGCCAGAGGCCCCGCGCGCCTGCTCGGGCAGCCGGTCTCGCCCAGGTGGCCGCTGGGTGGCTTTCTTCCCGAGGTGTCCTGCTGCCAGGACGAGGCTCAAGTTTTCTCGGGGGAAAATTTCTCAGTGCTCTCGGGCGCTTGTTCTTCTGGGAATGTCCACTGCTGTGGCCAAGGCGGGGGACGCACAGCTCGGGCCAGGGCAAGCAGCCGCCGTCCTCCGTCGCCTCCTGGAGCCGTATCCTTGGGTGGGTGCGTGGCTCCCAGCGGAGGTCTCGGGGACCCTTCCGGCCCTCTTCGTCCGGAAAGCGCCACTGCCCCTCCAGCCCATCAGGAAAACGGCAGCCGCGCCCTTCGCCGACCCGCTCCTCCCTCCGCCACACTCAGGGCCTGGGGCTGCGGGGCTGAATCGTGAGGCTTTCCAGCCCAGGACTTCACCTCTGGCCCCTTTCACACCCGGGATCTTGGGAAGAAGAAACAAAACCAAACACAGCCAAAGCCATCTCCTCCGACCCGGGGCCCCTCCACATCCCTTCCGATCCCGGGTTCCTGCCGGCCTCCCGGGGCGTTTCTCCCAGGCAGGCCTTCGCGGCCACTACACGGGGCTGAGCACTCGAGTCCTCGGGCGTAACGGGGCCCGCGGCCACGCCAAGCACGCACGACTCCCGGGTCTCGTCTGCTCCTGGGTGCCCTGGGCCTCTTCCCTGTGCCGCTGCTGGGTCTTGTGCCCCTGCTTGGCCTCCTTCAGACCCGACCCCGTGCTACGCGGCCACGTGCTACAGGATCATTCCAGCAGAACTGGCCCTGGCTGAGCCCCGTACCCACCCTCCTGCCATCCCTGGCCCTGCTAGCAAATGGCAGAGATCCTCTGGCCTCCGAGCCCAGACAAAAATCCTGATGCAGTTGGCCGAGGGGCCGCAAACCAAGGCTTCGCTTGTTCCCGCTCAGGCCCCAGCCATACCCTCTTGTCCTTCGGCTGCTCGTGTGTGGGGTGGGGGAGAGGAGGGTGCGTCCGCGTGCGTGCGTGCGTGGTCTGGGTGTCTCTGCGTGGTGTGTGTGTGTGTGTGTGTGTTAGATGCCGTGCCTGGTGTAGGTGGGGAAGAGCAAGCCCTCACGCACAGAGCCCCATCACACACTGGGGCCGGGCCGAGGGGGTCAATCTGCTCGGCCTGATTGCGTTGGGCATACATTGCAGAAGGTGGGTTTTCCAAGGCGGAGCAGAGGGTCCCGGCACCTGAGGTTGTCCACGGGGAGAATGTCTGTTCCACAGGGGCAAGCGGTCCCTTCCGTCGTGCCCAAGCCCATGTGACCCCGAAGGCCAGGTGGCCCCGGTCCTTGAGCTGACTGAGGAGTGCTTTGAGACCCGGAGGGTGGCACAGGCGACTGGGCGCCAGCGGCGGCCCTCCCTCCCTTTGAGCGGGACGGGGAGCTGCCGCTGGCATCCGGAGCTCTGGTGGCCTGCGCCCTCTGTCCCTGTGACCGCAGGCTCTGCCGTGGGAGGCGGGATCCCACGTAGAGGTCGCACGCTGGCTGCCCTGTCTTGGGTTGAGCGACGGAGCGCGACGTGGAGCAGCACCCGACTGAGGCTCCCTGCTTCTCTGTCCCCAGGCGTCTTGCCCTGGACCCAGTGCACCACCTTGTGGCGAGCCCAGGTGTGGCGCGTCCCGCTGTGGGGCCCGCTGGTGTGCAGGACCCACTTTCTCATGGCTTCCGCACGTCCCTCCCCGCCCGCCTGGAGGGCAGTTGGGGAGCGGTCCCCAACGTGGCCTGGGACCAACCTCGCTGGTGACCCGTGTCACGGGCGCGCGCCCCAGGAGAGTGTGGGGAGGGGAGAGGATTCGGGGACGTAGCTGTGAGGATTCGGTGTGCGTGGGTCTGGCGGGTGGCCCGGACGGGGTCGGGGTCGTGGTCACGGTGGGTCGTTGTGGTGGTGGTGGTGGTGGTGGTGGTGCTGGGGGTGGTGGTGGTGGTGGGGGGGGTGGTGGCGAAGTCCCCGAAGACAAAAGGAGCAGCGAGTGAGGGAGGAGCAAAAGCCTACAGCACCCGGTATTCCCAGGCGGTCCCCCATCCAAGTACTAACCAGGCCCGACCCTGCTTAGCTTCCGAGATCAGACGAGATCGGGCGCGTTCAGGGTGGTATGGCCGTAGACGCTAGCCGCCGCCTCCGGGAGCCCCAAGAGCCTGCCGAGGGCCCCGGCGTGCGTCTCCACGCTGCTCTCCTGGCACGGCTGGGAGTCCGGGTGGGGGCTGGCAGCCCGGGGCCAGCAGCCAGAGGCCCCGCGCGCCTGCTCGGGCAGCCGGTCTCGCCCAGGTGGCCGCTGGGTGGCTTTCTTCCCGAGGTGTCCTGCTGCCAGGACGAGGGTCAAGTTTTCTCGGGGGAAAATTTCTCAGTGCTCTCGGGCGCTTGTTCTTCTGGGAATGTCCACTGCTGTGGCCAAGGCGGGGGACGCACAGCTCGGGCCAGGGCAAGCAGCCACCCTCCTCCGTCGCCTCCTGGAGCCGTATCCTTGGGTGGGTGCGTGGCTCCCAGCGGAGGTCTCGGGGACCCTTCCGGTCCTCTTCGTCCGGAAAGCGCCACTGCCCCTCCAGCCCATCAGGAAAACGGCAGCCGCGCCCTTCGCCGACCCGCTCCGCCCTCCTCCACACTCAGGGCCTGGGGCTGCGGGGCTGAATCGTGAGGCTTTCCAGCCCAGGACTTCACCTCTGGCCCCTTTCACACCCGGGATCTTGGGAAGAAGAAACAAAACCAAACACAGCCAAAGCCATCTCCTCCGACCCGGGGCCCCTCCACATCCCTTCCGATCCCGGGTTCCTGCCGGCCTCCCGGGGCGTTTCTCCCAGGCAGGCCTTCGCGGCCACTACACGCGGCTGAGCACTCGAGTCCTCGGGCGTCACGGGGCCCGCGGCCACGCCAAGCACGCACGACTCCCGGGTCTCGTCTGCTCCTGGGTGCCCTGGGCCTCTTCCCTGTGCCGCTGCTGGGTCTTGTGCCCCTGCTTGGCCTCCTTCAGACCCGACCCCGTGCTACGCGGCCACGTGCTACAGGATCGTGCCAGCAGAACTGGCCCTGGCTGAGCCCCGTACCCACCCTCCTGCCATCCCTGGCCCTGCTAGCAAATGGCAGAGATCCTCTGGCCTCCGAGCCCAGACAAAAATCCTGATGCAGTTGGCCGAGGGGCCGCAAACCAAGGCTTCGCTTGTTCCCGCTCAGGCCCCAGCCATACCCTCTTGTCCTTCGGCTGCTCGTGTGTGGGGTGGGGGAGAGGAGGGTGCGTCCCCGTGCGTGCGTGCGTGGTCTGGGTGTCTCTGCGTGGTGTGTGTGTGTGTGTGTGCGTGTGTGTGTGTGTGTGTGTGTTAGATGCCGTGCCTGGTGTAGGTGGGGAAGAGCAAGCCCTCACGCACAGAGCCCCATCACACACTGGGGCCGGGCGAGGGGGTCAATCTGCTCGGCCTGATTGCGTTGGGCATACATTGCAGAAGGTGGGTTTTCCAAGGCGGAGCAGAGGGTCCCGGCACCTGAGGTTGTCCACGGGGAGAATGTCTGTTCCACGGGGGCAAGCGGTCCCTTCCATCGTGCCCAAGCCCATGTGACCCCGAAGGCCAGGTGGCCCCGGTCCTTGAGCTGACTGAGGAGTGCTTTGAGACCCGGAGGGTGGCACAGGCGACTGGGCGCCAGCGGCGGCCCTCCCTCCCTTTGAGCGGGACGGGGAGCTGCCGCTGGCATCCGGAGCTCTGGCGGCCTGCGCCCTCTGTCCCTGTGACCGCAGGCTCTGCCGTGGGAGGCGGGATCCCACGTAGAGGTCGCGTGCTGGCTGCCCTGTCTTGGGTTGAGCGACGGAGCGCGACGTGGAGCAGCACCCGACTGAGGCTCCCTGCTTCTCTGTCCCCTGGCGTCTTGCCCTGGACCCAGTGCACCACCTTGTGGCGAGCCCATGTGTGGCGCGTCCCGCTGTGGGGCCCGCTGGGGTGCAGGACCCACTTTCTCATGGCTTCCGCACGTCCCTCCCCGCCCGCCTGGAGGGCAGTTGGGGAGCGGTCCCCAACGTGGCCTGGGACCATCCTCGCTGGTGACCCGGGTCGCGGGCGCGCGCCCCAGGAGAGTGTGGGGAGGGGAGAGGATTCGGGGACGTAGCTGTGAGGATTCGGTGTGCGTGGGTCTGGCGGGTGGCCCGGACGGGGTCGGGGTCGTGGTCACGGTGGGTCGTTGTGGTGGTGGTGGTGGTGGTGCTGGGGGTGGTGGTGGTGGGGGGGGGTGGTGGGGTGGGGGTGGTGGCGAAGTCCCCGAAGACAAAAGGAGCAGCGAGGGAGGGAGGAGCAAAAGCCTACAGCACCCGGTATTCCCAGGCGGTCTCCCATCCAAGTACTAACCAGGCCCGACCCTGCTTAGCTTCCGAGATCAGACAAGATCGGGCGCGTTCATGTTGGTATGGCCGTAGACGCTAGCCGCCGCCTCCGGGAGCCCCAAGAGCCGGCCGAGGGCCCCGGCGTGCATCTCCACGCTGCT
Organism: Castor canadensis; assembly: GCF_047511655.1. Taxonomy (NCBI): domain Eukaryota; kingdom Metazoa; phylum Chordata; class Mammalia; order Rodentia; family Castoridae; genus Castor; species Castor canadensis. Next base: position 86,355,437 of record NC_133395.1, read on the forward strand.
CTCCTGGCACGGCTGGGAGTCCGGGTGGGGGCTGGCAGCCCGGGGCCAGCGGCCAGAGGTCCCGCGCGCCTGCTCGGGCAGCCGGTCTCGCCCAGGTGGCCGCTGGGTGGCTTTCTTCCCGAGGTGTCCTGCTGCCAGGACGAGGGTCAAGTTTTCTCGGGGGAAAATTTCTCAGTGCTCTCGGGCGCTTGTTCTTCTGGGAATGTTCACTGCTGTGGCCAAGGCGGGGGACGCACAGCTCGGGCCAGGGCAAGCAGCCGCCCTCCTCCGTCGCCTCCTGGAGCCGTATCCTTGGGTGGGTGCGTGGCTCCCAGCAGAGGTCTCGGGGACCCTTCCGGTCCTCTTCGTCTGGAAAGCGCCACTGCCCCTCCAGCCCATCAGGAAAACGGCAGCCGCGCCCTTCGCCGACCCGCTCCGCCCTCCTCCACGCTCAGGGCCTGGGGCTGCGGGGCTGAATCGTGAGGCTTTCCAGCCCAGGACTTCACCTCTGGCCCCTTTCACACCCGGGATCTTGGGAAGAAGAAACAAAACCAAACACAGCCAAAGCCATCTCCTCCGACCCGGGGCCCCTCCACATCCCTTCCGATCCCGGGTTCCTGCCGGCCTCCCGGGGCGTTTCTCCCAGGCAGGCCTTCGCGGCCACTACACGGGGCTGAGCACTCGAGTCCTCGGGCGTCACGGGGCCCGCGGCCACGCCAAGCACGCACGACTCCCGGGTCTCGTCTGCTCCTGGGTGCCCTTGGCCTCTTCCCTGTGCCGCTGCTGGGTCTTGTGCCCCTGCTTGGCCTCCTTCAGACCCGGCCCCGTGTTACGCGGCCACGTGCTACAGGATCGTGCCAGCAGAACTGGCCCTGGCTGAGCCCCGTAGCCACCCTCCTGCCATCCCTGGCCCTGCTAGCAAATGGCAGAGATCCTCTGGCCTCCGAGCCCAGACAAAAATCCTGATGCAGTTGGCCGAGGGGCCGCAAACCAAGGCTTCGCTTGTTCCCGCTCAGGCCCCAGCCATACCCTCTTGTCCTTCGGCTGCTCGTGTGTGGGGTGGGGGAGAGGAGGGTGCGTCCCCGTGCGTGCGTGCGTGGTCTGGGTGTCTCTGCGTGGTGTGTGTGTGTGTGTGTGTGTGTGTGTGTGTGTGTTAGATGCCGTGCCTGGTGTAGGTGGGGAAGAGCAAGCCCTCACGCACAGAGCCCCATCACACACTGGGGCCGGGCCGAGGGGGTCAATCTGCTCGGCCTGATTGCGTTGGGCATACATTGCAGAAGGTGGGTTTTCCAAGGTGGAGCAGAGGGTCCCGGCACCTGAGGTTGTCCACAGGGAGAATGTCTGTTCCACGGGGGCAAGCGGTCCCTTCCGTCGTGCCCAAGCCCATGTGACCCCGAAGGCCAGGTGGCCCCGGTCCTTGAGCTGACTGAGGAGTGCTTTGAGACCCGGAGGGTGGCACAGGCGACTGGGCGCCAGCGGCGGCCCTCCCTCCCTTTGAGCGGGACGGGGAGCTGCCGCTGGCATCCGGAGCTCTGGCGGCCTGCGCCCTCTGTCCCTGTGACCGCAGGCTCTGCCGGGGGAGGCGGGATCCCACGTAGAGGTCGTGCGCTGGCTGCCCTGTCTTGGGTTGAGCGACGGAGCGCGACGTGGAGCAGCACCCGACTGAGGCTCCCTGCTTCTCTGTCCCCTGGCGTCTTGCCCTGGACCCAGTGCACCACCTTGTGGCGAGCCCAGGTGTTGCGCATACCGCTGTGGGGCCCGCTGGGGTGCAGGACCCACTTTCTCATGGCTTCCACACGTCCCTCCCCACCCGCCTGGAGGGCAGTTGGGGAGCGGTCCCCAACGTGGCCTGGGACCAACCTCGCTGGTGACCCGTGTCGCGGGCGCGCGCCCCAGGAGAGTGTGGGGAGGGGAGAGGATTCGGGGACGTAGCTGTGAGGATTCGGTGTGCGTGGGTCTGGCGGGTGGCCCGGACGGGGTCGGGGTCGTGGTCACGGTGGGTCGTTGTGGTGGTGGTGGTGGTGGTGCTGGGGGTGGTGGTGGTGGGGGGGGGTGGTGGCGAAGTCCCCGAAGACAATAGGAGCAGCGAGGGAGGGAGGAGCAAAAGCCTACAGCACCCGGTATTCCCAGGCGTTCTCCCATCCAAGTACTAACCAGGCCCGACCCTGCTTAGCTTCCGAGATCAGACGAGATCGGGCGCGTTCAGGGTGGTATGGCCGTAGACGCTAGCCGCCGCCTCCGGGAGCCCCAAGAGCCTGCCGAGGGCCCCGGCGTGCGTCTCCACGCTGCTCTCCTGGCAAGGCTGGGAGTCCGGGTGGGGGCTGGCAGCCCGGGGCCAGCGGCCAGAGGCCCCGCGCGCCTGCTCGTGCAGCCGGTCTCGCCCAGGTGGCCGCTGGGTGGCTTTCTTCCCGAGGTGTCCTGCTGCCAGGACGAGGGTCAAGTTTTCTCGGGGGAAAATTTCTCAGTGCTCTCGGGCGCTTGTTCTTCTGGGAATGTTCACTGCTGTGGCCAAGGCGGGGGACGCACAGCTCGGGCCAGGGCAAGCAGCCGCCCTCCTCCGTCGCCTACTGGAGCCGTATCCTTGGGTGGGTGCGTGGCTCCCAGCGGAGGTCTCGGGGACCCTTCCGGTCCTCTTCGTCCGGAAAGCGCCACTGCCCCTCCAGCCCATCAGGAAAACGGCAGCCGCGCCCTTCGCCGACCCGCTCCGCCCTCCTCCTCGCTCAGGTCCTGGGGCTGCGGGGCTGAATCGTGAGGCTTTCCAGCCCAGGACTTCACCTCTGGCCCCTTTCACACCCGGGATCTTGGGAAGAAGAAACAAAACCAAACACAGCCAAAGCCATCTCCTCCGACCCGGGGCCCCTCCACATCCCTTCCGATCCCGGGTTCCTGCCGGCCTCCCGGGGCGTTTCTCCCAGGCAGGCCTTCGCGGCCACTACACGGGGCTGAGCACTCGAGTCCTCGGGCGTCACGGGGCCCGCGGCCACGCCAAGCACGCACGACTCCCGGGTCTCGTCTGCTCCTGGGTGCCCTGGGCCTCTTCCCTGTGCCGCTGTTGAGTCTTGTACCCCTGCTTGGCCTCCTTCAGACCCGGCCCCGTGCTACGCGGCCACGTGCTACAGGATCGTGCCAGCAGAACAGGCCCTGGCTGAGCCCCGTACCCACCCTCCTGCCATCCCTGGCCCTGCTAGCAAATGGCAGAGATCCTCTGGCCTCCGAGCCCAGACAAAAATCCTGATGCAGTTGGCCGAGGGGCCGCAAACCAAGGCTTCGCTTGTTCCCGCTCAGGCCCCAGCCATACCCTCTTGTCCTTCGGCTGCTCGTGTGTGGGGTGGGGGAGAGGAGGGTGCGTCCCCGTGCGTGCGTGCGTGGTCTGGGTGTCTCTGCGTGGTGTGTGTGTGTGTGTGTGTGTGTGTGCGTGTGTGTGTGTTAGATGCCGTGCCTGGTGTAGGTGGGGAAGAGCAAGCCCTCACGCACAGAGCCCCATCACACACTGGGGCCGGGCCGAGGGGGTCAATCTGCTCGGCCTGATTGCGTTGGGCATACATTGCAGAAGGTGGGTTTTCCAAGGCGGAGCAGAGGGTCCCGGCACCTGAGGTTGTCTACGGGGAGAATGTCTGTTCAACGGGGGCAAGCGGTCCCTTCTGTCGTGCCCAAGCCCATGTGACCCCGAAGGCCAGGTGGCCCCGGTCCTTGAGCTGACTGAGGAGTGCTTTGAGACCCGGAGGGTGGCACAGGCGACTGGGCGCCAGCGGCGGCCCTCCCTCCCTTTGAGCGGGATGGGGAGCTGCCGCTGGCATCCGGAGCTCTGGCGGCCTGCGCCCTCTGTCCCTGTGACCGCAGGCTCTCCGTGGGAGGCGGGATCCCACGTAGAGGTCGCGCGCTGGCTGCCCTGTCTTGGGTTGAGCGACGGAGCGCGACGTGGAGCAGCACCCGACTGAGGCTCCCTGCTTCTCTGTCCCCTGGCGTCTTGCAATGGACCCAGTGCACCACCTTGTGGCGAGCCCATGTGTGGCGCGTCCCGCTGTGGGGCCCGCTGGGGTGCAGGACCCACTTTCTCATGGCTTCCGCACGTCCCTCCCCGCTCACCTGGAGGGCAGTTGGGGAGCGGTCCCCAACGTGGCCTGGGACCAACCTCGCTGGTGACCCGGGTCGCGGGCGTGTGCCCCAGGACAGTGTGGGGAGGGGAAAGGATTCGGGGACGTAGCTGTGAGGATTCGGTGTGCGTGGGTCTGGTGGGTGGCCCGGACGGGGTCGGGGTCGTGGTCACGGTGGGTCGTTGTGGTGGTGGTGGTGGTGGTGGTGCTGGGGGTGGTGGTGGTGGTGGGGGGTGGTGGTGGGGGGGGTGGTGGCGAAGTCCCCGAAGACAAAAGCAGCAGCGAGGGAGGGAGGAGCAAAAGCCTACAGCACCCGGTATTCCCAGGCGGTCTCCCATCCAAGTACTAACCAGGCCCGACCCTGCTTAGCTTCCGAGATCAGACGAGATCGGGCGCGTTCGGGGTGGTATGGCCGTAGACGCTAGCCGCCGCCTCCGGGAACCCCAAGAGCCTGCCGAGGGCCCCAGCGTGCGTCTCCACGCTGCTCTCCTGGCACGGCTGGGAGTCCGGGTGGGGGCTGGCAGCCCGGGGCCAGCGGCCAGAGGCCCCGCGCGCCTGCTCGGGCAGCCGGTCTCGCCCAGGTGGCCGCTGGGAGGCTTTCTTCCCGAGGTGTCCTGCTGCCAGGACGAGGGTCAAGTTTTCTCGGGGGAAAATTTCTCAGTGCTCTCGGGCGCTTGTTCTTCTGGGAATGTTCACTGCTGTGGCCAAGGCGGGGGACGCACAGCTCGGGCCAGGGCAAGCAGCCGCCCTCCTCCGTCGCCTCCTGGAGCCGTATCCTTGGGTGGGTGCGTGGCTCCCAGCGGAGGTCTCGGGGACCCTTCCGGTCCTCTTCGTCCGGAAAGCGCCACTGCCCCTACAGCCCATCAGGAAAACGGCAGCCGCGCCCTTCGCCGACCCGCTCCGCCCTCCTCCACGCTCAGGGCCTGGGGCTGCGGGGCTGAATCGTGAGGCTTTCCAGCCCAGGACTTCACCTCTGGCCCCTTTCACACCCGGGATCTTGGGAAGAAGAAACAAAACCAAACACAGCCAAAGCCATCTCCTCCGACCCGGGGCCCCTCCACATCCCTTCCGATCCCGGGTTCCTGCCGGCCTCCCGGGGCGTTTCTCCCAGGCAGGCCTTCGCGGCCACTACACGGGGCTGAGCACTCGAGTCCTCGGGCGTCACGGGGCCCGCAGCCACGCCAAGCACGCACGACTCCCGGGTCTCGTCTGCTCCTGGGTGCCCTGGGCCTCTTCCCTGTGCCGCTGCTGTGTCTTGTGCCCCTGCTTGGCCTCCTTCAGACCAGACCACGTGCTACGCGGCCACGTGCTACAGGATCGTGCCAGCAGATCTGGCCCTGGCTGAGCCCCGTACCCACCCTCCTGCCATCCCTGGCCCTGCTAGCAAATGGCAGAGATCCTCTGGCCTCCGAGCCCAGACAAAAATCCTGATGCAGTTGGCCGAGGGGCCGCAAACCAAGGCTTCGCTTGTTCCCGCTCAGGCCCCAGCCATACCCTCTTGTCCTTCGGCTGCTCGTGTGTGGGGTGGGGGAGAGGAGGGTGCGTCCCCATGCGTGCGTGCGTGGTCTGGGTGTCTCTGCGTGGTGTGTGTGTGTGTGTGTGTGTGTGTGTGTGTGTGTGTGTGTGTTAGATGCCGTGCCTGGTGTAGGTGGGGAAGAGCAAGCCCTCACGCACAGAGCCCCATCACACACTGGGGCCGGGCCGAGGGGGTCAATCTGCTCGGCCTGATTGCGTTGGGCATACATTGCAGAAGGTGGGTTTTCCAAGGCGGAGCAGAGGGTCCCGGCACCTGAGGTTGTCCACGGGGAGAATGTCTGTTCCACGGGGGCAAGCGGTCCCTTCCGTCGTGCCCAAGCCCATGTGACCCCGAAGGCTAGGTGGCCCCGGTCATTGAGCTGACTGAGGAGTGCTTTGAGACCCGGAGGGTGGCACAGGCGACTGGGCGCCAGCGGCGGCCCTCCCTCCCTTTGAGTGGGACGGGGAGCTGCCGCTGGCATCCGGAGCTCTGGCGGCCTGCGCCCTCTGTCCCTGTGACCGCAGGCTCTGCCGTGGGAGGCGGGATCCCACATAGAGGTCGCGCGCTGGCTGCCCTGTCTTGGGTTGAGCGACGGAGCGCGACGTGGAGCAGCACCCGACTGAGGCTCCCTGCTTCTCTGTCCCCTGGCGTCTAGCCCTGGACCCAGTGCACCACCTTGTGGCGAGCCCAGGTGTGGCACGTCCCGCTGTGGGGCCCGCTGGGGTGCAGGACCCACTTTCTCATGGCTTCCGCACGTCCCTCCCCACCCGCCTGGAGGGCCGTTGGGGAGCGGTCCCCAACGTGGCCTGGGACCAACCTCGCTGGTGACCCGTGTCGCGGGTGCGCGCCCCAGGAGAGTGTGGGGAGGGGAGAGGATTCGGGGACGTAGCTGTGAGGATTCGGTGTGCGTGGGTCTGGCGGGTGGCCCGGACGTGTTCGGGGTCAAGGTCACGGTGGGTCGTTGTGGTGGTGGTGGTGGTGGTGCTGGGGGTGATGGTGTTGGGGGGTGGTGGTGGCGAAGTCCCGGAAGACAAAAGGAGCAGCGAGGGAGGGAGGAGCAAAAGCCTACAGCACCCGGTATTCCCAGGCGGTCTCCCATCCAAGTACTAACCAGGCCCGACCCTGCTTAGCTTCCGAGATCAGACGAGATCGGGCGCATTCAGGGTGGTATGGCCGTAGACGCTAGCCGCCGCCTCCGGGAGCCCCAAGAGCCTGCCGAGGGCCCCGGCGTGCGTCTCCACGCTGCTCTCCTGGCACGGCTGGGAGTCCGGGTGGGGGCTGGCAGCCCGGGGCCTGCGGCCAGAGGCTCCGCGCGCCTGCTCGGGCAGCCGGTCTCGCCCAGGTGGCCGCTGGGTGGCTTTCTTCCCGAGGTGTCCTGCTGCCAGGACGAGGGTCAAGTTTTCTCGGGGGAAAATTTCTCAGTGCTCTCGGGCGCTTGTTCTTCTGGGAATGTTCACTGCTGTGGCCAAGGCGGGGGACGCACAGCTCGGGCCAGGGCAAGCAGCCGCCCTCCTCCGTCGCCTCCTGGAGCCGTATCCTTGGGTGGGTGCGTGGCTCCCAGCGGAGGTCTCGGGGACCCTTCTGGTCCTCTTCGTCCGGAAAGCGCCACTGCCCCTCCAGCCCATCAGGAAAACGGCAGCCGCGCCCTTCGCCGACCCGCTCCGCCCTCCTCCACGCTCAGGGCCTGGGGCTGCGGGGCTGAATCGTGAGGCTTTCCAGCCCAGGACTTCACCTCTGGCCCCTTTCACACCCGGGATCTTGGGAAGAAGAAACAAAACCAAACACAGCCAAAGCCATCTCCTCCGACCCGGGGCCCCTCCACATCCCTTCCGATCCCGGGTTCCTGCCGGCCTCCCGGGGAGTTTCTCCCAGGCAGGCCTTCGCGGCCACTACACGGGGCTGAGCACTCGAGTCCTCGGGCGTCACGGGGCCCGCGGCCACGCCAAGCACGCACGACTCCCGGGTCTCGTCTGCTCCTGGGTGCCCTGGGCCTCTTCCCTGTGCCGCTGCTGGGTCTTGTGCCCCTGCTTGGCCTCCTTCAGACCCGGCCCCGTGCTACGCGGCCACGTGCTACAGGATCGTGCCAGCAGAACTGGCCCTGGCTGAGCCCCGTACCCACCCTCCTGCCATCCCTGGCCCTGCTAGCAAATGGCAGAGATCCTCTGGCCTCCGAGCCCAGACAAAAATCCTGATGCAGTTGGCCGAGGGGCCGCAAACCAAGGCTTCGCTTGTTCCCGCTCAGGCCCCAGACATGCCCTCTTGTCCTTCGGCTGCTCGTGTGTGGGGTGAGGGAGAGGAGGGTGCGTCCCCGTGCGTGCCTGCGTGGTCTGGGTGTCTCTGCGTGGTGTGTGTGTGTGTGTGTGTGTGTGTGTGTGTGTGTGTGTGAGATGCCGTGCCTGGTGTAGGTGGGGAAGAGCAAGCCCTCACGCACAGAGCCCCATCACACACTGGGGCCGGGCCGAGGGGGTCAATCTGCTCGGCCTGATTGCGTTGGGCATACATTGCAGAAGGTGGGTTTTCCAAGGCGGAGCAGAGGGTCCCGGCACCTGAGGTTGTCCACGGGGAGAATGTCTGTTCCACGGGGGCAAGCGGTCCCTTCCGTCGTGCCCAAGCCCATGTGACCCCGAAGGCCAGGTGGCCCCGGTCCTTGAGCTGACTGAGGAGTGCTTTGAGACCCGGAGGGTGGCACAGGCGACTGGGCGCCAGCGGCGGCCCTCCCTCCCTTTGAGCGGGACCGGGAGCTGCCGCTGGCATCCGGAGCTCTGGCGGCCTGCGCCCTCTGTCCCTGTGACCGGAGGCTCTGCCGTGGGAGGCGGGCTCCCACGTAGAGGTCGCGCGCTGGCTGCCCTGTCTTGGGTTGAGCGACGGAGCGCGACGTGGAGCAGCACCCGACTGAGGCTCCCTGCTTCTCTGTCCCCTGGCGTCTTGCCCTGGACCCAGTGCACCACCTTGTGGCGAGCCCAGGTGTGGCGCGTCCCGCTGTGGGGCCCGCTGGGGTGCAGGACCCACTTTCTCATGGCTTCCGCACGTCCCTCCCCGCCCGCCTGGAGGGCAGTGGGGAGCGGTCCCCAACGTGGCCTGGGACCAACCTCGCTGGTGACCCGTGTCGCGGGCGCGCGCCCCAGGAGAGTGTGGGGAGGGGAGAGGATTCGGGGACGTAGCTGTGAGGATTCGGTGTGCGTGGGTCTGGCGGGTGGCCCGGACAGGGTCGGGGTCGTGGTCACGGTGGGTCGTTGTGGTGGTGGTGGTGGTGGTGGTGCTGGGGGTGGTGGTGGTGGTGGGGGGGGTGGTGGCGAAGTCCCCGAAGACAAAAGGAGCAGCGAGGGATGGAGGAGCAAAAGCCTACAGCACCCGGTATTCCCAGGCGGTCCCCCATCCAAGTACTAACCAGGCCCGACCCTGCTTAGCTTCCGAGATCAGACGAGATCGGGCGCGTTCAGGGTGGTATGGCCGTAGACGCTAGCCGCCGCCTCCGGGAGCCCCAAGAGCCTGCCGAGGGCCCCGGCGTGCGTCTCCACGCTGCTCTCCTGGCAAGGCTGGGAGTCCGGGTGGGGGCTGGCAGCCCGGGGCCAGCGGCCAGAGGCCCCGCACGCCTGCTCGGGCAGCCGGTCTCGCCCAGGTGGCCGCTGGGTGGCTTTCTTCCCGAGGTGTCCTGCTGCCAGGACGAGGGTCAAGTTTTCTCGGGGGAAAATTTCTCAGTGCTCTCGGGCGCTTGTTCTTCTGGGAATGTCCACTGCTGTGGCCAAGGCGGGGGACGCACAGCTCGGGCCAGGGCAAGCAGGCGCCCTCCTCCGTCGCCTCCTGGAGCCGTATCCTTGGATGGGTGCGTGGATCCCAGCGGAGGTCTCGGGGTCCCTTCCGGTCCTCTTCGTCCGGAAAGCGCCACTGCCCCTCCAGCCCATCAGGAAAACGGCAGCCGCGCCCTTCGCCGACCCGCTCCGCCCTCCTCCACACTCAGGGCCTGGGGCTGCGGGGCTGAATCGTGAGGCTTTCCAGCCCAGGACTTCACCTCTGGCCCCTTTCACACCCGGGATCTTGGGAAGAAGAAACAAAACCAAACACAGCCAAAGCCATCTCCTCCGACCCGGGGCCCCTAGACATCCCTTCCGATCCCGGGTTCCTGCCGGCCTCCCGGGGCGTTTCTCCCAGGCAGGCCTTCGCGGCCACTACACGGGGCTGAGCACTCGAGTCCTCGGGCGTCACGGGGCCCGCGGCCACGCCAAGCACGCACGACTCCCGGGTCTCGTCTGCTCCTGGGTGCCCTGGGCCTCTTCCCTGTGCCGCTGCTGGGTCTTGTGCCCCTGCTTGGCCTCCTTCAGACCCGGCCCCGTGCTACGCGGCCACGTGCTACAGGATCGTGCCAGCAGAACTGGCCCTGGCTGAGCCCCGTACCCACCCTCCTGCCATCCCTGGCCCTGCTAGCAAATGGCAGAGATCCTCTGGCCTCCGAGCCCAGACAAAAATCCTGATGCAGTTGGCCGAGGGGCCGCAAACCAAGGCTTCGCTTGTTCCCGCTCAGGCCCCAGCCATACCCTCTTGTCCTTCGGCTGCTCGTGTGTGGGGTGGGGGAGAGGAGGGTGCGTCCCCGTGCGTGCGTGCGTGGTCTGGGTGTCTCTGCGTGGTGTGTGTGTGTGTGTGTGTGTGTGTGTGTGTGTGTGTGTGTGTGAGATGCCGTGCCTGTTGTAGGTGGGGAAGAGCAAGCCCTCACGCACAGAGCCCCATCACACACTGGGGCCGGGCCGAGGGGGTCAATCTGCTCGGCCTGATTGCGTTGGGCATACATTGCAGAAGGTGGGTTTTCCAAGGCGGAGCAGAGGGTCCCGGCACCTGAGGTTGTCCACGGGGAGAATGTCTGTTCCACGGGGGCAAGCGGTCCCTTCCGTCGTGCCCAAGCCCATGTGACCCCGAAGGCCAGGTGGCCCCGGTCCTTGAGCTGACTGAGGAGTGCTTTGAGACCCGGAGGGTGGCACAGGCGACTGGGCGCCAGCGGCGGCCCTCCCTCCCTTTGAGCGGGACCGGGAGCTGCCGCTGGCATCCGGAGCTCTGGCGGCCTGCGCCCTCTGTCCCTGTGACCGCAGGCTCTGCCGTGGGAGGCGGGATCCCACGTAGAGGTCGCGCGCTGGCTGCCCTGTCTTGGGTTGAGCGACGGAGCGCGACGTGGAGCAGCACCCGACTGAGGCTCCCTGCTTCTCTGTCCCCTGGCGTCTTGCCCTGGACCCAGTGCACCACCTTGTGGCGAGCCCAGGTGTGGCGCGTCCCGCTGTGGGGCCCGCTGGGGTGCAGGACCCACTTTCTCATGGCTTCCGCACGTCCCTCCCCGCCCGCCTGGAGGGCAGTGGGGAGCGGTCCCCAACGTGGTTTGGGACCAACCTCGCTGGTGACCCGTGTCGCGGGCGCGCGCCCCAGGAGAGTGTGGGGAGGGGAGAGGATTCGGGGACGTAGCTGTGAGGATTCGGTGTGCGTGGGTCTGGCGGGTGGCCCGGACGGGGTCGGGGTCGTGGTCACGGTGGGTCGTTGTGGTGGTGGTGGTGGTGGTGGTGCTGGGGGTGGTGGTGGTGGTGGGGGGGGTGGTGGCGAAGTCCCCGAAGACAAAAGGAGCAGCGAGGGAGGGAGGAGCAAAAGCCTACAGCACCCGGTACTCCCAGGCGGTCTCCCATCCAAGTACTAACCAGGCCCGACCCTGCTTAGCTTCCGAGATCAGACGAGATCGGGCGCGTTCAGGGTGGTATGGCCGTAGACGCTAGCCGCCGCCTCCGGGAGCCCCAAGAGCCTGCCGAGGGCCCCGGCGTGCGTCTCCACGCTGCTCTCCTGGCAAGGCTGGGAGTCCGGGTGGGGGCTGGCAGCCCGGGGCCAGCGGCCAGAGGCCCCGCACGCCTGCTCGGGCAGCCGGTCTCGCCCAGGTGGCCGCTGGGTGGCTTTCTTCCCGAGGTGTCCTGCTGCCAGGACGAGGGTCAAGTTTTCTCGGGGGAAAATTTCTCAGTGCTCTCGGGCGCTTGTTCTTCTGGGAATGTCCACTGCTGTGGCCAAGGCGGGGGACGCACAGCTCGGGCCAGGGCAAGCAGGCGCCCTCCTCCGTCGCCTCCTGGAGCCGTATCCTTGGATGGGTGCGTGGATCCCAGCGGAGGTCTCGGGGTCCCTTCCGGTCCTCTTCGTCCGGAAAGCGCCACTGCCCCTCCAGCCCATCAGGAAAACGGCAGCCGCGCCCTTCGCCGACCCGCTCCGCCCTCCTCCACACTCAGGGCCTGGGGCTGCGGGGCTGAATCGTGAGGCTTTCCAGCCCAGGACTTCACCTCTGGCCCCTTTCACACCCGGGATCTTGGGAAGAAGAAACAAAACCAAACACAGCCAAAGCCATCTCCTCCGACCCGGGGCCCCTAGACATCCCTTCCGATCCCGGGTTCCTGCCGGCCTCCCGGGGCGTTTCTCCCAGGCAGGCCTTCGCGGCCACTACACGGGGCTGAGCACTCGAGTCCTCGGGCGTCACGGGGCCCGCGGCCACGCCAAGCACGCACGACTCCCGGGTCTCGTCTGCTCCTGGGTGCCCTGGGCCTCTTCCCTGTGCCGCTGCTGGGTCTTGTGCCCCTGCTTGGCCTCCTTCAGACCCGGCCCCGTGCTACGCGGCCACGTGCTACAGGATCGTGCCAGCAGAACTGGCCCTGGCTGAGCCCCGTACCCACCCTCCTGCCATCCCTGGCCCTGCTAGCAAATGGCAGAGATCCTCTGGCCTCCGAGCCCAGACAAAAATCCTGATGCAGTTGGCCGAGGGGCCGCAAACCAAGGCTTCGCTTGTTCCCGCTCAGGCCCCAGCCATACCCTCTTGTCCTTCGGCTGCTCGTGTGTGGGGTGGGGGAGAGGAGGGTGCGTCCCCGTGCGTGCGTGCGTGGTCTGGGTGTCTCTGCGTGGTGTGTGTGTGTGTGTGTGTGTGTGTGTGTGTGTGTGTGTGTGTGAGATGCCGTGCCTGTTGTAGGTGGGGAAGAGCAAGCCCTCACGCACAGAGCCCCATCACACACTGGGGCCGGGCCGAGGGGGTCAATCTGCTCGGCCTGATTGCGTTGGGCATACATTGCAGAAGGTGGGTTTTCCAAGGCGGAGCAGAGGGTCCCGGCACCTGAGGTTGTCCACGGGGAGAATGTCTGTTCCACGGGGGCAAGCGGTCCCTTCCGTCGTGCCCAAGCCCATGTGACCCCGAAGGCCAGGTGGCCCCGGTCCTTGAGCTGACTGAGGAGTGCTTTGAGACCCGGAGGGTGGCACAGGCGACTGGGCGCCAGCGGCGGCCCTCCCTCCCTTTGAGCGGGACCGGGAGCTGCCGCTGGCATCCGGAGCTCTGGCGGCCTGCGCCCTCTGTCCCTGTGACCGCAGGCTCTGCCGTGGGAGGCGGGATCCCACGTAGAGGTCGCGCGCTGGCTGCCCTGTCTTGGGTTGAGCGACGGAGCGCGACGTGGAGCAGCACCCGACTGAGGCTCCCTGCTTCTCTGTCCCCTGGCGTCTTGCCCTGGACCCAGTGCACCACCTTGTGGCGAGCCCAGGTGTGGCGCGTCCCACTGTGGGGCCCGCTGGGGTGCAGGACCCACTTTCTCATGGCTTCCGCACGTCCCTCCCCGCCCGCCTGGAGGGCAGTGGGGAGCGGTCCCCAACGTGGTTTGGGACCAACCTCGCTGGTGACCCGTGTCGCGGGCGCGCGCCCCAGGAGAGTGTGGGGAGGGGAGAGGATTCGGGGACGTAGCTGTGAGGATTCGGTGTGCGTGGGTCTGGCGGGTGGCCGGGACGGGGTCGGGGTCGTGGTCACGGTGGGTCGTTGTGGTGGTGGTGGTGGTGGTGGTGCTGGGGGTGGTGGTGGTGGTGGGGGGGGTGGTGGCGAAGTCCCCGAAGACAAAAGGAGCAGCGAGGGAGGGAGGAGCAAAAGCCTACAGCACCCGGTACTCCCAGGCGGTCTCCCATCCAAGTACTAACCAGGCCCGACCCTGCTTAGCTTCCGAGATCAGACGAGATCGGGCGCGTTCAGGGTGGTATGGCCGTAGACGCTAGCCGCCGCCTCCGGGAGCCCCAAGAGCCTGCCGAGGGCCCCGGCGTGCGTCTCCACGCTGCTCTCCTGGCAAGGCTGGGAGTCCGGGTGGGGGCTGGCAGCCCGGGGCCAGCGGCCAGAGGCCCCGCACGCCTGCTCGGGCAGCCGGTCTCGCCCAGGTGGCCGCTGGGTGGCTTTCTTCCCGAGGTGTCCTGCTGCCAGGACGAGGGTCAAGTTTTCTCGGGGGAAAATTTCTCAGTGCTCTCGGGCGCTTGTTCTTCTGGGAATGTCCACTGCTGTGGCCAAGGCGGGGGACGCACAGCTCGGGCCAGGGCAAGCAGCCGCCCTCCTCCGTCGCCTCCTGGAGCCGTATCCTTGGGTGGGTGCGTGGCTCCCAGCGGAGGTCTCGGGGACCCTTCCGGTCCTCTTCGTCCGGAAAGCGCCACTGCCCCTCCAGCCCATCAGGAAAACGGCAGCCGCGCCCTTCGCCGACCCGCTCCGCCCTCCTCCACACTCAGGGCCTGGGGCTGCGGGGCTGAATCGTGAGGCTTTCCAGCCCAGGACTTCACCTCTGGCCCCTTTCACACCCGGGATCTTGGGAAGAAGAAACAATACCAAACACAGCCAAAGCCATCTCCTCCGACCCGGGGCCACTCCACATCCCTTCCGATCCCGGGTTCCTGCCGGCCTCCCGGGGCGTTTCTCCCAGGCAGGCCTTCGCGGCCACTACACGGGGCTGAGCACTCGAGTCCTCGGGCGTCACGGGGCCCGCGGCCACGCCAAGCACGCACGACTCCCGGGTCTCGTCTGCTCCTGGGTGCCCTGGGCCTCTTCCCTGTGCCGCTGCTGTGTCTTGTGCCCCTGCTTGGCCTCCTTCAGACCCGACCCCGTGCTACGCGGCCACGTGCTACAGGATCGTGCCAGCAGAACTGGCCCTGGCTGAGCCCCGTACCCACCCTCCTGCCATCCCTGGCCCTGCTAGCAAATGGCAGAGATCCTCTGGCCTCCGAGCCCAGACAAAAATCCTTATGCAGTTGGCCGAGGGGCCGCAAACCAAGGCTTCGCTTGTTCCCGCTCAGGCCCCAGCCATACCCTCTTGTCCTTCGGCTGCTCGTGTGTGGGGTGGGGGCGAGGAGGGTGCGTCCCCGTGCGTGCGTGCGTGGTCTGGGTGTCTCTGCGTGGTGTGTGTGTGTGTGTTTGTGTGTGTGTGTGTGTGTGTGTGTGTTAGATGCCGTGCCTGGTGTAGGTGGGGAAGAGCAAGCCCTCACGCACAGAGCCCCATCACACACTGGGGCCGGGCCGAGGGGGTCAATCTGCTCGGCCTGATTGCGTTGGGCATACATTGCAGAAGGTGGGTTTTCCAAGGCGGAGCAGAGGGTCCCGGCACCTGAGGTTGTCCACGGGGAGAATGTCTGTTCCACGGGGGCAAGCGGTCCCTTCCGTCGTGCCCAAGCCCATGTGACCCCGAAGGCCAGGTGGCCCCGGTCCTTGAGCTGACTGAGGAGTGCTTTGAGACCCGGAGGGTGGCACAGGCGACTGGGCGCCAGCGGCGGCCCTCCCTCCCTTTGAGCGGGACCGGGAGCTGCCGCTGGCATCCGGAGCTCTGGCGGCCTGCGCCCTCTGTCCCTGTGACCGCAGGCTCTGCCGTGGGAGGCGGGATCCCACGTAGAGGTCGCGCGCTGGCTGCCCTGTCTTGGGTTGAGCGACGGAGCGCGACGTGGAGCAGCACCCGACTGAGGCTCCCTGCTTCTCTGTCCCCTGGCGTCTTGCCCTGGACCCAGTGCACCACCTTGTGGCGAGCCCAGGTGTGGCGCGTCCCGCTGTGGGGCCCGCTGGGGTGCAGGACCCACTTTCTCATGGCTTCCGCACGTCCCTCCCCGCCCGCCTGGAGGGCAGTGGGGAGCGGTCCCCAACGTGGCCTGGGACCAACCTCGCTGGTGACCCGTGTCGCGGGCGCGCGCCCCAGGAGAGTGTGGGGAGGGGAGAGGATTCGGGGACGTAGCTGTGAGGATTCGGTGTGCGTGGGTCTGGCGGGTGGCCCGGACGGGGTCGGGGTCGTGGTCACGGAGGGTCGTTGTGGTGGTGGTGGTGGTGGTGGTGCTGGGGGTGGTGGTGGTGGTGGGGGGGGGGGTGGCGAAGTCCCCGAAGACAAAAGGAGCAGCGAGGGCGGGAGGAGCAAAAGCCTACAGCACCCGGTACTCCCAGGCGGTCTCCCATCCAAGTACTAACCAGGCCCGACCCTGCTTAGCTTCCGAGATCAGACGAGATCGGGCGCGTTCAGGGTGGTATGGCCGTAGACGCTAGCCGCCGCCTCCGGGAGCCCCAAGAGCCTGCCGAGGGCCCCGACGTGCGTCTCCACGCTGCTCTCCTGGCAAGGCTGGGAGTCCGGGTGGGGGCTGGCAGCCCGGGGCCAGCGGCCAGAGGCCCCGCACGCCTGCTCGGGCAGCCGGTCTCGCCCAGGTGGCCGCTGGGTGGCTTTCTTCCCGAGGTGTCCTGCTGCCAGGACGAGGGTCAAGTTTTCTCGGGGGAAAATTTCTCAGTGCTCTCGGGCGCTTGTTCTTCTGGGAATGTTCACTGCTGTGGCCAAGGCGGGGGACGCACAGCTCGGGCCAGGGCAAGCAGCCGCCCTCCTCCGTCGCCTCCTGGAGCCGTATCCTTGGGTGGGTGCGTGGCTCCCAGCGGAGGTCTCGGGGACCCTTCCGGTCCTCTTCGTCCGGAAAGCGCCACTGCCCCTCCAGCCCATCAGGAAAACGGCAGCCGCGCCCTTCGCCGACCCGCTCCGCCCTCCTCCACACTCAGGGCCTGGGGCTGCGGGGCTGAATCGTGAGGCTTTCCAGCCCAGGACTTCACCTCTGGCCCCTTTCACACCCGGGATCTTGGGAAGAAGAAACAATACCAAACACAGCCAAAGCCATCTCCTCCGACCCGGGGCCCCTCCACATCCCTTCCGATCCCGGGTTCCTGCCTGCCTCCCGGGGCGTTTCTCCCAGGCAGGCCTTCGCGGCCACTACACGGGGCTGAGCACTCGAGTCCTCGGGCGTCACGGGGCCCGCGGCCACACCAAGCACGCACGACTCCCGGGTCTCGTCTGCTCCTGGGTGCCCTGGGCCTCTTCCCTGTGCCGCTGCTGTGTCTTGTGCCCCTGCTTGGCCTCCTTCAGACCCGACCCCGTGCTACGCGGCCACGTGCTACAGGATCGTGCCAGCAGAACTGGCCCTGGCTGAGCCCCGTACCCACCCTCCTGCCATCCCTGGCCCTGCTAGCAAATGGCAGAGATCCTCTGGCCTCCGAGCCCAGACAAAAATCCTGATGCAGTTGGCCGAGGGGCCGCAAACCAAGGCTTCGCTTGTTCCCGCTCAGGCCCCAGCCATACCCTCTTGTCCTTCGGCTGCTCGTGTGTGGGGTGGGGGAGAGGAGGGTGCGTCCCCGTGCGTGTGTGCGTGGTCTGGGTGTCTCTGCGTGGTGTGTGTGTGTGTGTTTGTGTGTGTGTGTGTGTGTGTGTGTGTTAGATGCCGTGCCTGGTGTAGGTGGGGAAGAGCAAGCCCTCACGCACAGAGCCCCATCACACACTGGGGCCGGGCCAAGGGGGTCAATCTGCTCGGCCTGATTGCGTTGGGCATACATTGCAGAAGGTGGGTTTTCCAAGGCGGAGCAGAGGGTCCCGGCACCTGAGGTTGTCCACGGGGAGAATGTCTGTTCCACGGGGGCAAGCGGTCCCTTCCGTCGTGCCCAAGCCCATGTGACCCCGAAGGCCAGGTGGCCCCGGTCCTTGAGCTGACTGAGGAGTGCTTTGAGACCCGGAGGGTGGCACAGGCGACTGGGCGCCAGCGGCGGCCCTCCCTCCCTTTGAGCGGGACGGGGAGCTGCCGCTGGCATCCGGAGCTCTGGCGGCCTGCGCCCTCTGTCCCTGTGACCGCAGGCTCTGCCGTGGGAGGCGGGATCCCACGTAGAGGTCGCGCGCTGGCTGCCCTGTCTTGGGTTGAGCGACGGAGCGCGACGTGGAGCAGCACCCGACTGAGGCTCCCTGCTTCTCTGTCCCCTGGCGTCTTGCCCTGGACCCAGTGCACCACCTTGTGGCGAGCCCAGGTGTGGCGCGTCCCGCTGTGGGGCCCGCTGGGGTGCAGGACCCACTTTCTCATGGCTTCCGCACGTCCCTCCCCGCCCGCCTGGAGGGCAGTTGGGGAGCGGTCCCCAACGTGGCCTGGGACCAACCTCGCTGGTGACCCGTGTCGCGGGCGCACGCCCCAGGAGAGTGTGGGGAGGGGAGAGGATTCGGGGACGTAGCTGTGAGGATTCGGTGTGCGTGGGTCTGGCTGGTGGCCCGGACGGGGTCGGGGTCGTGGTCACGGTGGGTCGTTGTGGTGGTGGTGGTGGTGGTGCTGGGGGTGGTGGTGGTGGTGGGGGTGTGGTGGCGAAGTCCCCGAAGACAAAAGGAGCAGCGAGGGAGGGAGGAGCAAAAGCCTACAGCACCCGGTATTCCCAGGCGGTCTCCCATCCAAGTACTAACCAGGCCCGACCCTGCTTAGCTTCCGAGATCAGACGAGATCGGGCGCGTTCAGGGTGGTATGGCCGTAGACGTTAGCCGCCGCCTCCGGGAGCCCCAAGAGCCTGCCGAGGGCCCCGGCGTGCGTCTCCACGCTGCTCTCCTGGCACGGCTGGGAGTCCGGGTGGGGGCTGGCAGCCCGGGGCCAGCGGCCAGAGGCCCCGCGTGCCTGCTCGGGGAGCCGGTCTCGCCCAGGTGGCCGCTGGGTGGCTTTCTTCCCGAGGTGTCCTGCTGCCAGGACGAGGGTCAAGTTTTCTCGGGGGAAAATTTCTCAGTGCTCTCGGGCGCTTGTTCTTCTGGGAATGTCCACTGCTGTGGCCAAGGCGGGGGACGCACAGCTCGGGCCAGGGCAAGCAGCCGCCCTCCTCCGTCGCCTCCTGGAGCCGTATCCTTGGGTGGGTGCGTGGCTCCCAGCGGAGGTCTCGGGGACCCTTCCGGTCCTCTTCGTCCGGAAAGCGCCACTGCCCCTCCAGCCCATCAGGAAAACGGCAGCCGCGCCCTTCGCCGACCCGCTCCGCCCTCCTCCACACTCAGGGCCTGGGGCTGCGGGGCTGAATCGTGAGGCTTTCCAGCCCAGGACTTCACCTCTGGCCCCTTTCACACCCGGGATCTTGGGAAGAAGAAACAATACCAAACACAGCCAAAGCCATCTCCTCCGACCCGGGGCCCCTCCACATCCCTTCCGATCCCGGGTTCCTGCCGGCCTCCCGGGGCGTTTCTCCCAGGCAGGCCTTCGCGGCCACTACACGGGGCTGAGCACTCGAGTCCTCGGGCGTCACGGGGCCCGCGGCCACGCCAAGCACGCACGACTCCCGGGTCTCGTCTGCTCCTGGGTGCCCTGGGCCTCTTCCCTGTGCCGTTGCTGGGTCTTGTGCCCCTGCTTGGCCTCCTTCAGACCCGACCCTGTGCTACGCGGCCACGTGCTACAGGATCGTGCCAGCAGAACTGGCCCTGGCTGAGCCCCGTACCCACCCTCCTGCCATCCCTGGCCCTGCTAGCAAATGGCAGAGATCCTCTGGCCTCCGAGCCCAGACAAAAATCCTGATGCAGTTGGCCGAGGGGCCGCAAACCAAGGCTTCGCTTGTTCCCGCTCAGGCCCCAGCCATACCCTCTTGTCCTTCGGCTGCTCGTGTGTGGGGTGGGGGAGAGGAGGGTGCGTCCCCGTGCGTGCGTGCGTGGTCTGGGTGTCTCTGCCTGGTGTGTGTGTGTGTGTGTGTGTGTGTGTGTGTTAGATGCCGTGCCTGGTGTAGGTGGGGAAGAGCAAGCCCTCACGCACAGAGCCCCATCACACACTGGGGCCGGGCCGAGGGGGTCAATCTGCTCGGCCTGATTGCGTTGGGCATACATTGCAGAAGGTGGGTTTTCCAAGGCGGAGCAGAGGGTCCCGGCACCTGAGGTTGTCCACGGGGAGAATGTCTGTTCCACAGGGGCAAGCGGTCCCTTCCGTCGTGCCCAAGCCCATGTGACCCCGAAGGCCAGGTGGCCCCGGTCCTTGAGCTGACTGAGGAGTGCTTTGAGACCCGGAGGGTGGCACAGGCGACTGGGCGCCAGCGGCGGCCCTCCCTCCCTTTGAGCGGGACGGGGAGCTGCCGCTGGCATCCGGAGCTCTGGTGGCCTGCGCCCTCTGTCCCTGTGACCGCAGGCTCTGCCGTGGGAGGCGGGATCCCACGTAGAGGTCGCGCGCTGGCTGCCCTGTCTTGGGTTGCGCGACGGAGCGCGACGTGGAGCAGCACCCGACTGAGGCTCCCTGCTTCTCTGTCCCCTGGCGTCTTGCCCTGGACCCAGTGCACCACCTTGTGGCGAGCCCAGGTGTGGCGCGTCCCGCTGTGGGGCCCGCTGGGGTGCAGGACCCACTTTCTCATGGCTTCCGCACGTCCCTCCCCGCCCGCCTGGAGGGCAGTTGGGGAGCGGTCCCCAACGTGGCCTGGGACCAACCTCGCTGGTGACCCGTGTCGCGGGCGCGCGCCCCAGGAGAGTGTGGGGAGGGGAGAGGATTCGGGGACGTAGCTGTGAGGATTCGGTGTGCGTGGGTCTGGCGGGTGGCCCGGACGGGGTCGGGGTCGTGGTCACGGTGGGTCGTTGTGGTGGTGGTGGTGGTGGTGGTGCTGGGGGTGGTGGTGGTGGTGGGGGGGGTGGTGGCGAAGTCCCCGAAGACAAAAGGAGCAGCGAGGGAGGGAGGAGCAAAAGCCTACAGCACCCGGTACTCCCAGGCGGTCTCCCATCCAAGTACTAACCAGGCCCGACCCTGCTTAGCTTCCGAGATCAGACGAGATCGGGCGCGTTCAGGGTGGTATGGCCGTAGACGCTAGCCGCCGCCTCCGGGAGCCCCAAGAGCCTGCCGAGGGCCCCGGCGTGCGTCTCCACGCTGCTCTCCTGGCACGGCTGGGAGTCCGGGTGGGGGCTGGCAGCCCGGGGCCAGCGGCCAGAGACCCCGCGCGCCTGCTCGGGCAGCCGGTCTCGCCCAGGTGGCCGCTGGGTGGCTTTCTTCCCGAGGTGTCCTGCTGCCAGGACGAGGGTCAAGTTTTCTCGGGGGAAAATTTCTCAGTGCTCTCGGGCGCTTGTTCTTCTGGGAATGTCCACTGCTGTGGCCAAGGCGGGGGACGCACAGCTCGGGCCAGGGCAAGCAGGCGCCCTCCTCCGTCGCCTCCTGGAGCCGTATCCTTGGATGGGTGCGTGGCTCCCAGCGGAGGTCTCGGGGACCCTTCCGGTCCTCTTCGTCCGGAAAGCGCCACTGCCCCTCCAGCCCATCAGGAAAACGGCAGCCGCGCCCTTCGCCGACCCGCTCCGCCCTCCTCCACACTCAGGGCCTGGGGCTGCGGGGCTGAATCGTGAGGCTTTCCAGCCCAGGACTTCACCTCTGGCCCCTTTCACACCCGGGATCTTGGGAAGAAGAAACAAAACCAAACACAGCCAAAGCCATCTCCTCCGACCCGGGGCCCCTCCACATCCCTTCCGATCCCGGGTTCCTGCCGGCCTCCCGGGGCGTTTCTCCCAGGCAGGCCTTCGCGGCCACTACACGGGGCTGAGCACTCGAGTCCTCGGGCGTCACGGGGCCCGCGGCCACGCCAAGCACGCACGACTCCCGGGTCTCGTCTGCTCCTGGGTGCCCTGGGCCTCTTCCCTGTGCCGCTGCTGGGTCTTGTGCCCCTGCTTGGCCTCCTTCAGACACGGCCCCGTGCTACGCGGCCACGTGCTACAGGATCGTGCCAGCAGAACTGGCCCTGGCTGAGCCCCGTACCCACCCTCCTGCCATCCCTGGCCCTGCTAGCAAATGGCAGAGATCCTCTGGCCTCCGAGCCCAGACAAAAATCCTGATGCAGTTGGCCGAGGGGCCGCAAACCAAGGCTTCGCTTGTTCCCGCTCAGGCCCCAGTCATACCCTCTTGTCCTTCGGCTGCTCGTGTGTGGGGTGGGGGAGAGGAGGGTGCGTCCCCGTGCGTGCGTGCATGGTCTGGGTGTCTCTGCGTGGTGTGTGTGTGTGTGTGTGTGTGTGTGTTAGATGCCGTGCCTGGTGTAGGTGGGGAAGAGCAAGCCCTCACGCACAGAGCCCCATCACACACTGGGGCCGGGCCGAGGGGGTCAATCTGCTCGGCCTGATTGCGTTGGGCATACATTGCAGAAGGTGGGTTTTCCAAGGCGGAGCAGAGGGTCCCGGCACCTGAGGTTGTCCACGGGGAGAATGTCTGTTCCACGGGGGCAAGCGGTCCCTTCCGTCGTGCCCAAGCCCATGTGACCCCGAAGGCCAGGTGGCCCCGGTCCTTGAGCTGACTGAGGAGTGCTTTGAGACCCGGAGGGTGGCACAGGCGACTGGGCGCCAGCGGCGGCCCTCCCTCCCTTTGAGCGGGACGGGGAGCTGCCGCTGGCATCCGGAGCTCTGGCGGCCTGCGCCCTCTGTCCCTGTGACCGCAGGCTCTGCCGTGGGAGGCGGGATCCCACGTAGAGTTCGCGCGCTGGCTGCCCTGTCTTGGGTTGAGCGACGGAGCGCGACGTGGAGCAGCACCCGACTGAGGCTCCCTGCTTCTCTGTCCCCTGGCGTCTTGCCCTGGACCCAGTGCACCACCTTGTGGCGAGCCCAGGTGTGGCGCGTCCCGCTGTGGGGCCCGCTTTGGTGCAGGACCCACTTTCTCATGGCTTCCGCACGTCCCTCCCCGCCCGCCTGGAGGGCAGTTGGGGAGCGGTCCCCAACGTGGCCTGGGACCAACCTCGCTGGTGACCCGTGTCGCGGGCGCGCGCCCCAGGAGAGTGTGGGGAGGGGAGAGGATTCGGGGACGTAGCTGTGAGGATTCGGTGTGCGTGGGTCTGGCAGGTGGCCCGGACGGGGTCGGGGTCGTGGTCACGGTGGGTCGTTGTGGTGGTGGTGGTGGTGGTGGTGCTGGGGGTGGTGGTGGTGGTGGGGGGGGTGGTGGTGAAGTCCCCGAAGACAAAAGGAGCAGCGAGGGAGGGAGGAGCAAAAGCCTACAGCACCCGGTATTCCCAGGCGGTCCCCCATCCAAGTACTAACCAGGCCCGACCCTGCTTAGCTTCCGAGATCAGACGAGATCGGGCGCGTTCAGGGTGGTATGGCCGTAGACGCTAGCCGCCGCCTCCGGGAGCCCCAAGAGCCTGCCGAGGGCCCCGGCGTGCGTCTCCACGCTGCTCTCCTGGCACGGCTGGGAGTCCGGGTGGGGGCTGGCAGCCCGGGGCCAGCGGCCAGAGGCCCCGCGCGCCTGCTCGGGCAGCCGGTCTCGCCCAGGTGGCCGCTGGGAGGCTTTCTTCCCGAGGTGTCCTGCTGCCAGGACGAGGGTCAAGTTTTCTCGGGGGAAAATTTCTCAGTGCTCTCGGGCGCTTGTTCTTCTGGGAATGTCCACTGCTGTGGCCAAGGCGGGGGACGCACAGCTCGGGCCAGGGCAAGCAGCCGCCCTCCTCCGTCGCCTCCTGGAGCCGTATCCTTGGGTGGGTGCGTGGCTCCCAGCGGAGGTCTCGGGGACCCTTCCGGCCCTCTTCGTCCGGAAAGCGCCACTGCCCCTCCAGCCCATCAGGAAAACGGCAGCCGCGCCCTTCGCCGACCCGCTCCGCCCTCCTCCACACTCAGGGCCTGGGGCTGCGGGGCTGAATCGTGAGGCTTTCCAGCCCAGGACTTCACCTCTGGCCCCTTTCACACCCGGGATCTTGGGAAGAAGAAACAAAACCAAACACAGCCAAAGCCATCTCCTCCGACCCGGGGCCCCTCCACATCCCTTCCGATCCCGGGTTCCTGCCGGCCTCCCGGGGCGTTTCTCCCAGGCAGGCCTTCGCGGCCACTACACGGGGCTGAGCACTCGAGTCCTCGGGCGTCACGGGGCCCGCGGCCACGCCAAGCACGCACGACTCCCGGGTCTCGTCTGCTCCTGGGTGCCCTGGGCCTCTTCCCTGTGCCGCTGCTGGGTCTTGTGCCCCTGCTTGGCCTCCTTCAGACCCGGCCCCGTGCTACGCGGCCACGTGCTACAGGATCGTGCCAGCAGAACTGGCCCTGGCTGAGCCCCGTACCCACCCTCCTGCCATCCCTGGCCCTGCTAGCAAATGGCAGAGATCCTCTGGCCTCCGAGCCCAGACAAAAATCCTGATGCAGTTGGCCGAGGGGCCGCAAACCAAGGCTTCGCTTGTTCCCGCTCAGGCCCCAGCCATACCCTCTTGTCCTTCGGCTGCTCGTGTGTGGGGTGGGGGAGAGGAGGGTGCGTCCCCGTGCGTGCGAGCGTGGTCTGGGTGTCTCTGCGTGGTGTGTGTGTGTGTGTGTGTGTGTGTGTGTGTGTTAGATGCCGTGCCTGGTGTAGGTGGGGAAGAGCAAGCCCTCACGCACAGAGCCCCATCACACACTGGGGCCGGGCCGAGGGGGTCAATCTGCTCGGCCTGATTGCGTTGGGCATACATTGCAGAAGGTGGGTTTTCCAAGGCGGAGCAGAGGGTCCCGGCACCTGAGGTTGTCCACGGGGAGAATGTCTGTTCCACGGGGGCAAGCGGTCCCTTCCGTCGTGCCCAAGCCCATGTGACCCCGAAGGCCAGGTGGCCCCGGTCCTTGAGCTGACTGAGGAGTGCTTTGAGACCCGGAGGGTGGCACAGGCGACTGGGCGCCAGCGGCGGCCCTCACTCCCTTTGAGCGGGACGGGGAGCTGCCGCTGGCATCCCGAGCTCTGGCGGCCTGCGCCCTCTGTCCCTGTGACCGCAGGCTCAGCCGTGGGAGGCGGGATCCCACGTAGAGGTCGCGCGCTGGCTGCCCTGTCTTGGGTTGAGCGACGGAGCGCGACGTGGAGCAGCACCCGACTGAGGCTCCCTTCTTCTCTGTCCCCTGGCGTCTTGCCCTGGACCCAGTGCACCACCTTGTGGCGAGCCCAGGTGTGGCGCGTCCCGCTGTGGGGCCCGCTGGGGT
Organism: Castor canadensis; assembly: GCF_047511655.1. NCBI lineage: Eukaryota > Metazoa > Chordata > Mammalia > Rodentia > Castoridae > Castor > Castor canadensis. The sequence continues at coordinate 86,379,952 of NC_133395.1, forward strand.
GCAGGACCCACTTTCTCATGGCTTCCGCACGTCCCTCCCCGCCCGCCTGGAGGGCAGTTGGGCAGCGGTCCCCAACGTGGCCGGGGACCAACCTCGCTGGTGACCCGTGTCACGGGCGCACGCCCCAGGAGAGTGTGGGGAGGGGAGAGGATTCGGGGACGTAGCTGTGAGGATTCGGTGTGCGTGGGTCTGGCGGGTGGCCCGGACGGGGTCGGGGTCGTGGTCACGGTGGGTCGTTGTGGTGGTGGTGGTGGTTGTGGTGCTGGGGGTGGTGGTGGGGGGGGGGGTGGTGGCGAAGTCCCCGAAGACAAAAGGAGCAGCGAGGGAGGGAGGAGCAAAAGCCTACAGCACCCGGTATTCCCAGGCGGTCTCCCATCCAAGTACTAACCAGGCCCGACCCTGCTTAGCTTCCGAGATCAGACCAGATCGGGCGCGTTCAGGGTGGTATGGCCGTAGACGCTAGCCGCCGCCTCCGGGAGCCCCAAGAGCCTGCCGAGGGCCCCGGCGTGCGTCTCCACGCTGCTCTGCTGGCACGGCTGGGAGTCCGGGTGGGGGCTGGCAGCCCGGGGCCAGCGGCCAGAGGCCCCGCGCGCCTGCTCGGGCAGCCGGTCTCGCCCAGGTGGCCGCTGGGTGGCTTTCTTCCCGAGGTGTCCTGCTGCCAGGACGAGGGTCAAGTTTTCTCGGGGGAAAATTTCTCAGTGCTCTCGGGCGCTTGTTCTTCTGGGAATGTCCACTGCTGTGGCCAAGGCGGGGGACGCACAGCTCGGGCCAGGGCAAGCAGCCGCCCTCCTCCGTCGCCTCCTGGAGCCGTATCCTTGGGTGGGTGCGTGGCTCCCAGCGGAGGTCTCGGGGACCCTTCCGGCCCTCTTCGTCCGGAAAGCGCCACTGCCCCTCCAGCCCATCAGGAAAACGGCAGCCGCGCCCTTCGCCGACCCGCTCCTCCCTCCTCCACACTCAGGGCCTGGGGCTGCGGGGCTGAATCGTGAGGCTTTCCAGCCCAGGACTTCACCTCTGGCCCCTTTCACACCCGGGATCTTGGGAAGAAGAAACAAAACCAAACACAGCCAAAGCCATCTCCTCCGACCCGGGGCCCCTCCACATCCCTTCCGATCCCGGGTTCCTGCCGGCCTCCCGGGGCGTTTCTCCCAGGCAGGCCTTCGCGGCCAATACACGGGGCTGAGCACTCGAGTCCTCGGGCGTCACGGGGCCGGCGGCCACGCCAAGCACGCACGACTCCCGGGTCTCGTCTGCTCCTGGGTGCCCTGGGCCTCTTCCCTGTGCCGCTGCTGGGTCTTGTGCCCCTGCTTGGCCTCCTTCAGACCCGGCCCCGTGCTACGCGGCCACGTGCTACAGGATCGTGCCAGCAGAACTGGCCCTGGCTGAGCCCCGTACCCACCCTCCTGCCATCCCTGGCCCTGCTAGCAAATGGCAGAGATCCTCTGGCCTCCGAGCCCAGACAAAAATCCTGATGCAGTTGGCCGAGGGGCCGCAAACCAAGGCTTCGCTTGTTCCCGCTCAGGCCCCAGCCATACCCTCTTGTCCTTCGGCTGCTCGTGTGTGGGGTGGGGGAGAGGAGGGTGCGTCCCCGTGCGTGCGTGCGTGGTCTGGGTGTCTCTGCGTGGTGTTTGTGTGTGTGTGTGTGTGTGTGTGTGTGTTAGATGCCGTGCCTGGTGTAGGTGTGGAAGAGCAAGCCGTCACGCACAGAGCCCCATCACACACTGGGGCCGGGCCGAGGGGGTCAATCTGCTCGGCCTGATTGCGTTGGGCATACATTGCAGAAGGTGGGTTTTCCAAGGCGGAGCAGAGGTTCCCGGCACCTGAGGTTGTCCACGGGGAGAATGTCTGTTCCACGGGGGCAAGCGGTCCCTTCCGTCGTGCCCAAGCCCATGTGAACCCGAAGGCCAGGTGGCCCCGGTCCTTGAGCTGACTGAGGAGTGCTTTGAGACCCGGAGGGTGGCACAGGCGACTGGGCGCCAGCGGCGGCCCTCCCTCCCTTTGAGCGGGATGGGGAGCTGCCGCTGGCATCCGGAGCTCTGGCGGCCTGCGCCCTCTGTCCCTGTGACCGCAGGCTCTGCCGTGGGAGGCGGGATCCCACGTAGAGGTCGCGCGCTGGCTGCCCTGTCTTGGGTTGAGCGACGGAGCGCGACGTGGAGCAGCACCCGACTGAGGCTCCCTGCTTCTCTGTCCCCTGGCGTCTTGCCCTGGACCCAGTGCACCACCTTGTGGCATGCCCAGGTGTGGCGCGTCCCGCTGTGGGGCCCGCTGGGGTGCAGGACCCACTTTCTCATGGCTTCCGCACGTCCCTCCCCACCCGCCTGGAGGGCAGTTGGGGAGCGGTCCCCAACGTGGCCTGGGACCAACCTCGCTGGTGACCCGTGTCGTGGGCGTGCGCCCCAGGAGAGTGTGGGGAGGGGAGAGGATTCGGGGACGTAGCTGTGAGGATTCGGTGTGCGTGGGTCTGGCGGGTGGCCCGGACGGGGTCGGGGTCGTGGTCACGGTGGGTCGTTGTGGTGGTGGTGGTGGTGGTGCTGGGGGTGGTGGTGGTGGTGGGGGGGTGGTGGTGAAGTCCCCGAAGACAAAAGGAGCAGCGAGGGAGGGAGGAGCAAAAGCCTACAGCACCCGGTATTCGCAGGCGGTCTCCCATCCAAGTACTAACCAGGCCCGACCCTGCTTAGCTTCTGAGATCAGACGAGATCGGGCGCGTTCAGGGTGGTATGGCCGTAGACGCTAGCCGCCGCCTGCGGGAGCCCCAAGAGCCTGCCGAGGGCCCCGGCGTGCGTCTCCACGCTGCTCTCCTGGCACGGCTGGGAGTCCGGGTGGGGGCTGGCAGCCCGGGGCCAGCGGCCAGAGGCCCCGCGCGCCTGCTCGGGCAGCCGGTCTCGCCCAGGTGGCCGCTGGGTGGCTTTCTTCCCGAGGTGTCCTGCTGCCAGGATGAGGGTCAAGTTTTCTCGGGGGAAAATTTCTCAGTGCTCTCGGGCGCTTGTTCTTCTGGGAATGTTCACTGCTCTGGCCAAGGCGGGGGACGCACAGCTCGGGCCAGGGCAAGCAGCCACCCTCCTCCGTCGCCTCCTGGAGCCGTATCCTTGGGTGGGTGCGTGGCTCCCAGCGGAGGTCTCGGGGACCCTTCCGGTCCTCTTCGTCCGGAAAGCGCCACTGCCCCTCCAGCCCATCAGGAAAACGGCAGCCGCGCCCTTCGCCGACCCGCTCCGCCCTCCTCCACACTCAGGGCCTGGGGCTGCGGGGCTGAATCGTGAGGCTTTCCAGCCCAGGACTTCACCTCTGGCCCCTTTCACACCCGGGATCTTGGGAAGAAGAAACAAAAATAAACACAGCCAAAGCCATCTCCTCCAACCCGGGGCCCCTCCACATCCCTTCCGATCCCGGGTTCCTGCCGGCCTCCCGGGGCGTTTCTCCCAGGCAGCCCTTCGCGGCCAATAAACGGGGCTGAGCACTCGAGTCCTCGGGCATCACGGGGCCGGCGGCCACGCCAAGCACGCACGACTCCCGGTTCTCGTCTGCTCCTGGGTGCCCTGGGCCTCTTCCCTGTGCCGCTGCTGGGTCTTGTGCCCCTGCTTGGCCTCCTTCAGACCCGGCCCCGTGCTACGCGGCCACGTGCTACAGGATCGTGCCAGCAGAACTGGCCCTGGCTGAGCCCCGTACCCACCCTCCTGCCATCCCTGGCCCTGCTAGCAAATGGCAGAGATCCTCTGGCCTCCGAGCCCAGACAAAAATCCTGATGCAGTTGGCCGAGGGGCCGCAAACCAAGGCTTCGCTTGTTCCCGCTCAGGCCCCAGCCATACCCTCTTGTCCTTCGGCTGCTCGTGTGTGGGGTGGGGGAGAGGAGGGTGCGTCCCCATGCGTGCGTGCGTGGTCTGGGTGTCTCTGCGTGGTGTTTGTGTCTGTGTGTGTGTGTGTGTGTGTGTTAGATGCCGTGCCTGGTGTAGGTGGGGAAGAGCAAGCCCTCACGCACAGAGCCCCATCACACACTGGGGCCGGGCCGAGGGGGTCAATCTGCTCGGCCTGATTGCGTTGGGCATACATTGCAGAAGGTGGGTTTTCCAAGGCGGAGCAGAGGTTCCCAGCACCTGAGGTTGTCCACAGGGAGAATGTCTGTTCCACGGGGGCAAGCGGTCCCTTCCGTCGTGCCCAAGCCCATGTGAACCCGAAGGCCAGGTGGCCCCGGTCCTTGAGCTGACTGAGGAGTGCTTTGAGACCCGGAGGGTGGCACAGGCGACTGGGCGCCAGCGGCGGCCCTCCCTCCCTTTGAGCGGGATGGGGAGCTGCCGCTGGCATCCGGAGCTCTGGCGGCCTGCGCCCTCTGTCCCTGTGACCGCAGGCTCTGCCGTGGGAGGCGGGATCCCACGTAGAGGTCGCGCGCTGGCTGCCCTGTCTTGGGTTGAGCGACGGAGCGCGACGTGGAGCAGCACCCGACTGAGGCTCCCTGCTTCTCTGTCCCCTGGCGTCTTGCCCTGGACCCAGTGCACCACCTTGTGGCATGCCCAGGTGCGGCGCGTCCCGCTGTGGGGCCCGCTGGGGTGCAGGACCCACTTTCTCATGGCTTCCGCACGTCCCTCCCCACCCGCCTGGAGGGCAGTTGGGGAGCGGTCCCCAACGTGGCCTGGGACCAACCTCGCTGGTGACCCGTGTCGTGGGCGTGCGCCCCAGGAGAGTGTGGGGAGGGGAGAGGATTCGGGGACGCAGCTGTGAGGATTCGGTGTGCGTGGGTCTGGCGGGTGGCCCGGACGGGGTCGGGGTCGTGGTCACGGTGGGTCGTTGTGGTGGTGGTGGTGGTGGTGCTGGGGGTGGTGGTGGTGGTGGGGGGGTGGTGGCGAAGTCCCCGAAGACAAAAGGAGCAGCGAGGGAGGGAGGAGCAAAAGCCTACAGCACCCGGTACTCCCAGGCGGTCTCCCATCCAAGTACTAACCAGGCCCGACCCTGCTTAGCTTCCGAGATCAGACGAGATCGGGCGCGTTCAGGGTGGTATGGCCGTAGACGCTAGCCGCCGCCTCCGGGAGCCCCAAGAGCCTGCCGAGGGCCCCGGCGTGCGTCTCCACGCTGCTCTCCTGGCACGGCTGGGAGTCCGGGTGGGGGCTGGCAGCCCGGGGCCTGCGGCCAGAGGCTCCGCGCGCCTGCTCGGGCAGCCGGTCTCGCCCAGGTGGCCGCTGGGTGGCTTTCTTCCCGAGGTGTCCTGCTGCCAGGACGAGGGTCAAGTTTTCTCGGGGGAAAATTTCTCAGTGCTCTCGGGCGCTTGTTCTTCTGGGAATGTTCACTGCTGTGGCCAAGGCGGGGGACGCACAGCTCGGGCCAGGGCAAGCAGCCGCCCTCCTCAGTCGCCTCCTGGAGCCGTATCCTTGGGTGGGTGCGTGGCTCCCAGCGGAGGTCTCGGGGACCCTTCTGGTCCTCTTCGTCCGGAAAGCGCCACTGCCCCTCCAGCCCATCAGGAAAACGGCAGCCGCGCCCTTCGCCGACCCGCTCCGCCCTCCTCCACGCTCAGGGCCTGGGGCTGCGGGGCTGAATCGTGAGGCTTTCCAGCCCAGGACTTCACCTCTGGCCCCTTTCACACCCGGGATCTTGGGAAGAAGAAACAAAACCAAACACAGCCAAAGCCATCTCCTCCGACCCGGGGCCCCTCCACATCCCTTCCGATCCCGGGTTCCTGCCGGCCTCCCGGGGCGTTTCTCCCAGGCAGGCCTTCGCGGCCACTACACGGGGCTGAGCACTCGAGTCCTCGGGCGTCACGGGGCCCGCGGCCACGCCAAGCACGCACGACTCCCGGGTCTCGTCTGCTCCTGGGTGCCCTGGGCCTCTTCCCTGTGCCGCTGCTGGGTCTTGTGCCCCTGCTTGGCCTCCTTCAGACCCGGCCCCGTGCTACGCGGCCACGTGCTACAGGATCGTGCCAGCAGAACTGGCCCTGGCTGAGCCCCATACCCACCCTCCTGCCATCCCTGGCCCTGCTAGCAAATGGCAGAGATCCTCTGGCCTCCGAGCCCAGACAAAAATCCTGATGCAGTTGGCCGAGGGGCCGCAAACCAAGGCTTCGCTTGTTCCCGCTCAGGCCCCAGCCATACCCTCTTGTCCTTCGGCTGCTCGTGTGTGGGGTGGGGGAGAGGAGGGTGCGTCCCCGTGCGTGCGTGCGTGGTCTGGGTGTCTCTGCGTGGTGTGTGTGTGTGTGTGTGCGTGTGTGTGTGTGTGTGTGTGTTAGATGCCGTGCCTGGTGTAGGTGGGGAAGAGCAAGCCCTCACGCACAGAGCCCCATCACACACTGGGGCCGGGCGAGGGGGTCAATCTGCTCGGCCTGATTGCGTTGGGCATACATTGCAGAAGGTGGGTTTTCCAAGGCGGAGCAGAGGGTCCCGGCACCTGAGGTTGTCCACGGGGAGAATGTCTGTTCCACGGGGGCAAGCGGTCCCTTCCGTCGTGCCCAAGCCCATGTGACCCCGAAGGCCAGGTGGCCCCGGTCCTTGAGCTGACTGAGGAGTGCTTTGAGACCCGGAGGGTGGCACAGGCGACTGGGCGCCAGCGGCGGCCCTCCCTCCCTTTGAGCGGGACGGGGAGCTGCCGCTGGCATCCGGAGCTCTGGCGGCCTGCGCCCTCTGTCCCTGTGACCGCAGGCTCTGCCGTGGGAGGCGGGATCCCACGTAGAGGTCGCGCGCTGGCTGCCCTGTCTTGGGTTGAGCGACGGAGCGCGACGTGGAGCAGCACCCGACTGAGGCTCCCTGCTTCTCTGTCCCCTGGCGTCTTGCCCTGGACCCAGTGCACCACCTTGTGGCGAGCCCAGGTGTGGCGCGTCCCGCTGTGGGGCCCGCTGGGGTGCAGGACCCACTTTCTCATGGCTTCCGCACGTCCCTCCCGGCCCGCCTGGAGGGCAGTTGGGGAGCGGTCCCCAACGTGGCCTGGGACCAACCTCGCTGGTGACCCGTGTCGCGGGTGCGCGCCCCAGGAGAGTGTGGGGAGGGGAGAGGATTCGGGGACGTAGCTGTGAGGATTCGGTGTGAGTGGGTCTGGCGGGTGGCCCGGACGGGGTCGGGGTCGTGGTCACGGTGGGTCGTTGTGGTGGTGGTGGTGGTGGTGGTGCTGGGGGTGGTGGTGGTGGTGGGGGGGGTGGTGGCGAAGTCCCCGAAGACAAAAGGAGCAGCGAGGGAGGGAGGAGCAAAAGCCTACAGCACCCGGTACTCCCAGGCGGTCCCCCATCCAAGTACTAACCAGGCCCGACCCTGCTTAGCTTCCGAGATCAGACGAGATCGGGCGCGTTCAGGGTGGTATGGCCGTAGACGCTAGCCGCCGCCTCCGGGAGCCCCAAGAGCCTGCCGAGGGCCCCGGCGTGCGTCTCCACGCTGCTCTCCTGGCACGGCTGGGAGTCCGGGTGGGGGCTGGCAGCCCGGGGCCAGCGGCCAGAGACCCCGCGCGCCTGCTCGGGCAGCCGGTCTCGCCCAGGTGGCCGCTGGGTGGCTTTCTTCCCGAGGTGTCCTGCTGCCAGGACGAGGGTCAAGTTTTCTCGGGGGAAAATTTCTCAGTGCTCTCGGGTGCTTGTTCTTCTGGGAATGTCCACTGCTGTGGCCAAGGCGGGGGACGCACAGCTCGGGCCAGGGCAAGCAGCCGCCCTCCTCCGTCGCCTCCTGGAGCCGTATCCTTGGGTGGGTGCGTGGCTCCCAGCGGAGGTCTCGGGGACCCTTCCGGTCCTCTTCGTCCGGAGAGCGCCACTGCCCCTCCAGCCCATCAGGAAAACGGCAGCCGCGCCCTTCGCCGACCCGCTCCGCCCTCCTCCACACTCAGGGCCTGGGGCTGCGGGGCTGAATCGTGAGGCTTTCCAGCCCAGGACTTCACCTCTGGCCCCTTTCACACCCGGGATCTTGGGAAGAAGAAACAAAACCAAACACAGCCAAAGCCATCTCCTCCGACCCGGGGCCCCTCCACATCCCTTCCGATCCCGGGTTCCTGCCGGCCTCCCGGGGCGTTTCTCCCAGGCAGGCCTTCGCGGCCACTACACGGGGCTGAGCACTCGAGTCCTCGGGCGTCACGGGGCCCGCGGCCACGCCAAGCACGCACGACTCCCGGGTCTCGTCTGCTCCTGGGTGCCCTGGGCCTCTTCCCTGTGCCGCTGCTGGGTCTTGTGCCCCTGCTTGGCCTCCTTCAGACCCGTCCCCGTGCTACGCGGCCACGTGCTACAGGATCGTGCCAGCAGAACTGGCCCTGGCTGAGCCCCGTACCCACCCTCCTGCCATCCCTGGCCCTGCTAGCAAATGGCAGAGATCCTCTGGCCTCCGAGCCCAGACAAAAATCCTGATGCAGTTGGCCGAGGGGCCGCAAACCAAGGCTTCTCTTGTTCCCGCTCAGGCCCCAGCCATACCCTCTTGTCCTTCGGCTGCTCGTGTGTTGGGTGGGGGAGAGGAGGGTGCGTCCCCGTGCGTGCGTGCGTGGTCTGGGTGTCTCTGCGTGGTGTGTGTGTGTGTGTGTGTGTGTGTTAGATGCCGTGCCTGGTGTAGGTGGGGAAGAGCAAGCCCTCACGCACAGAGCCCCATCACACACTGGGGCCGGGCCGAGGGGGTCAATCTGCTCGGCCTGATTGCGTTGGGCATACATTGCAGAAGGTGGGTTTTCCAAGGCGGAGCAGAGGGTCCCGGCACCTGAGGTTGTCCACGGGGAGAATGTCTGTTCCACGGGGGCAAGCGGTCCCTTCCGTCGTGCCCAAGCCGATGTGACCCCGAAGGCCAGGTGGCCCCGGTCCTTGAGCTGACTGAGGAGTGCTTTGAGACCCGGAGGGTGGCACAGGCGACTGGGCGCCAGCGGCGGCCCTCCCTCCCTTTGAGCGGGACGGGGAGCTGCCGCTGGCATCCGGAGCTCTGGCGGCCTGCGCCCTCTGTCCCTGTGACCGCAGGCTCTGCCGTGGGAGGCGGGATCCCACGTAGAGGTGGCGCGCTGGCTACCCTGTCTTGGGTTGAGCGACGGATCGCGACGTGGAGCAGCACCCGACTGAGGCTCCCTGCTTCTCTGTCCCCTGGCGTCTTGCCCTGGACCCAGTGCACCACCTTGTGGCGAGCCCAGGTGTGGCGCGTCCCGCTGTGGGGCCCGCTGGGGTGCAGGACCCACTTTCTCATGGCTTCCGCACGTCCCTCCCCGCCCGCCTGGAGGGCAGTTGGGGAGCGGTCCCCAACGTGGCCTGGGACCAACCTCGCTGGTGACCCGTGTCGCGGGCGCGCGCCCCAGGAGAGTGTGGGGAGGGGAGAGGATTCGGGGACGTAGCTGTGAGGATTCGGTGTGCGTGGGTCTGGCGGGTGGCCCGGACGGGGTCGGGGTCGTGGTCACGGTGGGTCGTTGTGGTGGTGGTGGTGGTAGTGGTGCTGGGGGTGGTGGTGGTGGTGGGGTGGTGGTGGCGAAGTCCCCGAAGACAAAAGGAGCAGCGAGGGAGGGAGGAGCAAAAGCCTACAGCACCCGGTATTCCCAGGCGGTCTGCCATCCAAGTACTAATCAGGCCCGACCCTGCTTAGCTTCCGAGATCAGACGAGATCGGGCGCGTTCAGGGTGGTATGGCCGTAGACGCTAGCCGCCGCCTCCGGGAGCCCCAAGAGCCTGCCGAGGGCCCCGGCGTGCGTCTCCACGCTGCTCTCCTGGCACGGCTGGGAGTCCGGGTGGGGGCTGGCAGCCCGGGGCCAGCGGCCAGAGGCCCCGCGCGCCTGCTCGGGCAGCCGGTCTCGCCCAGGTGGCCGCTGGGTGGCTTTCTTCCCGAGGTGTCCTGCTGCCAGGACGAGGGTCAAGTTTTCTCGGGGGAAAATTTCTCAGTGCTCTCGAGCGCTTGTTCTTCTGGGAATGTCCACTGCTGTGGCCAAGGCGGGGGACGCACAGCTCGGGCCAGGGCAAGCAGCCGCCCTCCTCCGTCGCCTCCTGGAGCCGTATCCTTGGGTGGGTGCGTGGCTCCCAGCGGAGGTCTCGGGGACCCTTCCGGTCCTCTTCGTCCGGAAAGCGCCACTGCCCCTCCAGCCCATCAGGAAAACGGCAGCCGCGCCCTTCGCCGACCCGCTCCGCCCTCCTCCACGCTCAGGGCCTGGGGCTGCGGGGCTGAATCGTGAGGCTTTCCAGCCCAGGACTTCACCTCTGGCCCCTTTCACACCCGGGATCTTGGGAAGAAGAAACAAAACCAAACACAGCCAAAGCCATCTCCTCCGACCCGGGGCCCCTCCACATCCCTTCCGATCCCGGGTTCCTGCCGGCCTCCCGGGGCGTTTCTCCCAGGCAGGCCTTCGCGGCCACTACACGGGGCTGAGCACTCGAGTCCTCGGGCGTCACGGGGCCCGCGGCCACGCCAAGCACGCACGACTCCCGGGTCTCGTCTGCTCCTGGGTGCCCTGGGCCTCTTCCCTGTGCCGCTGCTGGGTCTTGTGCCCCTGCTTGGCCTCCTTCAGACCCGGCCCCGTGCTACGCGGCCACGTGCTACAGGATCGTGCCAGCAGAACTGGCCCTGGCTGAGCCCCGTACCCACCCTCCTGCCATCCCTGGCCCTGCTAGCAAATGGCAGAGATCCTCTGGCCTCCGAGCCCAGACAAAAATCCTGATGCAGTTGGCCGAGGGGCCGCAAACCAAGGCTTCTCTTGTTCCCGCTCAGGCCCCAGCCATACCCTCTTGTCCTTCGGCTGCTCGTGTGTGGGGTGGGGGAGAGGAGGGTGCGTCCCCGTGCGTGCGTGCGTGGTCTGGGTGTCTCTGCGTGGTGTGTGTGTGTGTGTGTGTGTGTGTGTGTGTGTGTTAGATGCCGTGCCTGGTGTAGGTGGGGAAGAGCAAGCCCTCACGCACAGAGCCCCATCACACACTGGGGCCGGGCCGAGGGGGTCAATCTGCTCGGCCTGATTGCGTTGGGCATACATTGCAGAAGGTGGGTTTTCCAAGGCGGAGCAGAGGGTCCCGGCACCTGAGGTTGTCCACGGGGAGAATGTCTGTTCCACGGGGGCAAGCGGTCCCTTCCGTCGTGCCCAAGCCGATGTGACCCCGAAGGCCAGGTGGCCCCGGTCCTTGAGCTGACTGAGGAGTGCTTTGAGACCCGGAGGGTGGCACAGGCGACTGGGCGCCAGCGGCGGCCCTCCCTCCCTTTGAGCGGGACGGGGAGCTGCCGCTGGCATCCGGAGCTCTGGCGGCCTGCGCCCTCTGTCCCTGTGACCGCAGGCTCTGCCGTGGGAGGCGGGATCCCACGTAGAGGTCGCGCGCTGGCTTCCCTGTCTTGGGTTGAGCGACGGATCGCGACGTGGAGCAGCACCCGACTGAGGCTCCCTGCTTCTCTGTCCCCTGGCGTCTTGCCCTGGACCCAGTGCACCACCTTGTGGCGAGCCCAGGTGTGGCGCGTCCCGCTGTGGGGCCCGCTGGGGTGCAGGACCCACTTTCTCATGGCTTCCGCACGTCCCTCCCCGCCCGCCTGGAGGGCAGTTGGGGAGCGGTCCCCAACGTGGCCTTGGACCAACCTCGCTGGTGACCCGTGTCGCGGGCGTGCGCCCCAGGAGAGTGTAGGGAGGGGAGAGGATTCGGGGACGAAGCTGTGAGGATTCGGTGTGCGTGGTTCTGGCGGGTGGCCCGGACGGGGTCGGGGTCGTGGTCACGGTGGGTCGTTGTGGTTGTGGTGGTGGTTGTGGTGCTGGGGGTGGTGGTGGTGGGGGGGGGTGGTGGCGAAGTCCCCGAAGACAAAAGGAGCAGCGAGGGAGGGAGGAGCAAAAGCCTACAGCCCCCGGTATTCCCAGGCGGTCTCGCATCCAAGTACTAACCAGGCCCGACCCTGCTTAGCTTCCGAGATCAGACGAGATCGGGCGCGTTCAGGGTGGTATGGCCGTAGACGCTAGCCGCCGCCTCCGGGAGCCCCAAGAGCCTGCCGAGGGCCCCGGCGTGCGTCTCCACGCTGCTCTCCTGGCACGGCTGGGAGTCCGGGTGGGGGCTGGCAGCCCGGGGCCTGCGGCCAGAGGCTCCGCGCGCCTGCTCGGGCAGCCGGTCTCGCCCAGGTGGCCGCTGGGTGGCTTTCTTCCCGAGGTGTCCTGCTGCCAGGACGAGGGTCAAGTTTTCTCGGGGGAAAATTTCTCAGTGCTCTCGGGCGCTTGTTCTTCTGGGAATGTTCACTGCTGTGGCCAAGGCGGGGGACGCACAGCTCGGGCCAGGGCAAGCAGCCGCCCTCCTCAGTCGCCTCCTGGAGCCGTATCCTTGGGTGGGTGCGTGGCTCCCAGCGGAGGTCTCGGGGACCCTTCTGGTCCTCTTCGTCCGGAAAGCGCCACTGCCCCTCCAGCCCATCAGGAAAACGGCAGCCGCGCCCTTCGCCG